>NC_069677.1:92235745-92835745 GCF_023699985.2 Odocoileus virginianus
ATCCCCAAGAAAAACAAATGCAAAAAACCAGAATGGTTGTGTGTGGAGGCCTTACAGATAGCTGTGAAAAGAAGAGAAGCAAAAAGAAAAGAAGAAAAGGAAAGATATACCCATTTGAATGCAGAGTTCCAAATAATAGCAAGGAGAGTTAAGAAAGGCTTCCTCAGTGATCAATGCAAAGAAATAGAGGAAAACAACAGAATGGGAAAAACCTGAGATCCCTTCAAGAAAATTGGAGATACCAAGGGAACATTTCATGCAAAGATGGGCACAATAAAGGACAGAAATTTTATGGACCTAACAGAAGAAGATATTAAGAAGTAGTGGCAAAAATACCCAGAAGAACTGTACAAAAAAATCTTCATGACCAAGATAATCACAATATTGTGATCACTCATCTAGAGTCAGACATCCTGGAATGTGAAGTCAAGTGTTCCTTTGGAAGAATCACTATGAACTAGCTAGTGGAAGTGATGGAATTCCAGTTGAGCTATTTCAAATCCTAAAAGATGATGCTGTGAAAGTGCTGCATTTAATATGTCAATAAATTTGGACAAACGCAGCAGTGGCCACAGGACTGGAAAAGGTCAGTGTTCATTCCAGTCCCAAAGAAAGGCAATGCCAAAGAATGCTCAAACTACTGCACAATTGCATTCATCTCACACACTAGTAAAGTAATGCTCAAAATTCTCCAGGTCAGGCTTCAGCAATACATGAACCATGAACTTTCAGATGTTCCAGCTGGTTTTAGAAGAGAGGAACTAGAGATCAAACTGCCAATATCTGCTGGATCATCCAAAAAGCAAGAGTCCCATAAAAACATCTATTTCTGCTTTATTGACTATGCCAAAGACTTTGTGTGAATTGCAACAAACTGTGGAAAATTCTGAAAGAGATGGGAATACCAGACCACCTGATCTGCCTCTTGAGAAATATATATGCAGATCCGGAAGCAGCAGTTAGAACTAGACATGGAACAACAGACTGGCTCCAAATTGGGAAAGGAGTATGTCAAGGCTGTATATTGTCACCCTGCTTATTTAACTTATATGCAGAGTACATCATGAAAAACGCTGGGCTGGATGAAGCCCAAGAGGGAATCAAGACTCCCGGGAGAAATATCAATAACCTCAGATATGCAGATGACACCACCCTTATGGCAGAAAGTGAAGAAGAACTAAAGAGCTTTTTGATGAAAGTGAAAGAGGAGAGTGAAAAAGTTGGCATAAAAGTCAACATTCAGAAAACTAAGATCATGGAATCTGGTCCCATCACTTCATGGCAAATAAATGGGGAAACTATGGAAACAGTAGCTGACTTTATTATTTTGGGCTCCAAAATCACTGTAGATGATGACTGTAGCCATGAAATAAAAGTCACTTGCTCCTTGGAAGAAAAGTTATGACCAACTAGACAGCATATTAAAAAGTAGAGACATTACTTTGCCAACAAAGGTCCATCTAGTCAAGGCTATGGTTTTTCCAGTGGTCATGTATGGATGTGAGAGTTGGACTATAAAGAAAGCTGAGTGCTGAAGGATAGATGCTTTTGAGCTGTGGTGTTGGAGAAGACTCTTGAGAGTTCTTTGAACAGCAAGGATGTCTAACCAATCCATCCTAAAGGAGATCAGTCCTGAATATTCATTGGAAGGATTGATGCTGAAGCTGAAACCCCAATACTTTGCCACCTGATGTGAAGAACTGACTCATTGGAAAAGACCCTGATGCTGGGAGGGATTGGGGGCAGGAGGAGAAGAGGACGACAGAGGATGAGATGGTTGGATGGCATCACCGACTCAGTGGACATAAGTTTGGGTAAACTCCAGGAGTTGGTGATGGACAGGGAGGCCTGGTGTGCTGCAGTCCATGGGGTCTCAGAGTCGGACATCACTGAGTGACTGAACTGAACTTTCATTTGGTATAGCCCAGTATACCCCAGGTCATCTGACTTATTTAAATGATAATAACCAGGTGTTTGTTAATCTCCTGGTTGTATATCATGGAGCATCTGACCTTTATCCAAGCTTTGATTACTAAGGTAAGCTCTAGAAACAAACTTTATCTTATTTAATAACTAAATTAAATCTTTTAGCAATTTGACATAACAAGAAGGAACTATCACAGAAGTGAGTCGTAGTAAGCCCAGACCTTAATTAACAAGGCTAGAACTTAATATTAAGTGCAATGTAAGTTTTTGTCATCATGAGGCCATTAACCCTGTAACCAGGGAAGGCTTTAACCCACCAAAGAAAATGAGGTTTGTTCGGGAGCCAGGAAAGCCCAAGCGACTGTCTTGGATTTCCCATAGCCCTGACTCTTCAATTTACAGCTATTCACTCATTTTTAATTCCTCAATTTAGCAGTAGATTATTTCCATGTTTTAAGGACATCAGGATAGCAAAAATCTGACAGTGAGGGGTTAATTTTTGTCTTGAAGTAGCAGTATTCTTGCAAAGGCATCAAAGTGAAACCATAGAATTTGTGTTTAAAATCTGATTAACAATGGACAAAGTAGCCTGGTCATTGCTAGGACTTGTAACACGTTAACATGATAACTAGAATTATAAACGGCGACATTTTACCGGGACATATCCAATTTTCATGAGTTCCACATAATTTCTAGGATATCTATACTAGTAGCATCAACTATACAATATAAAGCTGAGAAGATTCATCACTCTTCCAACAATACTTCCCAGGTAATTTAACACATCAAATGAACTCAGGTAGTCTAATATCTCTCTTTGGGATGTCTCAGGAGCCCTCGGAAGCCTCCCAAAGTTAACTAGAAGTCAAGTTATTTAGGAAGTTTTGTTGATAAATATCAAAAGGGTTTACAACCCTCAGTCATATAGCATCGTATTGATCACTGTGAAGCAATATATTCACTTAGCCAAAGTAAGAAAAAAAAGATTTCAAAGGGAAATACAGAACAGATCATTTCAGAAGTAAAGAAACTTAAAATCCATTATCAAAGGCAATTCAACATCTCAAGAAAACTTGCATTATGCACAGAGCTCTTTCCTTGGGGTCCACTTTCCATGAAACCTCCTTATCACTTTCTGTACCCATTACTTTGTTCTCCCATCCTGAAACAGCCATCTGTAAGTCAGACTTACTTCCTTTCCTTTCGTAAAGTGTAATTTCATTCCTCGTAACTTCTTTACAGAAAACACACATCCTACTTTCCGTAAGCAACCAAGGACTGACCTTTATATTAGCATTCTGTAGATAGGTGAACATAAATACCGGTGATAATTTTTTTAAAAATTGCTTTCTTTATTTGCTTTCTTAAAGGGAACATCTCAGGATGGCACCAAACACTATTCCTTAATAGTCCAAAATCTCTAGTTTCTCTGTAAGAGAAAGTTAGTGGTTAGTGTTCAGAAATGAATGTTTCAGAATCATTTTATTTGGAAATGACCTAGCTATTCAATAAACTTTCATCACTTAGTTTAGCACAACCATAGAAATTCAGATTACCAAAATCTGGACATTTCTAAGGTACAATTATTCTTAATAGTTTTTCTAGAAGCTCATATCTTATTTACATTTTTTAGGAGGTTTTTTTTTCTTTTTCTAGAGGTACTGTCCTTGTTGACAAACTTGCCACAGATATAACAATAGTTAACTTATATTAATTCTCGGCACAATGAAAATATTTTGCTTAATGTTAATGAGTCTTAGACATGTTTATATTAGGTTAGCAAACAAACATTAATACTAGATATTTAATATTGAATATTTCCCAGTTCACATGAATCTGAAATTCATTTAGGTTAATTTCTCTTGTATTTAGAACTGTCTGCTTTGTAAGCACTTACTTTTCTTTAGGAAAATGAAATAAGAAGTCATTTACAACTTCAGCAATATTATTTAAAAAACCCCAGAAGACACACACCGAGATCTACATAAATCCAGACAGACAGGCAGACAGAGATTTCACAGTTTTCTGCTTGAGATTTAAAATGTCTCTTTGGCAATCCGCTCCCCACCTCCTTTTTCTTTCTTTGTTTGAAGTTCTAATTTGCCCAAGGCTGAGGTCTCAGGCAAAGTGGGCTGTGTATTTCAAGGACATGGAAAGGGTTAACTTCAAACTTTTCTCTAGGCAGGCCTTTTCCCTAGGCAAGCTAGTTGCATATGCAAAAAGAACTGGTTTTGTAGTTTCCAAGAAAAAATAATTCATTTTAACCAGTTTTCTGGTTAAATTAGAACTCATTTACAACTTCAGCAATATTATTTTAAAAAAAAGAAAAGACACACGCTGAGACATACATAAATCCACACAGACAGACAGACAGAGACCTTATAGTACATTGGGTGGGGGCGTGGACGATTAAGGCAGGCACCTTCTCCCTAAGGGGTGGGAGGCGAGAGACAGGCCACCTGCTGCTCCGGAGGACCTGCCGGGAGGGCGGGAAGGGTCTGGCTTTCCTTCCTGCCCTCCAAGACCCTCCTTGGTTTTAGATGCTCTTTCACCCTTGCTCACCACACATCTGTTTTTCTCCAAGAGAATAACACAAATTGATAATCAGCTCTTTCCAACAAAGAACAGAGAAAAGAATGAGAGGTATAACCATTTGGTAGTTCTTAAATGTAGTTAGAGATAAAAAAAAAGGGGTTGAACAATGAAGAATTGGTTGGGGTAAGAAGAAATACTGAGTGTTCTGTGTAACTGTTTTAAAGAGAGAAGTCTTTTCAGTCCTGTCCATTGTCTTATGTATCAAAACCCTCATGGTCACCTTTGGATGTTTTTCTGTCTCCTGATAATCTGGACAAATCATGATCTTTGTGAAAATATTAGAAAGAAGTACAGAAAAGTGGCAATGCATAAAAACTAACTTGTTTTGATCTTAAAAATTTCTTATAAGCAAAATTTTCCCCCATCATTGCCAATATTTATTTATTTAATAGCATCCTAACAATTGTAAAGTGATATTTCCTTGTGGTTTAAAAAAAGTTTTTTTTTGTTTTTAAATTTTATGTTGGAGTATAGTTGATTAATAATGTTGTCTTAATTTCAAGTGTATAGTAAAATGGTTCAGTTATAAATATCCATGTGTCTATTCTTTTTCAAATTTTTCCCCATATAGGTTATTACAGAATATTGAGCAGAGTTCCTTGTGCTATGCAGTAGGTACATATTGATTATCTGTTTTAAATATAGCAATGTGTACATGTCAATCCAAAACTCCCAATCTATCTCTCCTCCCTTCCCCTCAGCTTCTGCTCTGGGAACTACAAATTAATTCTCTAAGTCTGTGAGTTTCTTTCTATTTGGTAAGTAAGTTCATTTGTGTGTGTGTGTGTGTGTGTGTGTGTGTGTGTATATATATATATATATAGATTCTGCAAATAAGCAATATCATGATATTCTTCTTTATCTATTTGACTTCCTTCATTTAACATGACCATCTCTGCAAATGGCATTAGCTGATTCTTCCCAGTGGCTGAGTAGTATTCCATAGCATGAGTATACCTCTTCATCTTTCCCATTCCTCTGTTGATGGATATTTAGGTTGTTTCCATGTCTTGGCTGTTGTACATACACAGCACTGCAATGAGCACCGAGGAGGATGTATCCTTTCAAACTATGTTTTCCTCCAGATACAGGCCAAGGAGTGGGATTGTTGGATCATATGGTAGTTCTATTTTTAGTTTTTGAGGAACCTACATACTGTTCTCTATACTGGCTGCACCAATTTAGATTCCCACCAACAATGTAGGAGGGTTAACTTTTCTCCACACATCCTCTCCAGCAGTTATTATTTGTAGATTTTTTGATGATGGCCATTCTGACTGATGTAAGGTGATATCTCACTGTAGTTTTGATTTGCATGCATGCTCAGTCATTCGGTCGTGTAGGACTCTTTGGGACCCTATGGACTGTAGGCATCAGGCTCCTCTGACCATGGGATTTTCCAGACAAGAATACTGGAGTAAATTGCCATTTCCTACTCCAGGGGATCTTCCTGACCCAGTGATCAAACCCACATCTCCTGCATCTCCTGCATTGTCAGGAGGACTCTTTACCACTGTGGCATCTGGGAAACTCATAGCTTTGATTTGCATTTCTCTTAAACAGTTTTTTAAACCAGAAAATTTGGAAAACTTAGCAGTGGCCACAGGACTGGAAAAAGTCAGTTTTCATTCCAATCCCGAAGAAAGGCAATGCTAAAGAAAGTTCAAGCTTGCACACAATTCCACTCATCTCACACACTAGCAAAGTAATGCTCAAATTCTCAAAGCCAGGCTTCAAGAGTCCATGAACCAAAAACTTCTAGATCAAGCTGGATTTAGAAAAAGCAGAGGAACCAGAGATCAAATTGCCAACATCCGTTGGATCATCGAAAAAGCAAGAGAATTCCAGAAAAACACCTATTTCTGCTTTATTGACTATGCCAAAGCCTTTGACTGTGTGTATCACAACAAACTGTGGGGAATTCTTAAAGAGATGGGAATGCCAGACCACCTGACCTGGCTCCTGAGAAATCTGTATGCAGGTCAAGAAGCAACAGTTAGAACTGGACATGGAACAACAGACTGGTTCCAAATTGGGAAAGGAGTACATCAAGGCTGTTTATTGTCATCTTGCTTATTTAACTTATATGCAGAGTACATCATGCAAAATGCTGGGCTGGAAGAAGGACAAGCTGCAATCAAGATTGCCGGGGAAATACCAATAACCTCAGATACGCAGGTGATACCACCCTATGGCAGAAAGTGAAGAAGAAATAAAAAGCCTCTTGATGAAAGTGAAAGAGGAGAGTGAAAAATGTTGGCTTAAAACTCAATATTCAAAAACTAAGATCATGGCATCTGGTCCCATCACTTCATGGCAAATTGATGGGGAAACAATGGGAACAGTGGCTGACTTTATTTTGGGGGGCTTCAAAATCACTGCAGATGGTGATTGCAGTCATGAAATTAAAATACCTTTGCTCCTTGGAAGAAAAGCTATGATAGATAGCATATTAAAAAGCAGAAACATTACTTTGCCAACAAAGGTCCATCTAGTCAAGGCTATGATTTTTCCAGTAGTCATGTGTGGATATGAAAGTTGGACTATTAAGAAAGCTGAGCACCAAGGAATTGATGCTTTTGAACTGTGGTGTTGGAGAAGACTCTGGAGAGTCCCTTGGACTGCAAGGAGATCCAACAAGTCCACCCTAAAGGAGATCAGTCCTGGGTGTTCATTGGAAGGACTGATGCTGAAGCTGAAACTCCAAAGCTTTGGCCACCTGATGTGAGGAACTAACTCATTTGAAAAGACCCTGATGCTGGGAAAGATTGAAGGTGAGAGGAGAAGGGGATGACAGAGAATGAGATGGGTGGATGGCATCACCAACTCAATGTACCTGAGTCTGAGCAAGCTCAGGAAGTTGGTGATGGACAGGGAGGCCTGGCGTGCTGCAGTCCACAGGGTTGCAGGGAGTAGGACACGACTGAGCGACTCAGTTGACTCAACTGAAACAATTATTGATATCTACACAACATTTCTTTTCTGTGGCTGCAGTGTAAATAATTTAACCAAGTTCTTTTTGTTGAATAGGTAGGCACCTTCTTTTATTTTATGTTTATTTTTTCTTTCTATTTTAAACAAACCCAGATAAATATCTTTCACCTCCATCTTTTTTTTTTTTCTGTATTGTCAGTCTATGAGGTGAGATTCCTCCAAGAGAAACTATGGCGTGAAAGGATGACATTTCCTACGGCTTTTGGATCCAGAAGGCAGTTCTGAACAGATATCTGCAGCTCCTTCTGCTGGAAGCAGGCTCAGGTCCCTTGCCGCAGACCCACTGTGAAGAGATCCTGGGGTCAGAGCAGGGCACGTGGTGCTGGTGGCTTTAAGAAAACCAAACAGTGCCCCTGTGACCAGGAAGGGACCAGCTTTCAGTATTTGTTCCAATTTAAAAAATGCTTGTCCCTGTGAAAGGGCCTTTCTTTTTTAAAATTTTTATTGCATGTTAATTTCTAATATCATGCCCGTTTCCGGTGTACTGCACAGTGAATCTGTCATACAAATAAATGTACCCATTTTTCTCCAGATTTCCTTCCCATATATGCCGTTGCAGACTCTTGAGTACAGTTCTCTGTGCTGGTCCTTATTAACAGTTATCTCTTTTGCATACAGTGGCCTGTATATGTCAGTCCAAATCTTCCAATTTTGCCACAGCTCAACCAGGGGATTTCTTTTTTAAGTTCTGTATTATAAATCTTCATCATGAGGTGCAAACCAGACTTTTAAAAATTAAGCTGTTTGACCTTTTGTTTGCACATTGCTTGGATAATTCCTGCCTTCCTGGTGTTGGTTCTGGGTGAGCAAGCATAAAATGTCATTCAAGTTCATGCTTCCAAGCCCAGCTTGAGAAGCTCTATCTGCTGTCTCCGTGGTTTGCCCTCAATTTACTTTTTACCTTCCCCAGCTCTCTGGAGGGGAGTTTGGCCACATTCTTTGTAGTCTTCAGAAAAATGAGAAGAATCCGTAATAGTTCTCATCACTTTGTATCGTGTGGCATGTTAAACACTCACAGAGATTTTAAGGATGAGCCGGGACTTACAGAGGCAAGTAAGTTTTGTATTTAAACAGGAATAAATGACTGAGTCACTTGGGATACAAACCTGTTTGGCAATTCTCAAGAAGGGGCAGATTACTTCTGACAGGTCTAAACAGCCCCGGCAGATAGGATCATTTAACTATATTTAACTAACACTGACAAAGGAATGCTTGATTAATGTCTCCCACCCAAATATCCAGGGACTGGCAGGTCACCTTTTCAAACCAGTAGGCAGTTGAAGCTACTTCGGAATTCTCCTTCATATGCACAATTGTCACATGCTTGGAATGAATGGTCTGATGAGAACACGCTTGGCCAAGATGTCTGGTGCTTCCTGGAGTGGGGTGGAGTGCTTCCCTAAAATGTGGGTGGGCGTTTGGAGGGTCCACTTAGGAGAACCCGTGCTTGTACGGGACTAGTATTGCATTTATGATCATTTTTCATTTGAAAGTAAAATCATGAAGTGCTGGAAATTGCCGCCTGTTAATCTGCACTCTTGGTGCGCTGTATGAACTGTGTTTATGACCAACTGTTTGGGGTGATGCCACTTCTGCTGGCTATATCTCGTCAACCATCTGTAAGTTTCTCAATTTTGAGGCTGAAAATAAAGTCTATTCTTATGACTTACCACTAGGGATTTGAGGAGAAACCTCCTGCGTCCTTAAATCTAGGGGCTCATTGTGTGTCTGGCATTGACAATTCCTAGAGCCAGAGTTGTGACTCTCTTTCTTAACATCTCTCAAACAGTATGGCCAGGAGCAGGGTACAGCCAGGTCTGTTGACACTTTTGGCCGTCTAGGCTAGGGCTTGAAACTTTCTCATGGCATCTCGGTCGGACTCAACTCTGTTTCTCGGCATTTTTCAAGACTGTGTGTGTGTCTGTGTGTGTGTGAGTGAGTCACTCAGTCGTGTCTGACTCTTCGCAATCCCATGGACTGTAGCCAGCAGGCTCCTCTGTCATGGATTTCTCCAGGCCAGAATACTGGAGTGGGTCACCATTCTCTTCTCCAGGGGATCCTTCTGACCCAGGGATCAAAGCAGGGTCTCCTGCATTGCAGGTGGATTCCTCCCTGTCTGAACCACCAGGGAAGCCCTTTCAGGCCTACAGCACTTTAAGAAAAAGAAATGCGGTTGATTTACAATGTTGTGTTGGTTTCAGATGTACAGCAAAGTGATTCAGTTCTGCACACACTTTCCCTTCCACTTTCTTCCTTTATGGGGTGTAGTTCCCTGTGCTACGTAGTAGGTCCTTGTTGATTATAAGACTACAGCACTTTTAAAGTTTACATCGGCCTCTCTCATATGTGAACTTGCCTTTTTAAAAAAGACTATGGTCAACTAGAGTTAATCTTTTGCATAAATACGTGCCCCCGGTTGTACACCACCATTGAGAACCCCAACTTTCTCTAAGTTTAAGATTAAAAATTAAGTTTAAAATTTTTTTAAAATTGAAGTGTCGTTGATTTACAGTGTTTCATGTGTACAACAAAATGATTCAGTCATGTACATATGTATGTAAACAGTGTGTGTATATATACATATTCTTTTTCAGATTCTTTTTCATTGTAGTTATTACAAGATATTGAATATAATTCCCTGTGCTATAGAGTCGGTCCTGGTTGGCTATCTGTTTTAAATATAGTAGTGTGTGTATGTTAATCCCAAATTCCCAGTTTATCCCTCCTTTTCCCTTTTGGTAAGCATAAGTTTGTTTTCTATGTCTGTGAGTATGTTTCTGTTTTATAAATAAATTTATTTGTATCATGTTTTGTTGGATTCCATGCATAAATTACATCACATGGTATTCATCTTTCTCTGTCTGACTGACATCACTTAGTATGGTAATTTCTAGGTCCATCCATGTGGCTACAAACGGCATCAGTTCCTTCTTTCGCTCTGGCTGAGTTAAGTTCCCTTGTGTGTACGCACCACGTCCTACTTACCCATCCCTCTGCTGATGGGCCTTTGTGTTGGTTGCACGTCTTGGCTGCTGTGAAAGCGCTGCTGTGTCCACGGGGGTGTGACTCTGGTCTGCTGTTGTGCCCCCAGCACTAGCAAAAAGCTGTCACGTCCTAAGTGCTCAATAAACTCTCGCTGAAAGAATAAACGGATGCCCCGGGACCCCAGGGCGCGAAGGGGTCCTGCTCAGAGCCCGCAGGCCTCACGGAGCCTTCAGGAGGACCCCCTGGGACCCCAGGGCGGGGAGAGGTCCCGGTCAGAGCCCGCAGGCCTCACGGAGCCTTCAGGAGGACTGCCCGGGACCCCAGGGCGGGGAGAGGTCCCGCTCAGGGCCCGCAGGCCTCACGGAGCCGTCAGGAGGACCCCCGGTGCCCCAGGGTGGGGAGAGGTCCCGGTCAGAGCCTGCAGGCCTCACGGAGCGTTCAGGAGGACCCCCTGGGGCCCCAGGGCGGGGAGAGGTCCGGGTCAGAGCCCGCAGGCCTCAGGGAGCCTTCAGGAAGAGCCCCTGGGACCCCAGGTGGGGAGAGGTCCCGGTCAGAGCCCGCAGGCCTCAGGGAGCGTTCAGGAGGACCCCCGGGACCCCAGGGCGGGGAGAGGTCCCGGTCAGAGCCCGCAGGCCTCAGGGAGCGTTCAGGAGGACCCCCGGGACCCCAGGGCGGGGAGGGGTCCCGGTCAGAGCCCGCAGGCCTCAGGGAGCGTTCAGGAGGACCCCCTGGGACCCCAGGGCGGGGAGAGGTCCCGGTCAGAGCCCGCAGGCCTCACGGAGCGTTCAGGAGGACCCCTGGGACCCCAGGGCGGGGAGGGGTCCCGGTCAGAGCCCGCAGGCCTCACGGAGCCTTCAGGAGGACCCCCTGGGACCCCAGGGCGGGGAGAGGTCCCGGTCAGAGCCCGCAGGCCTCACGGAGCCTTCAGGAGGACCCCCTGGGACCCCAGGGCGGGGAGAGGTCCGGGTCAGAGCCCGCAGGCCTCTCGGAGCCCTCGGGGAGTTTGTGCTCCCCCAGCGGTCCTGGGAAGACCAGCAGGCCCCGCAGGAAGCCCCAGGCATCCGCGGGCCCAGGGACGGGACGTGAGGGTGCAGGCAGGAGCCGGCCAGGCCGTCAGCTCAGTCAAGTCCCGCTTCAAAGCCTCAAAGAGGCATTCTCTGACCTTCCCCATGTCATGAAGTTTGGGACTTCACTAGTTCTCTCTGAGTGCAGAGCCCAGGGAACCATACGCAGATTGTCACAAACCTAGGGTCCTAAAGTAACAGAAGCTACCCTCTGACTCTCCTTTGGGTCCGAAGCCTGAGGCAGGCCTCCCTGGGCTCCCGTGTCGGCGGCCCCCTCGCTGCAGGCGCCAGGGCACGTTCTCGCGCCTCTTCCCGCTTCTAGAAGCCGCGCGCCTTGCTCAGCTGTGGCCTCCTCCCCACGCCCAGGGCCAGTGAGGGCAGGCGGCCGTCTCTAGCTCCTCATCCTGTCGCGCCAGCTTCCTCGTTTGTAGTTGAATACCGTTCTGCCTTCCTGTTCCACCTTATAGACCCTCGTGATTTCATATGAGCCCATCCAAATCAGCCGGGATCCTCTCTCCATCTCTAGATCCTTAAACCACTTCTGCCAAGCCCCTTTGGCCTTGAGAATGTTCACAGGTTAGAGAGCATCACTGGCTCAAGGGGCATGAATTTGAGCAAACTCCAGGAGATGGGGAAGGACAGGGAAGCCTGGCGTACCGCAGCCCGTGGGGTTAGAGAGTCAGACACGACTTAGCGACTGAACAACAAGCGATAACATATTCACAGTTTCAGAGGATTAGGATGTGGGCATCGTTCTTTTTTTTGGCGGGGGGTAGGTATTAGTCAACCTACCACAGGGAGCTTTGCTTATATGTTTTCCTATAAGCACTCTGCACTTTGCAGCATCCTTTATGACATTTGAAAAATGTCAATGACTTAGCTCATTCGGTGACTATTCATTTCATGTCTGTTTGCCCCACAGCACAAAAGACCTATGAGAGCCTGAGTGGGGCCTGTTTCCTTACTCTTGTATCCCCAACGCCTGGCACAGTTCTTGGTTTATAGTGTCACCTTTGTTGTTCTTAGTGAATGAACCTAGGAAACGTCTTCCATTTATGTTCTAACACCCTTTTGAGACAGAGATACCATTCCCATTTTATAAAAGAGGATCCTGACGTTCAGAGAGCAGACGACTTCCCAGTCTCCTCCTGATCACCAGGGCCAGTTCTTATCTGAACTGCTTCATATTCTGGTATGCTGTAGGCGGTGCCAGCTGCCACACCCGTGACGTGTGTCAGTAGACAGAAAGCTGCCAAGAAGGGCAGCAGAGATGTCAACAGTCGCTGATGTCACTGCCGGGGTCTGCGTGAATCCTCTGACTGGAAACGGCTGGGTGTTTGTGATTTGGCAGATACCAGCATCCCCTCCAGAACGGGATTTCATGGGGGGGCAGGTCGTGGCGGCTGGATAGAATGGAGGTCACCTGTGCAGCACACAGACATTTGATCGCACTTCTGCTGTTTTTCTGCTATTTCTACACGTGGAAATAAACCCAGAACTTTAGAAATATGTTTCTTTTTCAGAATCCTCAAGATTCCTATGGTGTTCTTCCCTATGTTGGGTTCCTTGGCCATTACATAGCTAGTGCCTTCAGCCGTTGGGCCAATCTGTGGCAAATATCTTTTCCAAAGCTCATCACAGATGGTTGACCCATAGTATGTACTCAATAAGTATCTGCTGTATTATTTGAATGAATATGGACTGTAGCTGATGGTCCTCAGTAGGTATCAGAGAGCTAGGGTTGTGGGAAAATAATAGGAATGTTCATGTATTTATTTTAAATGTTTTTTTTTATTGTGGTGAAAGTCACATAGTGTAGAACATACTATTTTAATCATATTTAACTGTACACTTTAGTGGTACTCAGTACACTGACATTGTCGTGAAACTCTCATCATCATCCATCTCCCAAACTTCTCATCTTCCAAAACTGAAACTCTGTCCCCATTAAATACTAAGTCTGCATTCCCCTGTCCCATCCCCCCATCCACCCCAGCAGCTACCAATGTACTTTCTGACTCTACAAATGAAATGTCTATTTATTTAAGTTGTTGATCTTTGCCTTCTTCCAGGAAGATTCTGACACAGCCATGCATGTGATGATGACTTTATGAAGTCTAAAACCAAAAACAAGTTCTAAACCAAATGCTTTACATGGCAATGCATCCATGGCTTTAAGAGCAGCCAATCCTACTAGCTGACTGTTGTTGAAAAAAGTAATGCAGTGTGATGGAATGAGATCAGACCACAGGTTAAGGTGAATTCACCCTTGTGTTCCTGGATTCATCATTTACCAACTGTGAGAGCTTCAACACATTATGTAACTTATCTGAGCCTCAACTTTCATCTATGAAATAGGTATGTGCTTTGAGGTTTAAAATAAATATTTTATGTGGAAAGCACACAATGCCATGATTAGCTTTGAAAATGTTATTTCTCTCTCTGTCTTTTTTTTTTTATCTTTCAAAGGGTTTAAAAGGACTAAACTACTTGACTTGCAAACATTTCTTCAAAGAGCAAGCATTAGCCTAACCTGCCTCATGCCAGGATAATAAAAGGAAGCAGGCAAGTAATAACTGGTCAGTTCTATGTTGCACTAAGTTGTTGACCACATGGACAAGGAAATGACTGAAAATTCCCAACAATCTCAGTGTAATATGCCTTACAAAGTAAAAGAGGTATGCTCAGCAGGGCTGAGGGCCTTCCCGCCAGGGCAGACGTGGTGCAGTCCAAGAGAGAAAGACAGATAGTTGTACATTCCAAGTCAGAATCAGATGGGAAAGACACATTCAGTTTTATCTAGTGATTTAGTGACTGTCACTACCCAGCAGGATTTTGATATGTTTATTGATGTGGTTACCCGTAGAAATCAGGATTTGATAAGGTTTGGTGGAGGTTTAGTCTCTAGGTCATGTCTGACTCTTGTGACCCGATGGACAGAGGAGCCTGGCAGGCTATAGTCCGTGGGATTCTCCAGGCAAGAATACTGGAGTGGATTGCCATTTCCTTCTCCAGATCTTCCCGACCCAGGAATTGAACCCGGGTCTCCTGCATTGTAGGCAGATGCTTTACCAACGGAGCTACAAGGGAAGCCCTGGTAAGGTTTGAGGGCCTCTAAACGAGCTCTGTGCCTACACTCCTGAGTATGTGAGCGCACACTCGTGGCACCAGACAAGTCCCTTAGGAATTACTCACAGGACAAGGTGCAGGACACTGTCACCCTGCGTCAATGAAAAGCAAAAAAAATGCCGTCAGCGTCTCTGAGTCAAACTGCACGACTTCTGTAAGATGCCCTTGAACATTAAGGAAGAAAGGCAACCAAGGGAGTGAATCTTGACCTAAAGAAATGGGGTAGACCAGATACTGGGCTTCAAAACTTGACTGCAGCTTCATTGAATAAACTCAGATTTCCAAAGAATGTATCAGAAAGAGGGAGGCTGGCAACACAATGTAAAGGATGATCACAGAGGTAAATCTTGGGAGTGGCGTTCACCCATGCACCATGGAGAAGCCCAGAAGCTCTGGAATTCTGGCTCCATCCGCAGGGTTATCTCTTTATCAGGCTGTCTCTACCTGCTGCCATTACATCCACTTCCTCTGATTCTGTGTCACTGAGCAGCTTTCTGCTGGTCAGTTTGGCCATGACTGTCTCTACAGGGGGAAGTGGGAACAGGAGAGGCATGCAGTCAGTGGTCTGCTAAATGATACATACTTTGCACATACATCAGTTTCATCATCCTTAGTTCAGCCTTGGTGATATGCTTCCAGGAGGCCAACTGAATTTGGAATTGTGTGCATAAAGGTAAGCTAACTAACTTAACTCATTCACTACCTAACTGACTAATGACCGTTCTGCAAGGGTCCCTAGGAGATTGCCAGTCTGTTTCCCTAGTGATCACTTGCACACCTTTCTGCATTTATCTCTGTGTTGAATTACTCTACTGATCAAAAGTTGGCAAACCTTTTCTATAAATGCCCAGATGGTGAATATTTTAGGTCTGGTGGGCCACTGGTCTCCGTGGCAACTTCTCAACTCTGCCATTGGGGTGAGAAAGCAGCTATAGATGATATAAAAGTGGCTGTGTGCAAATCAGCTTCATGCATCCTGGTACTTGTAAGCTAAGAGTACATTTAGAGAACTAGCAAAACAGAAGCACCTCCCCAAAATTGCTTCTGAAAAGATGTGCTAATTACAGAAAAGCTGTAAAATTATTATTATGGAAATAATAATCAGAACTTAGCTAGATTTCTTAAAAAAATTTTTTTTTTAATGTGGACCACTTTTAAAGTCTTTATTGAACTTGTTACAATATTGCTTCCATTATTTTCAGGTCTTTCAGCCAGAAGACATGTGGGATCTTTGCTCTCCAAGCAGGGATCAAACCTGTACCCCTGCCTTAGAAGGTGAAGTCTTAACCACTGGACCACCAGGGAAGTCCTTGGATTTCTTTAATTAAAAAGTTAAGTACAGGTTTGTTTTGAATTAAATGTGGCAGTGATGGAGAGGCTGGGTACCACTGCCGTGATCTCCTGGGCGAGGGCCTCTAAGGCGCGAGGGTCCCCGGAGCTCAGTGTGGGGATGCCCACCTCCTGTCTGCAGGCGTCACTGCATCTTGGATTCCAGAGCACTTGGTTACTGCTCCGCGGTGGGCTGTTTCATCACCGTCCCTTTCACGTGGATGAGGGAGTCCTCACCATTTCTACCTTGTTTATAGTCATTTTTATGCTTGTCTTACTTTATCCATTCTAGAAGCACCTCTTCCTTCTCCTTCTTATAGTCAGTTTTCCTATGTATAAAGTGAATACGTAAGAAGTACACACTCTATGCTTCCCTTTACAGTTTTTTTAACTTTATGCTCTTGAGGGTGTAGGCTGTATGCCATCTCTCCTCCTCCCTACAGTGACACCAAACAGACACGTGTGTACTAAGTGCTTAGTAAGTTTTGAATGAATGAGTGAATTTGATTTGAATTTTCCGGTCACTTCATTTTGAACTTCTGCTCTTCCCGCTCTTCAGGGAAGAGTCCCCCGGCTTTGCTCGTTGGATCTTGGAGTTCTTACTGTTCTCTAGGCTCACTCAGCCCCAGACTTTTTTGGGTACCTGCCTACCTGTCTCTGAAACGTGAAGAGAATTTAGGAATGCTGCCAAAACCCTGGGGCTATTTGAATATATGTACAAGAAGAGCCTGCTTGGGATTCCCCTTTCTGGCAGTTTCGATTCGAGTAGAAAATAGTGTTACAAAGATAATTTACAGAAAATGTACTTAAAAAGAGAGAGATGAGGAATGTTATGAAAGAGGAGTGATGCTTATATCGGAAAAATGTACAACTCTTTGTAAATTATTTTAACTCCTTGTGAATGCTTAAGGTTTAAGTGATCTAGTGATGGAATGATATCCATCTATATTTATCTGTGTGTATGTCTGTAACCAAAATGGACTGTCTCAGCAGCTTGGGGGTACATACATCATCCTATATTTTGCATTTTTCCAAAAAAATCACTCAAGAACTCACCTGCCTAGGTGGATCAGGATTCACCAAAGAAACAAAACTAATTATATACAATGTATATATATATATATATGTATATATATATATATATATATATATACATACACGTTGTGTATACACACACAAAGATATGTATATATATATATATATATATATATACATATATATACATATATATATTATAGAAATTGAGAACTCCAGAATCAAAAAGAAGACAGAGGGCTAGTCGGTTGAAAAAATTGTGAAAAAGAGAGAGAGAGAGAGATTGATTTTAAGGAACTATCTCCTGTGACTGTGGGGCTGGTCACCTGAAACCCATGTATAAGTCAGGCCAGCATGCTGGAAACTCAGGCAGGATTTCTGTATTACAGTTTTGCACCAGAATTCTTTCTTCTCCAAGAAACCTTAATTTTTGCTCTTAAGGCCTTCAACTAATTAGGTGACATATGGTCCCACCTAGATGAACAAGGGTTGTCTCCTTTACTGAAAGTCAACTGACTGTACATGTTAATTACATCGACTAAACACCCTCATGGCAACACCTTAGATTGGTGTTTGACCAGACTGTTGGGCCTCACAGCCTGAAGTGGCTGATACATAATGTTATCATACCTGGATAGGTAAATCCAGCAATTGCAGCAGGCCAACTACACCCCCAGATTGTCAAAGCTTCTAGTGACTCGCACTCGAAAGAGTTCCTGTTGCTTCCGAACCACGCCTTGGAGAGCACTGGGAAGGACTTCTGCATCTCCTCCAGCTCTCTTTTCATGGGTGTGTTTCTTCTGTTGCAGCCACACCGTCTGCTAGTTGAAAACTCTCTCGGTTGCCTTGCCCTCAGTGCAGAACTATCCCATGCTTGCATATTGGAGTTACAGCTCATCTGCTAGATCACTGCCCCAAAGCACTACTTTTATGTCTGAGGATTATCCAGCTGCAAAAAAAAAAAAAAAAAGCTTCATTTTCTCATGAGCAACCTAATTCTAGGCATTATTTCAGCCATTAATCCGACATCTCATTTCTAACACCTTTGTTTTCACCGACTCCAGTTGCTAAGCTAATCATTTGTACAGGTCCTGGTTCAGATGGTAAAGAATCTGCCTTCAAGGCTGGAGACCTGGGTTTGATCCCTGGATGGGGAAGATCCCCTGGAGGAGGGCATGGCAACCCACTCCAGTATTCTTGGCTGGAGAACTCCATGGACAGAGGAGCCCCACGAGGTCGCAAAGAGACCTGTAGGACTGAGTGACTAATGCTTTTTACAGTATCCAACCTCCAGAGAGAAGGGACTCTTTTTTTCCCAGACCTGGAGAATTCCATGGACTGTGTAGTCCATGGGGTCTCAAAGAGTTGGACATGACTGAGCGACTTTCACTTCACTTCACTCTTGCCCTTTCAGCCACTATACCAAACTCCTTCCCAGTCTGAGCTGACATCTTACGTATGTTGGGAAGACAGCTGTAAAAAGATCTGCTGCTTCAGGGCAACGTGGGACTCCTAGCCTTATGTTTGAATTGCTGACAAAGACCACTTTTAGATGTTAGAGAAGAGTCAAACATCTGCTTCCAGCTAGTTTCTGGGTATAAACCTTGGCTGGTGGCTTCCCTTGCAAAAGTTTAAATTTCATCTCAGTAGGAACATGCAGAAATATAACCAGGTGTTTGTATAATAAGTATTGTTGATCTCTTTTTGCATTATATGTTTTCCAGGAGCGTGGATCATCTTCTGTAGTCTCAGAATTTAGTGACCCTCTAGGAAGATTTGCTGTTTTGATGCCATCTCATTGTGGACGTTTTACTGCTCCTCTATATAAATCATAGATAAAGGGATTTTCTAAATTGCCCTAACATAATCTGTAAACTTGACTCACCTCAGTTAATGTAGTCTCTTCCCTAGCCAGACTGTTCTTTGTGTGACATCATGCTGAAGTTTGTTGAAATCCTTGTGCCTCATGAAAGAGCCATGACATTTCTAGCTTAGGTGGTTTGTCCTGTTGTCCTTGGCTAAATTTTCTTTGTAGCCTAGTTAAAACCTGGACACCTGGGAGTTTAAATTACCCCTGTAGGATATTAGTATATTAGCTACCTATAAAAATGAAATTTATATGAGGCATCTGTTTACATTGAGCATGCCATAAAACTGGCAGAGAATTCAAAGGAAAGGGTTTTCAAACGAAGGTTTCATAGCCAGGAGCAAAAGGCTCTTGAGAGTGGCTTGTAGGTAACTAATTTCCATTTTATATATTAAAAATAACTTTAATATACAAAGGATGTCTTCCCTTCCAAATGGCAGTCTTGAATACACAAAGTATTTCAAGACTCCTTCTGTGTTCATATCAGCTGTTTCAGTGATTTGTTACGTAACTGTTGCTGGTTCCAAGAGCAAACAAGGGAACAGGATATTCAGCATTAATCTGGTGACATCCTTGAGGACTTGGCAAGTGGGGGGAGCAGTCCCTGGTTCACAGGTAATTCCAGTTGTTATCCAACAGTGAGAGATTGTATCAAGTCAGTGAGTTACAGTAACGGAGGGGCCTGGAGTCATACACACGGGCAGATCCCACAGTACTATCATTCTGAAAGTCAACAGCAGCAATTGAGTATCCAGGCTAATCCACTCTAGTATTTTTTGATTGCATAGCCAGTTGCTGTGCTTACTTTAATCCAAAGGAGTAGACGGAGGGAAAAGGAGTCATTTTTAAGCCATGTGGCAGTTCATAGACACAAAGAGAAAGATGAAGAATGGAGGCGGGATGGACAGGGACCAGGGTAACCTGGAAGTTACTTATCAACAGGAACGGCACAGATGTAGACCAAATGGAACTGATGAACGTGTGAGGCCCCGGTACGGTTGTAGTGAGGCTTACTGAGAAGATGAACCCTGAGTCTGAGAAGCAGGGCCCAGCATACGGTGTTTTAAGAGGATTCCCCCATGGCAAATAGCCACCTCCCTCTCCTAATGCTGCTGCCTTCAGGAGGAAGAGCTGATGAATTGTCCTCAGGACTTTTGCCTACAGTGTTCCAAGAGGCGGGCCAACACCTGGATCTGTGTGCCGCCACGCCTGTGGGTGGTGATGGAGCGGTAGTTTCCAAGGGGAAATCAGGGGACCACTGTCAGAAGATGGAGACTGGACACTGGGTGGATAAAGCCAGCAGGTGCTTTGGGTATCACCAAGTCCTACACAAGTTTTACTAGTTGCAGTGGACTCAACCAATCCCTTCCTGCTGCCACACATTCAGGTGTCTTCTCACTGACTTGATCAGATTCCTATTCATCCAGTCATGGCATTTCTTCCAGTCTTCATCTTCTCCTTTCCATAGTATTCCAACTATAATGTGAATTATATAGATTTGAGGTGTGTGTGAAGTCTTAAGCTAAGGATGCAAGCATCTCCATGACTGTTTCTCTGGGGAAGGTGTTGATATTGTGTCAAGAAGAGAATGAGGCATTTCTGGGAGACTATGCATCTCTTGGTACAGATGGGATGTATCCAGAATGATTAGAGTCAGACAGGGTAACTCCCCTTGGTTTGCCATGTCCTCCTCTAGGAGATCTTTCTGACCCAGGGATCAAACTTGCGTCACCTGCATTGCAGGTGGATTCTTTACCACTGATCCACCAGGGAACCCTGAGAAGTGGAGTTAATTGAAGGGTTTTTGATGTGGAAGAAATTATGGTATGATTGAATATTGGTATTATGTGTGGCATTCTCCTGGAACCAGACTGTTGCTTGGTAGCTAGTATTATCTGATTTTTCTGTGAGCTCTTTCTTACAGGAGGTAATCTTGGCTGTCAATATTTGTGTATTGATGCTTCCCAATGAAATACTCTTTTTTGATTTTGGCTTCCAGATGCACTCCTGTGGTTTTCTTTATCTCACTTCTCATGAGTCTATTTTTCTGGTCATTAGTTTTCTGACCCTCTTTAATTTCATTCACTTCCCTGTTGATCACATCCAGTCTCGTGGCTTTAGAATCTCTAAGTGCTGATGATTTCTGAATTGAAACACCCAACTCAGACTTCCTTCTGAGCCCTAGATTTCTAGATACAATTGCCCACTGGACTTCTTTCCTTTATGCTTAATAGACATCTGGGAATTGTTATGCCTAAACTGAACTCCTGATCTCTCTTCCCTGAAACTTGCTTGAGTGAAAGCCACCCTCATCTCAGCTGAAGGCAATGCTGTTTTCTCATTCAGACCAGAATCTAGGGATCTCCCTCTTCTCCGATCTTTCACACTTAATATTCATTTCATTAGGTAATCTTGTAGATTTTCCTTCAACTTAGATCCACTCTTTCACAGCTAATTTTAATTAAAACTGTACTTCCACAAAGTTTTCTGCAGGAAGGGAGGAACCACAAATTTTGGTGATTTTATCTCTTTGTACGATTTCTGACGAAGGCTTTAAAGGAGGTGGGAGAGAGGGAAGAGCAGGTCTCATTCGGAAACCAAGGAGCAAGCTGGATGGCCATGAATTCGCTTCACGTTTGCCTGCCGGCTCCCCCTCCCTCCCTCTCTCTGAGTCTCAGCTGTAGGTGACTGTGCTGGCCACACCGCACATCTCCACCTGCTCTGTCATCTCTGAATTTAGGTTGTACTTTTTGGTATCGGCCCCGGTGATCTCTTTCTCTTTCTTGCCTTTGCACCTCTGTGCTCACTCACTTCCTGACAAAATAAAACTAATTTTCATTCTGAAACTGTATTTAACCCTCTTCACTACTGCCAGTAATTCAGAACCAATAATTCCCCAGACTGCTTATATTCAAGGAACTTTATTAAATTTCCAAATTACTATAATGATTTTCTTTGCGAAAGCTGAAAGAAACTTTCTCACCATGTTTCTGCATATGGAATTGGCACTTGATAGCATTCTCCACCATCTTTGCAAATTCTTAATCTCTCTCCATAGATCTATGGCAATCTCTATTCTCAGTATTTCCTGGCAGTGAATTTGGTAACCAAAAACTCCCTTCATTGTGGAGGCCCAGGGAAATAAAAAATAGTCACTTTGCTGAATTGAAAAGATTGAAGTTTTGGACAGAATCAGATTAAGGGTTATATTTGAAAATTTGCTCTCTTTTAAATTATTGCCATCACAGTTATAGTAGCTCTGACTGAGATTTCAGTTCTATGAGGACATTTCTAAACCATGCACTTAAATAAACCACAGGTCACGGACATTAAGGTGTATTGTACACTACCTATCAGCATGTTACCTGAGCCGTGCTGTTTCTTCACACTTTATATTAATCCTGATTCTGGATTAGCTAGATATGTTTTGAGTTTTTAAGAATTTAAATGTATATGCAAGACTGAAAACCAAAAATCAAAAAATATTCAAAAATTTTAAAATTAATAGTTAATCCCATTTTTAAATATGTATAGGATTTCCGTGCTCCTTGGAGTACAGAATCATTTAGAACAAGACAATGAGAGAAATAATAATTAGTATAAATATTAGTTGTATCATGCTCAGCAACTTTTAAATAGGTTTTCATAATTATTTTACTTAATTTTACAATAACCTTGGGAAGTATATTTGAAAGATTTTAAGACATCCCTTATTTTACCAGTGAGAAAATTAAGGCTAAATGATATAAATGACAAGCTTAAGTTCACCCAGCTGTAAATAGCCAAGACAGACACAAATATATCTGTCGTTAACTCAAAACTCAATGATATCACTACTATACAAAATTGACATTTTTATGAACCAAAATAAAACTGGGCATTAAATAAATAATAATAATAACAAATTAGAATAAATAATTGTTATAATAAATATTCCTACTCCAAAGCTAGAAAATCCAGACATGAACATTAGTCTTTTGGAAACACTGACTTCAAAATGTACTTGAACAGTTTTATTCCTATAGACTAAGCATGGATAAACCAATATAAAAAAAAAAGAATGGACATAGCTGATTTTTTTTTTTTTAAGATTGAAGAAAAGATGTGATCATGTTCCTATGGCCTTTGGAGGATGAAGAGAAATTGCTTTTTCCCATGGCTAGCAAAACTGCTGAAAATGGATGAGTCGCCAATTTTGATAAGATCCATGACTGGTACCATAATTTGCAGTGATTCATCTGTGATTTTTTTTCCTTTCCAAAATAGGGTCTAAAACAAAACCAAAGCCGTAGGAAAAAGATAACAACTGGCATTTTTATCTCTTGTGTGTGTGTGTGTGTGTGTGTGTGTGTGTGTGTGTATGAAATGGAACTTATGATAGATTTAGAATACATTTGATTCTGGCACAGTAAGCAATCTTAAAGATCATCTGGTCTAACCCCCTCACAGCTTTTCCTCCAAATTCTAAGGTTGACAAAAAGGAGGGTTTTTCAAGGAGGGTTCTTCAACTAGTTCATGGTGAATCTAGGGCCAAAATCCAATTCCTTTTCTGTGATATTAATTATCCTTGAGATACAATATTCTCTCTATAGGTTTATTTTCAAAAATAAGAAAAAGTAGGTGTTGTTTCCCTTCATCACATGATGCATGTTTCTTATTGTTTACTAAACATTATTAGTCATTCTTCCTTACTCTAACTGGTACGTGATTTGGCCTTAGAGTTTATAGGTAAATGTATGGTTCCCAAACACTATAAATTGTTTCATAGCATGATGATTTATTCTTTTTCTTGTGCCTGCATTTCTTAGTAAGACTAAAATACCATCCTCAAGTAAACATAGGCTCCTCAGGGATTTAACCATATAGCATTTGTATTTGTAGGCTGTATTTTAAAGAGCTCCTTCTTTATGAAATTTACAGTTGAAATAAGTTCTGGATCCTTGAGAATTTTTAAAAATTAATGTTTAAGTGAGAAAAACAATAGCACTATGTTGTTTTTCTGGCTAACTTTAGACACTATTTAGCTAAAGATATGGAGGATCTTTCTGACCTCTGGAAATTATTGTTAAGGTGAAATTTTTCAAATGAAGTTCTCTGTTGGGATTTCAAGTTACCTGTTTAATTGCTTTTTTGAGCAGGTTAGTATCTGCCTCTTGAGAAACCTGGATGCAGGTCAGGAAACAACAGTTAGAACTGGATATGTAACAACAGACTGGTTCCAAATCGGGAAAGGAGTATGTCAAGGCTGTATATTGTCACCCTGCTTATTTAACTTATATGCAGAATACATCATGAGAAACACTGGGCTAGAGGAAGCACAAGCTGGAATCAAGATTGCCAGGAGAAATATAAATAACTTCAGATATGCAGATGACACCACCCTTATGGCAGAAAGTGAAGAGGAACTAAAGAGCCTCTTGATGAAAGTGAAAGACGAGAGTGAAAAAGTTGGCTTAAAGCTCAACATACAGAAAACTAAGATCATGGCATCTGGTTCCATCACCTCATGGGAAATAGATGGGGAGACAGTGGAAACAGTGTCAGACTTTATTTATTTGGGCTCCAAAATCACTGTAGATGGTGTTGCAGCCATGAAATTAAAAGACTCTCACTCCTTGGAAGGGAAGTTATGACCAACCTAGATAGCATATTAAAAAGCAGAGACACTACTTTGCCAACAAACATCCGTCTAGTCAAGGCTATGGTTTTTCCAGTAGTAATGTATGGATGTGAGAGTTAGACTGTGAAGAAAGCTGAGCACAGAAGAATTGATGCTTTTGAACTGTGGCGTTGGAGAAGACTCCTGAGAGTCCCTTGGACTGCAAGGAGATCCAACCAGTCCATCCTAAAGAGGATCAGTCCTGGGTGTTCATTGGAAGGACTGATGCTGAAGCTGAAACCCCAATACTTCGGCCACCTGATGCGAAGAGTTGACTTATTGGAAAAGACCCTGATGCTGGGAGGGATTGGGGGCAGGAGGAGAAGGGGACAACAGAGGATGAGATGGTTGGATGGCATCACTGACTCAATGGACATGACTTTGAGTAAACTCCGGGTGTTGGTGATGGACAGGGAGGCCTGGCGTGCTGCGGTTCATGGGGTCGCAAAGAGTCGGACACGACTGAGAGACTGAAGTGAACTGAACTGAACTGGGTATCTGTTTCCATCATGTTCGGGAAAATCATTTGAGATAGGGGCATGTCTCAGTTAGTGCTCAGGAACTGCAGACATTCTGAATTTGTGTGCACAGGCTAGGCATTTGCCAAACACCTCAGCTCTTTGTAATAAGAAGGAACAGAAAGAAATGAGAAAATAATAGTGAAGGTAACTTACTTTTTCTATTTCTCTCCTTATTTGGTTTGTGGCTTTTTAGAATGAAAGCTCTTTGTAGTCAGCTATCTTGCCTTTATAGACATTTCATTCAGTGCCAAGAACCCTTAGGAAGTTCAAAGGCCACCAATGGCAGTAATATAATAAAACTAGTAATTACTTCTCTATAACTTTGCAACAAAGCAAATCCCCAACTCCAAATTTCTACTGGTTAGAGCTTTGGACACAGGTTTGGAACTGTTATTTATTGACTCATTCAACTTAATTGACTCTCTCAAGTTTTAAAAAAATCTTTCTTTTCTGGCTCATGTGGAAAAGATTAGGAAACCTCTTATCGATGCTTATTCATAACTACCATATGTGCTGCTAAATTATTATGAGAAATTGAGCAGAGTATGAGTAGTGAATATTAATTTGCTGCCCCAAATCTCTTCATTTTTGGATGTCAGTGTTACCTTGACAAGCATGTCTTTTATTTTGGTGAAGGGTTGACAAAGTGAAATATAAGAGCAGAGAAAATAGAGATTGGTGAGTGGGATGCTTCTTCGGGCCAAACAAGATAAGAGGAAGATGCAAGCAAGAAACAGAGGTTCCTAAATGAAACTCAGGAGGCTGTCACTGCCTGTCCACAATCAGGGTCTGCAGCCAGCCATGGCTTCAGCACTTCTAGAAATACATTTTGCCAAAGTGGTAATGTGAAAAGTCAACACTTTGTACTATAAAACCCAGGATGTTGGTGGGAGGCAGACATTGTGTATTGGATGTGAAAGTGAGCACCTACATCGGAACTTCTGGTCTACCAGGATTTGACCCAAGGCCTCCATCTCTGAGCAACAGGAACAATAGCACCTCAGTCAGGATCTGGGCAAGATGGAAAGAGCACACTCAAGGTTATTGAGAAGGATTTAGTAAAGGAACTCTTTATTGTGGTATGGGCAGGTCTAAGGAAACCAGTGAGGGATTGACTACCTAAGAACTACCAATAATGGGAGCCACAGCCACCCTTCAGACCTTAAGGGACTAAGTGGAAGAGATGATTAATGAGTCCAGAGAGAACTTGTAGAAAAAGTCTACGTGAGAAGAACTGTGGCTGGTCCAAGAGGATACAACAAAATTTTGGTGACTCACCAGGTGTGAAGTCAAGGGACTCCAATCTGCCAGTGGTGCTTCCATTGGTCCATCTCGACTGAAAGCTAGAGGACAAGGGAATCAGTTGATGAAGCCCATACAAGCCAGCCTCCTGGGGCGCAGACTAGGATCTGGGGACTGGAGGGGCCAAGGTGGTATGTCCAGACCAACTGAAGTCTGACCTGAAGGGGGTGGTGAGTGCCGTTGCAGGCAGAGTGCTTAGTCAACTCGGATCCTTCAAATTTCCAACCAGTGACTAAGCTGTGGTCTTTAGTAATTGAGAGGACGGGATCATTGAACCTCTAACGCCTTCAGTGACCCCTTTTCAGGTAAGATTTGCCCTCTCTAAGGACAGTGCTAAGTAAGCAGGCATGCTATACAGGAGATTTTAGGATTATATGTTCCATGCGTTTCCCTGCTACAGATGCTGCATTGTACAATGACAAAGGCAAAAAAAAAAAAAAAAGGCTGATGTTTGTGCTCTGATTTCCATACTCACCAGTATTCTGTATTCTGCTTTACACTGATTATTTATGATAAATTTTAAGTAAAGCAGTGTACAGCACTGTTGAGAGTAAATTTTGCTTGTGTGCTTGAAGCACAGACAAAACTAACAAGCTAGTAGTTTAAAATTATTACAATGTTGCCGAATAGATTTTGCTGCTCTGAAACTAAAACTCAAAAATAAAAAAATAAAACATACAAGCTGTATTATCGGTAATGGGTTTTTTGCCAGATTAAAATCTAGCAAACAAAAATAAAACTATATGATATATGCAATATAATCATGAAGGTGGGACAGGAAAATAGTGATGTAATGGTGCCTAAGAATATTCTTCAACAAATATTAAGGTACTTCTGATAGATTCACCAAATGTTTGTAGTAACAATTACCTTTCATTCACAACAATTAAATAAAATTTAAATTATTGACTTTCTTAGTTCACATCAACATTGACTCCCAGGTACCCAGGTGAGTTCCTATTGAAGACAGAAGTCACACATCCCTAAATCAGTAACAAATTCATGTCTGTTTTATCAAGTAAAATATGTACTAGAGGACCCAGTTCAGTATAGTCACTAATACAGAGATGATTAAGACAAAGCAGTGGCAGTACTTCAAATGATCTTATAATTAGTAAGAACTAGAATGTTACACCTATTTTCAGGTTATACTGTAGAATTTTCTGAGGAGTCATCTGAGATTCCGTAAGACATCAAAGTTTGCCATTTGTAAAGAGTACACTCTTGTCTACATTTCTAGAAATATCCAGACCTGTTTAAAGGAAAAGAATGGTGAGCATGAGCTTGGGATACTACCAAGAGTCTCAGTTTTTATATGGCGCTCTCCTAGATCACACCAGTGAGCCTGGTCAAAGGCAATCCTTGAAATGATGATGAACGCAGTGCTGGTGGAAAATAGATGTCAGTGGCACTAGTAGATGAGAAGAATTTTAGAGGGGCAGAAACTCAAAGGATCATCTCAGGCAACAAGTTGGGAGCCACATTGAGGATATGCATGAGCCGGGCAGAAAGACAGTCATTGGGAAAGAGACTGAGCGTCCATGTTTGTTTCTTCCTGATCCACTGAAGACCCAACAGCCGATGCCTGCAGGTGGGTAGCAGAAGATTTTTAGGTTATCATGGGAACTGAATAAGATAAAATTTTCATCATTGTGCTTAAAAGCAAACCAAGCAGAAGCTGTTACACTGATGCCAGTTCCCTAAATTGATGTACTGTCCTGAACCCACAGGCTGAATTCTCTCTTGCTCCTTCCATGTGCTTAATGAAGTCCTGCTCATCCTTATCTCTCTTGCCAAGGTCTTCATTTTGGGCTGCTTTCCTTGTTTCTCAAAAAAGCCTCTACCTGGTAACACACTCTCTTAGCGTCTCACACTACTTCACACGTGTTATTATTTCCTCCTTCACTGCCTCTCTACTTGGTATCTGGAAGGAGTGGAGATAAACACTGAGAAGGTTTTTATGTGTCCACTTGTCTAGGCCGCGGTACCAAGATATTTTGTCAAACACGTCTGGATGTTTCTGTAAAGGTATTTTTAGGCTGGATTAACATTTAAATCAGTAGATTTTGAGCAAAGAAGATTACCTTCCATACTGTGGATGGGCCTCATCCAATCAGTTGAAGGTCTTAAGGAAACAGACTGGGGACTCTGCCAACAAGCTGCCTCTGAACTGGAATTGCACCATCAGTGTTTCCCTGGCTTTCCAGTCTGCCAGCTTACCCTGCAGATTCTGAGCTTGACAATCTCTACGAATGCACGAGTCAGCTCCCTAAAATGAACCTCTCTCTCGATACATTTATGTCTACATATACCATAGCCTTTGGTTTCTGTTAGAGACCTAATACAAACACGATTGTTCACATTCCTCCAGGTTTAACGGGAAGCCTCACTTAACCTCCCTTTATCATGATAAAAATGTCAATTCTCCTTCAATTTATGGTATTTGCATGTATTCATGGATTCCATTTTCTTATATATAAGAGGTGGCATATTTCATGTCTTGTACCTCTTTCTAACCTCAAAATATTTCCTGAAGATCACTGCATCTCAATGTATGGTGAATTTTCTTTCTTTTTTTTGTTTTAATAACTGCCTAGTATTCCATTGTGTGGCCATCTCCCAAAAATGGATATTTGAACTGCTTATAACTTTTCCATATTTTAAAATTTTTGGCAAGGAATAACTACATAGTCTATTTTTTTTGGTCAGTTTAATTTAGGCATATATTTTTAAAAGAGAAGTAAGGTTTGGAAAGATAACACATATGTAATTTTTCAAGTTATTAAAAGAATTTCCTTCACTGATCTCTTAATGTTTTATATTCCCATCAGTTAGATTAGAAATTGCCTATTTCCATACAGTTTTGACAGCAGATTACCTACTGAGCTGTGATTTTTGCCAAATCTGATAGGTAAAAGAGCCTCATGTAGCGTTATGTCTACTTCCTTGATTAGTTGTAATGTTGAGCATTATTTCATGTGTTAAAGAAACTATTTTTATGCCTTAACTGGTGAGCTCCTTGCTCATATGTTTCATCATTTATCTACTAGGTTACTCCTCCTGCCCCTCAGATTTCAGGAGTCCTTTGTAGAGTAGAGATGTTGGTCTTTCATGATACAAAATTTTTTACTGGTTTTGTTTTTTATATTTGCTGGTTCTGCCTTTAATTTTTTAATGTTACAACGTTTTTCTACCTTTCATTTCTTTTAGATTCTGAGTCATACTTAGGAAGAATTTCCCCATGCTCAAATTATAAAATTCTCTTTCAGTATCTATATGGTTTCAATGTTTATATTTAGCACTCTGGTAGTCTAAATGTATCCATGATGTTTGTATGAGGTATACATCTAATTTCATACTTGCTTATTTTCAAAATGACTAGTCAGTTAACCCAGAGCTATTTATTAAAAATTCCATCTTTCCTGCACTGATGTCTGTTGCTATTTTTGCAAAGCACTTCCTTCCTGCCATCATTTGAGCCTTTTCCTTTATTGGTCGCTGAATCTATTAATATTTATGCAACATCTACTATACTGTTTTAACTCTTAAAGACTTTGTAAATATTTATTTCTAGGTTTTTATATCTGTGAGGGCTGGTAGCCCTATATTTCTCCTTTATTGTGTCAAAGAAATATCCATTGATTTTTATTTCAGTGAATATTTTATCAAGATTATTGAACTTTGTCCAATGCCTTTTCACATCTATATGATGGTATTCATGTAATGTTCCCTTAACTCTATTCATGTGATGGATTATCTTACAGATTTCCCAATATCCAATAATCCTTGTACTCCTGTGATGATTCTGATTTAGTCATAATGTATAATTGTTTTAAAAAAACTTACTTTATAATAAAGTAAGAAAAATGTGAAAAACTACATAAACTCTATACTCTTAATTCAGCATCTCTGATTGTTAAGATTTGGCACATTTATTGCATTAGTTTCTGTCTCTCTCTACACATGTGTGCAGTGTAAGCACACACACATTACACACACACACTTCACACACAGAGTTATGTATAGTCTTACATACCCAACCACACATACATATATATATGCATTTTTTTCTGAATCATTTCATGGAGTTACATTATACTCCTTTACTTGCAAATACTTCAGTGCGTATTTCTCAAGAATAAGAATATTCTCTTACATAATCTTATTGCTGTTATCAAATTAAGGAAGAATAACGTTCATATGATAACACTGTAACATTTTTCTTCAAATATTTAGGGCAGTTCACTTGTGAAGGAATCTGGGCCTTGTGGGAAAATTTTAGACTATGAATACCCTCATTTTAATGATTTATTCAGAGTATCAATTTATTCTTGAATCAACTTCAGAAGTTTCTACTTTTGGAAGAATTTGTACATTCTAGATTGCCATCCTATTGTTTACAGCATACATTAATAATCTTTTTTATTCCTGTAAGGTGGGCAGTGATGCCCCTCTTCTTTTCCTGTTTTTAGTGATTTTAATCATCTCTTTCTCTTGGACAGTTTAGCTAAAGGTCTGTTAATTATGTCGATCTTGTCAGAAACTAATTTTTTATCTCACTCATTTTGTCAATTACTTTTCTATTCTTTATTTCATTTTTTTTCCACTCTAATCTTTATTTCCTGTCTTCCACTTGCTTTAGGTTTAGTTTTCTTCTTTCTGGTGTCTAAAAGTGGAAGATTACATTATTTATTTGAATCTCTCTTCTCCTTTAATATGGTATTTTCAGCTCTCAATTTTTCTCTCTGTGCTGTATAGCTGCATTCCATAAGTTTTGTTATATTTTATCTTAGTTTTCATTCTTTCAGAATATTTAAAAAATTTCTTTGTGATTTCTTTCCTGACCCATTTTTTAGGAGTTGGTATTTCCCTTTCCACATATTTGTGAGTTTCCCAAATTTTCTATGATTGATTAACTTATGTTATTCACTTCAGTGTGCTTGGGGAATACACTTATATGATTTAAATAATTTTTAATTTATTGAAGCTTTTTTTATTGCTTAGAATATGGTCTATCTTGGAGAATGTTCCATGTGTGAGAAGAATACAATTTAGCTGCTATTGTGTTAAGTGAACTATTGATATTTGATAGATATTTGATTTATGGTATTGAAGGCTTCTACTTTTTTATTGGTTTTGTTGACAGGTCAGTTATCTCTCCACTATTGAGTGTTAAGTACTAAAGTCTGCAGCTACTCTTGTTAAATTGTCTATTTCTCCTGTCAATTCTACCAGCTTTTGCTTCATGCACTTTTGAGGCTCTACTTTTAAGTGTCGATATGCTTAAAATTGTTGTATATTCCTAATATTCCTAATGATTGATTCTTTTATTATTATAAAATCTTTTTTATAATAAATTTTTTATGTTAAAGTCTTTTTCATCTGATTATTAGTGTAGCCACCAGTTTACTTAAGTTTCCTATTTGCATGACATTCTTTGTCAGTTGATATTCATAAGTGAGACTGAGCTATGAATTTTCTTTTATTGGGCAACCCTCACCACCTTTGGTGTCAGTGTTATACTTGATTTTTAAAAATAGAAAATTTTCTTTTTTTTTTCATGTTTTGAAAAATTATGAATGCATTTTGAAATAATCATGAAAACTAGATAGTGGACTTGAACATTAGATGAATCCAGAGAAATATGGTTAATTTTGTATTATGGCTACATAAGAAAATATTTCAATTTTAAGTGATACATATTGCATTATTAGAGACAAAATGACACATTGCGTGTAATTGCCTTACTTAAGCAAGGGAAAAAAAATCTCAAAACTTGATCATTATTAAATCTGGGTGTTGGCTACATGGGGAGTTGTTGTGTTTTTTCTATTTTTTGTGTATTTACATTTTTTAATAATATAAGATATACCTTGGTTCCAACTCAGATTTATTTGAATTTTTAAGGATTAGGTCAAGAAATATGTATCTTTAAAAGCCTGACAAGAAACTAAGAATATTATTTAAACCCAAGAGAAAAGAGGGGGAGGGAGACATTTTCAGATAAGAGGTTTAATAAAAATTCTGGAGATGGGAAGCATGTGAAGGCATGGGAACTGAGAGAGTGGAGGAAGGCACAAGCTAGCGTTTTTGCAGAGAGAATCACAGAAAAGGGGGAGATGATGTGCACGACAGGCTCAGACGCATCAAGACAGTGACAAGAGTGTGCTGCGGGGCTAAAATCGGAAGGAAATTGAACGAATGGCTGTACTTTGAAGAGGTGACCTCCCTGCTTCCCACTGGAGTCTGCTTTGGATAGGATATTGGAAATTTATCTCTTTAGAAATTCAATAGCCCAGATAAAAGACATTGGCATTTGGACTACTTCTGAATGTCTAGTACTGTATCATTCACTCCTAGAAATGCAAAAGTTGCTTCAAGAGAAACTTACCTTTAGGAGAGCTCATATTGACCTTCCTCAAACAATAAACAAATGAAACAGCTATAGGTGTGTCCAACTTGCCAAGAGCTCTTTGGTTTGCTTCCATTGTGGTCATCTATCCACACAAATGTCACCTTCTTAGAGAAGGTTGCCTAGAACGTTTCCTGTGCGTTTCTCTTTTCAACTTTATGGAGGTATGATTGACACATAACACTGTATAAATTCAAGACGTACAATGTGATCATGTGATACCTGTATATATCACAAAATGCTTATCACAATAAGATTAGTGAACACGTCCTTTTCCTTACAGAATTGCTATTTCTTTACTGTTGCTGTTATGAGTGAGAACATTAAAGCTCTACCATCACAACGACTTTCAAATAGTCAATATAGTGTGTTGTTAACTATGGTTCTCAAGCTGTACGTTAGGTTACCAGGACGTATTCATCTTACAAGTGAAAGTGCGTTCCCTTTGAGAATATCTCCCCATTTCCCCCACCCCCAGCCCCTGGCAACCACCTCTCTACTTTCTATGAGTAGAATTTTCTACTGAAATTTTCTAGCGAAGTTTCTATTCCTTCTTTGTTTTTAGATCCCACAGGTAAGCGAACCCTGCTACACTCTGGCGCAGCACCCCGATATCTGATGGCCAAATCTCGGGAGCACGGTCGCTGTGCTCCCAGCGTCTGTCTTGTCTGCACCCGACGCTGGGCTCCGCCGCTGCAGCCGCGTCTGACTCTGTGACCCCGTGGGCTGTAGCCGGTCAGGCTCCTCTGTCCATGGGATGCTCCAGGGAAGTCCTGGGGTGGCTTGCTGTGCCCTCCTGCGGGGGACCTTCCCGGCCCAGGACTGAACTTGCATTTCTCACGTGTCCTGCATTGGCAGGCGGGTTCTTTACCACTGGCTCCACCTGGGAAGCCCATTCGCTACACATTAAGAGTGCAGTTTCCTAGACTCTCTTGCTATTAAGGACAGCCCACGGCATGTGAGTACTAGTAACGTGTGCTGCTCTGAGATCGCCCACGTGAGGTCTTTCCCCCACTCACATGGCTGGAACGGCGTCAAGCACCAAGGGAACTTGGTGGTCTAAGAAAGAAAGACACCCCTGCCCCTTGCTTAACACTTAGAAGGATGCCGCCAGCCTGTGGGGAATGCCTCGCTCAGGCCTTCGGTGAGTGAGGAGCAAAGTGGCATCACATTGAGCCACCGAGATTTGGGGGTTTATTCTCTCAGAGAAGCCGAACTTCACTCCGGGCAGTACACCATTCTTTCCTGCTTCCTTAACTAGCCCAGCAAAGATAAACACAAGCCCACTCACACCGAAAAGGATTCAGGGACAAGCGATAGCTTCTCTTTTACCCCCTGTCCCCTTGTAGGCAACCACTGACTCTTCTCCGCACTGCAGGGAAAGCAGAGGAATGGTCCAAAGGACCACAGAATGCTCATTTCCACCAAGCAGCGGATAATAACAGCAATAACAGTAATACCATTAATGGCAATAATGATAAACATTAATCTCTCTTCAGCAAACCCTCAGTGGTGTTCAGTGGCCCGAGGGCCATTATGACTCAGGTGTGACTAGGACCCACTGTGGGAATTTTCTAAGGCAAAGAGGGGGACTCAAACCTCCGGGCCCGGCGCACAATGGAACATAACCTCCTCCCCTCTCCTGCTTTTCACAAGAAGCCAAAGGGGATCTGTCAGGGCAAAAGCTTTCTGCAGAGCCTCCTAGAATGAGAGCGCCTGGTGCCGAACGCTTTTACTGGAGGGCACCAGGCAGGCATAATGAAGTCAGTAATTTCTCCTGCCTGCAGCTTTGAATTAGGCCACGTGGTAGAGCCTTTTCGACTGATGAAAAAAATACCACTGAATTTCAGAAAAATGGTTACGCCTTATTAAATTATTTGAAACCTCTGGAGTTGCATCTCTTTTTGGCTCCAAATTGGCATACCTGTTAACTTAGAGTGTTCAAATTTCTCTAAAATATTATTGTATTTAAGACAGAGTGCCATCCCCAAACTGCACATGAATTACAGAACATCAGAGAAAGAGACAGCCACTCACCGGTTCTCGGCTTAAAAACCTTCACCACAATTAGTAGTTAGTAGCTTTCAGAAACATTTGCTGGATAAGTAACCATGGTCAAATCGCATAATTTGGCCCCCACGCCCTCCTTCTCTCTTTTCTTTTATTCCAGGGTTTTGAGTGCTGGTCTAAGAGCTATAATTTCATCTTTAGGCATATTTCTTCAGGCATTCTTAATGAGGCATTTGATTTGTCCAGTCCTGCCTTCCTGAATTCAGCCTTTTAGGGATTTGGGGTTGGGAGAGTGTGGGAAAAAGGGAACGTGGAATACCACCACGCTGCTGAAAAGATACAATCTAAGGATTGGAAGAGATTGTGAATTATCTTTTTTTCTCCCTTAGGCAGGGCTATATCTAAAAGGATTCTAGACAGATAATTTTCCATTCTCAAATATTTATTGCATGCCTGTTGTGTGCCGTGCATATCCTAGGCATGAGAGATTTGAAAATGAATTTGTCTTATTTTTTAAAAGCTTTAGAAAATGTGGAAATATTAGCAGCTATGATCTTCTTTCTATGAACTCAAAATAAGAGGAACTAAATATTCTACTTCTATCATTTAGCAACTTTGGACATAAAAACAAGAAAGAAGAGGGAAACTGTTTCTAAAGCACTGGGGTTTTGCCCATCTTGTTCATTTAGTTCTGACAGTCTTAAATCTGTCGTTGATAAATATTTACCCTGTAAATAAAAGAGTTACAGGGGAAAAGTTACTTGCATAATTCTCTAACAATTGAAATAAAACAGTTATGCTGCAATAAAAAACGTATTTCTGGAAACCTTAAGTATTTCCATACTGGGAGTATGACGTTTTGTTTTATCACCTGACTGTGTGTGTATGGGATCATCAGTGGGTTACATTGTTCAAGTTTTTCTCTAACTGGAAGCTGGGAATTCACTGTGTCAGAGAAATAATGCTGCAAGTGGTGGGTAATTCCCAATCTCTTCCATAAAGTTGTGCAATAGAGCTTTTCAATGAATTATGTGGAATTTTTTTGGTTGTTGCTAAATGCATATATTTTTGTAATGAAAACAAGTCAGAAGCCATGTTGTTTTACTTGGCTGTTATTGAGAAAAGCGGGTTTAATTAGAAAGGGCATGGGAATATAGGCACGTAGATGGCTTTGGCAGGAATTTGGAAATGGATTTTTTGATTCTGCCATGGGCATGAATAAATTGGAGCATTTGTTTCCTGTTTCTTTTGGGAAGGGATGAGTGGGGAGAGGTTTAGTCCTTCTGAAGGTATTTTATTTTCCTTTTCTGAATCTTGATATAATGCGGAAAAAAACCACACATTTATTCATGAGGTAATTTGGGAGGTTTACCGAGGAAATGAATGGCAGGAGAATGGCGAACAGAAAGGAGATCTTTCTGAGAACAGAAAGTGATTGGAGTTTTAGGAGATCAAGCATTCAAGGGAGACTGTGGAGGAAGTAAGAACCAACGATGGAAAAGGAGACGAGAGAGGCTGGAGGCCCCGCGTTTGAAAGCCGTGCCTCCAAAGGGAGAGAAGACGGCCGCGCAGAACCAAAGCCGCCGGAAGGAGAGGAGATCCCACCGGAAGGGATCCCACCGGAAGGGATCCCACCGGAAGGGATCCCACCGGAAGGGATCCCACTAGAAGGGATGCCACTGGAAGGGATGCCACTGGAAGGGATCTCACTAGAAGGGATGCCACTGGAAGGGATCCCACTGGAAGGGATCTCACTAGAAGGGATGCCACCTGAAGGGATCCCACTGGAAGAGATCCCACTGGAAGGGACCTCACTGGAAGGAGAGGGGATCTCACTGGAAGGGATCCCACTGGAAGGGATCTCACTAGAAGGGATGCCACTGGAAGGGATCCCACTGGAAGGGATGCCACTGGAAGGGATCTCACTAGAAGGGATCCCACTGGAAGGGATGCCACCGGAAGGGATCTCACTGGAAGGGGTCCCACTGGAAGGGATCCCACTGGAAGGGGTCCCACTGGAAGGGGTCCCACTGGCAGGGGTCCCACTGGAAGGGGTCCCCTTAGTGCCGCTCAGGCCGACTCCGCAGGAGGCTATGGCCGGCAGGCACGAGGGAGAGCAAGACAACCTGTTTGAGAAATGAACTGCATCTGACTAACTTGGCGATCAGCTCACTGGGGAAGAGGAGAGATGTTCTGGTTTTTATTTGAGGGTTGGTAGAGCTTATTGTCCCGAATACTGGCTTCCTTTAATTTGGGGTGGGTTGGGGGGAAGTTAGGAGGCCTTTCCTCTGTTAAGCGAGGGACTGAGGATTCTTTGCTCCGAAGCTGGAGGTTTAGAATGTTGAGGGAGCAGAGGCAAGGTCTAACTGTGGGAAGAGTTACATTTCCCGAACCTGGGAGGTTGGAGGCAGTAGGGCGGCTGGGCCAAGGTTGGGGGACCTCGGTTGTGGGACTGTGTGAATGCCGGCGGAACACGAAGTGGAGGTGATGCCGGGGAGCTGCAGGTTCTTGAGGCACACGAGGGGGTGGCCGCTGCGGAGATCCAGCCTTCCTGCTCTCAAGAGGCCCACGGAGGTTCAGACAGTGAGCATCTTACACCTGACGCTTGAGAGCTGGAGGTCGCCTCCAGTGTCCCGAGGTGGCCAGAGCAAGTTTCCTGTGAGATTTCAATTGAGGGGGAAACTGCTCCCCAAAAGAATGAAGGTGTGATTTCTTGGAACAAGTGATGTGTGGGTATTGTGCTGCATTTAATGTAAATTAGGAAAAGGAGAAAAAAAAAGACTGTTGGAGTGTCCTCACATGCTTGTTTTTATACTTTTACTACATATGCAGCCATCCATAAAAATACATAGAATTGTTGTGAATGTTTTAGACTTTTATATAAATTAGAATTTTATATAAATGGTATCATACGGCTGAGAGGGATGGGATGAGGGAGCTGAGCTGTATGTTGTGTTGTTTATTTTTTTAAAAAAAGGATCTGAAGCAAATATAGTAAAATGCTAACATTTGTTAAATCTGGATGGTGATCATACAGATGTCTCCTAAATTTTTATTCCTGTACTTTTCTGTATGTTTGAAACATTTGGCTATTTTTAAGAAATAAAGGGGAAAAACACAGAAAACAAAGACAAAAGCCAGCCTGTGTCTGGACTCCAAGTGTCCTGTAATGTTTAATACTGGTTTTACTTGAGATGTTTGCAGATTAGTTTGTGGCAACTCTTGAGGTATTTTAACAGCTTGAGCTGAAGCCTTGCCTCTTTGATGACATACTGACATTGGAAAACGAACATGTCCCGTATAGAACTCTTGAGCTTTGCCCACTGTGTCTGGTTTCCAGGTCTCCATTTTAACAAAAGTTATCATACACTTGATTACTTTCTTTAGAAACCTAGCAGTTTTCCAGGTTTCTTTCTCATCCCCTGACTTCCCATATTCAAGTCATTGATTCTTTCTGCAAATATACGCATGAGATCCACACATTTATTTCCAGCTCTGCCATCATCACCTTATTTAGGGTTATTTTCTCTCCCTGGAATACCTCCACAGCCTCCCAGCTGGTTTCTCTCATCCGACCCCTCCCAAACCAACTCCTCCAGGTAGCAGTAACAGTGATTTTCTTAAGTAATGGCAATTGGATCATTTTATTCCCCTGCCTAAAAGCTTGCAATGACTTTCTCAAATACAAACCTTTACCCCCAGTCTACACGGCTCTGTGTGAACTGACTCTAATTCTCATCTCCAGCCCCCTCCACACTCCTCACTTATGCTCGGGCTGTAACTAGCTACAGGACCACACCAAGCTCCTTTCTGTCCTAGGCATCTTTGCATCTGTTCTCTCTTCTGCTGTAACCCTTCTTTTTATAGCCAGATCATTTTTTCTTTAAATCTCAGCTTAAGTCTCTCACTGACCAAAGTAGATCCTCACTCTTGCATTCTTTATTAACTTTCATGTTCGTTTCTTTCACAGAACTTTCTGCAACTTCCAGTTATTTTACCGGATTGATTAACTGATTGATGGCTACTTGTCATTAGTTTTTGGCTGCCTAGCATCTAACTTCCTTTCATGTATTTGGAAACGCTCCCATCTAGAGACTCGAAGGCTTATCTCCAGTCAGAAGTTGAAAATGGCCAGTGCTCACTTTCTGAGCTCTTGGCACCTTGGACACATGACCTAGATTGTGCCATTCAGATGACGTTGACTCAGAAACCAGTGAAGTGATGAAAGAGGGACCTTATCACTTCCTTCGATGAGAGCGGTGGCAGCAGCAGCGGCTAAATTCGTTTCCGGAAAGGACAGGGACCACGGTTGTAGTGAAACTGGTGTGCGATCCAGTTCCAGACAGAGCGGTGGACAGGGCAAGCCTGGGTGTGTCTGCTCAACAGGACAGTCTGTGGTGTTGTTGCTGAAACTGTGGCGTTATTTGAGGCCTTGTTCCTCATCATGTAGCCTCCAAACCTGTATCCCCAACCCTCTCTGATTCTATGAGTTACCCAAACAAAAGCTGTTTTAGCAACTACCTTTTCTGTTTCAGTTAACTCTGTTGATTTATGTTTGCTTGTGAAGATTGGGACAAGGGTGAGGCAAATGAGACACAAGGGAAACAATATTTTAGAAGGGTCACGACAGGGTCAGGGAATGCCCACCCTCTCTTCAAGAGGGAAACTTGCATGTACTTGCATGTCTTCAAGAGGGAAACTTCCTTAACTTATGTGCCCTAGATGCCTTGCACGCTTCACTCTGTCCCAGCCCTGTGCTTGCAATGGTAAGAAGATATTAAATTCAACTTTTCTTGAGGCCTGAGTTTTCTGAAAATAAGTGATGAATAGCCCATCTCATGAATCTAGGAGGTGGAATATTTCTGCAGCTCTAGCTAAGAGGGAGAAGCTTGTTTTTCCAGAATTAACCCCTCATCCTCTTTCAGTCTGTGTAAGAGGCAAAGAATAAACCAGGAATTGGAGAGTTTGGGAGGGACAATATTTTCACAGAGTTAGCAAGGAGCTGTATTCTCCTTCTCCCCTGGGACAAGCTTCCCCCTCATGTCAAAGTGAGTGGAGTTGGAGGCAATGTCTTGCAACTCAGCACATCTGCTATAATAATGGAAGGATACAGGGACCAGCATCTTGAGTGTTGTCCAAAGGTGACAGTTGGTGGTTTGATTGGTTCCCTCGAATGGCAGAGGAGACCAGGAAGTCTGGGAATGGCCAGAACTTCCAGAATTTAACGGGACAGTTGATAAGTGAGTCTCCTGTTCAGAGAGTTAGACCTGATTAACGGGAGCTGGCCTGAATACTCTGCCCAAGAGAGCATCGTAGAGGAGCTAAACAATTCAAATTGAGATATTAACTGCCAGCAACCAGAGGCTGGTGGAGGGGATCATACACAGTTAGCTGGTGGGGTCTTGATGCTATCAAGGGCAATGAAGATGACTGGCAATGGGAGGTCTTTAAAATCCCATAAAAATTGGAATCCGGAGGGTGTTTCTATGAGATCCCAGCTCTTGCACTTGGATATAATTTTTTCTGTTCTCAACCTCATTATAATAGCTCCTTCTTCACCTTTGGGCTTGGCCATGAGAGGCTTGAACTATTAGAGGGCTCATAACTTGCACACTACCGCAATGTCCCAACAATGGCCTCCCCTCCTAAGACGTTGGCTTTAATGATTTTTTTTTTTCATTTGTCTCTGCAGGCAAAGACAACAAAACAAAAGTGATCAAATGAGACAACATCAAACTGCAGTGCTTTTGCACAGTGAAACAGAAAGTCAGCCTACCGAATGGGAGAGAATAGTTGTAAATGATATACCTGATAAGGAGCTAATATCAAACATATGAGAAGATATAAAACTCAATATCAAAAAATCTGATTTTAAAATGGCCAGAGGAAGGAAACAGACATTTTTCCAAGAAGATGCACAAATGGCCCACTAATGTGTGAAAAGATGCTCGACATCAGTAATCATCATGAAAGTGCAAATCAAAACCACAAGGTATCACCTCACACCTAACAGAAGGGCTGCTATTAAAAAAACAGCTCACGGAGGTGGGCAAGGATGTGAATAAAATGTTTATGGACATTTTTTGTATTTTCATTTGTTTATGGAAATATAAATTGGTGCAGCCACTATGGAAAAAAATTATGGATGTTCCTCAGAGAAATAAACATGGAACTATTATATGATCTAGCATTTCCACTTTTGTGTATTTAGCCAAAGAAAACAAAAACAGAAATCTGAAAATTTATGTGCACCACTTTGTTCATTGCACCACTTTTTATAATAGCCAAGATATGGAAGCAACCTCAATGTACATCAATAGATGAATGGCTAAGAAATATTTGGTATGTATGCACAACAGAATAGTACTGCATCATACAAAAAGAAAGAAATCTTGCCACTTGCAATAGCATAGATGGATCTAAAGAGTACTATGCTAATTAAACTAAGCCACACAAAAAAGACAAATATGGTACGATTTTATTTATACATAGAATCTAAAATTCAAAACAAACAAACAAAACAAAGCAGAAACAAACTCATAGATATACAGAAACTGCCAGAGAAGAGGGAGTGGGGAGCTGGGAAAAATAGGTGAAGGGGATTAAGATGTACGAACTTCTAGTCATGAAATAAATTACAGGGATGTAATATACAACATAAAAAATATTGTCAATAATGCTGTAACAATGTTATATATTGACAGATAGTTACTAGACATCATGGCAATCACTTGTCATGTATTTGAAAATCAAAGCCCTATCTTGTACCCCTGAAAGTAACATAACATTAAAAGTCAGTTATGCTTCAATTGAGAAAAAAGAAAGAAAACTTTTCACAGAAGTTCCCCCTAAGATTTTAGACATGCTTTATCAGATATGTCACATGATATTTACAAGCCAATCACTGGCAAGGGGAATGGAATTACCCAACTGACCAAGAATAATACTTCAGTATAGAATAGTTTCTCAGAGGTCAGCCACAGTAATTACTATAAAAGATAAGGCAGGGACAAGGGACAGGGGAGGAAGGAAGGGAAAACAAGCTAGAATTAGATTTCTTGTTTTGCAAACCCACTCTTTACAAATAATTTCTACACTTCCAAGATCTCGGTTGGGTGTCTAGAATCCAGAAAATCTCAGTTGAGAAATTAAACTTCCAAAACTTTTAGCAGAGGTAATGAAATTTCTGGGATTGTTATCTTAATTTCTCTTTCTGATAGATTGCTATCAGTGTCTGGAAATGGAATAGATTTCTGTATTTTAATTTTGTATCCTGTAGCTTTACTAAATTCTTTTATTAGTTATAAGCTTTTTACTGGCATCTTTAGGATTTCCAGTATATAATATTAGATAATCTGCAAACAGTGACAGTTTCACTTCTTTTCCAATTTGGATGCCTTTTATATCTTTTTCTTGCTTAGGTACTGTGGCTAGGACTTCTAATATATATTGAATAAAAGTGGTGAGATGGACATTTTTCTCTTGTTCCTGATCTGAGAGGAAATATTTTTTGCTGTTGATAATGATTTTCACCATTGATTATGATTTTGGCTGAGGATTTGTCATAAATGGCCTTTATTATGTTGAATATGAAGTATATTTCCTCTATACCCAGTTTTTATCATAAGAAAATGCTTACCTTTGTCAAAATAATAATTTTATAGAATAATTTTTCTGCATCTTTTGAGATGATCATATGGTTTTTATCCTTCATTTTGCTAATGTGGTATATTGTACTCACTGATTTGTGCATATTAAATCATCTTTGCATCCTTGAAATAAATCCCACTTGGTCATGGTGTATAATTCATTTAATGTATTGTTGAATTTTGTTTGTTAATATTCTCTTGACAATTTTTAATGAACCTTCACTGGCTATATTGACTATAATTTTCTTTCTTTTTCTTTTTTTTTTGTAATAGATTTGGCTAGTCTTCACATCAGTGTAATGCTGGCATTGTGGAATAAATTTGGAAGTGTTCCTTCCTCTTTAATATTTTGAAATAGTTTGAGAAAGATAGTTAATATATTTTTCTTTAAATATTTGGTAGGATTCACTGTGATGCCATCTAGTACTGAACTTTTGTTTGTTGGGAGTTTTCTGATTACTGATTGAATTTTCTTACTAGTTCGAATTTTCTATTTATTCCTGATTCAGTGTAAGAAGATTTTATATTTCTAAGAATTTATTTCTTCTTTGTTTTCCAATTTGTTGTCATATAGTTTATTGCTTAAGAAATCCCCTATGAAAACAAAATAAAACAAAAGAAATCCCCTATGATCCTTTGTATTTCTGTGGTTGTAACTTCTCTTTCATTTCTGATTGTACTTATTTATAGCTTCTCTTTTTGTCTTGAGTATGGCTAAAGGTTTATCAATTTTATTTACCATTTAAAGAAAAGAGCTCTTAGTTTCATTGTTCTTTTATTATACTTAGTCTGTATTTCATTTCTTTCCACTTTGATATTTGTTACTTACTTCCTTCTACTAACTTTGCATTTTGTTTGGTCCTGTTTTCCTAGTTCCCTTAGGTGTAAGGTTAGATTGCTTGTTTGAGGTTCTTCTTATTTCCTGAGGTGAGCCTAGATTGCTGTAAGCTTCCCTTTTAGAACTGCCTTTGCTGACATCCGTAGATTTTGGCATATTGTTTGCCCATTTCCATTTGTCTCAAATTAGGGACTTTTCAAATTTTCTTTTTAATTTCTTCATTGGCCCATTGGCTATTTACTAGCATGCTGTTTAGACTCCACGTGTTTGTGTTTTCCCATTTCTTTTCTTATATTTATTTCTAGTTTTGCACCGCAGAGGTTGGAAAAGATACATATGATCTCAATTATACATACTTAAATTTATGACCAATTACTTTGTGGCCTAACATATAATCTATCCTGCAAATTGTTCCATGAGCACTTGAAAAAATGTGTATTCTACTCTTTGGGGATGGAATGTTCTATATATATCTATTAAATACATCTGATATAAAATGCCATTTAAGGCCAATATCTCCTTATTGATTTTCTGTCCAAATGATTTACCCATTGATGCAAGTGGGATGTTAAAATCCTCTACTATTACTATATTATTGTCAGTTTTACCATTTCTCTCTGTTAATATTTGCTTCATGTCTATAGCTGTTCCTATGTTGGCTACATGCATATTTCTAAGATTTATAAATATTATATTTTCTTGTTGGATTTACTGCTTTTATCATTATGTAATGTCCTTCTTTGTTTCTTGTTGGAGTCTTTTTTAAAAAGTCTAGTTTGTCTGATATAAGTATTGCTCCTCCAATTTTCTTTTTCCCATTTGCATGGAATATCTCTATTCATCTTCTCATTTTCACTCTCTGTGTGTCTTTATATCTGAAGTGAGTCTCTTGTGGGCAGCATATCAATGGGTATTTTTAGTATGTTCATTCAGTTGCTGTATGTCTTTTGATGGAAATATTTAATCCATTTATATGTAAAGTAATTATTAATAGATATGCACTTATTGCCATTTTGTTCATTGTTTTCTGGTTATTTTTTGTTGTTCTATTCTGTTCCCTTTTTCATCTCTTACTCTCTTTCCTTGCAATTTGAAAACTTTCCTTAGTGTTATGTCTGTATTCTTTTCCCTTTATTTTTTTTGTGTGTATATATTATCAATTTTTGGTTTGTGGTTGCCAGTAAATTTTTATATAGCAACCTGTATGTGTGTGTGTGTGTGTGTATATGTCTATTTTAAGTTGGTTGTTGCTTAGCTTTGAGCATGTTCTAAAAGCACTACATTTTAACGCTCTTCCACGCACGTTCAATGTTTTAGTTTTATTTTTTACATTAAAAAAAATTTGTTCATCCCACAACTTACTGTATTCATAGGTAACTTTACTACCTTTGTCTTTTAACCTTCATACTAGCTATATAGGCGGTTGATCCACTACCTTTACTACGTATTTGCCTTTACTGGTGAAGTTTTTTGTTTTGTAGTTTTTGTATTTCTAGTTATGGCTTTTTCTTTTCTATTTAAAGAAGTCCCTTTAACATTTCTTTTAAAACCTGTTTAGTGATGATAAACTCATATAGCTTTTGCTTAACTGTGAGAGTGTTTATCCTGTCCTTCAATTCTAAGTGATAGCCTTGCTAGATAGAGTACACTCGGTTGTAGTAAGGTTTTTTCCTTTCAGCTTTTTAAATATTTCATGCCAGTTATTTCTGTAATTTTTTTTTTTCTGCTGAAAAATCAACTGATAGTATTATTAGGACTTCCCTATATTTATTTGCTTTTAAGATTCACTCTTTATCTTTAAACATTTTAATTTTAATGTGTCTTGTGAGGATCTCTTTGGGTTCATCTTGTTTTGATGTCTCTGTGGATATCTTGGATATCACTGGAGAAAAACTTGGATATCTATTTCTACCACAAGGCTAGGGAAGTTTTCAACCATTATTTATTCAAAGAGGACTTTCCACTCATTTCTTTCTTCACCTTCTGGTACCCCTAAAATGCAGATGTTACTATGCTTGATTGTCCCAGAGGTACTTTATAAGGTCATCATTTTTTTGTTTGTTTGTTTCTTGTTTCCTTTAGTTCTCTGACTGGGTAATTTCCCCCAGCGTGTCTTCCAGATTGCTGACCTGGTCTTATGTATCATCACATCTGTTGTTGATTCCACCCAGTGTATTTTTTCATTTCTCTTATTGCATTCTTCAACTGCAGTCTTTTATATATTATATCTCTTTGTGAATTTCTCACTGTCCTACCCCATTATTCTGTGGAGTTTGGTGACCCTGTTTATGAGCAATGTATCAGGTAGGTTAGCCACATCTCCTGATCCTGCAGACGTGCTCCGTGTGGACGACGTCTTCTGCTGCCCAGGAGTTCAGTCTCCCTTGCTCACCAGAGCCCGGTGCTCCAGAAGCATCCCCTGTGTCGGTCGCGCGTGCCCTTCCGTTGTGCATGGGCGGTGATCGCTGCAGGCACGCCACTGTGCGGGCTGACCCCCCATGCGGCAGGTGGTAAGGCTGAGTCTCGGCTGGTGGAGTGGCTCCGCTTCACGAGGCTGTTTTCTCTTGTGGGGTCTCCTCTGAGGGGCACCGGGCCTGCCCAAGGGCAGCTGTCAGGTTTGCTGGGTGGGGAGATCCTGCGACCTGGTTCTGGTGAGGACTGAGGGCGCCTGTCGACTCATGCGGGTTGAGAGGTCTCTTTGGAGAAACACCAGCTGGGGCACCTCTGCAGATGAACCTAATCTGGGGCGGGAAATGCTAGCAAGGGGAGCATCGGAAAGGACTCCCAGCACTTCCAGGGCTTCCCTCAGCTCAGTTGGTGCAGAATCTGCCTGCAATGCAGGAGACCCCGGTTCCAGTCCTGGGTTGGGAAGATCTGGTGGAGAAGGGATAGGCTACCCACTCCAGTATTCTTGGGCCTCTCTTATAGCTCAGCTGGGAAAGAATCTGCCTGCAGCGTGGGAGATCTGGGTTCCATACCTGGATTGGGAAGATCCCCTGCAGAAGGGAAAGGCAACTCACTCCAGTATTCTGGCCTGGGGAATTCCATGGACTATACAGTTCATGGGGTCACAAAGAGTCGGACACAACTGAGTGACTTCCACTTCACTTCACTTCCGTGCCAGGGGAGGTAGGTAGGAGATGAAGAGAAAAGGCCTGGCACCCACCAGCACTTCTGTACCTAAAGTTGCCCACCCGTTAAGTACATTCCCTAAAATTTCTGCATAAATCTCCTTCCCAGATGATGCAGGCACTTTTCAAACTGCTGCCTCTGTGCTGAGACTCAGAGTGAGTGAGATTCTGTGTACGCTCTTGAAGAGTCTCAGTTTCCTACAGGTTTTTCAGCTCTTCTGGACATGAGTCCTGCTGGTTTTCAGAGACGGATGCTGTGGAGTCTCACCTCCTCCGTGCCGGTCCCCTCACCTGGGGGACGGGGCGGGGTTAAGAGCCCTTACTCCTGGGAAGACGTCCCTGGCTGTGACATCCCTCCTGTCTGTGAACTGCGGCACCGAGGGTGTGGGTACCGGCCGGACTGCATCTCCGCCTCTCTCGCCTGTCTCATTGCGTTTTTTTCTTTTTGTCCTTTATTGTAGAAGGGCTTTTCTGTTAGGGTTCAGCTCATTCTCAGAGGTGACCACTCTCTGCATGCTGTGCTGCGCTGTTAGTCGCTCGGTCGTGTCTGACTCTGCGACCCCACGGACTGCCGCCCTCCAGGCCCCTCTGTCCGTGGGATTCTCCAGGCCAGAGCACTGGAGCGGGTAGCCTTTCCCTTCTCCAGGGGATCTTCCCAACCCGGGGATGGAACCCAGGTCTCCAGCATTGCAGGTGGATTCTTTACCAGCTGAGCCACAAGCGAAGTCCAAGAATACTGGAGTGGGTAGCCTATCCCTTCTCCAGAGGATCTTCCCAACTGAGGAATCGCATCAGGGTCTCCTGCATTGCAGACAGATTCTTGACCAGCTGAGCTACCAGGGAAGCCCAATTACTCTATATGTAGTTGTAATTTTCCTGTGTCTGTGGGAGAAGGTGACCCCAGGATCTTTTCAATCCACTATCCTGTCTCGTGGTTCGATGAAAGGTTTTTTTACTCCAAAAAGAAGACATAAGAACATTTCCTTCTTTTTTTTTTTTATGTCGTTGTATCTGGTGTTATGCCTAGAATTACTGAATCAATTCTCCTATTAAAAAAGGATGAAGCAAATACAGAGAAAGATTAAGCCAAGAGAATTGCTACAAAGCAGATATGGAGCTTATTTTACTCTCGAACATTTATTATGCCAACTAATAAATCCCTACACTATTTATAACAGTTTGGATTAGAGTTTCTTGGTTGCAGTCCAAAGAATCCTATCTGATACACCTTTACTCCTTTATTTTTCTTCACTTATTTTTCCCAAAAAAGGTGAATTAGTGGGGATGTAAGCCATACAGTGAAGAGACTGTATTCACTGAATACAAGTGAATTCAAGAAAGGATCTTGCTAAGGACCCAAGGAGAAAGCCACAAGTTTGAGAGAATGGAGTAAGAAAAACAGAGCCAGAAATAGCAAATATGTCTGAAAACCAAAGATGTTGAGTAAGAAAGAGAGTAGAGGAAGGGGCTTCCAGGCGGCACTAGTGGTAAGGATGTAAGGAACACGAAAGACAGAGGTGTGATCCCGGCGTCGGGGAGATCCCCTGGAGGAAGGGCATAGCAACTCACTCCAGCATTCTTGCCTGGAGAGTCCCGTGGACAGAAGGGCTTGGCGGGCGACCGTCCATTGGGTCGCACAGAGTCGGACACGACTAAAGCGACTTAGCAGGCTTGCAGAATGGAGAAAGCCAGAGCAGAAGGAGGTGAAGAGGGTAGTACCGGATGAAATCTGTGAGTGTCTGTGTCCTACTGGGATGCTTGTTTACTGTAAGCACGAGGTATCCTCAATCAACAAAGGCTTTGAACTGATGTGAAGTATTGACTCATTGGAAAAGACACTGATGCTGGGAAAGATTGAAGGCAGGAGGAGAAGGGGAGAACAGAGGATGAGATGGTTGGATGGCATCACTGGCTTGATGAACATGAGTTTGAGCAAGCTCTGAGAGTTGGCGATGGACAGGGAAGCCTGGCATGCTGGAGTCCATGGGGTTGCAAAGAGTCAGACACGACTGAGCAACTGAACTGAACTGATGGAAGGAAAGAGAGATAGGAGGTGGAATTACCTTTTAAGGAGATACTCTGATGATAGAGATGAAAGATGAAGAGTTTCTGTAAAAGAACAGTGTAAGTTGAGAGGATATTTTAGTGGCAGCAACAGGTCTGGGCATGCAGCCTGTGACGGAGTTCTAGCCAATAAAATGTGGGTGGAAGTGAGGAAAACCACCGAAAGGCTTGCTCTTTAAGCTACTTCAAGAGACCTGCAAGTCTTTTCATCCCGTCTGAATCAGAGTTGGACAGTGTATCTGGCAGTGGGTACTTTTGTCCCAAGACGCTCAGGAGAGCCACCTGACTGTCTCTGGACTCTGACGCCGAATGTTTGTTCTATCCGTTATATTAGCATGGCCTCATCAAAACTAACTTACACACGGTTTTTTGGAGAAGTGCATAAATTTGTTTTGAGATGTGATGAATTGATGGTAACTACTAGGCATGTACAGCAATATATAGAGGTCAGGAATAGAGTCACCGCTTTCTTATTCATCCACACAATAATTTCATATGAAATGATTTATATTCAGAATTCAAAGGGTCCAAGAGCCCTTATTTTTTCCACATTGAACAAAAAAATCTGCAGCTAAAGGTAGTTCCCAAATTTGAGTTCTTTCATCATTTGTCTAAATAAACTTTCCCACCACTGCACTCAAGACCAAAACGTTACTCCATGGATGGAAGGATGGAAAAGTTACTCCACCCTTCTAAAGCACTTTGGGGTTGAAGGACACAAGAGCAGAAGAGATCTATTTGTGTGATGTGGAGGTCCCCAAGGGGGGACTAAGAGCTTCTAAAACCTCTCCATCAGAAGAGATTAAATTGGCATCTGCACAGAGCTCTGTATCATCAGCAAGCCTCCTTCTTTAGGGATAAAAGCCTATCCAATCAGATACGTGTTAACTTTTCTGACTAAGAATAAAGAGCTTCTGAAAAGGAGATTTAAAAGGGAAGCATTTATTAAGGTATCACACAAGCTGACCTCTCTGCCCCCACCCCTGATAGGAGCAACCTTCTACAAATCAAGCCGTAGGATCAAGGGCTTTTCCAGGGCTCATAATAATGACAATAACAAACATTTATCAAAACTTACTAGTCCCCAAACCTCTGGCCTTATAATTATTCTCTCACTTCTCACAATTGCCTTCTGAGTTAGATTATAATAATAGTTCCATTTTGCAGATGAACATAGATACTAAGTGATTTGCTGAAGGTCACAGAATGTAGGATGCCCATAAACTAAAGCCCAGGTAATTTGATTTCAGATTCCAAGTTCTTAATTACTATATTCTCCTACTTCAAGAACTTAATACTTTACTAAAAAAAGTTAAGGTCTCTGAATTTATTGCATGGTATGTTTTCACAGGAAGTATTTTTCTTTCTTTGTGATATGTAAAATAATAATAGTGCATCTTACTAATATTGCATCTTAGATTCCATAAATATAGTACAATGCTAATTAGCCTCTACCGACTGTTCGGGCAAAGGACTGGCTCAGTAAGAGCTATGTATTAGGGAAGATGCTTTCCAACTTTCTCACAGAGCAGAGTGCCTTATGCAAGCAAAAATCTGACATAGAACTCTAATATGAAGAGCAGAGAGGTATCAGTACTTTATGTCCAAATACATAGCATGTATTTATCATATGGTTAATCAGTGAGACTACTTAGTTGGCATGATGGAGGTCTCCAGTAACTTGAATTTTCTTTTAAACATTTTTTTCCTTAATAACTATTTTAAAAATATTTGAAGGTGTAATTTAAATTTTTATGCTCAAATCAAATATGCAGGACATCAGGACACACTTTTGTGAATCTGTGGCTGGAAAACCATTCTTTAAGAATGGTTTAAATCCGCCATGACAGTTACTTTCCTCAGGCCAAAAGATCACTCGTATCATAACACTGAAAGTTATTTGGAATGACTTAACTATCCAAGGAATAGCCTTGTACAGTTATAGAACTTGAGGGAGGCAGTAGAAATAGTGTCTTCAAGTTCTCTGACATGATCAACATCACTCTTCCCATCACCAGGCATTTTTAGTAGCTTCACAGTATTTCTGGGGCCAACTTCCCAGGTTTGAGTACCCACTCCATACCTTACTACATGAGCCAGGAGAAGCTATTTTACTTTTCCTAGCTTGGGATCTCACCTGTAAGTTGACATCGAAATATCTGTGGTTATTTTTCAAAATCACTTTGAGAAATAAATGAGATAATGTAAATAAATTATTACCCATGATGTTTATAGTAACCAATTAATAAATTTTAATTTTATAGTTATTATGGTGCCTCTACAAGGGTGAAATGACCATGCTAGGGTCTGGGGCCAGAGAGGTTCTTACGTGATGGCCCCTGCTGTCCAGGAGGTCTTGTCTATTTGAGGAGACTGGAAGTGAAAATGAAAGATTAACAGCAGTGAGAGTCAACATAAAATGAGACCCCAATGCAGGACAAAGACAAGGGCGCTAAAGATCACAGGAGTAAGAGTACCCTGTTTTCAAATGACATTAGGCAAGCTTCTAGAGCTCAGGACAATATAAACACGTGTGACAGGAACTGTAATCTAGGGGCCTGTGGGATCTGTCTGGGCCACTGGTGGTTGACACTGGCCTGCAATGTTTAGGAAGATTTGAGTGAACTTTTTAATGTCAGGATCAGTCGTGTCCAACTCTTTGTGACCCCGTGGACTGTAGCCTCTATTCATGGAATGCTCCAGGCAAGAATACTGCTGAGTGTGAGTGTGTACGCATTCCCTTCTCCAGGGGATCTTCCCAACCCCGGGACTGAACCTGAGACTCCCACACTGCAGGCAGATTCTTTACCAGCTGAGCCACCAGAGAAACCACAAATGTTAGGATATTTCATCTACAAATCTGGATTTCAGTAGACCAGTGGCTCCTGCCAAGTATAGAGACCTCCTCTTTCTGGCAGAAATGTATGGTGAGGAGATACAGCCCAGCGCACAGAAATCAAAGATAAAACATATTCAGATGACTGCACTCAGCTCTCCCAGCCACGTGCAGAGAGCAGCAGCAGGGCCCCAGCCTTCCTACGAGCTGGGTCACGTATGGCGCGTGCCTTCAGAGGGAAGAGACCTGGCTGCCTTCAGCAGGCGGTGCTGAGATCCTTGAGTCTTGAGGGGGGCTCACAAGGGAGCCCCCTCTTTTGCTCAAAGCCATGTGTGAGAAGGTAGGAACTTCAGCCTTTGAGGGGCGGCTCGGGGCTCTTCGGCACACCCAAGCATCAGATCAGATCACTGTACTGAATAATTTAAAAAATTTGAATGAAGTATAGATTTAACTTTGGGGGATAAACTACCACCCCACCATATGTGTGTGACTTCTCCACTTCTTACTGCAATTTCCATTTTTTTTTTTAAATAGAAAGTTGCAACCCTCTGTGTTTATCTAATGTCTGTTTGGAACAGTTTGAGACCCTGTTACTGTTTCAAAATGTATGCACGTTCAGATGAATCTTAACCCAAGGAAGAAAATGAAGCTCACAAAGTTTTGTTTAAAAATACAAATTTTTAAAATCTAAAAACTCTGCATTTCTAGACCTTTTTTTTCCCTTTCCCTTTAAACCAAGAGATCTTACATACTGGATCTCCTTATCTAGCCATCCTGTCTTTCTAGATTAACTGTCAATTGGGGGACGTGGTAGCTGCCATTTGTAGGGATTTTGAGTGGGTTCTCCCCACACATGTATCAGAACTGCCCGTGTGCCTTTGTTTCTACCACTTCTTTGTGGAAGTCAGGAGCATCACTACGTGTTTACCATGCAAACAAAAGTGTTTTAAACTTGGTTTGCTTTACTCACATACAATATCTGTCTCCTATAGTCCCAGTGACCCTCTATCGTGAATAATTTATAAAGACCTGGATGCAAAATGATACTTAAAGAATGCTTACATTGGAAGAAAATGTGTAAGGACATAAGTGACACAGGAGAAAAAATATCACATGTTGCAGGGAAGAAAAGAAGGGATTGGTGTTACCAGGGAGGATTTCACAGGGTAGATGGGTTTTGAAGAAAACATGAATTCCTGCACTAGGAGGACAATATTTGGACAGGCAAATATCCAAACTATACAATGTAAATAGTTGTCTAGAGACCATTGATAGATTGCATCCTGTCTCTCCTCTGCTTAATAGCTTTCAATAGCTTCCCATTGCCTCCAACACAAAATCCATATTCTTTAGACTGATTGCCACGGGAGATCCTTTATGTTGTGGCCCCTGGGCACCTTCCAGCTTGCTTTGTGCAGAACACATCTGCCACGTTGGCCCTAGTGGGGTAGCCATGCTCAGTGAGTTTGCTGTTTCCCCAAAGCACCAGTCTTGCATTTTAAACGTGCTGTTTGTTCAGACTTTCCCCTTGCCTCTCCCCACTGTCCCCTGTTCTAAGAACTCTTCTCTGACATGGCCTTCCTCCAAGCCTGACTTTGAGGCTCCTTCTCTGGGCTCACTCCACACAGAGCAGAACTCCACCTTCACATCCATGCTCCTGGATTCGTTATGGTCTTATCATCCATTTTGGAGAAGGAAATGGCAACCCACTCCAGTATTCTTGCCTGGAAAATCCCATGGACTGAGGATCCCGGTAGGCTACAGTCCATGGGGCCGCAAAGAGCCGGACACGACTGAGCGACTTCCAGTCCAGTCCATCATCCATTTACCTACCTCATAATAGAACTTATTACCCCCAAGAGAGTCACTTTTAAGAACCAGCAGAGTGCACAGAATAGTCTTTCTCATGCAACTCAGCTGACAGCCAGGGCTTCCCTGGCACTCAGAAATTTAAGTCAACTTAACATGAATTTTTCTGAAAGTCAGAGCCCTGGCCACAATTCTGGCAAATTCTTGGCAACTGACTTCCCCAGTGCATCTGTTCATGCACATTCCAGCTGTCACACGCGTGTCTTCTCCTCCACCCAGTGTTGTCCTGGAGGCAACACTCAGCCCCCGCACAACTTTCCATGAAATATATCTAGAAATTAGCTTTGTGTGGTTGAATTAACTTATTGAACAATTGAGGTGACAAATATTCTGTCCACATCTAATTCTCTATAACTCCCATTTCTTCCTCAAGCACCCAGGGTGTGTCCCCAAGTAAATATTATTGTCTTCCTAAGAGTAAGGTGCCAGCTATTAATGCAGTGGCATTTTGCATCATAAATTCAGGTTGACCCTAAGTCTCTCTCTTTGTGTATTTCTACCTATTTTTCTTACTCCTACTTTATGGAGAGATCCCAAATGAGCTTTATATTCTACAAGATAGATTTTCAAATCTTTCATATCTTCCTGATCATTTATAGGTCAAACATCTACTGTGTCTTTCTCCAGGATTGGGGACTCTGAGAAGTAATTTTTTTTCCAATGAGAAAAAAAAAAGTTCACAGATTTTCATAGCAATACTACTGAGAGTTTTTATGTGCAAACCTTTCTTCAAGGTTACCCTAAATTAATCCTGTGAAATCTAAGCTTCCTCTTGCCTTCAGGTGGATGAACACTTTGGGGACAAGTAAAATGGATTATTTCACCTGACTTATTTACACAAAGTGAAGGAAAAAATGGGTCACAGCCTTTTTATTTAAGCTGATCAACTTAATTATAACTCTTTGGATGCAAGCATTTGTGATGTTTTCTGTGGTTTGGGTGTAATTTCCTGCCAGAGGGGCATGTGGGGGCGGGGGGCGGGGAGGGGCTGCTGCGTTGGCACCAAACCCTCCGGTCCAGCTGCTCTCTGCGGAGGGTCAGTGACCTTCCTCAACAGCACCCAGACGGTCAAGATCCCTGTAATGAGAAAACCAAATTACAGGTCCGTAATTTTCACGGTTTTCTGCCAGGATCTCCAAGCTGGTGACAAATTGATATACTGCTGTCTGTACGGAAGGCTAGCTTTCAGAAAACAGGCCGCTCTCAGTTGAAATACTATACCTGAAGGATTGCACAGCTTCAAACCTCTGAGATATGTTGAAAAAAAAAATCCTTCACCCAGTCTCACCCAGTAGAATATTGAACTGTAAAGCTCAGAAAGCCTTTTCAGGACAGCAAAATGGGAGAAAAATCTTTAGGTGTTGGGAACCAGGAGATCATGGGAAAGCAGCCAACAATAGGAAAAGGATGAATTAAGGTCTCAAACTGTGAACTTTGTTATTCATTCCCTTGCCTAATTTTTAGCATGTTAACAGGTAATAATTCCCTTATAACTATATATGTTTCTCAAAGGTAATTTCCTAAAACCATAATCAAAAAGTGACTGGTTCCAAATAGGAAAAGGAGTACGTCAAGGTTGTGTATTGTCACCCTGCTTATTTAACTTACATGCAGAGTACATCATGAGAAACGCTGGGCTGGAGGAAGCACAAGCTGGAATCAAGATTGTCGGGAGAAACATCAATAACTTCAGATATACAGATGACACCACCCTTATGGCAAAAACGAAGAACTAAAGAGCCTCTTGATGAAAGTAAAAGAGGAGAGTGAAAAAGCTGGCTTAAAGCTCAACATTCAGAAAACTAAGATCATGGCATCCGGTCCCATCCCTTCATGGCAAATAGATGGGGAAACAGTGGAAACAGTGGCTGACTTTATTTTGGGGGGCCCCAAAATCAGTGCAGATGATGACTTCAGCCATGAAATTAAAAGATGCTTACTCCTTGGAAGGAAAGTTATAACCAACCTAGACAGCATATTAAAAAGGAGAGACTTTACCAACAAAGGTCTGTCTAGTCAAGGCTATGGTTTTTGCAGTGGTCATGTATGGACGTGAGAGTTGAACTATAAAGAAGGCTGAGCACCGAAGAATTGATGCTTTTGAACTGTGGTGTTGGAGAAGACTCTTGAGAGTCCCTTGGACTGCAAGGAGATCCAATGAGTCCATCCTAAAGAGATCAGTCCTGGGTGTTCATTGGAAGGACCAATGTTGAAGCTGAAACTCCAATACTTTCGCCGTCTGATGTGAAGTATTGACTCATTGGAAAAGACCCTGATGCTTGGAAAGATTGAAGGCAGGAGGAGAAGGGGACGACAGAGGATGAGATGGTTGGATGGCATCACCGACTCAATGGATATGAGTTTGAGTAAACTCTGGGAGTTGGTGATGGACAGGGAGGCCTGGCGTGCTGTGGTCCATGGGGTAGTGAAGAGTTGGACACGACTGATCGACTGAACTGAATCATAATAGTAATAGAAATTGATAGTAAAGAAAATCTACCCTGATCATTCATTGGAAAGACTGATGCTGAAGCTGAAACTCCAATACTCTAGCCACCTGATGTGAAGAGCAGACTCATTGGAGAAGACCCTGATATTGGGAAAGATTGAAGGCAAAAGGAGAAGAGGGTGTCAGAAGATGTGATGGTTAAATAGCATAACCAACTCAATGAGCATGAATTTGGACAAAGGCCAGGAGCTAGTGAAGGATGAGGGGGAGCCTGGTATGTTATAATCCATGGGTTGCAAAGAGTCAGACATGACTTAGTGAATGAGCGACAACAGCAATAGTCATAGAAATAATGTGCATTAAGATTTTCCTGTATGTTGAGTCCAATTATAAGCATTGCTTATGTATTCACTCATTTGACCCTTACAGCAACTACATGAGGTGAAGGTCATTGCTGTCCCCACTTTGCAGGTGAGGACAGTGAGGCACACGGAGGGTGCAATTTGTCTGAGGTTGTACGGCCAGAGAAAGGGTCAACCCAAGTAACCTGTCCCTGGAACTCATGCTCGGTCACCAGCTGGGTCTCCGTAAAGCACGATATGTTTCCCCATAGGAGCAAAGACATCATTGGTTGGTATATTCCCAACCAATAGCTTAGCCTTGGATAAAAATAAATGGTAAACCTAAAGTCAAAAAAGTGAAGATATACCTAAGTGAATCTTTTCTCAGTAGAAATATTCAGTGGTCAAGGTGAGGTCCCAGTCAGCGGGTCCCACATGCTGGACTGCAGAAACGGGCCCTAACCTCAGAGCTTGGGTTCAAGGCCAAGCGTGAGAGTCTATTGCTAACTTTCCTCCAGGTGATTCTAAAGTTAGGAAATCACTGTGTAATTTTCAGATACTTAACAAGCATTTCCTATTTGATAGGTAAACGGAGGTTAAAAAGAAATGCAGTCATCACTTCAAGTGTTCAAAAAAATGCAGTCATCACTTCAAGTGTTCAAAAATGTAGGTCTGTGTGAGGTGGGGGGAGGTAGGGAAGTAAACAACTGTACTATAATACAACAAACATGTCTCACTAAGTGAAGGGAGTGATAATTCCAAGAGAGGAAATGCAGCAAGGATAATCAAAATTCTTGGCAGAGGAGATGACATTTAGGCTGTTATCTGAAAAGATGAGGATGAGATACTCAGGAAAGGAAGGTTGGAGGAAAAAGGGTAAGGAGGCATTTTTCTGGACATAAGGACATCTATTCGGTCAACAACCATGACAACTTATTGTATATTTGCCATGTGCTAGGAGTTGATTCTCCTGGAGGAGGGCATGGCAGCCCACTCCAGTGTTCTCGCCTGGAGGATGCCATGGACAGAGGAGCCTGGTGGGCTACAGTCCCGTGGGGTCACAGAGTCAGACGTGACTGAGCGACTGAGCACAGAACAGCGCAAGAACTGATTCATGTTCTGCAGAAAGAATGCGCACAGAAGAACGCAGAGGTGGAAGTGCACGGCCTGCTCAGGGAATTTAGAGCAGCCAGTTTTGTCGGGAGGGGCCTCTGCAAAAAGACAGTGTGGTGAAGGCGGTCCCAGCTTCTACCAAGATGGAAATTAGCACGTGAGCTCCTTGTTAGGGTTGCCCTGAGATCAAAAAGTGTGAGACACAAGGGGAGGAAGGGGAGACTGTGCAGAGACAGAACCTGGACCAGGAGCCTCAGCCAGCCCTACAGGGAGCTCTGGATCATTACGCTGAGAGCAGAAAAGGAAACTAAAAATGGTGACCGCTTCCCCTGTAAGCGGACAACATAGTGTGTGGGACTCCTCTCTGCTGCCGTCACGAGAAGGAGAATGGGAAAGAGCAGTGATGTTGTTTCAGATGCTTGTGAATCTCTGAAGGTATTCTGCTCCCCGACCCCCCCCCCCCCTTCTAACTCATAGCCCGGGGCCTTGCACTGGGGGACGGTGCCGCCATCCAGGGTTCCTCGTCAGCTGAAAGGGGGGCCGCAGGCAGTCCTCATCCCTGCCTCAAAACCGGCACTCGTTGCTCAGTTGTGAAGCCAGGCAAGAGAGCCGTTTATTTGGATGTTTCCTTGTTTGTTTGACTTTGGCTGCGCTGGGTCTTCCTTGTTGCATGCAGGATTTCTCTGGTTGCGGAGCGCGGGCTTCTCAGCGTGGGGCTCCTCTGGTTGCCGAGCATCGGCTTTAGGGTGCCTGGGCTTCAGTAGTTGTGGCACACCGGCTTAGCTTCCCCATGGCATGTGGCATCTTCCCAGAACAGGGATCAAACCAGTGTCCCCTGCATTGTGAAACGGGTTCTAAACCACTGGAGCCGCCCCTGAAGAGAGCCGTTTCATGCGATTAAGTGACAGTCTGAGGCTCATGTTATGGAGAATAAGAAGCAGAGCCACTCCAAATGAGTTACCTATTCATAATTAGAACATTCATTTAATGCCAATATTAACAAACATTACATAGGGCTTTGCAAAAGCCCTTTTATCTGAATGCACTCACTGTGCCCTTAATGTCTTAAGAGACAGGTGGCAAGAACATTAGTTCCGTTTTGCAGAAGGACAGATTGAGGCAGGCAATGTGAAGTGTGTCCACTGGCCTGATTTCTTCAGGCTGACGGGATGAGCTGCCTTCCTCCCGACACTAGTGTCTCCTCCTCGTAGTCTAGGATGGTGCTCACTTGTGTGTGTGCATGCCAGTCTGCACCATCAGGTGGTAAATCAGTTGAGAGCAGGAGATTTGTGCCCCAGTCACCTTTCCAATCCCTAAGACACTTCCTGTGGTTTGTGCAAGTATCCACTGCTCATTTGGTGAGATGATCAGGGAAAGGGAATGAGTGAACTTTATAAAACAGCGGTTGGTTGATATAACTGTAGACGTAGCATGTGCGTGGGTTGTCTGCCTCCCAGATGAGTGTTCATCTCTAGATTCCTTTCTGATTCAAAGTACGGTCTCAAGGCCAGCAATAATGCAAAGATGGGTCCCCTAACACCAACTAAGTCAGAGGCTGCATTGTCCCAAGATCCCCAGGTCATTCTCATGAACATGAGTGCATGAGGAACACGGCCTTAGACAAGAAGTCCTCACTTTCAAAAGAATGGAGTCGTTTGCCTTGAATAAATGTACATCCACTGGCCTTCATTCTCCGTGCTTATCTGTATGGTTCAACCGTGACCCAAGGGCAATAGACCAGGCTCACATGTTATAGCACCTAAGGAAACTGACATGCAGCAAACCAGCTGTGGAAATGAATGTTTCATTAAAACAATGCTAATAACAACCATAGTACTGAGAGACAAGATTGACTGAGACTCTATATGGCAGGTACTGTCCTAAGGGCTTTATTATATTTATCATACTTACTGTGTGTCTAGCACTTTTCTAAATATGTATACATATATTATTTATATGTATACTCAAAAATCTCATTGATCATATGTTTTCCTTTGCTTCTCATGTATCATTAAGTGAGACTTTACACACACACACACACACACACACACACACACACACGGGTCAGGTTCTACTGTTGTTTCCACATCACAGGTGAGGGTGAGGACACTGTGTCCCTGATTCTCTGGCTAGAATGTGATGGGCCCTGGACTCACAGTCTGGCTCCTGAGCCCTTACTCTTAACCATCAGCTGAAACAGATTGAGCATGACTTGGTCTCTATGTGTATTCTTTTCTCTGTCCCTGACATCTACACCAGGGAAAGAGCTTTGGCAAGACAGTCCTCAAATGCAGAAGGGGAGGAGAGGACAAATTCGGAGACGCAATGGGTTCTCTCTGCTTGGAATATCTGGACCGTGTGTCAACCCTCTGGTACCAACCCCCACAATTGGAGCACCATCTTATTTCCTTAGGACTTCCGTGGCGGCTCAGCTGGTAAAGAATCCCCCAGCAATGCAGGAAGCCTGGGATTGACCCCTGGGTTGGAAAGAGCCCCTGGAGAAGGGAAAGGCTGCCCACTCCAGTGTTCCGGCCTGGAGGAGCCCATGGACTCTGAGGTCCATGCGGTCACAAAGAGCCGGGCACGACGGAGTGACTTTCACTTTATTTCCTGAGGGCTTCCCCGGCGGCCCAGCTGATAAAGAACCTGCTGGCCAAGGCCAGAGAGACATGTTGGCTCCCTGGGTGGGGTTGATCCTCTGCAGAGGAAATGGCAATCCACTGCGGTGTTCTCGCCTGGAAAACTCCGTGGACGGAGGAGCTTGGCGGGCCCCAGTCACGGGGCCGCCGAGTCAGACATGACCAGCCCACGGGCAGGCGCACGTGCGTGCTCATTTCCTTGAACTCCGATCAGTACTTCAGCACTTCCATGCTGCCGTCTGGCATTTCTGCGTCCGCCTTGACCCTTCGTGCTTATGTATCTATATGAAACTAATAAAGACTTGAACAGGAAATATAAAATCACCATGAAACTAAACTAAACCTGCAGCAAGACCTCAGAGGGCTCCATGCAATCAGAGCTGTGTGAAGCTATTTTCTGGGAGCCGTAAACCTAATAGCTTGCTCGGTGCGAGGCACAGCTGCAAGGCTCCGGGGACAGATATGCCCCTTGTCGGAAAACAGAAGGGCTTGTAAAATTATTTTCACAAATTTTTTCCCTTAATATTTTCCCAGCTACCTCGGGCACTCCTTCCCCTCTGCCCTACTTAGCTAAACAGCTAGAGTCTGGGAGGGGCCGTGATGAAGGGAGAGTGAGATTTCCCCATTTATTACAACGATAAATAGCAAATTATTCTGACAACTTTTCTATTCAGTTTTTGAATAAATCACTTAAAATTTTTTTAATGTAAGGACTTTCTTTCTTTTACATTTTTTCTGGGTGCACGTGTGTTTTGGGACGGAGTCATCCTAAGCGTGAAGTTTGCCGCAGGAATATTCTCTTGCTTCCAAGGACATGGCTTACACCCAAGGCCGCCTTGCTTCTGCTTGCTCTGCTGTTGCCCGCTCTTCATCTAACACAGACGCGGCTTTCCCCCAGCTCTTCTCTCCTGTCCACGCTCACAGAAGCCCTTTCTCTGGTGAACCTGCATCCCTGCACAGTTCTCTGTGCTTCCAGAGACAGGTGTCTCTTGATGCACATTTCTCAGCCTGTGGTCCTGGTCAGAGGGACTGGACGCTCTTTTGCTTGGCCTGCTGTCTCTGCTCACATAGGCACTAAGGCTTTGGAATCAGCCACAGCCAGTTTCCAATCTTGCTTCAGTGAATACTACATCTATAATATAGCTTTGAATGGATTACTTCCTCTCTCTCAGACTCAGTCTCCTCAATTATAAAACTTGTTTAATAATACGCACCGTTTGAGTGTTGTGAGGATCAAGTATGGGAATGCGTGAAAAATGTATGGTGAATTGTAAGGCCCTCCACATATGTTACTTCTGTAAATATGCACCATTTTTATGGAGAGGTTCTTAGGAACAGTGATCAGCTGTGAGTGTGAGAATAACTTAGAGGACCAATCACATAGAGGAAAAATCTATTGTGAGTGATTTTAAAATATGTGTGAAATTTTTTAGGCTCCTCATTTTTCTGACCCAGAAATTCTTCTATATTTATGAAATTTTTCTAAAAATTTTCCACACAGCTCTGTTAATAGACTTGTCTACTCTCTGGTAAACTAGAAGCCACATCCATCTATAGTTATTCTCCAGTTCAGTTCAGTCGCTCAGTGATGTCTGACTCTTTGCGACCCCATGAACCTCAGCATGCCAGGCCTCCTTGTCCATCACCAACTCCTGCAGTCCACCCAAACCCATATCCATCCAGTCGGTGATGCCATCCAACCATCTCATCCTCTGTCCCCTTCTCCTCCTGCCTTCAATCTTTCCCAGCATCAGGGTCTTTTCAAATGGGTCAGCTCTTCACATCAGGTGGCCAAAGTACTGGAGTTTCAGTTTCAGCATCAGTCCTTCCAATGAACACCCAGGACTGATTCCCTTCAGGATGGACTGGTTGGATCTCCTTGCAGTCCAAGGGACTCTCAAGAGTCTTCTCCAACACCACAGTTCAAAAGCAGCAATTCTTTGGTGCTCAGCTTTCTTCACAGTCCAACTCTCACATCCATACATGACCACTGGAAAAACCATAGCCTTGACTAGACGGACCTTTGTTGGCAAAGTAATGTCTCTGCCTTTTAATATGCTATCTAGGTTGGTCATAACTTTCCTTCCAAGGAGTAAGCGTCTTTTAATTTCATGACTGCAGTCACCATCTGCAGTGATTTTGGAGCCCAGAAAAATAAAGTCTGACACTGTTTCCACTGTTTCCCCATCTATTTGCCACAAAGTGATGGGACCAGATGCCATGATCTTAGTTTTCTGAATGTTGAGCTTTAAGCCAACTTTTTCACTCTCGTCTTTCACTTTCATAAAGAGGTTCTTTAGTTCCTCTTCACTTTCTGCTATAAGGGTGGTGTCATCTGCATATCTGAGGTTATTGATATTTCTCCCGGCAATCTTGACATTCTTACATCTGTCTGAACATTGACTACCAGACTAATAATAATAATAATGATGATATGCAGCATTTTAAAAAGTATCTACCATGTGGCCCGTCTCTGTCCACATATTAACTCACTGAGTCTTCACATAACCCTTTAAGGAAGGAGCAATCAACATCCTGTTTTACAGCTAAAGAGAGGGGAGGACAAAATCATGCCCAGGGTCATAGACACGACGGCCTGGAAAACACTCATGGTTCTTATGACTCAGGAGTGCTTGCTTTTAACTACCCTGAGATGCAACCTTCCAAACTCTAGGGTTACTGTGAAGAGTAAAGAAATGATAACTACTGATTCCCCTCCTGGCTCTGTGAGAGTGTATAGTAAATGTAATTTCCCCTCCGTGGGTACATTCAGGTTTGTGAGCACTGTCTCCTTTCTTTTGGGTCACACCTAAACTCAGAGTTACTGCACTTTGTTGCCACTGCAACTCAGTATGGATGTGAGAGTTGGACCATAAAGAAAGCCGAGTGCTGAAGAATTGATGCTTTTGAACTGTGGTGTTGGAGAAGACTCTTGAGAGTCCCTTGGACTGCAAGGAGACCCAACCAGTCCATCCTAAAGGAGATCAGTCTTGGGTGTTCATTGGAAGGACTGATGCTGAAGCTGAAGCTCCAATACTTTGGCCCCTTGATGTGAAGAGCTGACTCATTGAAAAAGACCCTGATGCTGGGAAAGATTGAGGGCAGGAGGAGAAGAGGACGACAGAGGATGAGATGGTTGGATGGCATCACCGACTCGATGCACATGAGTTTGAGTAAACTCTGGGAGTTGGTGATGGACAGGGAGGCCTGGCGTGCTGCGATTCATGGGGTCGCAGAGTTGGACACGACTGAGCGACTGAACTGAACTGAGCTGAACTTGATTATCATTCTGGGGTGCCGAGGGTGGGGGCAAAATGTGCAGTTGCCAAGCCATAGCTGCAAGCTAAATGCAGCCCACTGCTGATGTTTTTTTAATTAATTAATCTATTTTAATTGGAGGATAGTTATTTTACAATACTGTGGCGGTTCTTGCCATACATTGGCATGAATCAGCATGGTGCACCAGCCATGGTGTCCCCATCCTGAACCCCCCTCCCAGCTCCCTCCCCACCCCATCCCTCTGGGTCGTCCCAGAGCAACGGCTTTGAGTGTCCTGCTTCATGCATCAAACTTGGATTGGTCATCTATTTCACATATGGCAATATACGTGTTTCAACGCTATTCTCTCAAATCATCCCACCCTCCCCTTCTCCCACAGAGTCCAAAAGTCTGTTCTTTACATCTGTGTCTCTTTTACTGCCTTGCATATAGGATCATTGTTACCATCTTTCTAAATTCCATATATATGTGTTAATATGCAGTATTTGTGTTTCTCTTTCTGGCTTACTTCACCCTGTATAATAGGCTCCAGTTTCATCCACCTCATTAGAACGGATTCAAATGGGTTCATCTTCATATCTGAGTAATAGTCCACTGTGTACTTGTTTTATATATAAAGTTTTATTGGAACACACCCTATTCACACTGCTTTTGACTGCTTTCCTGCTCTGATGGCAGCCCTGAGTGGTTGGTTGCCACAGGGACTGCCGGGCCTGCAGAGCTAGAAACATTCACTCATCTCTAGTCTTCTACACGGAGAAGGCGACGGCACCCACTCCAGCACTCCTGCCTGGACAGTCCCATGGACGGAGGAGCCCGGTGGGCTGCAGTCCATGGGGTCGCTAAGAGTCGAACACGTCTGAATGGCTTCACTTTCACCTTTCCCTTTCATGCACTGGAGAAGGAAATGGCAACCCACTCCAGTGTTCTTGCCTGGAGAATCCCAGGGACGGGGGAGCCTGGTGGGCTGCCGTCTATGGGGTCGCACGGAGTCGGACGCGACTGAAGCGACTCGGCAGCAGCAGCAGTCTTTTACAGAAAAAGCTCTCTGGTCCCTGGCTTAGGGAATTATAGGAGCAGAAACTTCCAGGGCAGCCACTTGGAGGTGACTCTGCCATATATATACTTTGTGAACTTCGGAAAATTTCCTTCTGATCCTTAGTTTTTGCATCGAAACAGAGAAAGAATGTTCTAACTCCCTTGTAAATGTGTGATCAGGTAATCCGTGGAAAGATGTGAGTGGAATACCTGACACTTAGCAATCATTGAATAAGTAGAAATTATTTTTAATGAAGCAAACTAGAAAAAAGTCATTAATTAATTGGTTAGTTTGTATTTGAATCTTAATAAAAGTAGAAAAAATATCAAATTAAATTCATTTTCAAGTAGAAAACAAAGAAAAACTTTAGGCCTATGATCCTTCAACAGGAAATACAAATTTTCAAAGTAATAAAATTGTGTTATTCTTTAAAAGTAACTTCGGGTGGAGAGGGAGGTGGGAGGGGGGATCGGGATGGGGAACACATGTAAATCCATGGCTGATTCATGTCAACGTATGACAAAAACCACTACAATATTGTAAAGTAATTAGCCTCGAACTAATAAAAATAAATGAAAAAACAATAATAAAAGTAACTTCAATTTTAAAATGTATTTGTACACTTAATATCTTTAGGCTTGAGCAGTGCCTATTAATAAACGTTCATATCTTAATTCTTTAAAATTTTGCAAATCTTATTCAAAGCTTTTATTTATTTCAAGCACAATCTACTTTTGACATTTTTTCCCCCTACTATGGACATTAAAGTTTGAACTTCATGTTAATAAATAGCAAGAACTACCATTCATTTCCCAATGTTTACATATATATTCATTGCTATATATTTTTATCTATACATGAGATACATATATTCTGTATTAACTGAAATGTGGTGGTTTAGTCACTGAGTCTTGTCTGATGCTTGTGACCCCTTGGTCCATGGGTTTCTCCAGGCAAGAATACTGGAGGGGGTTGCCATTTCCTTCTCCAGGGGATCTTCCCAACTGAGGAATTGAATCTGGGTTTCCTGCATTGCAGGCAGATTCTCTACCAATTGAGCTACAAGGGAAGCCCCATTAACTAAAATGGGGAGGGTTAAAGGCATATAACTAAGGTTTCCATTCTATCTGTATTTGCCTTGAAGTTGAAAACAACATTTTTTATTATTATTCATGATTTTGTGGTTTGGCTGGGCTCAGCTGAGCAGTTTTCTGTCACGTAGCACAGCTAAGGTTGCTTAATAAGCTGCACTCAGCTGGAAGATCTGCTGGTGGCTGAGACTCCAGGACAGGCTCCCCTCTGCCGGAGCGTACCTCTACATGGCCTCCCATAAAGCAGTGGTGAGCCAGGCCACAGCAGTTTCCAAGGCCACGGGCTTCCAAGATGGGACATTCCAAGAAGACAAGACCCAGTGTGCAAGCACTTATCAACCTTCTGCTCACACCAAGCTTACTAAGGTCCTATTAGTTAATGCAACTCACGTGTTCAACCATAGGGTCATGTGTAAGGAACATGAATATACCAGGGCATGAATACTAGGAGGTTTGTCCACTGGAGACACCAGTGTACTAATTAGTCACTACCAACAACTTCTGAATAATGATAATTCAGTGGATCTGGAACACACATTGATTGTCTAGACTGCCTCGATTTTTGTGGGTACTGGAGAAGGGCAATGACATTTATTTCAACATGTGTTTGGGATCAGAAAAGACAAATTTGTTTCTGAATGTTTGTTTAAGGACCTAGTTTGAATAATTAAAGCACAAAAAGAAGAGCTTCTATTTCTCCTATGTTCTCCTTTAGGGAGTTTGAGCACCAAATGCGGGACAGATGTTTTGGATTAGCCTACCATCCCACACTAGGACAGCCTGAGTTTGGAGGGTGGTTGTTTAATACACAGATTATGCCAGATTTTTCTGAAATGAGTCAAAAGCCAAGCTCAGATAATAAGATATCAAGGTGGCATTTGGCTGGTATTGTTGACACAGCTAAAAAATTGAAATGCTTCTCACCCAAACTTCTTAGTAATAAGCTGGGTCATAAATACCATTTAATGCTATAGTGACAGCTGATTTTTAATCTGCGTCCAAAATCTCTGATTCTTTATCACTTGTGCTGAATATTTGAGGAGATTTACACATGTTTTCCTTCAAATGATACTGGAATCAATTTAGATTATATGGTAGTCAATGTAATAAAAATAAGAAGATAGCATTGTCTTCTGGAAAGGACTAATTTATTTGAATGAGTTAGATACCATTATAGTCTTCTGGAGATCTGCTTCAAACTTCAGTAAGAATTTCTTTAGGGTTCTTCAGGGGATCTGCTTAGATATCCTCGAGTAAGAACTGCCTTCCTCTCTCTGAAGCATCATCCTCTCTGAATAAATACAGAACTTCAGGAATGAATGCCTGTCAGCCCAAGCAGCTGAAGACGCCCTAGTGATCACTAGTCCCCAGAGGGACTAATGGGTTTCTGTATCAGCCTCACTTGTGTGCAGTCTTGACCCAGCCTCTATAGTAAGGAACAGTCCCTAGAACTTAAAATATCATTCAGTTTGCAGATAGTCTAACAATAAAAGCAAGTGGGTGTTTAATAAATGATTTATTTTGAGGGACAATGATGGTGCCATAAGACTGTGTTGGTGAAGACAGAGAAGAAATTGTGAAGACCAGGGGATAGACTTCATTCATCCACTCACTCAAGGGACATTTCTGAGTACCCACTGTGTATCCATCCTGGGCATGTTGAAGAAATTTCCCTTCTTACAGAGCTACAGGGAAGGGTTTTTCTTGAATAGGAAGAGAGATTGCAGTGAGGGGAGCAGAAAATTTCTATGAATCCCCTGAACTGTTTCCATAATTTCTTAAGCAGTGTTATTTTTCCATAGCTTTTGCTAGATTCTAGCAAAAGAAAGAAGCCTAATGACCTCAAAATGTTAAAGCTAGTAGAGAATTATGAATGGCTGAGATCATGACTCATGGTCCTAAACCTCATTTTCTAGCCTAACTCTTTCATTTCTCAAGTGAGAAAAGCCAGATCCAGAAAGCTGACATGAGTACTTTGTTCAAAAATCTCTCATTGGGTGGCTGATAGAGCTCCATTTAAACATCAGTAGGTTGCACTGCCTTTTGGGTGGTTTCACTAGAAATGATGACTGCTGATTATCCAAATGTCCTATTGGTATAAGCATCCCAAAACACAGAAAGGAATTGCATTTCCAGCCATGAAGATGTGTTATCCTAGCAGGAAATAAAACGTTTTGCCTGGTTTCCTAGATAAAGAACATTCTTGGCTTAGGGCCCTGACAAATCTGGGAAAAATGGTTTCAGTGAACTGATGGTGCAGGTAAGAAATTCTGCCCGCTGACCTCTATGGAATGGCAGCTGGAAAAGTGTTGTGCTTTCCCCTTTCTAAGTTTCTCTTGGTGCAGTGCATCAGATTTTGTTGATTAGAAAATGATCCACAGTATTAGTATACTTGGACACCGAGTGTGTTAGGTCAGAGAACTCAGGAGAATTCTGGAGGACATCAGGAGGAAGAGACAAGACCTAGATGGGAGGAGTCCAGCTCACTCACATTCTGTGGGCCACACGGTTAAGACCAGTAAGAGACAAGTTTCTAATCAAATGGAGTAATCCAGTAGTGACTGAACTGCCATGACCCACTTCCAGCTACATAATTACAGGGCTCCTCTTTCCATGATTGATGTTATAAAGGAAAAAAGAACCTCACAAAAATGAAGTAAGTTATAGTTATGGGTGGGGCAGTGGACTAACTCTACCATGAATTACTGTTTGGGGAAGAATTTGGAGAGTTCTTGCAGCTGACAGTCAGCAGATCCACTTGAGTTATAATGAAAGAGGTTGTATTAAGTCTGCAAACATCAGAGTTTCTTGGATACTATATACCGTTTCATTGACTACTCACAGAATCATGGAGAGTGTAAGAATTAAGTGACCGCTCCTTCTTCCCCGGTGATCATTGCAAGGTGGGCGGATGAGCCAGAGGAAGAATCTGTGGTGTCGCTGCTCATTTGATGACTTTTAAAGACAGGCTTCATCCATTTGTGTGGATGTCCATTCAATCCATGGTCTGAAGGTCCACCTCCACTGGGTAGATTCTTCTCTGGTCCTGTGGGTAGCCCAGGAGGAAAAGAGGGGCTCAAGCCCAGGTTCTGTCCATGACCGTGAGATCACAACAAGTTCAACGGTTACGGCCACTTTTCTGTGTGTGTGTTTTTTAAAATCACATAGAAAGAAATATTTTTAAAAAGGTGTATTTGTTAATGCTCTGAGAACCTGGCTACAATACTGCCTTGTAAGTGTAAAATAGGAATGCTCTTGGCACTGCCTGCTTTTACTTTTACCAACACCAGGATTTTTTTTGGACAAGTTGAACCCAGGAGACATCTTTTATGGGAAAAGAAAGTGAAGCCATAACTGCATTCCTTGGACCTAACGGTTCACAGAAATTTACCCCAGGAGGACTCCCGTAGGATGGTTTAATTAGCCCCAAGGTAAAGCAGTGACAGAAAAATTGGGGTCAAAGTAGTACTTTACTGGGTGTTAGGTCATCATGTTTGTCTGACAAAACAAGACACCCCAGGAAGAAAACTCTGACTGCCCCATGTCTGAGTGACGCTTAGGTAAACATCAACTCCACTCATCTGTTCCACCGACGAAGACAGACTTCCTAAGACACATCTGATTCCGACACTCCTTTGCCTGAAACTCTTTGACGAATCCATGTTACCTTCAAAAGAGCCCAGATGTCTTAGAGTGAAATTCCAAGACTCTACCTTACCCTTATCTGTTCTTTACTAGCCTTCTCTCATCTTCTGCAGACCCCTGTCTCCAGCCATGATTGATAATGTCCCTTTCTCTGAAATTTCTGCCTTGCTCACACCTCATTCTCATTTCTCCAACTGGGATGTCTGGTAATTCTCTACAATCACTCAAAGGTGTCCTTCTTTTTGTCCTAGCTAGGCTTTTCCCAAGTTAAAAAAAAATCTGTAGTCTCCTCTGATTCCTCTGTCCCCCTGTAAATGCCCTATTATGGTAGATTTCTCTTTCTACTGGTGTTCGAACTTTGCAGGGATCATGCCTTACGTGGCTGTATCCTCAGCATTTGGTCTGGTTTCTAGAATAGTGAGTCCTCACTAAGGTATGATGCGAGAGTAACTGGAAGGCTACTGCAGACTTCGGTAGCACTCCCATTGAGAGGGTTTCAAATGTCTCACCCCTTGATTGAGAAGGAGATGCACAGTCAAAACTCTCTTTTCATGCAGCGATGCAGAGAGAATCTCTTTTATTGTAACAGTGATAATTCCACAGAACCAACTCCTTCACAGAAAAGAGACCAATGACACCCCCAAAAGCCTCATCGAAGTCTGACCAATACCAAAAGCATACTCAATTTATGGGCTCATGGGGACCCAAGGTCTAGTACTGCAGGTTTCATGCTGAAAGGCAGCAGAGAGTAGGGGCTTTAATCATGGATTGAGAGAACATCTCAGCTTTGTCACCTACTGGTTCTGTGACCTCGGACAAGTTACATGAACTCTTTCTGCTCTGATTCCCCCACATATAAAAATATGAGGATAATGATTGAATCTACCTCACAGATATCATGAGACAAGCAAGAAATCTGTTAGTGTCAAGAGCATGACCAGTGCCTGGCATACTACTCTATGAAGCAACATGAAGTAATGGCCAAAGGCACCAATCTTAAATACAGTTCCAGCTCTGAGTTTTTGTTCCCCACTGACTAGCAGTGAGATCTTGGGCAAGTTGTTCATTGTCCCTAAACGTTAGTTTCCCTTCTCTGTAACCTGGAGCTAATAATTACACTTTTTTTTTTTTGACCTTCACCTATTAAGTGAACTATCTCCCTAAAGCATTTATCATAGTAAATGTTCAACAAATGCTGACTTTTATTGCTATTACATAAGATAGGCTCTCAGCAAATGCATGCATACATGCTTAGTTGCTCCAGTCATGACCAACTCTTTGTGACCCCATGGACTGTAGCCTGTCAACTCCTCTGTCCATGGGATTCTCCAGGCAAGAATACTGGAGCAGGTGGCCATGCCCTCCTCCGGGGGATCTTCCCAACCCAGGGGTCGAACCTGGCTGTCCTGCATTGCAGGTGGATTCTTTACCAGCTCAACCACCTGGGGAATCCTCTCTCAACAAATATTTGGGGCTAAATCTTCATTAGGTTAATAATATACACTCTTTCGGTAGCTCCACCTTTTCTCCCCATCCTTACTGGTATAAATTAAGAATTGAAATGAGGGGCCTTTAGCCTCAGCACATGTGCTATGGATCTACAATCAGGAAATATTACACTCGTAGCACCCAAGGTTATCGTACGTTTTAACTGCTTTATTTTAGAACAGTGGTTCTCAGCTGAGGGTGAATGTGCCTTCGCCCCTTTCCCTAGGGGACATCTGGCCAAGTCTGGAGACCATGGCAAGTGTGGGGGAGAAGGCTGCTACCGCGTCGAGGGCTCCGAGGCCAGGAACGCTGGTCAACACCCTCAGAATGCAGGGATGCCTCCCAGGACAAGGGATTACCTGTCCTCAAAAGTCAATAGAGAGGAGGTTGAGAAACTCTTTTGAGTTTGAAGCAATTGAAGCTAAGAGAGGCTAAATGACTTGCCTGTCATTAGAGGGTTGATGACATTATTTCTGATTTCATTTGATCTACTGTGGAATTTTCCAGTAGTCATGTATGGATGTGAGAGTTGGACTATAAAGAAAGCTGAGCGCCAAAGAAGTGATGCTTTTGAACTGTGGTGTTGGATAAGACTCTTGAGAGTCCCTTGGACTGCCAGGAGATCCAACCAGTCCATCCTAAAGCAGATCAGTCCTGGGTGTTCATTGGAAGGACTGATGTTGAAGCTGAAACTCCAGTACTTTGGCCACCTCATGTGAAGAGCTGACTCATTGGGAAAGACCCTGATGCTGGGAAAGATTGAAGGTGGGAGGAGAAGAGGACGACAGAGGATGAGATGGTTGGATGGCATCACTGTCTCAATGGCCATGAGTTTGGGTAAACTCTGGGAGTTGGTGATGGACAGGGAGGCCTGGTGTGCTGCAGTCCATGGGGTTGCAAAGAGTCGGACACGACTGAGCGACTGAACCGAACTGTGGAATACCTAAACAAACCAAGAAGGCAGAAGAAAGCCCAGCACTGGGATTCCTTTGTCATCCTTCCAAACCCCTGCACTGTGATATGAGAGTACAGAGCTCTTATTTTTCTCACACACCCCATTGCCTCCCATGCACCCAACACACACGGGCACACAGAACCATCCCTGGGAAAGTAAAGCCAAGTTAGCCTTGTTCAAGCAAAGATGAATTTTCCTCCTGATTACATCTGTTTCAAACCAACCAATTTCATTACCACTGTGAGCCCCAACAGAAGTGGGATGAAAAGGGGATCAAAGACACAGATCTCCGTGCCTCTCGGACAAGAACTGGGCCAAGGGGATCACGCCAAATAATCATGGCTTTGCGGTGAGCAGGGGCCACAGGCAACTGCAGAAATCCTGTGACTATGAGAATGAAGAATAAGAATAGCAAAGGGGGTAAGAGCTGATGTACATGCCACACAAATTCACAGGAAGTAGACTTCATCAGTTCTAGTATCTGTGGTTTTCTTGAGTTCTCTTCAGATCTTCTTCTGGGAAAAGAAAGTTATCAGGTCAGTCGTGGTAATGTGTTCTGCTTTGTTTTGTTTCTGCTCTGTTCTGCGCAGGCAGAATGAGGAGATGTGAGCCCTCACATCAGACAGGGGCCAGAGACGAAAAGAGACCCTGAGAAGGAATCCATGAATTCGTGCGAGGGGTGCGTAGAAGGAGGTGGAGGAAGGGAAGGGAAGGCGGCGTCCTGGGATGTGAGAAGCATGACTGAAAATAGCCTGTTCTCTAATATCACTAATGAAACCACGGTGATGTCACTTCTGATCACGCTGGCGTTCGGGGTGCTGATCTTGCGATAGGAAGCTTCCCTTTGCGCATTCACAGCAGTGACAGTGGAAAAGACCTTGAGGTTCACGGTGAGTAGGTGGCACTCGTCAAGAAAAATAACTTCACCACAACAACAACAAATGATGGGAGAGGCAGAAACTTCTCTGGGAGGGCAGAGGAAAAAAGCAAAGTCTGAGTGTTATGACACATGTGAAAGAGGAGTCATTTATTTAGTAGGAAGTAACCCATTCACACAAATCTAGCTTTGTGGTCCCTCAGAAGTACGTAAATACTACCAATCTGTCCACCACAGCTTCTCAGCAAAATTTCTCGGGAAATGCCTCATTAAAGACTCTTTAAAGAGTAGTATGAGTGCACACCAGTCGAACAATTTCAGAAAGACAGTCAACGCTATCTACTGTAATATTAATTTCCTTCCCTTCCACGGGGACCACATTTTGCCAAATTTAGTATGAGTTTTGAATTAAGGCCAGCCATGAACCCTGTGAACCACACTCTTCTCTGCAAGAGAAAGCTGTTTCCTGTTTCTAAGAGGAAGGCCTTACATGGTCTGAGGAAAACTTTTCTTTGGTATTAAATAGTTCTTCCCAGATGTCTTTACTGGATACTGGATGGGATGATTCCAGCTCATAAAACTTTACAGAAAATTACTGGTGGGAACTGGTTGAGGATTTTTCAATTGTAGACTTTGAAAAATAATTAAAAAAAAAAAAAACAGATGCTCTCAGATCCACTCACCTTAATTGTTTGTTCATTTCTCTCTTATGCTGTATGTAGCCCTCAGGCTATTGAACCTGCGTACCATCCACGAAGAGAGACTCAGTGGTCATGCCAAGGCTTTAATTAAACATTTCATCGGGAAGATCCGCAGGTGACATGTTTTGAGTTACCGGGTTCCCTCCCCGCCACCCACTGAAGCTGACCTCCATGAGCCTCTGGCCTGCTGAAAACTACGCCTCAGTTCTGGGTCAGGGTGCTTCTCCAGGCTGGAGCTCCTGGTCCAGCCAACTCACAGGCCTCCATGTGTGCTTGTTAGGAAAGTATGTCTGTGTCCAGTCCCGGCTTACTCAATCAGAACCTCTTGGCAAGTGGCATTCTGAATTTTACATTTTAACCTATTTCTTAAATGACTCTTATCTGCTCAGGAGTAAAGGTTAAAGATTTACAGGCAAGAAGGTCAATCATGCATCTCACACACATGGAAGAGGAAAGAAGCAGGATTAAGGTAGCATAAGGAGACGCTTTGAAGAACAGGACTTTTTTGAAGAAGAAGAAAAAATGATACTGCCAAACCATGTGTGTGTGTGCGTAACTGATTTCTTCATTTCATCCTATATCTGGGCTCTTCTTACTCCCTGATTATTTTATTTTTCCATTTAGTCTGTTTTCACATCTCTGCCAGAAGAGAAGGGGAAAAATTTAGGAATTTAATATGCCCTTAAAAGTAATTTAGCATTTTTAAAATGTATCTATCTTGACCTTTATAAGGTTGTTATCTGGCATTATCCAGTTTGTGTTTTATATAGTGTCACATGTTGGTTAACGGAATAGTAGCTAGAACTATTTTTTAGTCCTCAGTTAATATTATTTGCCCTATTAAATGCATGTGGTTATTTGCTTACATAATTATTTATTAGTTACTTAAGAAAGAGCATATAGAAAGCACAGGCCACTTGTTAAGTGTATGAGAAGAAACGTGAATTTTAAACGTATGCCCCGTGCTAAACCTTCATTGTCCTTTGATGCTTTTAACATACCTACTATTTTCCACGCCATAAAGGAACTGCAGGAATTTTTTCAACATTTCAGTATCTTGAATCTTCTGAACACTGCTTCTAATAAAATAAGGAAAAAGTTCATTGTTACCAAATTCTAGACACAATAGCGATCCTGAATCTGCTCTCAACTGGATTTCCAACATGAGGGAGAAATAATGGTCTCTCGACCGTTCTGTATACAATTCCCTGACTTTGAGGCCCATATTTAACTTCCAGCCTGTGAGGATTAAAACCTGAAATTATGTCGTTATTTTAGCTTAGGATTCTTAGTCTTCTCATAATCATCGTTAGTGAGATTCTCGCTTTGTTCAGAGAGTTACTGTCACAATCAGCAGTAATGATAGCTATTACTATTAACAATGCGGGCAGACAATGAGGTCTGGACTGCCTCTGACGCTGGGGGAGCGCGTGGCCGGCCCGCTGGGCCCGAGCGCTGAAGCCGGCCCTGCTGCCCCGCCGTGTGGCCACAGCCACAGGGACCGGGGGGCCGTGGCGAAGGGGTCAGCGGCCCCAGCCGGCCGGGGAGCTTGGGGACTGGTCCTCTGCCGACTTGAGAAAAGATCTTGAATGTGAATATTCACTAAAAGGTGAAAAACCACACTAGATTCAAAGTGTTCTTAGAAATATAAGGTTGTATGGCTTACATGGTTACAATGGGAAAGCAGTCCGTTTTCAGAGAGAGACTGTTTCCTTTCCCATGTTAGGGAAGTTTCTGAATATAATCTCTTCAAATATTTTCTAAGATCCGTTCTCTGTCTGTTCTTCTTTTGGGACCCCTACAGTTCAAATGTTAGTGCCTTTACTGTCGTCCAAGGGGAGAGGCGGGTGGGGTGAATTGGGAGATTGGGATTGACATATGCACATAAGCCGCTATGTTTAAACATAAACTACTGCTATGTTTAAAACAATAGGTAGCTCATGAGGACCTACTGTACGCTACTGTACAATGTATACCGTACACTGCAGGGGACTGCTAGCTGCTCTGTGGTGACCCAGAAAGGAAGGAAGTCCAGAAAAGAGGGGACGTGTGTACATGTAACTGACTCGCTTTGCTATGCAGCAGAAACTAACACAACACTGTAAGCAACTATACACCAATCCGATTTTTTTTTTTTAATAAGTAAAAAGAGAATGAGTTTGAGTCAGTTTGAGCTGAAGCAAAGACCACTGAGCATCCTCCTGGCTTGCTTCCCGGCTCGTCTCCCCTCAGGGACCCTGGTCCTCGGTCCTCACCTCTGCAGACACACACTTCCCTTTGCCCCTCGGGGTTCCCCTTTTCCAGCCTGACCCCCGAAGCTCCTCAGACGGCAGTGAGGCCCTCGGTCCCCCCGGGGCCTGGCACGGGGCTGGTGAGGGCAGAGCCGCTGCCTGTGGGGGGTTGTGTGTTTGGGGGGTCCCTCCTGGGAGGTGGTTAGCACAGGATGGGGAGTCAGAATGCAAAGCCAGACTCCGGGTGCTTAGCTGGGGCTCTGGTGGTCTGTCTTTAAGCATCAAAACTTTCAAACTTTGTTTGGGGTTTGTCCCTTCCCTTTCGGCTGCCCTGGTGGCGCAGCTGGTAGAGAATCCGCCTGCAATACGGGAGGCCTGGGTTCGATCCCTGGGTTGGGAAGATCCCCTGGAGAAGGGAAAGGCTGCCCACTCCAGCATTCTGGCCTGGAGACTTCCATGGACTGCAGAGTTGATGGTCACAAAGAGTCGGACACGACTGAGCGACTTTCACTTCCCTGGGACATCTGCCCGTAAAGGTGTCTTATCCCAAGCAGTGCTTGCTGCTATCACCCCCACTCACAAACGGTCCCCATCACATGCGTATTTTGGCAAAGTTAATGTACATGACTCCAGACTGTTTTCTTAAGAAAAATGAATGCTTGCGTTATTTCTCAAGAAGCACCTGACATAATCATTACCCCCCCCCAAAAAAAAATCACAGTGGCATACAATGAAGGCTAAGATTTTTTAAAACTCATAACAAAACAGATCTTAGGTCTAGGCTCCTTTGGGGTTATTATAAGCAACAGTGAGTAATAATGATTACAAAAATGAGGAAAAATACATCGACAGTGTTATTTGAAAACAATTGTGTTAAGAGGCTTTTTACACACATTTTACACAGTGTGGATATCCAAAATGGATTTTAGATGATACTAAGAGGATTGTTTTTCAAGGTATTAAATGCACAAAGAGCAGGAACGAAAGCTGTGTTGAATGGGCCAGTGGACAGAATCCAGCCCAGAGACCTGATGTAGCTACGGGCAGGTGGCAGGGAAACTCTGCAATAGTCCCCGCCCCTCTGGGCTTATGGAAGTTCAAACATCTCTAAGTACTAAGTAATTTCCTTTTACTCATTTCCAACCTAAATATTTTGTTTTTTCCTCTCTCGCAGTTTCTTGCTACATGTGTGGATTTCTGATACTGGAGGTGAGTTACACCTGATTGTTGTGATCAGACCCACACCAAGTGTGGGCAACGCAGTTCCTCTTTTCGGAGGCCGAGTGACATCGCCCTGCCTCTCCCTCCCTCGCACTTCAAACCAGTTCCTCATCTTGTCTTCCGGACTTTAGAGAACCAGACCCTCTCTCCTTGGTCAGCCAGGCTTAAAACCACAGCCTGCTGTGACTTCACCATGAGGCCCGTGTCACACCCCGACACATCACTGGATTCTGAAGGCTTGTGTGCACTTAGTACAACACGTGAAGCCCCGCGGTCTTGTCCCAGCGCAGATTTCCTCTCCGTCAACCTGGGCTGGGGCCTGAAGCCGTGCATCCCTTCCAAGGTCCTCGGCGACGCCCACGTGGGTGCTTCCCGGGCCACAGTGTGAAGAGCAAGGAGTTCGCTCTTGTCGTCAGGGAAGAGGAGAGCTCTGTGCTGATGCAATCCTCTCCTTTCTGGTCTTCTGCAGAGAAATGCCAGCCCAGTCAGGACTGAAGTGATCGTCCTGAGCATAGCATGCTTCAAGTTAGCTTTTGTTTCTAAAGGAATAACACGAGGAATGTCACGAGACAGAAACTCGGGAGACCTGGGCAGCCCATGAAGATTCTCTGCCCGCCTCCCCCTCTGTGATAGTGTCCGCAGGCTCTGTTGACATGCTGACGTCTCATCGTCGGCTTCTGTCGTCATCGCTCATGATCTGTTCCTTCAACCAGTGTTTTCGTGAGGGTCTGCTATGCATGAGACACTAAAGTACACTCAGAATAAAGGAAACAATACACTTTCCCACCACCGACAGCTTGCACTCTTACACAGGAAAGAGCCAGAGAAGCAAGGCAATGCACATTTCTGTGCCCAGAATGTGCTTCTCACGGCTATGAATTCTTTTTTCTCACCTCAAAACCCTCATTGTCACTCAAACACTTTATACTGGAGTGTACACCACTGAATTATTGCATTTTATAATTCTCTACAAGTCATGACTGTAACCCTTAGAAATGTTCTGCTCTCAATGATCCAATTTCGATATATTTTCAAAGGTTGCATTATAAAAACTGTTCTAAAGAGAGGGGCTGTGATTTTTGAGTCTGGATTGTCTTAAGATTTACAAGGACTGAAAATTCAAAAACAAATAGGACTGAATATACAGTACAAAACTTAAAAATCACTAGGAAAATGTAGTAGATAAATGTAGTAAGTACAATAAATCCTGGTAATAATGTGAACTCGAATGTAGCATGATGGGTGATGGCTCTGTCTTCATCACGGTCTCTGTTCTCAAGTGGAGGCTCCTGGAGGAGTAAGAGCAGGTGCAGGGAGCCTAGGTTTTGGAACTCGGGGAGCAGTCAGGCGGCTCCCTCTTGGGAAGGGCAGGGGCAGAGCCCAAGGCCCAGGGACCCTCAATTCTTCCCACCCCCCCCTTTTTTTTCCCCTCAGAAGGATGTATTTACTGCTCAGAAGATTCCTGGATATTTTGGGTAGCCAGAAGATCCAGAAGCCTCCCCACTCATGCTCAATCTATTTCTAGATAGTGATAGTAATAACTAGAACCAGAACTGGGGCGATTTGGGATCATGCAGATCAGGAACTGTAGACGGCAGCAGAAATGCCCAGATGCCCGCCTGGTTTTGCCATGCCACCATGATGCTTCCCCGAGTCTTACACACTTGGAGTTGCCTCTGATGGATTCCAATGTGCTTTTACCTCTACCGGTGGCATTTCTCTTTCTATATCATAAGTACAAAGCTCACTCATTTGATCTTATTGATTGTTTATTTCACGATAAAGCCCAGAGCCATCCAAACAAAAGTAGCTTGATCACTACTAATTCCTGATGAAGACAACCCAATATATCAGTAGCAGAGACATTACTTTACCAACAAAGGTCCTTCTAGTCAAAGCTATGATTTTTCCAGTGGTCATGTATGGATGTGACAGGTGGACTATAAAGAAGGCTGAGCACCGAAGAATTGATGCTTTTGATCTGTGGTGTTGGAGAAGACTCTTGAGAGTTCCTTGGACAGCAAGGAAATCCAACTAGCCCATCCTAAAGGAAATCAGTCCTGAATGTTCACTGGAAGAACTGATGCTGAAGCTGAAACTCCAGTACTTTGGCCACCTGATGTGAAGAACTGACTCATTGGAAAAGACTCTGAGGCTGGGAAAGGTTGAAGGCAGGAGGAGAAGGGGATGACAGAGGATGAGATGGTTGGATGACATCACCAACTCAATGGACATGAGTTTGAACAAGCTCCAGGAGTTGGTGACGGACAGGGAGGCCTGGCGTGCTGCGGTCCATGGGGTTGCAAAGAGTTGGACACGACTGAGTGACTGAGCTGAACTGAACTGAATCTGCTAATGCACCTCACTAGCCCACCATACATGATAGTAAAACATAAAACAGAGTGTTACAGCAGGCATCACCCTAAGTGCCCTACAGGAGCTGACTTACTTAGTCCTTGAAGGAGCCTTGTGAGCCCGTTACTACCCTCATTCCCATACTACAGATGCAGCATGTAAGGTTCAGAGAGGTTAAGTAACTTGTCCAAGGTCACACAGCTGGTAACCGTCAGAGCTAGGATTCAAGCCCAGTCTGACTTTGGAGTTCAGACTCTGTACTGTCTGTCAGTCATGAAGACTCTTGTATGCTATGTAGGGTTGTGTTTAGATATTATCATAGAGGCAACATGGAGTCATTGTTAGCTTTTCAGAGAGGTGTGGTCAGATTTAATACTTAAAAAGATAGAGATGGGCTGGAAGATGCAAGATTGATGCAGAAGTTAGAATCAACAGGGCTTGCTGGTGAACTAAAATGGCAGGAAGCTGAAATCAGTTCCCTTTTATTTGGAACAAAAACCGTGACTCTATTCTTTACTGTGTAGTAGCTGAGGATGAAATCTCTGGATTTCCTGGGCAATCATTTTGACTTTGCTAACTTTTTGTGGTTAACAGCCTAGGCCCTTGAATCCAACAGGCCATGGTACAAATTCCTAACAATAACAGCGAACTTTTTACGGAGTGTTACCGAGCCTCCAAGGTAGTGTTTACATGGATTGTGGCTTTTAATTGTCATAATAAACCTGAGGGGAAACTACTCCTCTCACCTTTTCAGATGAGAAAAACCTGAGTTCTCAGAATGGTTAAAAAATGTGTCCAGAGTTATACTACTAAGATGTGGAACAGAGAGTTTAAAAAAGCAGGTTATCGAATTAAGCAGCTGTCGTGTAGCCCACTGAACATACTTCTAGCTCTGACACTCATTGGTGGTCAGACTTTGGCATTCTATTAACTGTGTCTTAACTTCTGTCTTCCTAATCAAAAAATGACATTGTAGCATAACCTCCTTCATGTCCATAGGATAAGGGAAAATAATGAATGGAAACCTATATCATGCACTCAGAAAATTAAAATCCTAACTAATAAAAATATTCTTAATATTTTACTCTTTCAATAGGAAGGTGACACCAGAGAAGCAGAGATGCTGGGCTTCGCAAACTAGATACTAGAGGTTGAATCAGGATGGATTGAAATGACAGACAGCTGAAACTAATGCTCTTTGTTCCTCTGAATGAAAACCATGACTCCCTTCTTTCTTAAATGTATAACTGAATTTCTTTTCAGATGTATATTTTATCTTTCTTGTGATTCCAAATATACAAGAAGTGCTTTTCAAATCTTTCTCATGAACCTTGTGATGTGTGTTTACTTTGAGTACAAGAACCTCCCTTTTCAGTCATTTCCTAAATAAATTCTGGAATAGTTGCATGTTAGAGCTTTGGGATTTTACTCGTAAAAAAAAGAGAATCCCTAAAGCTTAATGCATTAAGAACTAAGGTTTAATAACCCTGTGTTTTTGGGTGATGGTCAGACTTCCTCATTTCTTCTTGGATTAAGAGTTAATGTAAACAAAAGCGCTGTGTTTTCTGAGTCTGTGGTTTTATTTTCACAACAACTGTAAACGCGTTTCAGTGTAACAATGTCAGAAAACCATTGTCAGTTTTTAGTATTAATTGCTGCTATTCCTGTTAGTAACAATGATGGCAGTAGTATTCATGCAATTATAGTATTAGCTTCATTATTAATCAGATGGTTGCATTCCTGACCACTCTTCAAAAGAGAGGACAGATTGAAGACTCCAAGCAGTTGAGTGAACTGCTCACAATCACGAAAGAAGACACTAGCATAACTAGGTTACCGAATGATGAACAGAAGCCTGACTCCTGTTCTCTGTGTATTAAACAATGAATTCTCATAAAAGAACTCTTAATCATCGGTTGCATAATAGCATCCTCAACAATACCGTTAATTGCAAAACAACCTCCTCATGTTGGCACAGAGCTGTTCATCCTAATGGCCAGGTTTATTCCATCTCTCTTTTAGCTTTAAGTTCCCATCATTCATTTCCTCACTCATTTGTAGAGCAGGTGGTTCCCAAGCCTATGTGCTGTTTCAGACACTGTGCTGAGTACCGGGAACCAGAAACGCGTCAACTCACTGTCCCTCATACAAGGGGGCCAGAGCCTTCAGTATGTGTTACACAGAATGCACTTCTCAGTTTCCATTTCCATGTATTGGTAACTCCTTAAAAATAGCCCCAAGTACTTATGACAACTGACCCTCTTCATTCAGTTATTTATTTGGTTATTCAGTAATATTTATGGAAAGCTTATTATTTGCTATGGGGATAAAGTGATGCACAGGACAAATATAGCCCCTCTCTCATGTACCTTAAATTTTCTAGTAGAAGAGACAGATTAAAAATATAAATTAATTATCAATTATGATAAACACTATGAAAGAGACAAACAGGAGAGATGTTATAATCGGGGGATGGATTTTAGATAGGATGGCTAGTTAAGGCCCCTTACTGGGGACATTCAATCTAAAATTTGAAAGATGAAAAGGATTTATCTATGTAAAGGATGTAAAAATTATTTCAGTAAAATAGTGGAGCATGGGGACCTTGAGGCAGAAAATAGCTAGGATTTTTCTAAGCAGAAAAGAGACCTGATCTGATTTGGACTGTAATTTTGGCTGACATAATGGAATAGATTGGAGTGTCAAGAATGAAAGCTGGGAAATTTTTCTTGGTTAGAAGATGGCTGTGATAATCTGGACAAGGGACGATGGTGGATGATGGTTAGGGTGTTGGCAGTTGAGACGGATAGGAGCAAAAAGACGCAGAGAGTTGCTGGAGGTGGTGTCAATGGCACATGTTGGTGAGTTGACAAGGACAAGGTGAAATTAGTAAGTTGGAATGTTTTCCAACTTTTCATCTAGTATAACTGGATGATCATTGTTATCACTGACTGAGACAGGAAATCTTGGGGGTTGAGAGGCAGATTTTGGGGGAAAAGAAAGCAGAAATTGAATACAAAGGAAGAAAACATCTAAAAGCATCCCTCATATTTATAATTTATGAGTTATATATATAGACACACACCCACCCCCACAGAGAAATGGGAAGAGTATGTTGAAAGAATATGTTGACCTCATTCTAAAAGTTAGATGCACAACAGCAAAAATATCTCTAGTACTCTGGAATAACATCATCACAGAATATTTTGTTTGAAAGAGTATTAATGTGAAAACTCCTCTTTTGCTTAAATCCCCTCTGCTACATCCCTGTCAAGGGATCACATAGCTTCTGAACAAGCATAGTTACAAAGGATCTAAAATAAGAGTAATAACGAATTCTTATGAGACACTTGAAATGTGTCAGGCACTCTTGTAAGGAGATCTATGTGTCAAGCAATTCTAATACTCACTAGGATTCTGTTCAAGTGAATCTGGAGGGCCCCCCAAAACATGGCACCTAGAGAACATATTGGCAGGAGGAGCATGCAGGGCTTCAGCAGTTTCCTGTTGTCATCCTGGCTCATTCACCCTCCTGATGTTGTAGGTGTGTTTTGTTTTGTTTTTTCCTCATTGTTCAATAACAAGATGGATGAGATTACCTTTGAATTCCTTTCTAGCTCTAAACTGCTACAATTCCAAAGTTTGTATCTTTACTTTTAAATGAACAAAGGATTATGCATAAACTATGGGAGAATGAAACTGGGAAAGGACTAAAACAATCCAACCTTACATTCCCTACGTGCAAATTTTATTTTCAAGCTTTATAATAATAAATGGAATCCTTGCTCTTTTTAAAGGACAGAAATGCCTTTCATCTCTGAACTATTTGCAATTTCTGTACCAAAATCCAGGTTGAATACATTCTTTACTGTCTTGTTTTTTTTTTTTCCCCAGGGACCCATGTGATGACTACTTTCCTGAGTTCTAAGTATCTCTCTGCAGACAAGAGTATATATTGCATGCCTTTCTCAAGTGTCATGTCCTAATTGAACGTCATTCCAGGAGAACTACTGGTGGAGAAGGGATAAGATAGAAGCTCGCCAAGACACGGCACAGTGAAGACAAGACAAACAGGTGCCCCTCCCCTTCCCCGCCCTCCTCACTACTTCTTCAAGAACAGAGGAGACCTGTGATAAGGAATGTCCACCCAGGCGGCCTGGGGTGCAGGGATTTAACGTGGGGGCCACAGACACATGCCGCGCTTTGTGCCACTGACGATCAGTCTGGAAAATGATGCAACAGTAACTCCATCGAGAACGCGCTCTTCCCCACGTGTGCTAGTGGTGAGCACAATTACATGATGTGCCTCCCACCTCAGTTCTCACTGGCTGAGAGCCAGGGTGAGGCCGAGGCTGCAGGTGGTGCTCCGCGTCGTGGCTCGGTGGAGGGGAACTGCAGGCAGAACGCGGTGTGTTCCCCTTTCCCACTTCAAGGCTCGACCCCGATCAGCAGGTCAGCTCAGGTGTCCGGTAACACTCAAGCCTTTAGTCCAAATGGCCCTCACTTATTTACGATTGTTTTGGAGGATGCTAATGACCCCTGAGCCAGTGTGATGTGCTCAGTCTGGATGTCTCTTCTTAGGAGCCTGTGAGTTTATGTTTCCGCAAATTGTGCAGTATGTTCTCCAGGAGGCAGATGTATCCAGCCCTGTGTTAGTTCATGCCAGTTGTGTTACAGCTATTATTATAAAACAGATTTTAATTAAAAATTCTATAAACTTTGAAATATTAGTGCAGAAAGAAATAGAGGCATGTCTGTGGGAACAAAGTTGTACATTCTGGAATTATTTAATATGTTAAGTTGCTAAAAATCATGATATAGAATTGGGCCTGGGAGGGGCATGTGGAAAAGCTAGGGGTGGGGAATCAGTTCTCCAGAAGGATTCCACATTCTGATTGTTGTGAAAATGTCTTTAAATTCTTCCTTCATTTTAAGGAAAACAAAACTTGACATTTCAGACAGTGCTGAATTATGAGTATGACCACATATTCCAAGAAAAGACTTTTATTCTGCATCCAGCTACTGGTGCATGGATGTATATCTTTACATTCAAGGTAAAATAGAATTATTCAGGTATATATCTTCTATTTATGATTTCTTACATTATCTGATTTTTTCAATGAATCAACTATTATTACAGATAATAGAATATATACTATAACAATCAATTCATGAGTAGGAGGGGTAAAAATCTAAAAATATATAGGAAGGAATAAAAATTAATACACCATACTTAAAGGGTCCCATGTCAATATTTCAATGTGGCCAAATTAACTTGATGATCAAGTGGTGGGATGGATGTACATACAGGACACATGTTCACTTACCTTGGGAGTACTTTAGAGGAGTCTTCCTCTAGTGATCACAGTATATGGATGATGACAAGGCAGGCTCAGTCTGACTTCACACACTGTGATAATCTCTAGGCCTATTATGTTGCTGCAAAAGGCACTATCCTTTATCTGCAAAATCTAAAAAGAAATGGCACAAATGAGCATATTTACAAAACAGAAACGGACTCACAGGCTTGGGAACAAACTTTTAGTTACGGGGGAAGGATGAAGGGAAGAGATAGGGAGTTTGGGATGGACGTGTCCGCAGGGCCGTGCTTAAAATGGATCACTAACAAGGACTCACTGTAAGCACAGGGGCTCTGCTCAAAGTCATGTGGCAGACAGGATGGGAGGGGAGTTTAGGGGAGAATGGATACATGTTTATGTGTGGTTGAGGCCCTTTGCTGGCCACTTGAAACTATCATAACATTGTTAACCTGCTATAGCATAAAGTTTTTTAAAAAATAATACAGACTCGGAGCTGCAAGCTCAGGTGTCTTTGGAAACTGATTTTAGCAGGTTGCTATGGTAACAGAAAGATTCTGGAGTCTGGAGTTAGCCAGACATAGGTTTCATGGCCCAACTTCATCTCTGGTCAGAGTGTGATATTGGACAAGTCAGGTAACCTTTTGCAGCCTTGGTTTTCTCACCTGTAAACCAGGACTAATAATTCCACTCTCACAGACCTGCAAAGAGAATTAAGCCCAACAATCTATCCACAAGGCAGCGTAGCAGTCTTCAGACACTCAATAGCAGTTTTCCTTCTCTTTCCTGTTTTTCTCAAATGCAAAAATTAGCATTTAGGGTTGTTGGTTAAATATACAAACATCCAGGTGATCACCCCATCACTTCCTCTGTTGTTTTAGCATGAGAGTTTGTATTTGGTTATTCTCTATATATAAACATTACATTAAAGAAGCATTACATCAGTTCTTGGCCCTTGAGCACATAACAATACTTAAAATTCATAATTTCCCAGTGACATAAAGATGACTCTCTTTTTAAAATTTTATTGAAGCATAGTTGATTTACAATGTTGTGTTAATTTCTGTTATTCAGCAGTGATTCAGTTATGCATATATATATATATATATATATATTCTGTATTGGATTCTTTTCAGGTATGGTTTATCACAGGATATGGAATATACTTCCCTGTGCCATGCAGTAGGACCTTATTGCTTACACATTATAGATAATAGTTTGCTTCTGCTAGTTCCAGACTCCCAACCCTTCCCTCCTCTACCCCACCCCGCTGCCCTTTATCAAGCACAAGGCTGTTCCCTATGTCTGTGTGTCTGTTTCTGTTTTTGTTCATTTGTTTTGTGTTTTAGACTTCACATACAAATGGTATCATGTGGCATTTGTCTTTCTTTTTCTGACTTAGTCTGCTTCGTATGACAATCTCTGGGTTCATGCTTGCTGCGAGCAGCATTATTTAATTCTATTTTCATGGGTGAGCAGTATTCCATTGTGTGTATACACCACATATTCTTTGTCCATTCATCTATCGATGGACATTAAGATTATTTCCATGTCTTATCCGCTGTAAACAGTGCTGCTAAAATGCAGCAGGATCTGGGGTCCTCCCCCACCCCTCTGCCCCTCTTCCTCAGCTTCTCTTTTTGCCTGTGGAAATTTAGCCAAAGAGTAAGTTTAATCAGAGAAGTGAAAAAATGCAGATACAAAGGAAAAAAGTCCAGCAAGACTAAATAATAATCATTTAGCCGTTAAGCATAGTCGAGGACATTTAGCTCCTTCTCAAAGGCCATAGATAAAATTCTGAACTGTCTTTCAGGTACTGAAACATGTGGGAGAAGTTACCGCCTAATGAGGAAACTGTGGCCATGAGCATGTGTGTGTGTAAGCTGCCATAGTTCTGAGAGCCGGCCTCATGAAATGGGGAAAAATCGACCATGGAACTGAAGACTAATTGCACTTGAAACAGTCAAGGTGACACTGGTCCGACCACTGGGTGACCAGTTTCAAGACGACTGTCAGACTGTGCTGTGTCTACACGGAGCCCCCCTCAGCCTACAGAAGCTCTAGCCCGCTGACTGTCAGTGGGGTATCGCCTTTGGACAGGCGGCCGCCCTCCTCCCTGGTCTACAGCATCCTCTCTGATGGCTGTGAGCAGCGGGCAGCCGGACCCCACTTTAGTTACACTGCTGTGAACATAGGGGTGCATGCATCTTTCATCTGATACATGCCCTGGATCATATGGCAGCTCCACTTTTAATTTTTTGAAGAACCTCCACGTTGCTTTCCATAGGGGCTATACCACTTTGCATTCGTATCCAAGGGTGGGAGGGTTCCTTCCCTTTGCCCCACACTGCCTCTAGCATTTGTTATTTGTAGACCTTTTCACGGTGGCCATTCTGACTGGCATCAGAGAGATATCTCTTGACAACTGTTGTTTTCATTTTTATATTTGGGGAAAAAAACAGTTTATTATTAACATAAAACAGGCAGTTTAAAAGTTTTTTCTCTGACAAATTACACATTAGGAAATGCACCTATTTAAGAGAAAATATAACCTTCAAACATAAAAATTAAGAACGGGGGTTGTTTTTAATTCGCTCACATAATACTACAGACACTCTCAGCTTATCAACTAGTTCAGACAAGAAATGACAAAGGCCTTCTGCTCCTGTGCTCTAAGTCTGCAGGGATCAGTGTGGCAAATTAAGACACAAGTTTCATCTGGGGGCTTACGCTCAGCCTGTGTGTGTGTGTGTGTGTGAGAAGTGGCTTCAGCCGTGTCCGACTCTTTGTGACCTCCGTGGACTGTAGCCCGTGGGGCTCCTCTGTGTGTGGGATTCTCCAGGCGGAAATACTGCAGTGGGTTGCCATCTCATCCTCCAGGGCATCTTCCCAGCCCAGGGGCTGAACCCCAGACTCTTCTGTCCCCTGCATTGGCAGGCAGGTTCTTTACCACTCACGCCGCCTGCAAAGCCAGGACTCAGCCTTGGTAGCCATAATTACTAGCAATATTTCAATGTGTTGGTCTTCACATTTTTCCACATGCCATGCTCACCCACCACCTTCTTTCAAGTGACTCTGGAATTTCTGCTTAGCTGGAGAAACGCTGTTTTAAAAAGGCCCATGGACATCATTTCACAGGGCGCCCTGCTCTCTGGGCCATGGTAAATCTAGGCCAGTAGACTGCTTCTGGTCGTTGACAAATTCTACTGTTGCTTCCTTTTTTTCCTCCATGAAGTTTCAGATAAACAATTAACCTATTTCCAACACAGTGTTTGGTATTGATTTAATTTAGCATGTGTTATTCATCTGCATGCCTCACAACGGTCGCTTAATTGTCTAAATCTTCCCCGTGCAGAGTGCGCTGCCTATGGAATCTCTTTCCAGAGAACACTCTTAGCAGAGTGTGGCTTACTATTTCCATAACATCTGTCTTTTCTACTAAAGAGCAGATTAACAATTATGCTCCCTTTAAAGGTGTGTTTGCATATGTGTGTGTTTGTGGGCGGTGTGCTTAGGGGAGGTTGGGCAAGATATCTCTTCTTGTCCGAGTCATTTTCTGGTGCACAAGTTTAGGCTTATCAGCAGGTCAGAGACTTCGCTTGCACCCACAATGCAGCCGGCAGGGCTGCCCGTTTCTTGGGCCTGACTGTGTCATAGAGGGCCACCTTGTCGCCACTAAACGTGGTTGTCTGCAAGCGAGGCAGCATAGGCAAGCCCCGCTCCGGCGCCCACTCCCCATCTCACACACACACACGCACACAAAGCCCCTTTCAATTGTGTTAAGCAGTAAAGCAGAAGGATTTCTTAAATTAGTGTTTTGTTTTGGCAATGGTTGCTGATGTGTTCATGTAATACAGTTTTAATCAAATCCCCAAAGCTGAAGACCTTTCAGCGTATCTTAGGCTGCACTGTGCACGGCTTATTCCACTTGAAGTGGCCACCGGGGAAGTGCGATTAGCCGTTCCCATGGAGAAGTTTGTTACGGTAATAAATAATAGCCAGCACAGGTAGCGATGGAATCAATTAAAGATATTTTTGACCGTCTAATGGTTTATGGGAACGCTAAATAATTGACAGCAACAAGCTTGGGACTACGCTTTCTATCTGCACATCTTGTAACTAAACATCGGCCACACACACAGGACACTGTCTGAGGTCACTACTTTCTCCTTCCTAAAGCCCCCTTGCCAAGGGTATGATGGCAGGAAAGAGAGTCGCAGCCCTTACTTAACCAGGCTGATTTTCAGAGGGTTAAAATTCTGCTGTAAATATTTGCTGCAGGCGGAAGTCTAACATATGAAGCAGGAGAACAAATTGTGTTATCAGTTTCAAAAACAATCTGTTTCACCATTCCTTTATTTATTTTTTTAACCAGTGTAAAACAGAACAATAGGAGTTGACTGGCTGAGAGGGCTTTGTGCTTTGTCTTTGGGTTCTAACAGCTTCGATGTTAAAATAGAAATTTGGCAAGTGGGACATTAGTAAAGCGCTCTACATGTTTTTGGCATCTTGACAGGGAAAAAAAATCAAAATGGTCAGGCCACCTTGGTTTGAAATTGGTGTGTGTGTACTCACAGCCCACTCTATAAATAAAATCTCAGAAGGAAATAGGATGGATGGGTCTATTCTGTATATTCAGCAAGGAATTGATATGCCTCACACCACCTAAAGCAGGTCAGTGATCCGTGAGCTTAGCAAGATTTACATGAAAAGACAGAATGGTTCCTCCAAAATTCCTGGGTAAGTGACATATGGCCTCAATGCCAGTGTGGGTATCAAAGGGAATTTGTCAGAATAAACAAGAGCTCAAGGTTAAATCACAATTATCATCATTTGATGATGAAAAGCATTCAAGATTATAATTGTAAAAATGCCCTCTGTGAATGGGTTTACCTTACTGCAGACAGCTTCACTCTTTCCTCTCTAAAGTCAACATGGGCAATGCAAGAGTAACAGAAAGAGCCAGGATCGGCTGCTGGGTCTTGAAATTTTCTAAACACATGTTAGTCACTCCTCAGGCAAAATGTAACTTTAATACCCCCTTTAAGTTTAACAGGGATTAGCAAACTACAGACCATAGGCCAAATCTGACCCTCTGCTTGCTTTTATTAGTAAAGTTCTGTTGAAACGGTGACATTCATTCATTTACCTGTTGTCTGCGGTTGCTTTCGTGGTATAATGGTAGAACTGAGCGGTCACAACAGAGATTGTACATGGAACTTGCAAGGCTGAAAATATCTACTACTGGCCTTGGACAGGACGAAGCGGGCCAACCCCGACTTACAGGAGCCCATAAACTGATGATTAAAACCTGACCTATTAATACTCACCATATTCTTTTGAGGAAAACCTTTCTCTTTCATCCTTCCCATCCCTACTTTTCAGACCCGAAAACTGAAAGGCAAGGACTCTGAGGATGATCAGGTTATCAAAGAGGATATCAGTGATTCCTGGTGCTTTTTTGGACATAGTGAATGATTGAGAATGTCAGCAGTTATTGAACAGAGTGACCTGCCCAACAGAGAGATCCACCCTGTTGGAAGGATCTGACCCATTGTCTCGGCTGAATAGCTGGGTCACTTGGAAGTTTATCAGGACAGCAGGGAATCTCCACAGGTGAGAGAGCAGGTCAGACCAGGCCAAAACTAAAAAGGAAAGAAGTAAGTTGGCTCTAGAATTCAGAATGAGTAAGAAACACACAGGCTGGAGCAAAAGGCTTCAAAGAAAGTGCTTGAATGTGAGGGGAGTGTTTGAAATTTCTTCTCACTGCTGATGGCTCCTTGCCGGTCATCCTGTGGTTGCTGGCAGGTTTCTGCATTTCCACAGGAGCTCTAGTGGTAGAAAAGGAGGCTGGTCCCTTCCTCCTTTGCCACATACAGGATGAGCTGCAGAGAGTCGGTGCAAAGTGATGCGAGGGTGAGACACAGAGGTGGTCTTTGTTTGCTCTGAGCCAGGAAATCACCCAACCTTCAGCCACACAGTTTGAATACATTAACACCACCAGTGTTTTTGGTTTTGCTTTTATTCCCCTTTGTTTTTTTTTTTTTGTTTTTTTTTTGTCTTTTGAGTGTTCAGCTCAAAATGTAGAGTTGGTACCTATTGTAGAATTATCTCATTAGACAATTTCTGCATCTTCTCTAACGAGGAAGTGATTAGTAAGTGTGAAAAGGGGTTAAGATTCCTCCACTTACAAGAGGACTGTCGTATTGGTACTGCTTCATGGTTATTGTGAAGGTTACTCAGTAAATAGGATAAAGAGCATCACATGAAAAGAAAGAAGAGAGTGACTTGGTCCTTACTTTCTTGAGATTCAAAGGCCAGCAGACACTTGATCTGCATCCTCCAGCCACTCTGCACTCCCTCCTGTCCGGAGCTCACCATCCCCTCTTCCCTTGCCCAGGTGAGCTCCCCATCTGCCTCTTCTTCTTCTGTGTGTCTCATTTACCCCTGACCAGTCCTTCCCGGATGTCTGCTTTGACATCTCATACAGAGAAGGCTGGGTCTTCCTGTCATTCAATCCATCGTGCCCTGCGCTTCCCATTGTATAGCCTTCTCTGTTCTTATCATTTCTCTTCTAGACTGTAAGCTTCACGAGGGATTCTTCTTCACTGCTGGTTTCATCATGACAATGTAATGCTTACTCAACTTTGAAGACCTGATTTTGAGGCTGGATCCCTAGTCTAAAGACCGAAGAATTGCAGAATTTGTTAATCATTTGAGTTCCTCTCAGTTGGATAATCTTCACAGTTCTACCGTGGGCTTGGTGAAAGTGATCGGACTAACATTTAGGGATCAACATATTTGTGCAGATATTGTACCTCAACTTCTAGAGCATTATCTCATTTAACCACCTCCAGAAGCCTGTGTGGTTAGGGTACCTGTGATTGCACTGCCTCAGAGCAGGTTCAAAGATGTTACGTGTTGGCAACATCCAACAGCAGCAGGGTCAGGCTGCCAGGAGATAAAGGAGCCGAAACCTGAATCCAAGCCCGACGATTTGTACAGTCCATCTTTTCTCACTGAGCCCTGCTACTGCTGGTAAAAGGCTTTTTCTGGATGGGAGTCAAAGAAAGTCAGCATTTTTTCTTGTTTCTTTCTTTCTCTTCTTTCCTTCACTCCTTTTCTTTATATGTCTTTGTGTCTTTTCTCCTGGCAAAACCTGAGACTTGTCAAAAGCGCTCTGTCCTGTAACTGAGAAGTTGTTAACCTCTGCTTTCTGGGCTGAAAATAACATTTACTTCTCATTTTTTGCCACCCAAGACCATGCATTTTCAATCCCCTAAAATGTTTGCAAACTCAAAATTAGGTCTCGTGTAAACTTTTAAGGGTTTCATTTTCCTTTGAGAAAGGGGTGTTAAGATTTGAGTGAGGACTTTGGCACACTCTATCTTTAGATAACTTATTAAAAAGCAACAATACACATAATTTTTAACAAAGCACAAATAGGAATTTAGCTGTCCAAAGTCATCATCTCTACCCAGTGTTCTATAAAATTAGTAGAGGATTAGATAGAAATTGTTAATCAAAGATATCAAATGGGAAAAGCAAAATAGGTATTTGTTTTAAGTTGTTTTGCCTTTATTGTTATCTAAAAACTCGAGGTATGACTTGTTAAGGAACTCTTCTGAGACCCTTCCATAAACGAATATTTCATCTTTTAAAAAGCCTAAGGAAGGAAAAATTGCTGCAAATCAAGATAAATCTGAAGTTGAAATTATCTTTGAGGATAGCATTTAACTGTTGAGAACTGGTGCTACCCAGTCACTCGTATCTACTATTCTTCTGCTAATGTAGCGAACACGATCTTCCTCAAGGATCGAGGCATGGGTTATGACCCTTCAGGGTGCTCGGTTTTAACCTATATTTCCATATTCTTTCAGTCGCCTTTATGACATACAACTTGGGCCAGCAGGTTACCAGAGGCTGAGTGACCATCTGATTTTTAACGTCATTGATCAGCTAGGAGCCTTGCACTCCTGGTTCACCCTGGAGCCTGTTCCCTTGTCCAGGATTCTCCTCTGGAGTCCACACCTGCCTCCTCAGCTGGATCATGTGCGGTCCCCTACCATATTACTCCTGGGAACATGAACGGAGAGGAATTGCTCAAACAGACTGTCATCTTTTACCTTCTCACCTTCTGTTCTCTTTTAACCAAAATCAACTCTCTTTCTTCTCCTAGTTATTCTTTACCACCATGCTCAGGCACTGTTTCTCTTTAAGAAACTGGCCTCAGGTCTCACTCCACTTGAAGCGAATCCCTCCTTCCTCTAAGCTACTTCAGTCCCTCATCCACGTTTATTTTTTTGCGTTGCATGGGTCATACTGTCCAGAAATTATTTGTTAAGTGTCTTTCTACCCAAAGAGCAAATTCCATGACCTTCCTTTATTCCCAGCATTTACCTTAGGAACTAGTATTTATCTTCTTTGGGAGGTCTTCCTACCCCAGCTATGCATAAACCTGAACTGATAGGTAGATAAAGGTGAAGTTATCTGGCTCTTAGGAGATCAGACACAAAGCTTGGCCCTTCTAACCTGCCAAGACAGTTTAAAATGTCAATAGTTTGTCATTTTCTCTGTAAGAATTGCTTTTGTTAGTTCTTATAAAGTTAACTACTGGGCTAAGATTATTGGAGGTAATAATTAGGTGATAGAGTAAAGCTTAATTTATTAATGGCTGAATTTCAATCAGATTTATTAATGCTTTAGAAGCATAAGCCAAAACTTATATTTAAAAAACTGATATAATCTCGTATCTGCAAAAGCAACAAATACACACAAGTCCCTCCTTCTAATGAGTCACTTGGATGCAAAATCAACTGTAACTCAAGAAACCAAAAACACCCAGGGCTGAGCTTTGTCAGACTGGACCAACCTGTTCTACTTGTTGTGGACAAGGAAAGGCCTGCTGAGGTCTCAGGGTGCAAAAGTCGTACCTTGGGTTAGTTACAAGGAGCATCCTGTGTCTCCCCCTGCTGGTTGGTGGGATAACTAAATGCACCCACCCCAGGAGTCAGAAAGGCATGGCCTCCCAGCTTCCTATCAGCCAGGCACCTGGGCTCTCTGAAATTTTAAGGAAAGCTGATCAAGAGTTCATGTCAGGATATTTTATTTCATCCTCAGCTCTCTAACTCTGGTTAATTAGCACTCTGCATTTCTTAACAATTCTAACTTCACATCCCATTGAAATAAACCATTAAGAAATCCACTTCTTGCATATTTTAATTCCAGGCTATAACTACATTTTGATTAGATTAAAATGGTTTTAAAAAGGTTGTGTTTGAAAATAATCTCAAGTGTTACCACAAGGGATATCATTTCCTCTAGTCTTCAAAGGATTATTTAAGTTCACCAGTAAATTTGGGGGGGGGGTATATATATATATATACACACACACACATATATATAAAATATATATATATATATACACATATAAGTAATTCTTATAGACAGCAAAACAAGGTAAAGTGAATCCACAGAAAATGTAGGGGAAAAACATTATCCAAGATTTATTTACATTATCCTATTATCTTTATTTGGTGATTGTATATCTGACAGACTCAAATTTCAAAAGAATTTGAAAAGGCTTTTTACCGTGAGTATTTATTTGAATGTTCTTGGCAAGACTTGAGCCAAGTCGAGAACCCACAAAGAAGATATTGTATAATAGGTAGTTTGCAAACTAGAAAATGCTCTTATTTCAATGGTGACAGCTAGAAGATCTCAAGCCTTGCCATTATCAGCTGGGAAACAAAAATAATACAACAAGAAGCAAGGAGGAAATGAGAGGGGAAAGACAAAAATGGTAGAAGTGGGGATTCTTGTGTCTGAGATTAGATATGAGGGCCAACAATGAAACACCAAGAAGTCAATGCAATAGTGACCAAAAAACGTAAGGTCAGAAAAACGGAGGGGAGAAAAGAAATCGGGAGGAGAAGACCGGATTTTGAAAGGTGCCAAGGGCACACAGCAGTGTACACCACCGTCTTTACAGTTTCAATTGTAGGGTGTAGAACAATATTTTATGTTGGTGGTTAAACTGTGCTCAGTATATCTTGTTTGCTAGGTTAGGGAACAGTGCTATATTTTTTAAGGAGAGTTTGATTAACAAAAATACAAAATTTTCAATTTCCTAATTGACAAATATTTATTGAGTGCTGTATGGCATGTTAATCCTTTAAAAATTCTGAGTTATCGGTAGCTTAGTGCAAGGGTTTATTCCTTGCTTGTGTCACACTCTGGTGCTGGCCACGCTGGGACCCGTGCCTCTTCTGTATCCAGGTGCTGCCATCTGTAACAAACGGCCTCCACGTTCGCTGAACAGGAAGAGAGACGGAGATCACCCTGGAAAGGTTTAATGGACCAGCCGAGAGGTGGCTTACAGCCCTTCTGCTCACATTCCATTCACCATAAATCAGTCACATGACTCGACTCTAACTGTCAGAGGTCCTGGAAAAGACTGTCTTCCTACTAAATATTAACATGAATATTACAGCCACAACCTTCTCTGAGGGTCTAGAAATTTATCAGTGGATGGAGGGTTGCGGAAACAGACAAAAGTCCTGACTTTATGGCGGAAAATAAACAGTAAGTGAAAGAGATAAAGGTGTAGCGTGTGGGGTGATAAGCGCAGAGCAGAAAACTACAACACTCAGGTACGGAGGGTCCGACGTGGGGCAGGACTGAATTACCACTTAAACAAGGCAGTCAGGGAAGGCTTCAAGGAGGAGGCATCTGAGACAAGGTCCGAAGGAGGCAAGGCAGTCCGTGGCTATCTAGAGGAAGCGCATTCCTGGCAGAGGATACTGCGTATCCAGGAGGCCTGAGGCAGGAGCTGGAGGAAGCCAGTGTGGCCGGAGTGGACGGAGTGGAGCAAGCTGGTGATGGTGGGACGGGGATCATCCGGAGAGGCGGTCGGGGAGGCAATGGGAAGGGCAGACGTACATGGCCAAAGGCAGAGTATGTCTACATAGGACTCCAGCTTTTTCTCCAGGTGAGACTGGAAGCACTGGAGGGTGTTGAGAAGGGGACAGACACACAGGTACATACCTGTATTTTCTACTGGCATCACTCTAGTGGCTTGAGAATAGAATGTAGGGAACAAAAGTGAACGCAGGTAGGCTGGCTGGGAGACCATCCTAATAATCCAGGTGACATGGTTAGTGTGAAAGCGATAAGACTATATCCACTTATCCAACGGGACTCCACCAGTGGAGTCCGCAAGATTTTCTGGTTGATCAGAGATACGGCAGAGAGAAGGAAAACCAGCTGTAACTCCAAGATTTTGTGTCTTAGCAAGCAGAACAGTGGGGGCAGTAGATTCTTAGAGGGGAAGTAATTTTCAACACGTTGAATTTGAGGTGGTTGTTAGCTCTTCAGGTAGCAATCTGAGATGGGTCCTTAGCTATATATAGTGAGTCTTGATTTCAGAGCAGAGGCTTGGCTGGAGTTAGTTATCAGAGCCTCCACAGATGAGAGAGCTTGGCGTGAAAGAAGGCTTCCAGGGCTGAACTTGAAGCAGGGGCACTCCAACATTCCAAGGCTGGAAGGATGGGGAGGACCTACCAGAGGAGACGGAAGGACGTGACTAGGAGTGGAGGGAAGATCCTCAGACATTTAGGGAAGGGAGGGCTTGGGAAGAAGGCCGGGAGCAAGGGGAACACCTGTCACTGATAGAACAAGTGAAAAAGAAACATCGGGCTTTGACCATTAGGTTTCTAACATGAAGGCCACTCAGGACCTTGACAAGGGTTTTCTTTTCACAAAGTGCTGAGACTGAAACTTGTCTAGAGAATGGAAGAGAAGGAGAGGAGAAAAAGTGAGGCCTGTCAGTACAGACACTTCTTGTCTATAAAGAAAAAGGGAGGAAACGGTAGTGGTTGAGACAGTTTATCCCTTAGACATTTATACGCTGATGAGTAAAATTTGAGGGATGGGGAGGTGTTGCTCTAGGAGAGAGAAAACCACTAGAGCAATTTTTCGGAGGCAAAAGAGGATGCGATCAAGTACCCAAGGGCAGGAACTGGCCTTTCCTGGCCGGGGGGAAGGCCTGCAGGAGAAGGCGGCGGCGTCGGATGCAGGCGCAGGGAGGTGACGGGTGCAGGGCTGAGAACTTGCGGAGCTTCTCATCCGATTCCCTCCATTTCCTCCAAAAATGAGGACGAGGACAAGGGAGGGCTGGTTCAGCATTTGAGGGCAGGGAAATAGGTACGGAGCAGTCATGTAGGCAAGCGGGAGAGTGATCCACTGGGGAAACGCGGGGGAGGGGGAGCAGGGCTTTAACGCGAGGCCAGCCCGCGGTCCTGCGCTTATTTCCAGCTCCACTGAGTTCCACGTGGGCAGGTGAGGATAAGACAGGAGTTGGATTCGAGCTGCGTTTTTCAAGCGAGTAAGACAAAGGTGGGGAGGGTGGCGGGGAGCAAAGCAAAGAGCCTGCGCCAGGCAGTGATGATCAAGACCAGCTGCGCAGGTTCTCCTGGGTGGGAGGCGAGCCGGCGTCAGACTCAGCGGACGCGTGCCTGCCAAGGTGGCCGGAGGGTGCGGAGGACCGGCTGGAGCCTGGGACTGGAAGACTCAGGTTATTCTGTGGACAACGGATAAGCAGCCAGGTCCTATTCAATACCCTGTGATAAGCCGTAACGGAAAGGAATACTGAAAAGGATGTATGTGTATGTACAACTGGGTCACCTTGCTGTGTACGGAAATTATCACCACACTGAAGATCAACTATAGTTCAATACTATTTCAGCTACACTTCATGGGCATCATCCCCTCAGTGCACATGAGTCTGAGCAAACTCCGAGAGATAGTGAAGGACAGGGAAGCCTGGCGCGCTGCAGTTCATGGGGTCGCAAAGAGTCGGATATAAGTGAGCGACTGAACAGCAAATAGTTCAGTAAAATATATTTTTAAAAAGTGAAGTGGGGGGTGAAGAGTTAAGAGGCAGTTTCAAAGACAGGATCTACGGATTGGATTGTAGATGCCCTTGTTGACTTGGAACGTTGGAGGATGTAAACAAGAAAGATTGAAGATGGTGAGCAGAGAGACGTGAATTAAGATGAGGTCCTAGGTTCTGCTAACTACAGGTCTAAGACATATACAACTGCAAGAGGGGATGCTGAAATAATGTGGGGAAGAGTTCAAGGAAATAAGAAAATGGGGTTTGGAAATTGTCATCCAGTGACAAAGGGGTCAGAGTTGGAGAGAGCAAGGAGGTGCGGAGGGAAGGATTTGATGCAGTAAGAGAATTAAAGACGATGATCACCTCTCAACCAGCCTCGAGGGTTGAGAAGGGTGAGGGGAAATGGTGTTCCCAAGAGAACCTGGTTTCACCTTGAAACACAAGATAAATGAGAAGAGATTGAAGATTTTCAGAATTTAATGGTATCCAACAGTGAGTTCTAAAGGGCAAAATGGAAAGGATTCTGGTGATCAAAAGAAGTGAAAGCTATATTGTCATACTGAGTGAAGTAAGTCAGACGGAGACACAAATATTGTATGATATCATTTATATGTGGAATCTAAAAAAAAATAGTGTTAATGAACTTATTGACAAAATAGGAAAAGTCCCAGATGTAGAAAACAAGCATATGGTTACTGAGAGGAAAGGCAGGAGAAGGATAAACTGAGAGTCTGGGACTGACGTGCACATGACTGTGTATAAAACAGGTAACTAAGAAGAACCTTGGTGTAGCAGAGAATTCTACTCGGTATTCTGCAATGATCTATACGGGAAAAGAACCTTGAAAAGAGTGGATGTATGTGTCCAGTTCAGTTCAGTTCAGTCGCTCAGTCGTATCTGACTCTTTGCAACCCCACGGACTGCAGCACGCCAAGGCCTCCCTGTCCATCACCAACTCCCAGAGTTTACTCAAAGTCATGTCCATTGAGTCGGTGATGCCATCCAACCATCTCATCCTCTGTCGTCACCTTCTCCTCCCATCTTCAATCTTTCCCAGCATCAGGATCTTTTCCAGTGAGTCAGTTCTTCATATCAGGTGGCCAAAGTATTGGAGTTTCAGCTTCAGCATCAGTTCTTCCAATGAACATTCAGGACTGATCTCCTTTAGGATGGACTGTTTGGATCTCCTTGCAGTCCAAGGGACTCTAAAGAGCCTTCTCCAACACCACAGTTCAAAAGCATCAATTCTTTGGTGCTCAGCCTTCTTTATAGTCCAACTCTCACATCCATACATGACTACTGGAAAAACCATAGCTTTGACGAGATAGACCTTTGTTGGCAAAGTAATGTGTCTACTTTTTAATATGCTGTCTAGGTTGGTCATAGCTTTTCTTCCAAGGAGCAAGTGTATTTTAATTTCATGGCTGCAGTCACCATCTGCAGTGATTTTGGAGCCCCCCAAAATAAAGTCAGCCACTGTTTCCACTGTTTCCTCATCTATTTGCCATAAAATAATGAGATCAGATGCCACAATCTTAGTTTTCTGAATTTTGAGTTTTAATCCAGCTTTTTCACTCTCCTCTTTCACGTTTATCAAGACATTCTTTAGTTCTTCTTCGCTTTCTGCCATAAGGGTGGTGTCATCTGCATATCTGAGGTTATTGATATTTCTGCCAGCAATCTTGATTCCAGCTTGTGCTTCTTCCAGCCCAGCGTTTCTCATGATGTGCTCTGCATATAATTTAAATAAGCAGGGTGACAATATACAACCTTGACATACTCCTTTCCCAATTGGGAACCAATCTGTTGCTCCATGTCCAGTTCTAACTGTTGCTCCCTGACCTACGTACAGATTTATCAGGAGGCAGGTCAGGTGGTTTGGTATTCCCATTTCTTGAAAAATCACAGTTTGTAGTGATCCACACAGTCAGAGGCTTTGGCATAGTCAGTAAAGCAGAAGTAGATGTTCTTCTGGAACTCTCTTGCTTTTTCCATAATTCTACGGATTTTGGCAATTTCATCTCTGGTTCTTCTGCCTTTTCTAAATCCAGCTTGAATATTTCAATATGTGTATATTTGTAACTGATTCACTTGGCTCTACAGCTGAAAGTAATACAACATTGTAAATCAACTCTACTCCAAAAATCATTTGAAAAAAAGAAGAAAAACAATTATACAGATCAATGCAAGGATTAGAACATGGGATTAAGTTTCCCAACTGAAACATAGGCACTTAGCTAAATTTGAAATTGAGGCAAACAGTGGTTGCTTCTTTGTACTCATCTCAGTCTTACCATTACCCTCCCTCCCAGCCTTGTCCTCTGAAAACCACTAATCTGTTTAGCGCCATTGTTTTGAGAATGTTGCATAGATGAATTTATACAATATGCAGTCTTTTATGATTAACACTGTTCACTATTAACAGTAAGAATAATGACCTTTAAGTTCATCCAGATTGCTGTATGCACCACTCAATTCTTTTTACTACTGAACAAGATTCCATTGCATGTATATGCCAGAGTTTGTCCAACTATTTCTCGTCTAAGGACATTTAAGTTGTGTTACGGACTGAATGTTTATGTCCTCCAAAAGTCATATGTTGAAACCTTAACATAAATAAATAATATGTTATTTATTTATTAAATAGTATTTGGAGGTGGCATCTTTGCCTTAGTTGAGGTCATGTGGATGATCATCTCCAGTTGCCTAAGACAAGTTGTTTTCAGTATTTTACCAGTAAAGTTGTCATGAATATTTCATGTACAGGATTGCCACTGTCTTCTTAAAGTCGGTTTTGCTAGAAGCTTCCTTGAAATCATAGGTTTGAAGTTCTTATTGTGCTCTTTTGCCTAACTATAAATAAATCCATGATTATTAAAAATGTTAAAAAGGTTAATCTCTGGAAGAAACATTTAGACACATCCTATAGAATGAACACACACACACACACACACACACACACACACACACCAATCTGAATGGCTCTTGTACACATAATGGTGAGTGACTAAAGCCAGTCATGAGAGTTTGATTACTTTTATACAGACTCTAAACACACAAAGTTCACTGATACTTTCAGAAGTCTAAATAGTGGTTACCCTTTAGAAGAAGCTGTCAGTGGCTTTTCAGTGCCACTAACAGAGACATCACTTTGCCAACAAAGGTCCGTCTCGTCAAAGCTATGGTCTTTCCAGTGGTCATGTTATGGATGCGAGAGTTGGACTATAAAGAAAGCTGAGCACAGAAGAATTGATGCTTTTGAAGTGTGGTATTGGAGAATACTCTTGAGAGTCCCTTGGACTGCAAGGAGATCCAAACAGTCCATCCTAAAAGAGATCAGTCTTGGGTGTTCATTGGAAGGACTGATGTTGAAGCTGAAACTCCAATACTGTGTCCACCTGATGTGAAGAACTGACTCATTTGAAAAGACCCTGATGCTGGGAAAGATTGAAGGCAGGAGGAGAAGAGGATGACAGAGGATGAGATGGCTGGATGGCATTACTGACTCGATGGACATGAGTTTGAGTAAGCTCCAGGAGATAGTGAAAGATAGGGAAGCCTGGAGTGCTGCAATCCATGGGGTTGCAAAGAGTCAGACACAACTTAGCAACTGAACAACAACAAACTTTCTGTTCCCTGATCTGGCTGATGGTTTCATTGGTCTGTGGGTGAAAATTTGTAGATCTGTATGCTCATGAGAGATGCACGCACACAGACATCCCAATAAAGTCCAAAAAATGAACATTTGCCTGCAATTCAAAAACTTCCCTAAAGTGTTCCTTTGCTTTGTTGCACATAGTAGGCTGAAATTCTTGATTCCATTTAAGGTCACAGTCATCAATAGCATGCTATTTTCCAGTGTGCTTTGAGAGAAAAGGAGAGAGCTGTGTTTCAACCGTGGTGACCTGACCAAACTCCCACTAATTTCCTTATAGTGGTATCATTGATTTCATCTGTAATTCTTTTTTTCCTATAATAGATCTCTCTGTCAAAACCCAACCTGAGAACAATGGAATGGGTAAGTGGATTTTTTATTTGTAAAAAGGGCACCGTCTCAGAAGCGAAATCACAATTTAGTTGGGATAAATTGTCTTATAACTTCAATTTTTTTACATTAAAGCTATAATTGAGGGGCATTATATGCTGTTTATCACGGCAATGAAAATGTAGTCAGAATGAACTTCTCTAGGCTGTTAAACTGCCTCTTATTAGCATTGAAACTATACTCACAGCCCATTATCTTGGGCTATATTTTTTGGTATAAGGGAATTGCTATCAAAGTGTACTTAATCTGAAAGGAATTGGTTTATAATTGGAGTCTTTGTGAAAGAGGAGTTAAAATTATTTGGTATTGCTGTAAGGTAACAATGTACTTTTGGAATATCAAAGGAATGTGGCAGTGGCCTTGGGAGGGCGTACTGATCATCATCACTTGATATCACATCGTGCTCTGCATATTTGCCCCTAATCAATCTGGTAGCGAAAGAGAGAAAATATTTATTTATTGATTCATCTAATAGACCTATTTTTTTTTCAAAGTCCATTGAGGTGTTTTCATAATGCTCTGTTACCAACACTAGACATCATTTGTTTCTTCTTCACTAAGGAGTGTTAGAATCTGAGTAAGGATTGCTGTATTTGGAGCATAGTAGGTGTTTCATAAATGTCACTGAAACTAAATCAGGTCTCTAAGAGGTCTGAGTAAAGGAAAACAATATTTCTTCTAATAATAAACAATATATTTTTTTCTATTGTTATGCCTTATTACAGGCTTCCCTGGTGGCTCAGTGGTAAAGAACCTGCCTGCCAATGCAGGAGATGTGGGTTCGATCCTTGGGTCAGGAAGACCCCTTGGAGAAGGAAATGGCAACCTGCTGCAGTATTCTGGTCTCCCATGAACAAAGGAGACTGGCAGGTTACAGTCCACGGTTTCGCAAGAGTCGGACATAACTTAGCGACTAAACAACAAATGTCTTATTATAGTTATTATGGAGCTGATAAAGACTGCAAAGGTGGCAAAATAATGGGTGTAGGAAAATTTTACCATTTTTATATTTATAGGCTAGGCTAATTATTGCCAGGCATACCTGTCAAAATAAAAATAAATAAATAAACACTGTCACATAATCTAGACCAGAGTCTGGCCACCTGTTTTGGAAAGGACCAGATAAATATTTCTAGCTCTGGAAGCCTGGCATGCTGCAGTCCATGGTTCACAAAGAGTCAGACAAGACTTAGCAAGTGAACAGCAGGCCGCAGAGTCCTTGTCACAGCTACCCAACTCTCCTGTTATAATTTGAAAGCCTCCACAGACTGCACAAAAATACACAGGTACAACTGTGTTCTAATAAAATTCTAAAAACATAGCTAGTGGAATTTGGCCTGCGGGCCTTACTTTACAGATCCCAGCTAGAAGATTACCTGTCAACTTTGTGATTGTAAGTGGGAAAGCAAACCCATGCACTGAAGTCTCAAGTCTGTATGTGGTCATGAATTGGCATCCAAATGCAAAATATGGCTTTGTTTGTTATAATGATATTTATTATATTACAGTATTATTAAATTGTAAGGTAATTGTAATGCAACAATTTATTTTAGCTGTAATAGGCTAATAGCGCCTATTATTATCATCAGAAATAAATAGCGCTTCATTCTTCTCTCTTTGGAGACACTGAAACACAAGCATCCCTTACTCCTAAGTAGAAACACAAAACGCAAGCTAATTTAACTTCTGAACCAAGAAAGGATTTATAAGTTTAGTTTCCATTTTGTTCCTTCTCCTCCCTTGATGTAATGTAGCACCATTTCCATGTGTGTGTTTGAAGTACTGACTGAAATACACAGCTGTAGCTACAAGCCTCCAAGTCACCGTTGCTTTCTCAAAGTCTTTAAATAAGGCAGACTGAGAGCGGGTTTGTCTCTGCTGATTTACGAGCAGATGTGGCGTTGCCGAAGCAGAAGTTCCAACAGCATCTTGTCTCAGCTTCGAAGCTCTGCGGAAGCCCGGACAGAGGGACTTCCCACCAGCGGAGATGCCAGAGGCCCCGGCTGACCCAGGTCTAGACAGGAGAGTGGGCTCAGAGATCAGTGACTTGGGCTGTCCATGTGCCGCCAGCCTGAGAACGGCGCAAATCACCCTGGAGCCAACCCTTGGGCTGCCAATGGCCAGGCCCTTCATCTGCAGAGCTGAGACGACATTCCTGCTTTGCAGGGTAGACGCGCGCGATGCAGGCGATGGGACACACACGGGTGCTCGGCTCAGACAACCAGGAGCGCGTGTCGCTCATGTGCTTGGCCAGCTCTTCGTTCAGGGGCTGCTGCTGCTTTTGCTGATGGCTGGTACGGGGTAAACCGCAGGCCCTGAGAAACAATCACTGCTGTATTTTCTCACCTCTCCGTTTGCATTCCTCTTCGAAATCTGTGGGCTGACACCAAAATGCCGTGCCCTGCCATCCCTGCGTCTTTTAGCCGCACAGCCCGTCTAGGGCGAGACCTGCAGTGCCTTTCCCAATTCTTATACTTCAGTACTTTTTTGACATTTAACACATTAGAACATGCTGCAGAATCCAAGTACTGCTTCTTCAAGGTAAAAATGTGTTTTCTCATATCTCTGTGTGTTGAATAACTTTTAGATGCAAAGTTAGCACAGCAAACATTGACATGATGCAAGCAGCTTGGTGCAAAGTATCTACAAATAAATAATAGAAGTTTTTATGCTACCAAAAAGGAGAGTTACACACTTAGTGGAAAGCCAGCTTTGAGGCTTACAGATTTGCAATATTCTGCTATTGTCTTTGATTCCAGATATGCAATGGATTAGAAGACACGAAATAGAGTTGTACTTATTCTGTATGTACTTTACTTACACAAATCTATCCATTTACTTTGGGGTCTATGGTTTTAAAAGCTTTCTGGAGACTCTGAAGTTTGGCTATTTCAACTCGGACTTCAATTTATGGGGCTCTGCAAGGCCATGTGACTTTAGAGTCAGACCTTTTGGATCTGAGTCCTTAACTGAGCTTTTAGGGCAAATTGGATGATCTTTGGTTTTCTTCTTGGTCCAATTATTGTGCCACCCTTCATGGAAGAGTTTCTAATATTCCTGCAAGATGACAGCAGCCATACTCTCCGCCCTTGCCTTCTTCTGGGTGTGGTCCTTGGGAGAAGCTCCCTCCTGGGAGGTGAGATCTTTTCCAAGGATGCTTCCTGACTTCAAGCACCATTATTTTCTGGTAGACATTCATTCCATCTCTTAATGAAAACACTACGTCTAAGATCTTTGGAAGCCTCCTCTCCCTTATTTTCAGCCTTAGAGTTTGATGAGATTGACCCTAGTTCAATTTCACTGGTGGATCTAGAATAGTTGAAGCAAATCAGTATATCCTATCTCCCAATCAGGGTGGATTGACTGAAGGACAGTTAATCATCCCAATACCAACTTAGTGGAAGAGTCTGAGGCACGGATCCTTTCCTGGGACCATCAGAGAGCATGTGAAGACTTTGGCTTAAAGCTCTGACTTCTCTGTTGAACATGAAGGCAGAGGCAAGTGTCCTGGGAGAGCCTCTGGCAGTCATTCTTGGAGTGAGATATAAAAAGAACTGGGCTTTTGGTGGCATTTTAAAGCCATGGATTCAGCTCTGCTTAAAGTCAGGGTTATCTTTATATCATAAGTTGCATGAACCAGTCAACTCATTTTAGAGCTGAAGCTATGTGAGTTGTAGTTTTGTCATGAGTTGAAAGAGTGCAAAGTGAAGTAGAAAGACTCTCCAGATATACATACACATCTGACTCTGAGGGTAGACATGGAACAAACTCAAACAGCTTTAGTTGCAAATCAAAGTTCAATACAAGATTAAGGGCTGCATTAACACTGTCACCCCTATATCCCCGCCCCCCATCCAGTTTTCTAAGTTTCTTTCCTTCTGTCTACTAAATTTTAATACTTTTTGCATGTTCAATATACATATTCAATCCTATTGACTCTTTTATTTCTGATAATATTAAGACAGTTATTTAATATCTACCAACCTAGACACTGTACTAACTGGGTGCTTTATAAGGATGCCTGATCTCTAACAACCCTGTTAAGTAAGCATGATTATACTCACTTTAAGAGGTTTAGGATAACTAAAGGTCACACACATGGAGTTCAGGCCCAGGCATTTTGGTACCAGACTTTGTGCTCTAACATCTTCTTGATCTGATGATCAGTTTATTGGCTTACTCAAGGTCACACACATGGAGTTCAGGCCCAGGCATTTTGGTACCAGACTTTGTGCTCTAACATCTTCTTGATCTGATGATCAGTTTATTGGCTTGTTCTCAGCACATGAGGCAAATTGATACACAGCCTTCCATGTGTATTAAATTCAACAAATATTTATTGAATGTCTAACATGAGCCAAACTCTTATGATGGGTAGATACAACTGTCAACAAGCCAGACACAGATGCTTCTGCACTAGAGCGTACAGTCTAGCAGGGACACACGTCAGGTAGACTCATTATCGATGCAGTGTGGTTAGAGCTCCAGCTCCATCACAGAAGCTGGTAGAAGGCAGGGAGCAGTCACCTAACCCTTCTTGGAGCCCAGGGGGTGCTTCCAGGATAATGTGGAGCCTCTGCCAGGATTTGGTGGGAGGAAGGAAATGGCAACCCACTCCAGTGTTCTTGCCTGGAGAATCCCAGGGACAGAGGAGCCTGGTGGGCTCTATGGGGTCACACAGAGTCGGACACGACTGAGCGACTTAGCAGCAGCCGCAGCAGCAGCCAGATGATGGGTGAGTGAGAAGTATTTCAGAGAAAGGGAATAATGTGAACAAAATCCTGGAAAGAGCATGGTGGGTTCAGAGAACCAGGAGCTTTCTGAGTCATGTAGAGAAAGTGGCCAGCAAAGAGGCATGATAGAATCTTGGGAACCCAGTCCTAGAATTCAATCTTCATCTTCAGAATGGCGGCAAGGATGAAACATGCGGTCTAGGGTCTTGATCAGAACAGTTGTTTAGAAAATCACTTTGGTTGTTTGGAAAACACATTAGAATTGGGTGTGACCAGGGTCCGGAGACTATACAGGGGGCTAGGCAATGACGTGGTGAAAGATGGAGCGGTCTTAACTCAGAGGGTAGGAGTGGAGAGCAAGAAATGTGACCAGTGTGAGACTTTTCTAGAAAACAGAACTGGCTCGGCTTGGTGACTGATTGGACCTGAGGACTGAGGAGGAAGTGACATTGACTCATTCTTGGGCTGCGTCTAGGGGACCTGGGCGGAGAGTGACCACACTCACTGAAGTGAGGAGCACAGAGAAGAAGAGGGGTGGAGGGAGAAAGAGATGAAGTCATCCTTGACCATGGCAGTGGACTCTGAGCTTTGTGGTGCCTTTCCTTTAAAAAAAAAAAATATATATATATATATATATGTATATATATATATATATTTATTAGAGTATAGTTGATTTACAATGTTGTATTAGCTTCAGGTGCACAACAAAGTGATTTAGTTTACGTATATCTACTCTTTTTATTTTCTTTTCCCATTTGGGTCTTTACAGAGTATTGAGTGGAGTTTCCTGTGTCACACAGTGGTTCTTATTAGTCATCTCTTGTAGATGTAATCGTGTGCATGTGTGTGCCCTTCTTGATTTAATTTTCTCCTTCTGATCGGTCCCTATGTAATGGCAACTGTACCACTATACTTGGTCAAATATTTGTCTGAGTTTTTCAGAAAACTAAAATATGAAGGAACTGCTAGCACCATCTCATACAAAATTCACCTCAGTGAGGAGGGAATCAGAAGCTCCTCCAGACCAGAAGCTCAGAATTCCCCAATTATACAGATTTTCCGTGAGACAGTTAATTAAATAAAAACAAGTGGGTGGTATTTGAAATTTTTAAATGATTTTGGGAATAAGCAATAGATTTAATGTGAGTGTTAAAATAATGGTATGTTAGGAAAAAAAGGTATAAGCCAACACTTCTATGCCAGTCATTTTCTTAGGCTTTTAAGCAAATTATCAACAAACCTTAATGAGGAACGCACGTAGGAGAAATCCTTTGATGAGCCCAAATTAAAGGAGAAAAACAATGGACTTTTTGAAAACCAATTCCAGAGTTAGCCTTGCAAAAAATTAAGCTACTTTCAGTCCAACTTCAGCACTTCGGGCCCCGCACTGGCCCTCCTCTTTCTACCCACCCCAGTGGCCTCAGCTCTTAGCCGGAGGAAACAAATATGTCTGTCTACAACAAATAAAGCCAGTAGTCTCCACAGCACAGACTGAGAAGAGTGAATACGAAAATTAATAAGAGGCATAGGATGCAAAGCTACTGGCCAGTGATGTTTCCTAAAGTCTTGTTGACAAAGGACTGTTGACAAATATTTTCTTGATTCCTCCGACCTGATTTTAACTCCTTTTCTTCAGCTTTCTGTTACGTCATCAGATAGACCATAGAGGATGAGAGATGCACCCAGTTAGTCATGACCTGTCATTCAATGGGCCCAGTTGAAACGTTGGAATCCTTCTCAACACAGCATTCCAGGAGGTCAGGCAACTGATAGAAACTGGCCAACACCGTGTACTGAGTTATCGGCTCCCGTTGTTTGTCCCTCCCTGTATCTATGCCCTTTGTCAAGGAATTTTGCCTTTCTTCCTACTTTCCCTTGTCTTGACCACGTGCTAAGTCACTTCAGACACGTCCAGCTCTTTGCAATCCTTTGGACTGTAGCCCACCAGCCTCCTCGGTCCATGGGGTTCTCCAGGCAAGAGTACTGGAGTGAGTTGCTACTTCCTACTCCAGGGGATCTTCCTGACCCAGGAGGAACCCACATCTCTTGTGTCTCCTGCACTGACAGGCAGATTCTTTCCCACTAGCGCAACCTGGGAATCCCGTCTTGACTGTAGGATGGGACACATGACTTGCTTTGGCCAGTGGGATCGTATTAAACTGATACAAACGGAGGCTTCATCATGCCTTTGTGATCATACTTCTTCCTCATTCCATTGACCAAAGGGGACAAGGACCAAGTGGGAAGAGACTACAGGGGGACATCATGGAAACTGGGAAGGGTTAAAAAACTGGAGTCAACATTAAAATTTGCCACTAACTTAATCACTGCTTTGCTTTGCTGCTAACAGTTAAAAGGAGAGCCAAGAGAGAATGTATTTGGAGTGAGGAAAGGTTGGTTCTTTATGCAGTTTATGGGAAGCATACTCCTCACAGCAAGTATACGGGGTGGTTTGCCACTCCCTCCTCCAGCGGATCACATTTTCTCAGAACTCTCCACTGTGACCCGTCGTCTTGGGTGTCCCTGCTCAGCACAGCTCATAGCTTGCTTAAGTTACACCAGCCCCTTTGCCATGACAAGGTGGTGATCCTCAAAGGGGAAATGTGGAAGCAATGACAGATTCCCTCTTCTTGGCTCTAAAATCATATGGTGGATGGTGACTGCAGCCTTGAAATTAGATGACACTTGCCTCTTGGCAGGACAGCTATGACAAACCTAGACAGTGCATTAAAAAGCAAAGACATCACTTTGCCAACAAAGGTCTATATAGTCAAGGCTGTTGCCTTTCCAGTGGCCATGTATGGATGTGAGAGCTGGACCATAAAGAAGGTTGAGCACCAAATAATTGATGCTTTCAAACTGTGGTGCTGGAGAATATTCTTGAGAGTCCCTTGGACAGCAAGGAGATCAAACCAGTCAATGGTAAAGGAAATCAACCCTGAATACTCTTTGGAAGGACTGATGCTAAAGCTGAAGCTCCAATATGTTGGCCACCTGGTGAGAATAGCCAGCTTATTAGAAAGGACTCTGATGCTGGGAAAGATGGAGGGAAAAGGAGAAGAGGGCGACACAAGATGAGATGGTTGGATGGCAATGGACATGAGTTTGACCAAACTCTGGGAAATGGTGAAGGACTGGGATGCCTGGCATGCTGCAGTCCATTGGGTGGCAAAGATTTGGACATGATTTGGTGCTTGAACAACAGCAAGTTTGGATTAAGTAAGATGGTCAAAGAGGGCTTCTCTGAGGAGTGATAAATAAAAGGTGAGAGGAAGCACACTTGCTTAGGGCTAGGGGCCACTGCAGCGCACACAGAACTTGTGTGTGAGCTGAAAAGGACCCCATCCGTGAAGAGCTGAATCGCAAGGGATGCTCTTCCACTGGGCTCTCTGGCTTGACCAGCAAATCTGGTTCTAGATTTCAGGTTCCTCTGGTTGTGTTCCAAATGGGACAGCATGCTATTGGAACTACCAGAAAGCTGCCATGTCGTGCAAACATGATCAGGTGGGAGTCATTATTTATATCATAGAACCATCCACTATACCATAAAGATGAATCCTGAAGGTACTATGAACATCTGGGTTCACTGTCCCCACCTGAGTAGCATGCATTTGAAGTTAAAGTGTTAAGAGTCACTGACCAATATCAATCACTGATATAATCCAAGAGACTTAGGAATAAAAATGCCTGTTCATGAGAAAATGCAGTTTGAATTTTGAAGGTTCACATGTGTTGATTTAAAAATACACCTGTAAGGTAAGACAAGTCGTGACTCAGGCAAAGACAGAGAACTTGTGTTGTGATTCAAGCCCCAGGGAAGCAATATGGCCCAAAGAAGGAGATGGGAGTTCCTCACAGGGTTTTTGAGATCATGAGAGGCATCCCGTCATCTGGTCATTGGAAAATGGGGTGAAGGTAAAATTGGAAAGTTGAGTGAGATTGGGTTCCAGCTCATCCCCTTCCATGAATCGTCTGTTCCAAGCATCATGACTGACCCTAAGCGCTGAGCGGAATGTGCCATTTCTGCCTCACATTTTAGAAATGCTTGGCTTGTATTATTCTGGTGTAGAAGCAGAGGGTGAAAGGGAAGGATAAAATTTGATAATCCTTGCTGGAAATACCATGAATTTCAGTTCAGGAGTTCATGGGGAATTCTGAGACAGTGTTAATGACTCTTGGTTCATGGAAGACAGAGAAGAGGGGAAATGAGGGAAAAAACATTAGGAGAGAGAAGGGGATGGAAGCTGAGCCTTCTGCAGTGACGAAGCAAGCAGCTGGTGTGTGGCTGGACAGCTTGAATTCTCTGCGGGTAGATTGGATATTTGGATGGAAGGGCATGAGTTCCTTGGCTTTGGCTTACATTGTGAGCAGCAGGTGTTATAATGGGCAGCCGGGATCATTTTTTTTTTTCTTTTTGAGAGGCTGGAGAGGAAACCAGACTTTTGTCATCGCTAGTTTTGTAGCAAAACATTTTTTTGCTATTGTTTCTAGTACAGCCATTCAGAATCTCATCTGATGGAGTTGGACAGAATTAAGCCATTTGAACAAAAGTGGGCAGAGTTGTGTATTTTAGGAGGGTCACGTGTGCTTATTTGAACACTTAGATATTATTTTATCTTATTGACAGGGGCTTTAAAATGAGCAGCATTCTTTTCAAAGAATGATCATGTGAAAATATATTAATGTTCTCTTCTTTAAGAGAAGGAGATCTGATCTGGTGTTCACCTGAATTGTGATTCCTGCCTCTGGTAGATTTTGGAGTAGAAATCGCAGCCAGGTATTTTTGTTACTGCAGACAGCTATTCATTATATTTACCTATTTCCTTTTGAAGGCTGCCTGCAACTTATGTATACTGACACTAGCTCCAAATAGTACAGAATAAAAATTCAGACAGTTTAGAAGTGAAATGCAAGAAAAGAACAAGGGAAATCTCTCCCTGCACTGCCCCCCTCCCCAGAAGGTCAGGGGTCCACACTGGGACCTCCACTGGGAAACAGTAAGGACTTCAAGATCCAGCTGCACCTTCCGTGGAGCATGAGAAGATCCTAACCCATCTCACCCTTGCTCTCTGTCGAGGACCGTTTTACGGCACTGACACTTCTCCCAGAGTCAGGTGGCAAGGATTTCCCCTGTCTGCCTGCTCCTCTTTGGACAGAATGCCCTCTGCAATCACAGCGGCGGCCGTTGCCCACTCACAGCGTGAGCCAGGCAGGCCGGCAGGGCCTCGCTTGAGCACCAGCACAGAATGTCTCACTGGTTGGGTAATGGTGACAATCTGGGAACAGGCAGTGACTTATGTTGATCAGCATCTCTCCTGCCCAAACTGATGGCTGGGAAGCCAGCCCCTTGGCCCACGGAGAGGACAGCGTGTTCCCTCTCGCGCTGGCTGCAGGGCGGGAATCGCTGCTAATCTGAGCCACTCGAGCCCGTTAATCTTGGAATTATCTAAGAAAAGGCAATTGCCTGGCACCTCCTCAGCTCACAAAGCCGAAGCCGCTATCAGTACTGCCATCAACGGGGTCTAATCGGACAGAGGCATCAAAACAGCTGAATAATGTGCACTGGTGTCTGCTGGCCCCGGAGATACACGCTATCTGAGTTCCAGACGAAAGTGGAAATGCAGAGATGCATGGAGGCTGATTAAAAACTCTACACAAGTTATTTTCCAACTTTGGTTGGAGATCTTGTTAAAAACACAGGTCCCTGGACCCGTCTCTAAGAATTCTGACTCAGTAGGTCTGGAGCGCCCCACGTGGGCCTTTGAATTGCTAACAAACTCCCAGGAGATGTTCCCGCTGCCTGCCTGAGGACCGCACATTGAGATGCACTGTCCTACACTCTAGAGGATTCACAGTTTCCTGGAAGTTCCTGCTTTGCTGCAAAAGTTCTGGAACTCCAGGATTTCTGTTCACAGGCCTCTGAGATCTGATGGGACCACTGCTTCATAAATGGCTCCGTGATTAATAGGTTCGAAGTCAAAGAAAGTTGATAAACATGCATCCATTAGCCACCTGCTATTGTTCCCCAATGACAGGATCTGTCCAGTGTAGCAAAATGTACCATTGCTAGGGGTGGAGAAAAGAAAGAGAGACAGAAGTGTTCGGCTTTCTTTCTATTTTCATTTTCTACTAGTACAGAGGAGTTTTAAAAAGTTCTCTCTCCCTCTGCTTCTCACAGAAAGATGCGGGTTGAAACAAAGTGATGAGGGAAGCCTACCCAGGGTCCTTTGGTGTTAAATTCAGGCCACTCTGCACTTACACCCTTCAGAAACGTGGATGATTTTGAGAGGATCCCTTGATACGGAAAACAGAGGAGTGCATTGATTCCTGCTGTGGCCCGGCTGCTGGAACATTTGACTGACTCAATAATAATTATCCCCGTAGTCTTCTCAGGTAACTATTGTGGATTGCTGGCTCTACATTCAGACCCCCCTCGCCCAATTAGTTTTACTCTCAACACGACTTACACTGATTTTTAAAGAAATATCATACTCGCAAGCAAAAATCAAATGTTAATGACCCTTGTTATACGTGTCATGACAATCCAGGTAAATAATTATCAGTAGCCTAGGCAGGTCTCCAAAAGTGTGCAATAAAATTGGTAGATGAATACATAAGTTTGAGTGTGCTTTCAAGCTAAGCACACAGAGAGAAAGAGAAACAAGTTCTTATCTTGCTCAAGCATGCATCATTCACCACATTTTTCTGTCTAGCTCAACTGTGAATGTGTGTGTATGTTTTTTTCAAATCCCGTAACAAACCAAGAGAAGACTGATATGATCGAGTGTTCATGTGTTAGTCGGGATAGGCTTGGAGATTCCGCAGTAACAAATAGCTCCCCAAGTCACGGTGGTTCACGTGACTTGCCCAGCCGTGATCAGCTCTGCTCATCTGAGTCACACAGGAACCAGGCTGATGGACAATCTGCTTTGATTCGTGTGGTCTGGATTAGAAAGACAGGCAAGGTACAGAGTCTTACAATAACCGTTAAGTGATTTGGCCCAAAATGTGACACTTGTCATTTCTGCCTACCATCAACAAGCTCCCTGATGGACCAGGAAGTAATCATGACCTTGCCTCTCTTCAAAGAGATAATGAAGCACAATTATCCATGAAGGAAACTGAATCTTAGTGAACGGTAGAATGGTCAGCCTTGGGTAGAATCTGTACAACAATTTGAATATGGAAGCAAAGAAAATGGGAATTTTATTAGCCTATAAACTACAAATGCATGTCAGTTTGATGGCTGGAATCCAGGCCTGACCAGAGCTTTCTCTGAAAAAGATGAGATCTTTTTTTAGAAAATGGTGTTATTAACAGTTAGATCAATCACTTTAAGATAAAAGATGTAGACCACCAGGTTAAACCTCTCGTGCTATTAGTCTATAAGATGCGGTGGGAAAGGCATCGATGGGAATGAGACATGATTCTAGCCTCACACCCACCACTCTATAACCCTAGACAAATGGTCTCATTGCCTCTGCATGTGAACTGGTTAGACAAAATGACCTCTTAGCTTCCTTTTGGTTCCAAGATTCTGTAATTCTATGAATTACAATCTTTACTTGGATTTATATAAGAGTACAGAATACAGTGTGGTGGAAAAGATATGGGGAAATATTAATGATAATAGTGCTGGCCTTATAATGGAGCATATGTTAGTTGTGTAATGAGTTCCCTTTCATAGTATGTGTATTTCTCTTTGGTGCCAGAGTTGAGTTATTGCCCCCAGACCAACTGAAATGCCAAGATTCCAGCCTGGATGGAAGTCCCTTATATAATGCTGAGAGGTAGCAGGGTAGTGGTGAGCAATTACAGGGGACAGGGACCCTGGCTTTTCACCTGCCTGGTCGCTCCAGCTTTCAGGGCCCTGTCTATTTGGACCAATCGTCTGCTAATTACAAACTGCCTTTGGGAGACTCCTGCATGCTGTCTGGTGATTCATGCTTTTGCATTGATTTTCACATAAGCTAAGATGCAGTTGCATCATTTAAGCACTTGGAAATTGGTCATCAATGAACTATTTTGGACTTAATAGATTTGATAACACTTGGAGACTCTTTACGTTTTGCTTTTTGAATTGTACTACCTAAGATAGTGAAAGCTGAGGCTTATATCTTCCTTGCTTACACTTATAAAGAAACCCAGCAAGGATAGGACCTGATTTGTGGCTGGACTTATATAGATGAAACGAACTCTAAAAATTAGTTTGGTTTGTCCCAGTCTTCCTATTCAGAAAACATTTATCCTATTTTAACCTGACTATGGCAGTTAGTGAAGTAGCTTTGTTTTAAATGGGGAGTCCCCTGCACTTTGTTAGGACCTTAATCGCCAAACTAAAAACCACATCGAGTCCTTTAGGTCATAAATGTTAATTCAAGAAAAATTGAAGTCATTAATTTATCTAAAAGATACCTGGAGTGAATCATTCAAAACAATGTTTTTATGTGTTTTTTGAGTGCTGAAAAGCAAAAGATACTTGATAAGTGTAGAGTTTGTAGAGTTGATCTGAAGCGGGGTTCCTGCCTTAATTTTTGAAATCCAAAGCATTCTTCTGATTATCCCAGGTTCCCCTAACACAAGTTGGTGGCATGCAAAAGCACACAGGAACTCCTCCAGAATCAGTGTTCTTACTGCTTGAAATTGCGCTGTAGCATGTTGGTCAAGTGTCTGGACTTGGAGGCCCTATCTTGAGATCTAGATCTGTTTTGAACTCTTCTGTTTATCATAGGTTTCAAATCTAACTTCTTTAATCCTGCTCCCTTATATGCAAAATCCTGATAATTACATCTAACTTAAAAGAGCTCTCTGGAGGGGAAAATGAGAGTAAGAAAATTAGTTAAGATACCTTGGCATGTGGTGCTGGAAAATACTCTTGAGAGTCCCTTGGACTGCAAGGAGACCAAACCAGTGAATCCTAAAGGTCAACCCTGACTATTCATTGGAAGGACTGATTCTGAAGTTGAAGCTCCAATACTTTGGCCACCTGATGTGAAGAACCAACTCATTGGAAAAGACCGTGATGCTTGAAGGAAAGATCGAAGGCAAAAGAAGAAGAGGGTGGCAGAGGACTCCGGGAGATGGTGAGGGACAGGGAAACCTGGCGTGCTGCAGTCCATGGGGTCACAAAGAGTTGGTCACGACTTAGCAACTAAACAACAAAAACAACAACCACTGTGGCATTGTAGTAAGCACACAATCAATATTAGCCTTTTCTCCTCTTAATAAGCTGTGTGTCTTACTAAGGAAGGGCTGCCAAGTTGAATAAATTAATAGGACAATCAATGCTGGTTTTACACCCTAAATTTAAGAAATAATTTATATGCAAAGGGAAAGAGTCAACACAAAAGAATTAAATATAGCAGATGGATGGAACATTATTTCATTCATCAAATTTATTCCTTCCTGTGTAACTTGTGTTATTTATCTGAGTATCCTAAAATCTTCCAGTATTGTGGAGTCATTAGTTTTTAGTTGCTTAAATAAAAATAGTCTGAAATCATCCTATGAATATTAAATCCCCCCATGGGGATTCTTGGAGTCTGGTCATTTCTCCTAAATAACTCACTTTATTTCCTGCTTCTACTGAATTTTTCAAATCCTTCATGTTTCTCCAGTGGAGAAACCAACCCCTGCAGAAACCTCTTGTCCTGGCTTTCTCTAAAACACCACTTATGCAAAGCAGATGTGGAAGGTGTGGCAACATAACCTTCAGTTTGAAACTGTCCCCACAGCATCCTTATTCCTACACGTTGTTACTTACCTCCTGTAACGTGTTTTACATGTCAGCTAGGCTTGTTATTCAATCAAATGCTAGGTATAGCTGGGAAGGTACTCTGTAGCTGTGGTTGACAGAGACAATCAGTTGAACTTAAATAAGGGAGATTTTCCTCAATGATGTAAGAGAGACTCACCCACTTTGTAGAAAAGTTTTAAGAGTAAAAAGTGTTTCTTAAAAGATGAAGAAGATCTTCCTGCCACTGTAACACTGGCTTCCATGGAAGAGTCCCAGCCCGAGTACCAGCCCTACCCAATAACTGCGTGCGTGCTCAGTCACTCAATCACGTCCTACTCGTTGCGATGTCCCCAGACTCTAGCCCGCCTGGTTCCTCTGTCCATGGAATTTTCCAGGCCAGAATACTGAAGGGGGTTGCAATTTTCGTCTCCAGGGGATCTTCCTGACCCAGGGATCAAACCTGTGTCTCCTGCGTCTCCTGGATTGGGAGGCAAATTCTTTACCACTAAGCCACCTGAAGTAAATAAATAATCAGTTTATCATCTATCCATCTCTCTATTCTATCGCTTTTGTTTCTCTGGAGAAAACCAATTACCAAAAGCGGCCCCATTCCCACTTGAAATTTCCCATTCATTTCCTCTCATAAAGCAGACTTCAGAGGAAAAAAAACTTATGGCAATAATTTATAACACTCATTATTATGAATAACACTGGCTATTATTTAGTCAACACTGGTGGCATCAGAGAAGTCTTTATTACCATACTTTGCTGTCTACCTGTATTTAACCACCCCTCTGTAGTCTGGGTAATACAGCTTTGAAGGGACCCTTGTCAGGATTAGTTCAGTTCAGTTCAGTCGCTCAGTCGTGTCCGACTCTTTGCAACCCCATGGACCGCAGCACACCAGGCCTCCCTGTCCATCACCAACTCCTGGAGCTTACTCAGACTCACGTCCGTCGAGTCGGTGATGCCACCCAGCCATCTCGTCCTCTGTCAAGAAGCATCCCCAAGTGAGCTACTTCAGCACTTGAAACTCCACTCATTCCTCTGTGGGCTTTGTCGTTGTTGTTTATAGATTGATTGGCTCTTTCGACTGTATGGGGTCTCAGCTGCAGCAGTCAGAGTCTGTACTCTGCTCCAAGAGGGGTCTGCATTGTGTCCTGAGGACCTTTTGCCACGGTGCACAGACTCTCTAGCTGTGGGGCGTGAGCTCAGTCACTGAGACATGCGGACTCGGTTGCCCCACAGCACGTGGGAACATAGTTCCCTGACCAGGGATCGAACCCTTGTCCCTTGCATTGCAAGGAGGATTCTCCAACCACCAGGGAAGTCCCTCCTCTACTCATTTCTTTGGACAAAGGTCTTGAAAAGAGTCTTTCAGTGGAAACAATACATGGCGGAAGAAATAATATGTCAGCTGCTAGGTCATCTAGTATTTTGTCAAAAAAAAATCTCTTGCTAGACAGGCATGAACAATGACCTATATTTTTAGTTAATACAGCCTTGAGAATTGTCCCCAGGGAGCAGACCTGGGTGCAGCTCCCCAGCTGGGGGCCACTGGGCACCTGCAGGATGAGGTAAATAAAAAGATGAGAAGAAAGGTGGGAGGCTGCCAGAGGAAGCGCCAGCTCCTTCACACTTGAACTGGTTCCAACCACACCTGCTCCCTTTAGGGGAAGCCTTTCCATTAAACAGTGATTGTGACAACTTGGCAGGCAGACTGGGTCTGGATGCAAGTAGATTATCAAAGACATTTTCCCCTAGGAGCCCTCCCCACCCCTGCATGGCACAGACCTTTCTCTGCCCTGCCTCCTTTCTCTGGACTCCCCGGGGGAGGGAAAGGGGGTTATCTTCCAGTCTACTGTTAGTTCCTCCAACTGCTCCCTGGACTTCATCATCGCCTCTTGCTTTCTTAAGGGTATTTTCCCCTCTGTCTTTCCTTTGTCTGTCCTTCCTCCACTCTTGGGTCTTCTTCCTCCGCTTTATCCAAGTCTCCTCCGTCTTGACATGAGCATCTCCCACATCCGGCTGCTTCCTCTCTTAGCTCACTCTGAAGTACGTCTTTATTTCCTGTCTTCATTTCTTCACTGTCCTTAACTCAAAGCAATGCAATTTCTGTATGTCTCATTGTTTCAGGACTCTCCATGAGTCCTTTAACCAGTTGTGAAAAGCGAGAGTCTTGTTCGGTTCTTGTCTACTTGGACTCTGTTGAACCCTCAGCACGGCTGGTCAGCAGAGGGCTCATCGTGTTTTCACTCTGCCATCCTCGACACTTGCTGACGTTTCTTCATCTCCCCTTTATTGGTAGCACTTTCCTTCCCACCCGCTCAATGCCAGTTTATTCAAACATTCAAATCTTACTTTTCTGTAGTTGTATTGAGTCAAGATCTATTCCTCCACTGAAACTTTATTAACTCTAGATGGATAAGCCTCTCACTATAGGTCTAGAGCACTCACCTACATTTCATTTCCACATAATTCTCTGGCTGGCTACTGGTTGTTTATCCTTGTAAGTTTTTCTACCATATCACACTTAGAGTATCTTCAAACAAAGGTCTTGTCCGTATTCACAAACTGGTATATCTTTCCCATGCATTCTCATTTTTCGCCTAGATGTTGTGGCTACAAATTCTTGAGCTCCTTTTTCCAAACCTGCGAATTAATTTTGAGTCTTTCCTCTTGATGACTTGTACAGCATCCTATTTTGTTTTTTTTTACTGCATTTCCCACCACAATTCCATCGCCAATCTTCAGCATGCCTGTCTTCGGTCATGTCTGACTCTTGAGATCGCATGAACTGTAGCCCACCAGGCTCCTCTGGTCACGGACTTCTCCAGGCAAGAACTCTGGAGTGGTTGCCACATCCTCCTCCAGGGGATCTTCCCGGCTCATGATCCATCGAACCTGCATCTCCTGTGTCTCCTGCATCGCAGGCAGATTCTTTACCACCGAGCCCCCCAGGAAGCCTTCAGCACCTAGATCCAAATTATAGACCTCCTCCCTCACCAGTCTGTCTGACAAATTCATACCAGAGAAATTATATTTATACCATTTTGGGGTCAGCTAATCTCTCTTCTATGTATAATGTTTAAAGGATAAGGTTCAATTTCCTTTCCCTTATATTCAGGACCCTCTTCTATTTGAGCCTAACCTTATTCTTGAAACATCCATGTACAATGATCCTAATTATTGAAGCTGACCCCTGCATCGGGAAGATCCCCTGGAGGAGGGCGTGGAAACCCACTCCAGTTTTCTTGCCTGGAGAATCCCAGGGACAGAGGAAGCTGATAGAATACAGTCTATAGGGTCACAAAGAGTCAGACATGACTGAAGCAACTTAGCGTGCACACAGGACTTTTATTACCTTGCACTCCTGCCTCCAAGTGTGACATTTTTCCTTCATTGTAACAATTTCCTCCCATTCTTTCTTCTTGTTCATCCTTTGTTGCCCACCAAATTTGACGCTTGTTTTTCTGCTTTGAAAGTGAAAGTCACTCAGTCGTGTCTGATTCTGTGACCCCGTGAACTGTAGCCCATGGGATTCTCCAGACAACAATACTAGAGAGGTTTGTCATTTCCCTCTCCAGGGGATCTTCCAGACCCAGGGATCAAATCCCACATTGAGGACAGACTCTTAACCATCTGGGCTACCAGTCTTACTTTATTTGTCTGCTTTAGTTGCCAATAAGTCCCATCTTTTATGAATTTCTGAAACATGCATAAATACAAAAGTATCTTTATCTAAATATATTTATGCCAATATCTGTCTTGCTGAGCAACCTTCAGCTCTTTTCAAGTCAGGGACTAGCTCTCTGACTCTTAAATCCCTGATACCAAAAAGGGTATTTGCTGCTGTTAGTGCCAAGAGTCTTCAATAGATTTATTCCTACAACAGAAAGAGAGCGGCCTTTTACAGTGGTTAAGAGTGCAGATATCAGACTTGAGACAAACATTGCAGCCGTAAGCCCTTGGTCAAGCTACTTTAACTTGCCAAGTCTCATCTGGGCTTCCTTGGTGGCTCAGCTGGTAAAGAAGCTGGCTGCCGTGTAGAAGACCTGGGTTCGATCCCCGGGTTGGGAAGATCCCCTGGAGAAGGGATAGGCTACCCACTCCAGGATTCTGGTCTGGAGAATTCCATGGACTGTATAGTCCATGGGGTAGCAAAGAGTTGGACACGATTGAGCAACTTTCACTTTCAAGCCTTATCTGAAAAATGTACATGACGGTAGTACCTGCCTTAAACATCTATAAGAGTAAAGAGATAATATATGCAAAGTGTTCAGCACAGTGCCTGGCATATATTAGGCAGACAACACATGCTATTTCATGGTCGGCACTCAACACGCAGCGATGAAGGACTGAGTCGGTATTGTATCCCTCATGGTACAGCAGTGAAGAATCTGCCTGCCAATGCAGGAGACGCAGGAGATGCGGGTTCAATCCCTGGGCCGGGAAGATCCCTTAGAGTGGGAAACGGCAGCCCACTCCAGTATGCTTACCTGGAAGATCCATGGACAGAGGAGCTGAGTCCATGGGGTCACAAGAGTTAGACACAACTGAGCACTCACCGAATTAGAAAATTATACACTTTGTAATTTTCACATGCTTTTCAAGTCATATTTATATGTGAGTTTGTCAAAACTTGAAAGACTAAAATGAAGTAAAAGACTAAAACGAATTAAGTGCTGAATTACTTTTTCACCAGGCTTGGGCTGGTAAAGTCAGTAATATTTATTGTGATTGCTGAGTGCACCGTGCTGTAGGAAGCTTATAGTGCATTTGGGTATAGAGTAAATTGACTTCATATTTCAGTAGAAAAGGCAGATTAGAAAAATTTTAAGTCTTAACTCTGTTAATAATTAGGTTGCTGATTTAGGGGGCAGATTACTTTACCTCTGTGAATTTTAGACTTTTAGCCTCTTTTTTTAAATTAGTAAGAATTAAGTAAAGGAATATACTTAAAATATTTAAATATTATATATAAAAGCACTATGTGATTGATTCCTTTCCTTGAATATTCTTACCTTCAAAGGGTTGTAATGTATTTTTTAATAGGTTTTAAGCTCTTCCCCTTGATTTTGTCATTTGAAAATTTTGTTGTTGTTTTTTTAACCATGGACTTCTGTTTACTTGAAGCATCTTTCTTGATATATAATATAAATGTACTGAATATTTATAGGTGCCAGGAACTTTGCAAGGCATACACAAATGCATACACACATAGGCAATGTGATAGTGTTAAATTAAAGCATTACCAAAGTGAACACAGAAAAAGGAGTAATTAAACAAGACACAGAAAGGCAAATACTGCATGATCTCACTGATATGTGAAACCTAAAATAGTCAAATTCATAAAAGCAGAGTAACATGGAGGCTGCCAGGGTGTGGGAGGAGGAAGTTAGGAGACGTGTCAAGGGCACGAAGTTTCAGTTATGCGGGATGAGTGAGTTCTGGAGCTCTAATGCACAGTGTGGAGATGATAATTAATGCTGCGTTATATACTTGAAAGTCGCTAAGAGCACAGATCTTAAATATTTTCACCACACATACACACACAGTGAAAACTATGTGTAAGTGATGGATGAGCCACCTAGCTTGTGGTGATCTTTTCACAATGTATGTGTGCATCAGAACACCACGTGTACCTTGAAAATATGCAATGCTGTATGTCAAAGATGTTTCAAAAAAATGTTTTATAAAAAGGGAAAAGGGATAATTAACTTTTCTCTTAGAGGGAAATAGCGAAATCATGGAGACTTAAACTTTTTCCTGGACCTTAGGGGTTAAGTAGGAATTCGCTAGATAAACACATGGGTGGGTATCTTTGGCAGTATTCACAGCATAACCAAAGGCAAGGGGGAATTTGTGCTCACAAAGTGCTACTGTACTCATGGAATTTAGCTCGCCTGCTGCGATCATGGTATTGAAATGTGTGTGTGTGTGTTAGGATCAGTGGTGTGTTGGTGTTAGCTCACACAAGCTCACTCATAAGAGCCAATTGTTGACGCCGTTTCTTGCCTTCGCATCCGCTGATGCCATGTCGGAAGCTTGCAATTGGTCATTGTGGGAGTGTTTACGCTGGCAAAATTGGTACTGCAAATCAGTGTTGGTTGTTACTGCTGCTTTCCTCCAGAGCCGAATATTAAAACGTTCATCAGCCTTCAACTTGTCAGAAAGGGGCGGTTTTGACAGAGTTAATCTGAAAATTTAAATAAGGAGATACAGTGAGTGGCTCTTTAGTTCTTCGCTTTCTGCCATAAGGGTGGTGTCATCTGCGTATCTGAGGTTGTTGGTATTCCTCCTGGCAATCTTGATTCCAGCTTGTGCTTCATCCAGCCCAGCGTTTCTCATGATGTACTCTGCATAGAAGTTAAATAAGCAGGGTGACAGCACACAGCCTTGACGTACTCCTTGCCCAATTTGGAACCAGTCTGTTGTTCCATGTCCAGTTCTACCTGTTGCTTCTTGACCTGCATACAGATTTTTTAGGAGGCAGATAAAGTGCTCTGGTATTCCCATCTCTTTAAGAATTTTCCACAGTTTCTTGGAATCCTAAAGGAAATCAATCTTGGATATTCATTGAAAGGATTGATGCTGAAACTGAAACTCCAATACTTTGGCCACTGGATGCGAAGAACTGACTCATTGAAAAAGACCCTGATGCTGGGAAAGAATGATGGCAGGAAGAGAAGGGGATGACAGAGAATGAGATGGTTGGATGGCATCACCGACTCAGTGGACATGGGTTTGAGCAAGCTCTGGGAGTTGGTGATGGACAGGGAGGCCTGACGTGCTTCAGTCTATGGGGTCACAAAGAATCGGACACGAATGAGTGAATGAGCTGAACTGAGTGACTGGCTTTGCTAAGATCAGCTTCATTGTTGTTCAGTTGCTCAGTCACATCCAACCCTTTGTGATTCCATGGACTACAGCACGCCAGGCTTCCCTGTCCTCCACTGTCTCCTGTGGTTTGCTCAAATTAATGTCCATTGAGTCGGTGATGCCATCCAACAATCTCATCCTCTGTCACCCTCTTCTTCTCCTGCCCTCAACCTTTTCCAGGGAGTCACCTCTTCACATCGGGTGACCAAAGTACTGGAGCTTCAGCTTCAGCATTCGTCAAGATCAGCCAAGGCAACTGAACTTTAAACAAGCTCCATTTGTGATTTATGGTGACATGGGGCATTTCATGGGCAAAACCTCTGAAAAACAAAAGAAGGCAAAGGGGTAGCACGAATGTATCTAAACAGAAACCAGACTGTTGAGGGCAAATGATTGTAAAGTGGGTGAAGAGATCAGCACTGGCAATGCTCAGGGTAAGGAATAAAACCATTTGGAAAATATCTGATTGCCTTGTCAGCCAAAATAAAATGTTCTCTGCAGTTGTACGAATTCTAACAGTCAGTTCTACTATGTAAATATTTCTTGTTTCTGCTGATATTTCCTCTTGACAACACTTCATCTTTTAGGCAGTAGCAGGTAAACTTTAAGCCTATAAAATTATTTTAAAAAAAATTTTTGTTCTTGCACTCCTTTTAGAAAAAGTGACTAATGAGGTCTTTCATATGTAATAAGGAAATATACTAAAATGTAAAAATGGCAAATTAGATAATGTCCTTTAAGCAGATGATCAATCACAGTCTATGGGGCTTGGTTGTTCTTGAAATGATCAAAGAGAGCAAGCTAAATACTGAACTGATCTGGAATATGTTTTAACTGTGTTATACAATCTGAAAGGAAAACCAAGAACAAGGGAAGGTCAAAAAAGAAGGCAGAGAAAAAAAATTTAAAACACCATAAAAGAAAATGGCATAAATTTGAATATGTCCACACTAATTGTTATTAATAGGCAACAACTGTTGAGGGCTTCCTTGGTGGCTCAGTTGGTGGGAAACCTGGGTTCAGTCCCTGGGTTGGGAAGATTCCCTGGAGGAGGGCATGGCAACCCACTCCAGTATTCTTGCCTGGAGAATCCCATGGACAGAGGAGCCTGGCAGGCTACAGTCTGTGGGGTCACAAAGAGTTGGACATGACCGAATGACTAAGCATAGCACAATAACTTCTAAAGCCTAAATTTGAGTAAAGTAGTTTTTCAATAAGGAAAGATGCACTTATTGGGTACTTGCTATATGCCAGGATTTATTTTAAATGCTTTACAAGTGTTTTCTTGTTCAGTATTCTCAACAACTTCATAACAGTTAATTCTTACTGTCTCTCGGTTCAGTTCAGTTCAGTTCAGTTGCTCAGTTGAGTCCGACTCTTTGTGACCCCATGAATCGCAGCACGCCAGGCCTCCCTGTCCATCACAAACTCCCGGAGTTTACTCAAACTCATGTCCATCGAGTTGGTGATGCCATCCAGCCATCTCATCCTCTGTCGTCCCCTTCTCCTTCTGCCCCCAATCCCTCCCAGCATCAGGGTCTTTTCCAATGAGTCAACTTTTCGCATGAGGTGGCCAAAGTATTGGAGTTTCAGCTTCAGCATCAGTCCTTCCAGTGAGCACCCAGGACTGATCTGCTTTAGGATGGACTAGTTGGATCTCCTTGCAGTCCAAGGAACTCTCAAGAGTCTTCCCCAGCACCACAGTTCAAAAGCATCAATTCTTCAGTGCTCAACTTTCTTCACAGTCCAACTTATTGTCTCTACCTTGCCGCAAATAAGTATAGGCACAATGTCAGAAGAAGAGTAAGTGGCAGACCCAGGATTCAAACCCACATGATCTGTAGCTTTGGCAACAACACCACTTAATTACCATCCTATAAAATAGGGTTTTTCAAAATGTGAGTTCTGGAACAACAGCAGCAGACTAACCTGGGAGCTTGTTAGAAACACACATTTTATAACAAGAGGAAAGCTAGAATATTAAAAAATGCATAGCAATTAAATAACACATATTGAACAACAAATGGATAGAAGACAAAATCAAAAGAGAAATTTAAAAATGTCTTGAGACAAATGATAATAGAAAGACAAATACCAAAACTTACAGGATATATCCAAAGATGTTTTAAGGGCTAACTTTTCAATAATGAATGCATGTATCAGGGAAGAAGAAAGATCTCAAATTTAAATACCTAACTTTATATCTCAAGTGAAATAGCTAACAGGAAAACAATAGAAAAAAATAAGAAAACTGAGTTGATTATTTGAAAAAAAAAATTGACAAACCTTGAGTTAAACTAACTAAAAACAAGAAAGAAGAATCAAATGAACAAAATTGCAACTTAAAGAGGAAATATTACAGTTGATACCACAGAAATATGAAGGGTCATAAGAGAATACTGTGAACAATTATATGCAATAAATTTGACAACCTAGAAGAAATGGATAAATTCCTAGAAACATAAAACCTACTAAGACTAAATCATGGAGAAATAAAAAAATCTCACCAGATCAGTAATGATTAAGCAAATTGGACCAATAATCTAAAATATTCCAACAAAGAAAAGACCAGGACCTGATGGGCTTCTCACTGATGGTTTTCACCAAGTATTTTAAAAAGAATTAATACCAATCCTTGTCAAGTGCTTCCAAAAATTTAAAGAGGTGGGAACATGCTTAAACTTATCTTATGAGGCCAGCATTACCCTGACACTAAAGCTAGATAAGGACACGCAAAGAAAACTACAGGTCAGTGAATATAGATGCAAAAATTCTCAATACAATGCTAGAAAAACCTAAATCAAAGCATATTAAAAGAACCACCCAGCATAATCAAGTCAGATTCTTCCCTGGGATGTAAGGATGGTTTAATATACATAAATCAAAAAGTGTGAAACATCACATGAATTGAATGAAATATTAAAAACTTATGATCCTCTCAATAAACACAGAAAAAGCATTTGACAAAATTCAACATCCATTCATGATACACATTCTCAACAAATTGGGTATAGAGGGAACATACTTCAATGTGATCAAGGCCAACTCTGACAAGCTTGCAACTAACATCATACTTAGTGGTGAAAACTGCAAGCTTTTTCTAGGATCAAGAACAAGATTGTCCACTTTCCTTACTTCCGTTTAACATAGTACAATCAAGCAAGAAAAAAGAAACACCCAAATCAGAACAAAAGAAGCAAAATTGTCTCTTTTTGTAGACAGTGTTTTCATATATATATATATATATATATATATATATATATATACACACACATATATATATACACACACACAAACATATATATACATATATATATATATAAATATAAATCCCAAAGACCACCAAAAAACTGTTTGAACAACTAATGAATTCATTAAAGTTACAGGACACAAAAGTCAACATAAAAAGAGCTGTGTTTCTACACACTAACAATGAATTCTATAGAATAAAGAAAGAAAACAATGCCATTTACAATAGCATCAAAGAATGAGAAAACACTTAGAAATAAATTTAACAAAGGAGGTAAACAACCTCTACTCTAAAAACTATAAGATGTTAATGACTGAAATTGAAGATACAACAAATGGAAAGATATCCTGTGTTCCTGAATTGGAAGAATTAATATGATTAAATTGTTCATGCTATCCAACGCCATCTATCAGTTCAGCTTAGTCACTCACTTGTGTCCGACTCTTTGTTTCCCCATGAACTGCAGCATGCCAGGCCTCCCTGTCCATCACCAACTCCCAGAGTTCACCCAAACCCATATCCATCCAGTCGGTGATGCCATCCAGCCATCTCATCCTCTGTCGTCCCCTTCTCCTCCTGCCCCCAATCCCTCCCAGCATCAGGGTCTTTTCCAATGAGTCAGCGCTTCGCATCAGGTGGCCAAAGTATTGGAGTTTTAGCTTCAACATCAGTCCTTCCAATGAACACCCAGGACTGATCTCCTTTAGAATGGACTGGTTCGATCTCCTTACAGTCCAAGGGACTCTCAAGAGTCTTCTCCAATGCCAGAGTTCAAAAGCATCAATTCTTCAGCGCTCAGCTTTCTTTATAATCCAATTCTCACATCCATACAAGACCACTGGAAAAACCATAGCCTTGACTAGATGGACCTTTGTTGACAAAGTAATGTCTCTGCTTTTCAATATGCTGTCTAGGGTAGTCATAACTTTACTTCCAAAGACTTTATATAAGCTTTATCAAGATTCCAATGGCATTTTTCTAAAAATAGAAAAAAAAGTCTTAAAACTCATGTGAAATTACAAAATAACCAAAGCAATCCTCAGAAGACCAAAGCAGGAGGCATCACATTCCCTGATTTCAAAGTATATTACAAGGCTATAGTAATCAAAATAGTGTGGTGTTGGCATAAAAATACACACATCAATCAATAGAGGAGAATTGAGAGCCAGAAATAAAACCACACTAATGTAGTCAGCTATTATTTGACAAAGGAGGTAAGCATACTCATTGTAAACAATTGGTTCTTTAATAAATGGTGCTGGGAAAACCAGATAGTTGTGTGCAAAAGAATGAAATTCGACACCTATCTTAAATCACTCACAACAAATATCTCAAAATGGTCTAAAGGTTTAAATGTGAGACTTGAAACCATAAAACTCCTAGAAGAAAGCTTAGAGAGAAAAGTCTCCTTGACATTGGTATTGGCAATGAATTTTTGGCTATGACACTGAAAGAAAAAGCAGCAAAATAAAAACAAAGAAGTGTGAGTATGCCAGACTAAAGAGTTACTGCACAGCAAAAGAAACAATCAACAAATATAAAAGGTAACCTACGGAATGGGGGGAAATATTTGCAAATCACATATATGGTAGAGATTAATACACAAAATATATAATATAAAATGCTCTATTTTATATTATATAAAATAGATAAAGGAATTCACACAACTTGAAAACACAAAACCAAATAATCCAATTTTAAAAAAAGGCAAAAACCTGGAAAGACATTTTTCCGAAGAAGCTATCCAAATGGCTAACAGGTACATTGGAAAATCCTCAGCATCAGTAATCATCTTGCTAAGTCACTTCAGTTGTGCACAACTCTTTGTGACCCTATGGACTTCAGCCTACCAGGCTACTCTGCCCATGGATTCTCCAAGCAAGAATGCTGGAGTGGGTTCCCATGCCCTCCTCCAGAGGATCTTCCCAACCCAGGGATCAAGCCTGTGTCTCTTATGTCTCCTGCACTCAGAGGCATGTTCTTTACCACTAGCACCACCTGGGAAGCTCTCACTAATCATTAGAGAAAGGCAAATTAAAACTATGATGAGCTATCACCTCATAACTGTTAGAATGGTTATTTCAAAAAAGACAAGAGAAAAAAAAAAAGACAAGAGAAGACCAGAGCTAACAAGCTATGAAGAAAAGGAAATCTGTGTGTACTCTGAGTGGGAGTGGAAATTGACACAGCCAGTATGGAAAATAGTTTGCAAATAAAATTAAAAACAGAAAAAGTCATATTAATTAAAAATAGAAATTCCATAAGATCCAGAAATTTCAGTCTTGGGTAATATCTGAAGGAAATGATATATCTGGAGATATATATATATATATATATATATATATATATATATCTGGAAGATATATCTTTTCATGGAAGCATTATTCATAGTAAACATGGAAGCTAACTAAATGTTAATTGGTAAATGACTGGATTAAAAAAAATGAAATGTATATATAAACCAATTTGAACCATATGACTCTTTACAAAAAAAGAAATGAAGATTTTTTAGGCCCCACCCCAGATCAAGTGAATTGGAAAATCTGTCTTGTGGTCATCATCTGGATTTTTAACAAACCTACCAGGTGATTCTGTTCCCTGCTCCACTGCTATAGTACACTTATACAGTCATGTGTAAGGATAACTAATTGTGTTTTATGAAAATGGTCTTCTGTTAAACAGCTTGTGGATTTATGCCACGACAAATGGCCTGATCAGAAAAGCCTGTGTTTGTTGGAAAGTGGAACTGACACTTTATTCCCACTATGACCATGTGCCTCACATTCCACAGTCAGAGAAAGTAACTGTGAACTAAGACGGACTCCAACTAACAAGATCACACTGGCTGGTGCAGGCAGGTTCTCCAGAGAATAAAACCTTTGTTCTTTTTATTATTATTATCCTGGACTCTCAAAAAGAAAAAAAATAGAAGAGGAAAGAAAAGAACATCATTTGATCCCTGTATTTGCTTCTGCTGATGTCTGAAGATATGTTATAACCTTTTTGAGTATGACAACCATCCAAGAAACTGACTTTTTTCACCACGATCAGAATAATATAAATATGCTTACATTGTTAATTTTATATATGTGCATTTTAAAATACTTGCTGTGTGTTTTATTTGGTGAGCCAGGAGTTCAAAATTTGATTCTGTTCTATACCGCTGTTGCTAAGTCACTTCAGTTGGGCCCGACTCTGTGCGACCCCATAGACGGCAGCCCACCAGACTCCCCCATCCCTGGGATTCTCCAGGCAAGAACACTGGAGTGGGTTACCATTTCCTTCTCCAATGTGTGAAAGTGAAGTCACTCGGTCGTGTCCAACTCTTAGTGACCTCAAGGACTGCAGTTTACCAGGCTTCTCCACCCATGGGATTCTCCAGGCAAGAATACTGGAGTGGGGTGCCATCACCTTCTCCATCCATTTACCTACTGCTTCATAATAAATTGCTTCATAATTCTGTGTATAAATTGTAGTCAGCCCCATGTATATATGATTCCTCTGTATCTTCCACATCTGGAGAGTCAAACAATCATGGATGATGCAGTATTTACTTTTGAAGGAAAAAAAAAAACCTGCATGTAAGTGGACTCACAAAATTCAAACCTGTGTAATTCAAAGGTCACCTGTATACACTCCTTAATGGGTCTGTTTCTCTGGAGAATACAGATAAGCTTTTAAAATGGAGTTCAAGCCCTTTAACAAAATTTGCAGGGCCCTCTGTGGTCTGGTTCTGACTCCAACCTCATTGCTCATCATTATCCTTCATACTTCGCCAGTTGTAGTCAATTGTTTCATTCTGGTTTTCCTTTTTATCTGAGACTGCATGTACTGGACTTTCTGCCTTGAACACCTTTTCTCCAGAACTCTCCTCCTCTCCCTGCCTATACATTAGACTCTAATAAAAGCCTCTCATCCCATATTGAGCTTCTGTCATTTCGTTCTGCTGCTAGATCTGAATTTACACCATAGTCTCTCTTATTCCTGGGCCCTTGAACATGGTGTTCACTCCTTCCTGGTCTATTCACTTTTCCAGTCTCAGCATACTTCATTTAGAAAGACTTCCGTTCTCATCACAGGATAGGTGCAGTGCTTTGATCACCAGTCCCAAGAAACCTGTAATGCTTTGGTGTTTGCACTGCATTGTCATCACTTGTCTGTGGAAGTATAAACTATAAGTCAGGTAACTTTTCTGTAATATCTGCTCTCTATGATCAGATGGCAGAGTAGAAGGATGTGCACTCATCTTCTCCCATGAGAACTCCAAAACTGAAGCTAACTGCTGAACAACCATCCACAGGAGAAGGTTGGATCCCACCAAAGAAGGATACTCCACGTCCAAGCACAAAGGAGAAGGCCCAACAAAATGGTAGGAGGGGAAAAATCACATATAGAATCAAACCCATCTGCTCCAGAGATGCTCGGAGGGCTCAATAAACACCTTGCGCACAGCAGGACGCAGGGACCCCACGCAGACGGAGTGAGACCTGCATTTGAGTGTTTGAGTGTCTCCTGCAGAGGCACAGGTCAGCAGCGGCCTTCCACGGGGACAGGGGCTCTTGCTGTTGCAGACCTGGAAGCTGCTGCATGTGAGCCCGACCTAGAGCCACCAAGCAGACAACCCACAAGCTAGAACAATTCTACCAAAGAAATTCACACACTGTTATGGAAGTTCTAGGGCCCACAACAAATTTCCCAACCTGGAGAGCTGGCAAAGGAACTGAGACCGCCCCCGCCCCCAGGGAATTTGACTTTGGAGGCCAGTGGGATGTGATTACAGAACTTCCCCAGGACTGGGGAAACGGACTCTTGGAAGGCACAAACAAAACCCTGTACACACCAAGACCCAGGAGAACAGAGCAGTGACCCCACAAGAGACTGAGTCAGACTGGTCTGTGAGTGTCCAGGAGTTTCCAGCAGAAGCGTGGGTCGACCGTGGCATGCCATGGGGTCAGGGGCACGGGATACACCAGTCCTAGCACAGTCCATTGGAAGGACATTGCCTTTATTGCCATTACCCCTACCTTACTTTGGCTCAGGGAAAACTACAGGGAGGGAACACAGCCCCACCCATCAAGAGAAAATTGGATAAAAGATTTACAGAGCATGGCCCAACCCATCAGAGCAAGACCCAGATTCTGCCACAGCCAGCCCCTCCCATTAGGAAGTTTCCACAAGCTTCTATCCCTACCTATCAGAGGGCAGACAGAATGGAAACCACAATGACAGAAAACTAATCAAACTGATCACTTGGATCACAGCCTTTTCTAACTCAATGAAACTATGAGCCATGCTGTGTAGGGCCACCCAAGACAGGGGGGTCTTGGTGGAGAGTTCTGACAAAATGTGGTCAACTGGAGAAGGGAAAGGCAAGCCACTTCAATATTCTTGCCTTGAGAATCACATGAGCAGTATGAAAGCAAAAAGATAGGACACTGAAAGATGAACTCCTCAGTCAGTAGGTGCCCAATATGCTACTGGAGAAGTGTGGAGAAACAGCTCAGAAAGAATGAAGAATCTGAACCAAAGCAAATACAACACCCAGTTGTGGATGCAACTGGTGATGGAAATAAAATCTGCTGCTGTAAAGAGCAGCATTGCATAGGAACCTGAAATGTTAGGTCCATGAATCAAGGCACATTGGAAGTGGTCAAACAGGAGATGGGGAGAGTGAACGTCGACATTTTAGAAATCAGTGAGCTAAAACAGACCGGAATGGGCGAACTTAACTCAGATGACCAATATCTCTACTCTTATGGGCAAGACTCCCTTAGAAGAAATGGAGAAGTCCCCATGATCAACAAGAATCCAAAACACAGTACTTGGGTGCAATCTCAAGAATGACATAATGATCTCTGTTCATTTTCAAGGCAAACCATTCAATATCACAATAATCCAAGTCTATGTCCATCCACTAATTCCAAAGAAGCTGAACTTGAATGGTTCTATGAAGACCTACAAGACCTTCTACAACTAACCCCCCAAAAAAAGTTGTTCTTTTCATCATAGGGGACTGGAATGCAAAAGTAGGAAGTCAAGAAACACCTGGAGTAACGGCCAAATTTGGCCTTGGAGTACAGAATGAAGCAGGGCAAAGGCTAATAGAGTTTCCCCAAGAGAACACACTGGTCATAGCAAACACCCTCTTCCAACAACACAAGAGAAGACTCTACACATGGACATCACCAGATGAGATGGCCAACACTGAAATCAGATTGATTATATTCTTTGCAGCCAAAGATGGAGAAGCTCTATACAGTCAGCAGAAATAAGACCAGGAGCTGAGTGTAGTCCAGATCATGAACTTCTTATTGCCAAATTCAGACTTATATTGGAGAAAGTAGTAAACACCACTAGACCCTTCAGGTATGATTTAAATCAAATCCCTTACAATTACACAGTGGAAGTGACAAATAGATTTAAGGGATTCGATCTGATAGATAGATAGAAAACCTAAAGAACAATGGTTGGAGGTTCATAACATTGTCCAGGAGGCAGCGATCAAAACCATCCCCAAGAAAAAGAAATGCAAAAAGGCAAAATGGTTGTCTGAGGAGGACTTACAAATAGCTGAGAAAAGAAGAGAAGTGAAAGGCAAAGGAGAAAAAGAAAGATATATCCATCTGATTGCAGAGTTCCAAAGAATAGCAAGGAGAGATAAGAAAGCTTAAAGCCTTCCTCATTGATCAATGAAAAGAAATAGAGGAAAACAATAGGCTGGGAAAGACTAGAGATCTCTTCAAGAAAATCAGAGATACCAAGGGAACATTTCATGTGCACATGGGCACAGTAAAGGACAGAAACATTATGGACCTTACAGAAGGAGGAGATACTAAGAAGAGGTGGCGAGAATACACAGAAGAACTAAACAAACAAAAAAAGGCCTTAATGACACAGATAATCACAATGGTGTGATCACTCACCTAGAGCCAGACATCCTGCAGTGTGAAGTCAAGTGGGCCTTAGGAAGCATTACTATCAGCAAAGCTAGTGGAGGCCATAGAATTCTACGACAGCTATTTCAAATCCTAAAAGATGATGCTGTGAAAGTGCTGCACTCAATATGCCAGCACATTTGGAAAACTCAGCAGTGGCCACAGTACTGGAAAATTTCAGTTTTCATTCCAATCCCAACGAAGGGCAATGCCAAAGAATGCTCAAACTACCACACAAATGCACTCATCTCACACACTGGCAAAGTAATGCGCAAACTCTCCAAGTGAAGCTTCAACTGTACATGAACTGAGAACTTTCAGATGTCCAAGCTGGATTTAGAAAAGGCAGAAGAACCAGAGATCAAATTGTCAACATCCATTGGGTCATACAAAAAGCTAGAGAATCCCAGAAAAATGTCTGCTTCATTGACTATGCTAAATCCTTTGACAGTGTAGATCACAACAAACTGTGGAAAATTCTTAGAGAGATGGTAATACCAGACCACCTGACCTGCCTCCTAAGAAATCCGTATGCAGGTAAGGAGCTATAGTTAGAACCGGACATGGAACAACAGACTGGTTCCAAACTGGAAAAGGAGTACATCAAGGCTTTATATCATCACCCTGATTATTTAACTTATATGCAGAATACATCATGCTAAATGCTGGGCTGGATGAAGCACAAGCTGGAATCAAGAATGCTGGGAAAAATATCCATAACCTCAGATATGCAGATGACACCACCCTTATGACAGAACACAAAGAGTAAATGAAGAGCCTCTTGGTGAAAGTGTAAGAGGAGAGTGAACAAGTTGGCTTGAATCTCAACGTTCAGAAAACTAAGATCATGGCATCTGGTCCCATCACTCCACAGCAAATAGATGGGGAAACAATGGAAACAGTGTCAGACTTTATTTTCTTGGGCTCCAAAATCACTGTAGATGGTGACTGCAACCATGAAATTAAAAGATGCTTGCTTCTTAGAAGAAAAGCTATGACAAACCTAGACAGCTTATTAAAAAGCAGAGACATTGTTTTATTGACAAAGTCCACATAGTCAAAGCTATGGTTTTTCCAGTAGTCACGTATGGATGTGAGAGTTGGACTATAAAGAAAGCTGAGCACTGAAGAATTGATTTTTTTGAAAGAAAATTGGAGAAGACTCTTGAGAGTCCCTTGGACAGCAAAGAGATCAAACCTAAAGGAAATCAGTCCTGCTTGTTTATTGGAAACACTGGTGACCTAGCTAAAGCTCCAATACTTTGGCCACCTGATGTGAAGAACTGACTCTTTGGAAAAGACCCTGATGCCAGGAAAGACTGAAGGCAGGAGGAGAAGGGGATGACAAAGGATGAGATGGCTGGGTGACATCACTGACTCGGTGAGTTTGAGGAAGCTCTGGGAGTTGGTGATGGACAGGGAAGCCTGGCGTGCTGCAGTCCATGGGGTCTCAAAGAGTTGGACACGACTGAGTAACTGAACTGAACTGAATGTCTGCTGCATATCAAACATCCCATAATTTTTTGCTGAATAAGCAGATAAAACTAATGCGACACTAAGTCCATAAGACTTTCTCAATGCTGCAAATGAGAGATATAGTAATTACTCGAAACTGGGGAGGATGGGGCTTGTCTGGTGGCCCAATTGTTAAAACTCCATGCCTTCAGTACAGGCAACACACGTTTGATCCCTGGTTAGGGAACTAAGAGCCCACATGCTCCGATGTGCAGCCAAATAAAATATTAAAACAAACAAACAAAAAAGTAATTGGAAAGAAGTCCAGCTGAAACTGGATAAAATCAGGAAATGGAGAAGGGTCACCTATTGGAAATAGTGTCACACAGTGAGGCACATCCTTCTTGGCTATTGTGCAAGTATATTTGGCAACTGTCAAGCCATAGGGTTGAGTTCACTACTGCTTCAAAGAGAGGAAGTAAACGGTGACAGCACTTTCACAAATATTAAATGGTATTTTAATAATCTCCAAATATTATTGTCAGCATTATTAGAATTTGTGATGGGTTCATTTTTGCATCCGAAAGAGAAAAAACACCTTGGGAGTTTTCTTAAACAGGCAAATGTTCTTTTCTGGGAGAATGTTTGGTGATAAAGGTCACCGTGAACTTATAGAGGAGCTTAGGGGGATGGAAGCAACATTTATTTATGTGTATTTATGTGCTTATTCATTGATGGCTTTGCTGAGGAAAGCTATATTGTCAAGTGCCCTAATTAAGAAATAATAATGTAATTGATTTTTTATGGATTATCTTCAATTGAGTCCCTTTACAACAGCAAACTCTCATTGACTAGTCGGGATAATTGATGGCTTCTCAGCACAATGCCCTTGGCTGACCAGAGAACAGCTGATGCTGGGTCTGACAGCAATCTCAGCTATCTCTGTCCTCACCATGGCAAACCCCAGAAAAGCAGCTGGCTGGGCTGAAAAGGGTACTGTCAGTTCATGGAGCAGCACGGGTCAGCTCACTTCATTTTTGTACATGAGGGGCTGAACTAAACCAACGACTTGGAAATAAAAATGCAATAGAACCCCTGCACCAAACAAATGCTGTGTAGGAGCCGTGTATGTAAAACAAGCCTCAGTAGTATTGCCTCTCACTGGAGCAAAGTTTGAAGTGCAGGGTTTGACACAGTCTCCCACCACCCATAAAACTCTGGAGGACTCCAGGATGACACATGTTACCAAAGCCAAGTTTGTCCTACTTGCTGCACAACAGGCCAATAAGTCAACAGATGAGGTGTTGGTGCAAGGAATATAGACATTATGTGGAAGTCCAGCACACTGCTAAGGTGGGTGACTCGCATCCCAAAGAACCACCTCCCAGGGTTCGGGTGCTAGTTTCATGAATAGAACAAAGATTGGGAGATGAGGAGGAAGAGTTAAATGGTGGTAAAGTGTTGCAAGTATTTCTTGGTTCTGGCCATACTTTGGAGGGGATGTGCTAATTTCTTCTTGACTACAGCCATTTGTTGGTGAGCCTGGTCAGAATGATTCCTGTGAGCTAAACAAAGGTATTTTAGCTCAGCCATTGGAGGAAGCATTCTGGGAGATGGTCCATTATATATACTTTAAGAAATGGGCACTATGACTTTAATGATTAACTTGCAGCAAAAACAATAGAATACAAAGGTTAAAGTACTAGGAACAGGTCCAATATGGAGTCAGATTTGTTCTTCCCTGTTACTTGCAGCTTGAAAGCTGCTGGACATGATGATCTGCAAGGATAAACCAAAGTAGTCATTTGTCTCATCTTTGGAGTAGATGTGTCTTGAAGCATTTTCCATCATCAGTCAGTTCAGTTCAGTCGCTCAGTCATGTCTGAGTCATTGCCACCCCATGGACTGCAGCACGCCAGGCCTCCCTGTCCATCACCAACTCCTAGAGCTTGCTCAAACCCATGTCCACTGAGTCCATGATGCCATCCAACCGTCTCATCCTCTGTCATCCCCTTCTCCCGCCTTCAATCTTTCCCAGCATCAGGGTCTTTTCCAATGAGTCAGCTCTTCACATTAGGTGGCCAAAGTATTGGAGTTTCAGCTTTAGCATCATCCCTTCCAATGAACACTCAGGACTGATTTCCTTTAGGATGGACTGGTTGATCTTCTTGCTGTTCAAGGGACTTTCAAGAGTCATCTCTAACACGACAGTTCAAAAGCACCAATTCTTCGGCGCTCAGCCTTCTTTATAGTCCAACTCTCACATCCATACATGGCTACTAGAAAAACCATAGCATCGACTAGATGGACCTTTGATGGCAAAGTAATGTCTCTGCTTTTCAATATGCTGTCTAGGTTGGTCATGAACTTTCTTCCAAGGAGCAAGGGTCTTTTAATCTCATGGCTGCAGTCACCATCTGCAGTGATTTTGGAGGCTAGAAAAATAAAGTCAGCCACTGTTTCCACTGTTTCACCATCTATTTCCCATGAAGTGATGGGACCAGATGCCATGATCTTAGTTTTCTGAATGTTGAGCTTTAAGCCAAATTTTTTACTCTCCTCTTTCACTTTCATCAAGAGGCTCTTTAGTTCTTCTTCACTTTCTGCCATAAGGGTGGTGTCATCTGCATATCTGAGGTTATTGATATTTCTCCCAGCATTCTTGATTCCAGCTTGTGCTTCATCCAGCCCAGCATTTCTCATGATGTACTCTGCATGTAAGTTAAATAAGCAGTGTGAAAATATACAGCCTTGACATACTCCTTTTCCGATTTGGAACCAGTCTGTTGTTCCGTGTCCAGTTCTAACTGTTGCTTCTTGACCTGCATACAGATTTCTCAGGAGGCAGGTCTGATTGTCTGGTATTCCCATCTCTTAAAGAATTTTCCGCAGTTTGTTGTGATCCATGGAGTCAAAAGCTTTGGCATAGTCAATAAAGCATAAGTAGATGTTCTGGAACTCTTGCTTTTTTGATGATCCAACAATTTGGCAATTTGATCTCTGGTTCCTCTGCCTTTCCTAAATCCAGCTTGAATATCTGAAAGTTCATGGTTCATGTACTGTTGAAGCCTGACTTGGAGAATTTTGAGCATTACTTTGCTGACTTGTGAGATGAATGCAATTGTGCCGTAATTTGAGCATTCTTTGCCATTGCTTTTCTTTGGGATTGGGATGAATGAATTTTCCAGTCCTGTGGCCACTGCTGAGTTTTCCAAATTTGCTGGCATATTGAGTGCAGCACTTTAACAGCATCATCTTTCAGGATTTGAAATAGATCAACTGGAATTCCATCACCTCCACTAGCTTTGTTGGCAGTGATGCTTCCTAAGGCCCACTTAACCTTGCATTCCAGGATGTCTGGCTCTAGGTGAGTGATCACACCATGGTGATTAACTGGGTTGTGAAGAACTTTTTTGTTTAGTTCTTCTGTGTATTCTTGCCACCTCTTCTTAATATCTTCTGCTTCTGTTAGGTCCATACCATTTCTGTCCTTTATTGAGCCCATCTTTGCATGAAAATTTCCCTTGGTATCTCTAATTTTCTTGAAGAGATATCTAGTCTTTCCCATTCTACTGTTTTCCTCTATTTCTTTGCTTTGGTCCCTGAGGAAGGCTTTCTTATGTCCCCTTGCTATTCTTTGGAACTCTGCATTCAAATGGGAATATCTTCCTTTTCCTCCTTTGCCTTTCACTTCTCTCCTTTTCACAGCTCTTTGTAAGGCCTCCTCAGACAGTATTTCGCCTTTTTGCTTTCCTTTTTCTTGGCAGTGATCTTGATCACTGCCTCTTGTACAATGTCATGAACCTCCGTCCATAGTTCTTCAGGCACTCTGTCAGATCTAATCCCTTGAATCTATTGGTCACTCCCACTGTATGGTCGTAAGGGATTTTATTTAGGTCAAACCTGAATGGTCTAGTGGCTTCCCCTACTTTCTTCAATTTAGGTCTTCAATTTTTCTTTGCAGTCGTCTCGTACTATCGAGTTTGGCTCAAAATACCCAGACTGTGATTTAAGCAGAGTGACGCTGTTTATGCCTCTGACTTTGGTGATTTCCTGTCTGTGTGTGTGTCTGTGTTACACACACGTGTGAGATGGTCAGCAATCTTACAGGACATTTGCATCTTCTTATTTTAGCAGATTTTTGTCAGATTGTGAGGATGCCGCAGTTGTCAGGAGAAGGAAGCAACAGCTCTTGAGTTCTGTGCCAGATAGTTTTCATACAAGGAAATGTATTAACCATTTCATTCTTGAGGTAATTAAAGTTCAGAAATGTCAACCAAGGTCACTATTAGTTTCTGTGATTCCAAAACTCATACATGCATGCATGCTAAGTTGCTTCAGTTGTGTCTGACTCTGCGACCCCATGGACTGGAGCCTGCCAGGCTCCTCTGTCCATGGGATTCTCCAGGCAAGAATACTGGAGTGGGTTGCCATTCCCTTCTCCAGGGGATCTCCCGGACCCAGGGATTGAACCCTTGTCTGTTAGGTCTCCTGCACTGGCAAGCGGGTTCTTTACTACTAGCACCACCTGGGAAGCAAGCTCATACTTGTTACTAAATGATGATTTGTATAGAAAGGAGACAGACCTAGTTGTACTATTTGAGGAGAGAGTTAATCTAGATATATAATCATTTAGAAAAACATAAAACTTTACTGTAGTAAAATCACCAGTAATTTCTATGAGAGTAAGTCTAGTCTTTCAGGGTTTGAAAGAATAGGGTAGTTGAATCAGATTCCATTTCCATTAGAGTATGCTTATATAGTCCTTATCTAGAACCATAGTTTTCAGCAAGGCGTGATTTCACCTTCCACAGGTACATTTGGAAATACCTGAAGACATGTTTGGTTGTCATAACTTGGGTGGGAGGTGTGTGTCATTGGCATGTACCAGATGGAGGCAGGGATACTGTTAACCACCCCGCAGAGCAGAGTTATTTACCCCCAGATGTTGATAGCATCAAGTTTGAGAAACTCCAATCTAGAAATTCAGGATTGCAAGATAAGAGGGTAAAAAGGCAAGAATGGGAAGCCACATATAATTTTTAATCTACTTGAATTTTTTTTTTTCCAGACTGCTCTAAAGCTTCTTAGCTAGGCAATGATGTCCTGATTTAGTTTGCTGGGAATGATGACTAGCCCCCTTTAAAACCAAACCAAACCCCACACATATTACAAGATATTGTCATCAGTTATCTGGAGTAGAGGTTATAAGGATCAGAAAGGTTACAATGATCTTTCTAGAAGGAAACAGCATCCTGTGAGCCTGTATTTGACCTTACGCCAGTTCATAAGATCATCTATTCCTCATACAGGAAGGTGACACCTTTTGCCCATCGGATGCCCAAGCTCTTGCATTCTCTTGCAGACACCCTTCCCATCAAATATGGACAAAAGTAAAGCATGTGTTTGCTTTAGGTTAAGTGGAGGTTGGTATGTGTGGTAGGAAGAATGCTCTCGACCTTCCCAAGGATATCCATGTTCTAATTTGGGGAACCTGAGGCGAAAGGGATTCCACTCATGTCATTAAGTTAAAAGTTTTGCCATGGGGAAATTATCCTGGATTATGTGGGTGGGCCCTGGAAATGGAATAGTGCCTGCCATATCAGTGAGCAAAGGATGTCACGGTCATCAGTGAGAGCTGGTGAGCCTTAAGGGAATTCAGGAAGGAAAGCATACCTACCATTTAGCAGTCATCAGACTGCAGCCCTTTGGAAACTCAGGATGTAAAAACAGAATATTGGCCCACGATAGCGGAGGTGCGTGTCAAAGGAATGATTTCAGTGAGCCTAAACTTCTTCTCATACAACGAAAAGCATGAGATTTCTTAACTTGAGATAATCTGGTTTTCTTTAATTAATAGATATCTTTTGATGCTCAGACTGTGTACCATTTGTTGCAAAACTATACATCCTGGCCTCCCCTCTCAGCTCCTCAGAGCAGTCTTCTAAGAGTTAACTTGAGATGCGGCCTCCCAGGCTTGAAGCCCTAAAATTTTTCTCTGAATAAAACGTAACTCTCGAATTTTAGGTTGTACACGTATTTTTCAGGGAACAGCCAGCGGAACTGCAAGAGCCTTTAAATGGAACGAGAAAGGCAGAGGCGTTTAGAGGGATGCGCTCTGCGGACTTGGTCTGTTTTGTTGGCTCTGAAGGTGGAGTGAGGAGCTGAGGCAAGGGAGGCCTGCAGCTCCTTGAAGCTGGAAAAGGCACTGGACAGGCCCCGCCCAGGGCTCACAGGAAGGAACACAGGCCTTTTCAGGCCTCGATTTTACCCTGGTGCGATCTGAGTCAAACTACAGAAACGGAAAGCAATAAACCAGCTTTGTTTGAACCGTCATTTGTGTTCGTTTGTTAAGGAAGCAGCAGAAAGCTAGTGCAGTGGGTAGAGTGGGTTAACTCCACCAGGGGTGACAGGGTGATCTGCTTACACCTTAACTAACTTTGAAGGACACACCCCACCCCCCAGACAGCTGTTTCCATTCTTTGATATGTTTGCAGAAATTAGATTCTTGTGTGAAGCTGAAGGAGGGGATTGCCAGGACAGAGACAAGAGGAAAAAGCTGAGACCGTACGTATCAATGAGCTTTTTCCAGGTATTGATCTGAGAGCCTGAGGCACTGATGTCTGATAGACTTTAATGTAAGCTACACATGTATCTTTATTTTTAGTAGCCTATTAAAGCAATACTAAGACACAGGTGAAGTTAATTTTAATAATGTATTCAACCCAATTTATCCATCCTATCATCTTAACATATCAATATAAAATTATTGATAAATATTTTACATTATTTTATATTAAATCTTTGAAGTGTATGTATCTTACACTAAGGCACATCTCCATTTGGACTAGTCACTTTTCAAGGGCCCAATGGCCATGTGTGGAGGTATATTGGACAGTGTGACTCTAGATGAGAGAGGTAAGGATTCAATGAAAAATGCACTGTTTTCTTCTGGTTTTTTTTTTTTAACTGAAAAGTTTCAAATGCATTTTATTCATCATGAAGCCATATTCAAGATGCTGGAGGAAATGTCCATATTTGTGAGTTCTTGTTGGCAGAAATTCTTTATTAATTATCCTGTCCAGTCTCACATTCAAAAGCTATCTTTGATTTGTCAGATGCTTCATATACTTGTATAATAAGCCTCAGGTGATTGAGGATTTTCTCATCTGTTCTACTGACTTATGTCATCAGATGTGTGGGCTTTTCTTCACACTGACCAATTTTCTGATGCCAGCTGTGTGTCCTACAGTTTAGTTCGTTCTGACACAGTCTACATGATGTTAGCATCGGATGTTACAAGCTAAGGGTTCAGTCCGCAAGACTGAACCCACATCAGATGCCACTTGCAACTCCCAGGTTTGCATCTGTACTTTTGACTAACCAGCTGCAAACCAGGGTCCCCATGACCCCTGCCTCATGTCCAATAATTTGCTAGAATGGCTCCCAAAACTCAGGAAAATAGTTTACTTACTAGATTACCATTTATTATAAGAGGATACAATTTAAAAGGTATTAGGGTAAACCCATGTCTTCTACAGCCTTTTCTGCATGTCCACCAACCTAGAAGTCCTCCAAACCCTATAATTCAGGGTTTCTCATGGAGGGAGGCTTCATCTCAAAGCTGTGATCAATTATTAGGTCAATGTAGCCTAACCCTTCTCTCCTCCTTGGAGGATGGGGAATGGAAATGAAAGTCCAGCTTCTAATCCTGACTTGGTTTTTCTGGTGACCAGCCCCCCATCCAGGATCCCACCAAGAGTCATTTGAGCTAAAGTCCTTCCTATCAGTCAGGAAATTCCAAGGAATTTAGGAGCTCTGTGTCAGAAACCTGGGTCCAAGATGAACTATTAAAATAAAAGATACATCCAGCACCTTTATTGGTTAGGAAATTGCAATAGGTTTTAGGAGCTCTGGCCAGGATCTGGGAACAGAAACCAATATATGTTTATATGTCTATATATATATACATATGTGTATATATATATATTTCTTATAGCACCATATCACAGAGGTGCAGGCTAGCTTGAGGCCATTTTGATGGAGAGATCTGGGAAGCTCAAGAATGGGAATTTTTGCCCTAGGAGCCAGGTGAAGAGGCAGCACAATGGGATAAGGAACGCCTTTCTAACGTTCCCATGGATCTGCAGAAGATCCAGTGTCTGCCGAAGAATCTGGAGGGGATTTTGGAGAGAATAGTCTTGTGAAGGCATTCTGGCACCACATGATCGGAAGACCTCTCAGATGAACTAAGACAGCCTACTTCGTGCGATGAGGGAGAGGGCAGTGCATGCGTATATTACATACCTGTGTATCTTGTCTCCCTTCTGCCCACATTTTAATCAGAAAAGATCCTTTAATGAACTTCTAGAACATTTTTTTCATTGGAAGTGATCTACAAGTGTCTTGAAAATACAAATCATCAAACAGATGAATCTAATTTATTTAACTGGACTAGGAAGGTTTAATCATTTTCTTATCACCACTCCAGTAGTCTTGCCTGGAAAATCCCATGGACGGAGGAGTGTGGCAGGGGCTACAGTCCATGGGGTGACATAGAGTCGGACACAACTGAGGGACTTCACTTTCACTTTCTTTTATCATAAAAATTAGCAAATATCCCGGTCAAAGAAATGTTTCTGGAATTTTGTATTATTTGCATGTGCATGCTAAGTCACTTCAGTCCTGTCCAACTCTTTGCGACCCCATTGACTGTAGCCCACCAGGCTCCTCTGTCCATGGGATTCTCCAGGCAAGAATACTGGAGTGGCTTGCCATTTCCTTCTCCAGGGGATCTCCCTGACCCAGGGATCGAAACCCACGTCTCTTGCATCTCCTGCATTGCCAGGTGGGTTCTTTACCACTAGGTGTATTGTTTAACCTGTACCAAAATGCCTGGCATATATAGGTGATATTTGTTTGTAGAATAAAATACCAGGCTTTTAGTCAGAGAAGACCAAAATGCTAAAACTAGTTGAGCAACTAATAATGTGTGTGGCTAAAGGAATATCAGCATAAAATATTTTTAATGAGAAAGGCAGTGATTCTGTTACTCCCATGGAAGAATACACCAAAGCAAGAAAATCTAATACAACAGAACTTTGTAGATTTTACTTTTAATAGCCCCGGTGAGTGCTGACAATGGAGTTTACCACAAAGCCCAAATCAGAACACTCCAATGGGGTGACCACAAAGGCTATGAACTTTCAAGCCAGGAAGCTAATGGACGAGATACTAAATATCAACCTAGGACCAAGATATATTTTTAATTACGGCTGGCGTTTTGCTTCTGCTTAATCCATTACATAGGAGCCAACACTATGCCTTTCCCCCCCACACACCAATTTCTGACTTCATCCATTGCTGGGACTCAGTTTCAGGCAGTAGCATTAGGTAGGAGGCCAACCACTATGGAGAGGGAAGGACTGACCTGGACGACACATCAGTCCCACAAACGTGACCAGATGAACCCAGGCAGCACACAGACAAGGCCCTCAGACAAGTGCTGCTAATTCTCAGCAGCATCTTGCGGTTCTTAGACAAGGTGCGCTATTGGGTTCCAGGTTGGGAGAAGCCTTTTTGCTTTTCCTGGTAAAAATGAGATGAGAAGCATTGCTATATAAAGGGCTAGGTCTCGGAGGGAAAGTCTTAGAGACAAGTTTTTGCAGCAGATGAGGCACTTAACCTCCCTGAGCTTTGTCTAATTTATGAAATAAAAACAATACCTTCCCTGTTTTCTTCATTTGCATATGGTGAGGGTCAAATAACAAAAAGGTGCTATTATATATACCAGGTAGGTTTTTATTTCTGGAGTCAAGGGTAATACACATGTGAGTGACTCTGTCTTTATGATGAACATCACAGTCCCAGCTGCCGGTAAGGTGTAAGGAGACCATGTCCATTTGTCCATGGTGATTTTCCTTTCGCTCATTTTCCAAACTTCTCTTTCTCCTTTATACTGGTCCCCAGTCAGATTTTGTTCTTTCATCAGATTTTTTTTTAATCAATTCCCCTCCGTATTTTCTGTCTAGTGTTGCCGAGTGGAGCCAGAAATCCCAGTGATACAGGCTTGTGGGCGCTGTCCAGTTGCTCAGCCGTGTCCGACTCTTGGCGACCCCATGGACTGCAGCACGCAGACCGCCCTGACCTCCACCATCTGCTTGAGCCTGCTCAGACTCACGTCCATTGAGTCAGGGAGGCCATCCAAGTACGCAGGGAGTATTCAGCAAACCCCCTTCAAAAGCCCACTTATCCCCTCCTCCCCAGATCTTCTAAGAAGTGGTATCAGTCAGATATTGCTGCGTGATAATCACAGCGGCAGACACCAGAAGCACTCGCTTCTCCCCCGTGTGTGGATCCGCCGAGGCCGGCATCTCTAGGCTGAGCTCTGGCGGCAGCATCTGGCTGTAGGTCCAGCTGGGTCTGGGGTTTTTCATCTGAGCTGGTCTGAGGTCTGGCACACTTGTCTTCGGCCTGGGGCCAGGGCTGAAGGAGGAGCTCCTGACCCTGGTTAGCCTCTTCTCCTGAGGATACAAATGGCACAGAAGGGCAAGCACTCACATATACATGCACATCATCTACGCGGGTTATCTGCTGGCGGTCCTGCTACACACTGCTGCAAGACACATTAGCTTAAAGGAAATACAGTGAACTGGGAATTTAGACGGTGCTCTTCTGGGCAATACTTCTCCTACATGGTATCAGCTAAAATTCATTTAGCTGTGTTCAGCTCCTGGTAAGGCCAGGCCTGAAGACCCAAGCAAGCTTCTCTTGCACATCTGGCCCTGACTGCAGTTCTCCTCCCGGTAGCTTCTGTGCAAGTACTAGGGCTTCCTGACAGCGTGGGGTTGGGCATCTACGCGGCGGCTGGCTTCTTGGAGAGACTGTGCTAAGAGGCGAAGCTGAGAGCACTCAGGTTCTCAATTGTCATGTCATGGTGATCGAAGGGTCCAGAAATTGCCATTGCATCATCTTTGAGATTTAACCATTTGTAATAAACAGTAACTTTAATAATAATTTTGAATACATAATTTAATAATTTTCCACAACTGCTTTCACACAGATGAGCCTGTTTTAAGATATCTTAAGGCTCATCCATGAAAGTTAAATAGAGTGGTTCTTCCCACATTCTACTGAATGGAACAAGTCCCAAAGTTATCCCAAATGCAAGGAGAGGGAAATAGTTTCTATCTTTCAGCTGGATGAGTGGCAAAGAATGTGCAGCAATTTTAATTTTTTAATTTACCACAATATGTTTCAGTATATGTATTTTAAAGCCCTCAGACATCAGCCAGTCAGTGATAGAAAAATGCTTGCTAATACACCATAAACATTTTGATTCCAGTTCACAAAAATAATCAAGTTACTGAGAAATATTGAGGTAAGAAGCAGTACTTTTAGAAATAAAAAGTTTTCTTTTAAAAAGTAAACCTTCCATCACAAGCTCCTAGGTTTGCTTTAAGGCTCACATTTTTGGAACACAATGTGTTGTTAATGAGATAAAAAGCATCTCTCCACAGTGTGTTTAATCACTTGGACATGTCCTGTCAATTTGTGGACAGGCTATTTTCTTCATGCATGCTTTGACATATACATTAAACCTCTTACTAGTCTCCTGATGAATCTAATTCCCATCAAACCTGTGACATAACCTATAACTATCACCAGCTTCTTTGTGGGAGTTTACGATCTGGTGATATATGCCTTCTGAAATATACGTCTGTGGGCTTATGGTAAAATTAATAAAGCTGAAATTAAAACTGACAGCTCTGAAATGTTATGCTACCCTTAGCATATGGAATAACTACCGTGAACACTTCTGGGGTTTGTTGCAAGATTATAGACAGTTACCCAATGGGGGATAACTTCTGAACTGTGTGGCTAAATCTCCTTTGACAGGTTTTGGATTTGGTATAATGTTTCTATAGCATTTGAGTGTCGCGTGAGCAGTCCGTTAGCTGTGATTCAGAAGACGTTTCATGCCGGAACCCTTCAGGGCTTCCCCACCAAGTCCACCCCTCTTCCCCATCAAGCCTGCTCTTCCCCTCCCTCCCTCTGTATACACTCCATCTTATCTAAATATTTTAGGAGTTAGTTCACGGCTAGGGGATTCTTTATGAAGTATGATAAAACAAACCCTCTTGTCTGCCTGCAAATCTGAGGGCACATCTCAGAGCTTTATCCACTCATTTATCTAGCTGTGGGTTTATTAAGTTTTTCTTTCCCATACCCAAATGTTTGCTCTCTTATTTCTGTAATGGTAGAAATGCAGATTGCAAGAATTTAGTCCTGGGTCTTGTGTTCAGTGATCTAGCCTTTTATAAAATCTGTCCTGACTCCATTTTATGAATAAACGTGTGTAGACACATGCACAGATACACACACAGGTACACACACACTGCCTAACATGTGTTCACTTTCTTTAAATGGGTGTATTTATTTCTTTTCTTGGTGAATGAAGGGCCGCCAAACAGATAACTTTGTAAAGAAAAATGCTATCTCTACAAAAGTCTTTTTCAGTTTGGTGAAAAATAGTTAAGAATTGGTTGCTTCAGTGGCAAAGAAATAGTCATATACTGTAATGATGTTAGAACTTTAGGATTCCATATACTGAAAACGATGTGGGATTATTAATAGATGAAAATAGGAAATGGGGCCAGAAGGAGTTTATGTGCTTGGAGCTCAGTCGTGTCCAACTCTTTGTGACCTGTGGGCTGCAGCCCGCCAGGCTCCTCCATCCATGGGATTCTCCAGGCCAGAATCCTGGAGTGGGTTGCCATGCCCTCCTCCAGGGTATCTTCCCAACCCAGGGATCGAACCCGGGTCTCCTGCATTGCGGGGGGAATTCTTTACCATCTGAGCTACCAGGGAAGCCCAGAAGGAATTGGAAGTACTTTAAATGTTTTCTTCCTCTTGTATATCAATTTTGCCTTGAAAATACATAAGTTATATAATATTATTCAAACAAAGTAAATGAAAACACATGCATACTGACAAATTCAGTGTTTTAGATAGGAATATGACTCCTCTTTTAAAGTCATGGGCCTTTCCAAAATTCGTCTCTGATAAGGTAGACAATCGCTTCTGATACAGTTTAGGTTGAAGTTGCCTTTAACTACTCTTTAATAAGTTCTCCTAAATGATTTCTATCCCCACAGGGATCATTCTTTGACGTGACACTGTTTTTATAAATGATAAGAGACCGCAGCAATGCCGAAGATGTTCTTGGTTATCTATTGCACATCCAATTCACTCATCTTTCTCGGCAACTGGGATAGTATGAGTCTGATTAAATGTCCGTGTTCTTTCTTTCAGTTAAGAGTGAACCTGGCTTTAACAGGAGTTTTGGAAGCAGAGGTTCACGAGTCATATCTTGGGAAGAGTGTCCTTTCTTTGCAGAAGGGATGGTGTCACTCCCCCACCCCTTTTCCCTTCTTGCTGCCTTGAATGAATTTGTGGCAGCTAATTTGTAGCAACCACCTTGTTATTATATGAAAAAGGTTAATATAAATTACCAACCCAAGGCCCTGACAATGCACAACTGTTGAGTCCATGCTAGAAACTGTCTTCTTCTGAGATTTATTACAAACTAAAATAACAGCAACTCTACTTCTTTCAGCTATCATGTCAACTCATGTGTTGCTATCAGCCAATTCTAACTACTTTAAATGAAGTTACATAAAGAGCTCTCTTGTGGATATTAAATTTATAATTTTGATGCTAAGTTTTCTGTGGTTGTTACTGGTTTGCCTGTACTTTTCTCTATTCTTCTATTTAAGTAGGTACCAAACTCTGTGCTTTGATACATAAGGATGTTTGCAATATACCATATGGGTGTTTCCTTCAAAATCTTATATCCACTGAGAAGGTTAGATTTGAAGGAAGAGGTACCCTTCATTCTAAACGCAGTTCCCTCTTTTAGGGGAGTTCAGAGGGGCCCATGGGTTTCATGAACCCTGAGGATTAAGAGTCGTGAGGATGGACTTCCCTGGTGGCACAGTGGTTAAAAATCTGCCTGTCAGTGCAGAAAACACAGGTTCGAAACCTGGTCCAGGAAGATCTCACACGCTGCAGGGCAGCTAAGCCTGCGCACAGCTCCTGAGCCCACGTGCAGGCCCGCGGGCCCGGAGTCTGCGCTCGGCTCTGAGCCCACGCGCAGGCCCGCAGGCCGGGAGTCTGCGCTCAGCTCCTGAGTCCACGCGCAGGCCCGCAGGCCCGGAGTCTGCGCTCAGCTCTGAGCCCACGCGCAGGCCCGCAGGCCCGGAGTCTGCGCTCAGCTCTGAGCCCACGCGCAGGCCCGCAGGCCCGGAGTCTGCGCTCGGCTCCTGAGCCCACGCGCAGGCCCGCGGGCCCGGAGTCTGCGCTCGGCTCCCGAGCCCACGCGCAGGCCCGCGGGCCCGGAGTCTGCGCTCGGCTCCCGAGCCCACGCGCAGGCCCGCGGGCCCGGAGTCTGCGCTCGGCTCTGAGCCCACGCGCAGGCCCGCGGGCCCGGAGTCTGCGCTCAGCTCTGAGCCCACGCGCAGGCCCGCGGGCCCGGAGTCTGCGCTCAGCTCTGAGCCCACGCGCAGGCCCGCGGGCCCGGAGTCTGCGCTCAGCTCTGAGCCCACGCGCAGGCCCGCGGGCCCGGAGTCTGCGCTCAGCTCTGAGCCCACGCGCAGGCCCGCGGGCCCGGAGTCTGCGCTCAGCTCTGAGCCCACGCGCAGGCCCGCGGGCCCGGAGTCTGCGCTCAGCTCTGAGCCCACGCGCAGGCCCGCGGGCCCGGAGTCTGCGCTCAGCTCTGAGCCCACGCGCAGGCCCGCAGGCCGGGAGTCTGCGCTCAGCTCTGAGCCCACGCGCAGGCCCGCAGGCCCCGGAGTCTGCGCTCAGCTCTGAGCCCACGCGCAGGCCCGCAGGCCGGGAGTCTGCGCTCAGCTCTGAGCCCACGCTGCAGGCCCGCAGGCCCGGAGTCTATGCTCAGTTCTGAGCCCACGCTGCAGGCCCGCAGGCCCGGAGTCTATGCTCAGCTCTGAGCCCACGCGCAGGCCCGCAGGCCGGGAGTCTGCGCTCAGCTCTGAGCCCACGCGCAGGCCCGCAGGCCGGGAGTCTGCGCTCAGCTCTGAGCCCACGCGCAGGCCCGCAGGCCCGGAGTCTGCGCTCAGCTCTGAGCCCACGCGCAGGCCCGCAGGCCGGGAGTCTGCGCTCAGCTCTGAGCCCACGCGCAGGCCCGCAGGCCCCGGAGTCTGCGCTCAGCTCTGAGCCCACGCGCAGGCCTGCAGGCCGGGAGTCTGCGCTCAGCTCTGAGCCCACGCTGCAGGCCCGCAGGCCTGGAGTCTATGCTCAGTTCTGAGCCCACGCTGCAGGCCCGCAGGCCCAGAGTCTATGCTCAGCTCTGAGCCCACGCGCAGGCCCGCAGGCCGGGAGTCTGCGCTCAGCTCTGAGCCCACGCTGCAGGCCCGCAGGCCTGGAGTCTATGCTCAGCTCTGAGCCCACGCTGCAGGCCCGCAGGCCTGGAGTCTATGCTCAGCTCCTGAGCCCACACTGCAGGCCCGCAGGCCCGGAGTCTATGCTCAGCTCTGAGCCCACGCGCAGGCCCGCAGGCCCCGGAGTCTGCGCTCAGCTCTGAGCCCACGCGCAGGCCCGCAGGCCCGGAGTCTGCGCTCAGCTCCTGAGCCCACGCTGCAGGCCCGCAGGCCTGGAGTCTATGCTCAGCTCTGAGCCCACGCGCAGGCCCGCAGGCCCGGAGTCTGCTCTCAGCTCTGAGTCCACGCGCAGGCCCGCGGGCCGGGAGTCTGCGCTCAGCTCTGAGCCCACGCGCAGGCCCGCAGGCCCGGAGTCTGCGCTCGGCTCTGAGCCCACGCGCAGGCCCGCAGGCCCGGAGTCTGCGCTCAGCTCTGAGCCCACGCGCAGGCCCGCAGGCCCGGAGTCTGTGCTCAGCTCCTGAGCCCACGTGCAGGCCCGCAGGCCCGGAGTCTGCGCTCAGCTCTGAGTCCACGCGCAGGCCCGCGGGCCCGGAGTCTGCGCTCAGCTCTGAGCCCACGCGCAGGCCCGCGGGCCCGGAGTCTGCGCTCAGCTCCTGAGCCCACGCGCAGGCCCGCAGGCCCGGAGTCTGCGCTCGGCTCTGAGCCCATGCGCAGGCCCGCAGGCCCGGAGTCTGCGCTCAGCTCTGAGCCCACGCGCAGGCCCGCAGGCCCGGAGTCTGCGCTCGGCCCCAAGAGCAGCCACCACCCCAGGAGCCGCACCACAGCCGGGGGACCCCCGCTCTGCGCAACTAGACAGCCCGCGCACAGCAGTGAAGGCCCAGGCAGCCAAAATAAAATAATAATGATAAAAAAAGAGTCGTGAGGATGTGGGTTTGTGGAATATCAAGACACTGCATCTGAAGTCCAGGAGCCCAACCTTCACTAAGACTCTGTATTCTAAGAACAGTCTAGAAGCTGAAAACACAGGGAATCTGTTACGGCAAATTCTCTCAACCGAAGACATAAGCCGCCTCCCTCCTCTGAGCTAGAACCTACCGTCTGCTCCCCACCACCGCTTTTCCTCCACCCTTACCCCACGCCCCGCGGGGAGACGGTCTCCCCGAATTCCACCGAGGCTCCCGGGGCTGCTCGCCCCACGCTCTCTCAGGCTGGCGGGGACTCAGGGGGTCTCTGCAGGCTGCTCAGGCCGGTCCATCCGGCAACAGTCAACGCCCCCCTCCCTGCGCTCCCGGTTTATGAGCAAGGAGACAGTCTGCAGAGACTTGCTAACACCTGGAAAACTAGAGCAGAAATAAGATGAAGGCTTCTCTGCTCTGAGAGCCCTGAAATAGTGTGGGGGTCCCATCGTCTCTCCTTTCGTTTGTTGATATCCCAGGATTGGGTAAGTGCGCATGAGCCAAGACCTTTATCAGAAAAAATGGCTTATTTTCTATTATGAATCATCATTTCCTTATAAAATGTACACAAGACATAAATATACAGCTCAGTGAATTCTCACAAAGTGGCTCCTTCCGGTTCAAAAAATAAAACATTGCCAGATCCCTAAAACCCTCCTCATGGGCCCTTTAAACATTCTTCATTCCACCCAAAGCTAATTCTGATTTTTCAATAATTTCTTCTTGGTTTTATTCATAGTTTCAACTGCTTGAGCGTGAACTGCTAAACACTAGCTCTGACTCTTTTAAAAATTTTACATAAAAGGAATAATACAGTCCGTGTGTTTCATCTGTGGCTCTTCTCACACCCAAAACTTACATCTGTGAATTAAGCTTGGGAAACTGATGCCGATGATTGTGTGTAGCTGCACTTCATTCATTTTCTATTGCTGGGTAGGTAGTGCGCTATCCTACAGAACGTCACAGCATATTTAGCTATGTTACCGTTGAAGGGCATTCGTATTGCTTTCAGTTCTTTGAATAAAACTCCTATGACTTTAGCAGGAGCACCCAGTTTCACACGTGATACCCGTAGGCCCCCCGCACTTTCCCAATCCCTGCTATACTCACTTGATGGATTCCCTTGTTAGCTGACTGATCCACAACTGAACCTCTGACATGAATCAATCACTGGGCCCTCAAGGTAGCTTTCCTAACTGGCCGTGATGGACCGGTTCCAGAAGATATTTGGCCTCAAGTTTTTCCAAAAATTCCTGGGAATTTTGATTTGGAACAGCAGGGAGTATGTCTCTGAGTTGCTAGAATATAATGCATAAATCTACAAATTATTGGCAGCTCTGTTTTCCAAATGGAAGGAGAAAATATTTAAAAAGAATAAAAAGGAGCTGTCCAAAGGGGCAGAGATACAAAATTGCAGGGAACCCTGATGATCAGATTCCTGGTGTCAATTTGTCCTGGAGCTTCTATATCTTCATAACAAATTCACTGATTAGAGTTTGGCTTGAGCTTCTGTTATATGCAAATATAAGAGCCTTAACATTACAGATATTTATTATTATATTATAATTATAGTTATTTTAAAGTAATTTTATATGTGAGACTTTAAATATCTGGTAAGATACTAATGTTTTGAATGAACTTGGACAGTTCAAATTACTCACTAGTAACATATGGGAGTTTGGATAATAAGATCTCTAAGAGTCCACTTCATATCAAATACAAAATTGTTCTATCAAAGCAACAACAGAAAAACATTATTTGTACTTGACTTCTTAGAGGTGACCTTGAAAAAAAAATATTCTCAAAACTGTTTAAAGCAGAATATTTGAGAATTCCTCTACTTCTTAGTAAATGGTACATTCTGCATTAGAATATTTCCTGGTGCATAGCAGGCACTCAATAAATATTTGTCAAATGAAAGAATAAATGAATGACTATCCACTTGAGATATTTTATATCCCAGGATCTAGAACACTAAGCACATGTTCTGATGATGTCAGTTTTTATTTGACCCTTGTCATAAATCACTAGTCTTTACAAAAGTCAGACACAGTCTTCCAAGCGTGTGGTCCTCTGCGTCTGGGTTGCTTCAGAACCGAAGGGGTTAACGCAGAGCCGGATGTCTCCATAGGATTTCTGCGAAGCGCAGTGAGAACAGCACACGGGGAAAAGCGCAGTGCCAAAAAAATCCCCTGAAGAGTAAACAAAACTTGGAACTGCGGCAAACAATAAATTGTCAATACCTTATAGAAGCAATGGATAATGAAAACTTATCATGCCTATAGTTAGTATCCTCTTTAAAAGAATTTACAGAGTCTATGAAATTAAATTCTGTGCACAGTTCTCTTAATTTGTCCTTAATTAAACAATACTCCATAAATGGTGCATTCAGTGACCAAATGTTCAGAGACAGCAAAATGGTGGGTCCCAAGCCATTAGGAATGAAATAAAGGCAATCCCTGGAGAGTCTGCAAGAATCTGGTCTCTCTAAGTGACAACTGATGGTTTAGGAAAGATAATTAACTTTGCAATTACAAACTGCAGCTTTCACCAATGCTGTTTTCCCCCAGTATAATCTTTTAAATGTTGGATTATTTCCTATAACATGAAATAGTTTACTTGGAAAGGGGGAAAGCAAACAAATATACCCTACCTTAGGCTGCTGAGTTCATCAGGAATTAAATCCTTATTGATTAATTTAATGGGTATTTTTATTTCTAATGTTAGATCAATATCCATTTAATGTGCCATGCTATGCAGATTCTCAACACTAAAATTTCAGCAGTAAATTTATACATGTAACAAAACAATATTTAGATTTGACACAAAATCAGGAAAGATAGATCTTTTATTTTTTATTAGAAAATAAATGTGAAATTACTGTTTAATAAATTAAAGAGCTAAAACTTTTTAAGAACCCTTATTCTGCTATAGATTTAGTAACTTCATACCATTCTTCCTGCTTAAGTGATTCTCTGAAAATCTCATTACTTTATTTATTATGGATTTTAAATTACCTGCATACTGGAATAATCCGGTTTTCCTCTTCTCCCCCCAAAGAATTCAGCCTAACCTAACTCTACCTGGCCAACTTTTCTTAATGGCAACTGACACTATGCATTAGGCAAATGTTAATGGCAAATGAAAAGGGCTATTTTTCTGATTGCGGGAAGGACATCTTTGTTGTGTCTATGCAGACAAAATAAATGTGAACTGTACAAATGTCCTGGACTGATTTTAGACTCCAAACATCCATCTTCTCCTCAACATTGCTCAGTTCATCAGATGGCAGTGCCCATCTCTGCTTTGCTTCATTTTCTGATTATTTTTGTCTCTATAGAGTCATCCCTTGATGTGCAAGGGGGATTGGTTTCAGACCCCCTCTGATATCAAAATCTGCCAATGCTCAAGCCTATATGTATTTTATATATAAAGTCGTACAGAAAAATCCAAACCAACTTTTTGGCCAACCCAGGAAACAGCATACTGTTTGCATATAGCTTATGTATATCCTCTTGTATACTTTAAGTCATCTCTAGATTACTTATATATCAAATACATTTATGCTATGTGAATATTACTGGTGTGATGAATGTAAGTTTTGCTTCTGGGCCTTTCTGGAGTTTCTCTCTCTGTTTTCAATCGGTGGTTGGTTGAATCCACAAATGCAAAACTGGCAGAAGCTGACGGCAGGTTCTGGCGGACTGTCGATGGGCCTTTGTGTTGGTGTTCAGATGGGTCCTGTGTTCACAGAAATACACCAGACAACTGTTATTGAAAGCTGACTTACTCATGCAAATACCAAATTGTCTTTTACCTACACCATGGGATAAAAGTGAAGAATTAGAAGACGCCAAAGAGAAAGATACACTGGGTTTGACTTGGTGCCTCAAAACTTCACAGAAAAATTGAAAGGCCGTGTCTCATGTCATTAGGGGTTTGCATGATGTCCTTAGGTCTTAACAGAGACTCTCATGATGACAGGGTTTCCTAGATGGAGCTAGTGGTAAAGAACCCACCTGGCAATGCAGGAGATAAGAGAGATGCGGGTTCAATCCCTGGGTTGGGAAGATCCCCTGGAGGAGGGCATGGCACCCCACCCCAGTATTTTTGCCTGAAGAATCCCCATGGACAGAGGAGTCTGGTGGGCTACAGTCCAGAGGGTCACAAAGAGTTGGACAGGACTGCAGTGACTTAGCATGCGTGCACTCATGAAGTTAAATGATCTTTATATGTTCTCTGATTTTTGGCAGGGTTTCCCTTTCTCCCTTCCATCTTTTCTTCCTTTCTCCTTCCATTCACTCATCAAATATTTATCTAGTTCATACTATGTGCTAAACCTACGTACTAGTACTGAGGCAGAATCTATGGGTACAGAGATAGATATGCCACACTTGGGGAGGTTACCATTAATACAAGTTGAAGTTCTTTGCTTGTGGATCCCACAGATATACAGCCACAGGTCTTAGCTAAAGACGGGAACATGCGCTCTTCTATCCCTGGAGGTCTAGCTTCGACCCTGCCGCAGAAAGCCCAGACAACTTTCCACAGCCAAGTCCATGCCCCTATCCCCCTAGGGACCTCTGCACCTCTCCCTAAAGAAAGAAGCGATGGTAGCAAAGTTCCACCAGGCCCCCTGCCCGAGGCCCCCCCTCCCTGTGAGACCGTGCCTGCTTCCACCGTCATCAGCCTCCAGACTTTAAGGACGCTCCGTCTGCAATGCCTTTAACCTCACTGTCCTCCCATTCAGCCCTGTGCAGTGGCCTGGCCTTGATCACACACTCTGAACTCAGTCCTAATGGCCTCTGGACGTCTCCCACTTGCCTAAGTGTGACTTCTCTCTTCTCTTTGTCCTCTTTCCTTGACCAGCTTTTCACTTTGCATCACACCTCATCTTCCAGTTGGGTCTTTCCTTCCAGCCCTCTTACAGGTCACAGGGTTTGCATTCAGTCTACCAGCTCTGACCTTCTGACACATCAAGAATTGCCCAGGGTGAAGCCTCTGCCTCCCTCGGGGTCTCTGGGGATTCCTTGGCTGGCCTGGACCCCATCGTCCCCACTGAAGAGGGGCATAAAGCACTGTTTACCCCTAACTCAAATTTTTGGACAAGTGTAGGCGCTTCATGGCTAGTTTCTCTATCCTCATTCCTCAACCCTCAAGTCTGCGATCTGCTGTTTAAAATGAACATGTCTACAGTTGTATTCTGATTATATTGCTCTCATCTCTGAATTATGACTGAAATCGGGTGCTTTTTTCAGACTGCACAGCTCTACATTACTCATAGTGTATACTACGAGTGTATACTCTCATCTTCGTGTTTCCTTTATAGCTCCTATAGAACTTTGGTAGAGTACTTCTTGAAATTCATCCATTGGGTGCTGGATTTCTCCTGGATCTCAACCTGCATGTTGCACAGTTTTCCACCAGTAAATATAAGAACCACCATCTTAACAACACTTAAATAAGTTAACTTGACTGCAGGATCTCCCTGAGACTTAAATATGGTGAAGAACTTCAAGTATTCGCAGAGGAAGAGAAAGGATAGACTCTTGAATAGGAACCCCTTTTCTCCTAGAACATCTTGACTAGGTAGTGCTGATGCTCTGTGAAGCACACGTTTAGTGAGATATTAGTCAACAAAATAAAGTTTCGTATTTAGAGTTAAGTATAAGGATTCCCTAATTTTTTCCTTTTTTATCCTCCCATTCTGTCCTACCTACTTTCCACACATTTCCTCTTATGAACTCTACATGGAGAGCTGCCCTGGTGGCATGGGGACAGAGAACCCGCCTGCCGGTGCAGGAGACGCAAGCGATGCCTGTTCTGCAGAGATCCCTCACGTGTAAAATGGCAGCATGTTTCAGTACGCTTGCCTGGAAAACTCCATGGTCAGAGGAGCCTGGCAGGCTACAGTCCACGGGGTTGCAAAGAGCTGAGTGTGACCGAGCGACTGAGCACAATGCTACATTGAAGACTGTGCTCTTCAAACGTATCCCATGCTTTTCTGAAACCTGGGCTTTCCCCCCGTTTTACCACTCTCCCATCCAAACTTCTCCAGTTGACTTTATCCATCATTGAAAACCGCACCCCCCATCCCCACCCAAGGAATGTCTTAACCCTGAAGCATTGGCTTCTTGTTTAGCTAAGCATGGCTTCCCTGTAGTCTCAGATTCTGTAAGTACCATGTTACGGCCTATATCTCAACCTGTTAGATACTATGGGTAATGGGAACACCTTTCCATGATCAGTTTACAAATGCATTAAAGAATGCTATCACATGTTGAGTCTCACCGTGAACTATGACAGCCAGTCCTAGAGGCGTTTCATTCATTCACCCTCTCTTACTCCTTTTTCCCTCGGTCCATCCATCCTTCACACTTGGTGACCACAAAGCATGTTCTGGAGCCAGGAGTTGGGAAGAGCGTGGCAGCCAAGGTCGGCAAAGCATATTCCCTCAGAGGATTTGTATTCTAGTGGAGGAGCTTAGATCATAAACATGAAAGGAGTAAATAAGACGATTACAGGGCAATAGTTGATCCGTAGGAAGTCAAACAGAATAGTGATCCAGAGGATAGCAATTTGGGATGTTATGAGTGCATTGAGTTAGAGTGGTCGAGAGCTTTTGTGTATGCCAGTTCATTTCATGCTCAGAATAATACTCTGAGCTACTTCTTACTATTATCAGTTGAGTGTGTGTGCTCAGTAGCTTGCGACGTGTCCAACTCTTTGCAGTCCCATGCACTGTAGCCTGCCAGCCTCCTCTGCCCATGGGATTTTCCAGAGTGGGTGCCATTTCCTCCTCTAGGAGTTCTTCCTGACCCAGGGATGGGACCATCGCTTCTGCACCCCCTGCATCGGCAAGTGGCTTCATTATCACTTGTGCCCCCGGGAAGCCCTATTATCAGCTTACACGTGAGCAAGTTGAAGTTAAGCTCCACAGATCGGCCAAGGTCACTTAGATCTTAAGTATTAGGACAGGGCTAATGTCTATGACTGCATAGGTTGTACATTGCAAAATTCTCAAGAGAGGTATTCATGTCATAGTCTACGTGACTGGTCTCTCTGTTGGCGGGGATTTGATAGATAGAACCACCAAGAGGGATGCGGGATAAGGGATCTGCTGAGAGATTGGATCTTGCATAATTATGAGAGCTGGTAAAGAATCTCTGCTGTGGTGTCTGGTGTGGGAGGGAGACAATATAAGTGACCAGGGCTCACAGTCCTAAGAAAATGTTATGTAAGTGGAGGACAAATTGGAATCCCAAGGAAAACGTGGGTCCCCCAAGCACAAACTGGATCCCACGAGGACAAATCGGAACCCGTGTCTGTGTCTCCCTGCTCCCAGTCTTGATAAAGCGGGCAAAGTGAAGGAGGAGCTGGCGCCCTTCCCCACGAGGCTGTGGAGCACCCAGACCATGTCCTGAAGAAGCTGAAGGAGGAGATGGGCACCGAGGCCCGGCTGCTGCCGACGCCTTGAGCTGAGCCCTGAGGTCAGCGACGATGGCACAGGATGCAGCAACGTGTGCACGATGGCCACTGCTTCCAAATCTGAACAAACTTCTCCTGTGCCCATCCCTTGCTGGAATCATACAAGGAACAGAGTTACTGGAAATCTAGGTCAAGTTTAGCTACAGACACAGCGGCCCTGGGGTCTGCAATCAGTGCAAACTGTGCACAGCCACACCCAGCATCCTTTGCAGCAAGGCGGGCTTTCATCTAGACTGCGGGACTCCAAAAGTTGCAGGCTTTTGACAGCATGGTATTACCTCCATCGGATGAGATGCAGCATGTCTCATATTCATCCATCTCATAATACCTACCACAGAAAGTAAGTGCTTACTAAATATTTAGTAAATAAATAATTCACATGGCATTGCACACGCCTGACCTGAAAGTAACTACAGACAAAAAATATTCTTACATCCTCTCAACTGCCTAGATTGTAGCAAAGCACAGAGGCTGGGAAACAAATAATCATTTTTGACCAGAGAAAAAGAGAATGATCTATTTGTCACTGAAACACTTTGCTTTCAGGAGAGCAGGGCTAAGTTTCCCATTTCTAAGTGTAAGCATTTGTGTTCCGGCATCACCAGACCAGCATCACCTGGAGACAGAAGCATCAGCCTGAACCTGGACACTTGTTAGAAATGAACATTCTCTGTTACTCATCTATAAAAAAGAACACATTTGAAGTCAGTTCTAATGAGGTGGATGAAACTATAGCCCATTATACAGAGTGAAGTAAGTCAGAAAGAAAACACCAATACAGTGTGTTATCACATATATATGGAATTTAGAAAGATGGTAACAATGACCCTATATGCAAGACAGCAAAAGAGTCACAGATGTAAAGAACAGACTTTTGGGCTCCGTGGGAGAAGGCGAGGGTGGGATGATTTGAGAGAATAGCATTGAAACACGTATATTATCAAGTGTGAAACAGATCGCCAGTCCAGGTTCGATGCATGAGGCAAGGTGCTCAGGGCTGGTGCACTGGGAAGACCCAGAGGGATGGGGTGGGGAGGGAGGTGGGCGGGGGGTTCAGGATGGGGGACACATGTAAATCCATGGCTGATTCATGTCAATGTATGACAAAAACCACCACAACATTGTAAAGTAATTAGCCTCCAATTAAAATAATTTTTTTCTTAAAGAAAGAAAGTGCGAAAAAAAAAAAAGAAGAAGAAGAAATTAACATTCTCATGTTCCACTCCAGATCCACTGAATTGGAGATTCTGGGGATGAGGCCCAGCAATCTGTGTTCATAAATGCACACCCCCACCTCCTGCCCAGCTGCAGGTGATTTTGGTGTATGCTCAAGTTCGAGGGTCACTGATCCAGAAATGTGAATTCCTGGGCAAGTGAGTGAAGGGAGAAGGGGAAGCAGGTTTCATTTGGTGAGTCTACACATTTGGTGAGTTTACGAAATGATTCGAGAAACTACAGAGTTGCAAGCTAGATCATTCAGGTTAGGGAGGCTGAAGCAGGGAGGGCGGAAATCAGCCAGGAGGAGCAAGTGATGTTCGGAGCAAGTGACCCCATGAAGTTGCAAATAAGAGACTGTGTCACTCGGAGGCAACCTCGGGGGTTTCCCCAGTGGGGTAGGGCCAGACCTTTCCACAGATGCTCCTGGCTGCTGATTTCCTGTTATGGGGCCATCTCTGGCAAAACTGAAGAGTGACATCATGGGTTCCCACCATGGGTTCATATGATGTCATCAGACACTCTGATGGAAAGGTTCGTGAAACAGCGATACAGCTGAACTGCCATCTCAAGCTCACGTGTGATCACGTCTCTCCTTGAGAATATCCGTGTCTGTCCAGAGGAAAGCCAGTCCTTGTGGCTTCAGTCATGATAAAGGCCAGGAGATGACTTGACTCTGATGAGGGCTGGCGTTCCCACCCGCTTTGCCTCCGTCTGTCTGCAGCGCCTCTTCAATCCAGCCCGAATTTCACGAGCTCCAGATTCCTGCTCCATCTCCTCTGCATGGCCGTGCACTTAGCTCTCCAACCCAGGGCATGATACTGTGGGGGAAGAATATTTTAAAATGTGAACCACTGTGGAGGCTTTTCACCTTCTGCTCCCTCTCTGCTCCTCTCCCCGGTGATCAAAACTGAAGCTCGAATTCTCTGTGGTCTTTCTCTCCCTCTGTGCTAAGACTTTAGGGGACTTCAGCAAATCTAATAAGTGGCTGAAGAAATAGGATTGGGCTGTAAACAAGTTTCAGTGAAAAGCATAAGGGGGGAGAAATAGAATTTTGACTGAGGATGGGAGAATCAAAAGGGAGGAACACGGGGGGACTAGAGCAGAGTTTCCATACAGTCTGCAAGTGGTAAAGGACTTCAGAAAGAAAATGGCTTATCAGGATGTCTAAGCCTATAGGAGCAGAGGAGACTTCAGAGCAGGACGCTAGGCCCTGAACCCCGAGAGCTCCAGGGACGTGCTGACCTCGGCGTAACTCTGTGGGCAAACAGCCCAAGCACCTTGTCACTATGAAGCTCCAACACTTTGGCCACCTGATGCCAAGAGCCGACTCATTGGAAAAGACCCTGATGCTGGGAAAGATTGAGGGCAGGAAGGAGAAGGGGACGACAGAGGATGAGATGGTTGGATGGCATCACGGACTCGATGGACATGAGTTTGAGTAAACTCCGGGAGTTGGTGATGGACAGGGAGGCCTGGTGTGCTGCAGTCCATGCGGTCGCAAAGAGTCGGACACGACTGAGCGACTAAACTGAACTGTTACTGTGTAGAATTTGAGAAGTGGAACATGGAAAATGGATGTGATCAAATTTTCCTCTGAAGCTATGAAATGGGTTGATTTATGGGGGAAAAAAAAGAGTAGTGTTTTTTGCATAATAATTGTGTGAAATTAACTCTTTCTTTGGGAATATTTGTGTATAGTCAGAGGCCTTGTGAGGAATAGTGCTGTTCATCTGAGACAAAGTCAGGCACGAGGTCACAGGAAGGGTCTCACCCCGCTGACGCTTTCCCGTCCTCTCTCAGAGGTCCCCACAGGCTGAACCCAGCCTGGTCACCAGACCCGAGGGCCCAGTTGAGGTAGTCCATACTTGTTTGCCATGAAACCAAAGAAATTTAAACCTTAACGTCCCCCAATTGCATTTGCTTCTTCTAAGTCCTAGTGCCTAATTTTATATTCTTAATTTGAATTATTTTTCTTAACGGGAGTACCCAAATTATATACGCTTTGGATGCCACAAAACCTGGATTCACATTTATCCTGGGCTTCCTTTGTGGTTCAGATGGTAATGAATCTGCCTGCAATGCAGGAGTCCTGGGTTGGATCCCTGGGTTGGGAAGATCTCCTGGAGAAGGAAATGGCAACCCACTCCAGTATTCTGGCCTAGAGAATCCCATGGACAGCGGAGCCTGGCGTGCTATAGTCCATGGGGTCTCGAAGAGTTGGACGTGATTGAGCAGCTAACAGCATTTTTCTTTTTCACTCCTTATCCCAAGATCTGTTTTAACCTCCAAGCTCAGCTAGTTACTCAACATAGATAGATATGATATCTTCATATCCTAACTTACTCCTAATGTGCTTTCAAATGCATTGTTCTTAAAAAAAAAAAAAAGCCCGTTAAAAATAAACTCAAAGGAAGGAATAACAAACAAAAAGAACAAACACCCTGGCGAGTCCTTGAGCATAAAGTGTTCTGGGCCCAGTGGGATTCCAAAATGAGGACAAGAAGCCTTGTCTAATCTGCACCAAATGGTAATGTTTATATTTTATATTTATTTATTTTGTACGACAGTTCCTGTTTCAGGTGAATTACCCCAGGGAGAAAGTCCATTGCTAGCGTTTGTTGTCTCCTACCTTTTTCTTCTTCCTTTCCAGACTGTGAAACCTCAGTTGCTCTGGAGAGAAGGTGGAACCAAATTAAAAGCATGTTCATTAACATATCTAAATGCAAGCATCCTGCCTTACACTGTGTGCATTCATTGGGAGTGAGCTCCAACAGATCCCAGAATTTGCCTCATTAATTAGGTGGAGGAGTCATGCACCCCCTCGGTACACCTTGGCATGGTGGAGGAGCTGGGTCTCCTGACCCAGTGGGCCACGCTTCTCTGTAATTTATATATCCCCCTGCAGCACGGGCCCCGCTCCCACCTGTCATTAAAACAACCGTCTTCAGGCATCACAAGTGTGCACTCAAACTTAAATCCTGTTTTAGAAGAAGAGCTCACGTCTCTCAAAAAACTCCACTGGGAGTTAGGCAAGGTAGCTGAGATTATCTCAGAAAAAGGAAGCCCATGTGGTTCTGTCTATTTTGTTTTGTTGCCCTGGGAAGCAGCATCCTGGCACTTTCCTGGGCCATGTTGACTAATGAGAAGTTGTAGAGTTTGTGCACACGACCTGATGTTTTGTTTGGCAAACGCTGCCTGTGGCTTTTGCCTGGGATTTTGGTGGCCGACTTTTCCCCTCAAGCTCCTGAGGGAGGGGGCTCTCCCTGAGACTCAGGCTGCACCCCAGCCTCTCACTCATCCTTCCCCAGGGAAGGAGAACTCATCTGATCAGTGAGCTTGGGACGAAGACCTGGGAGCTCTTGGACCAGCGCCTTCCTCCTCTCCTCTCTTTTCTAAAATTTATTGCATCGAATTATAGCTTATTGATCATGTTATGCTAATTTCTCCTGTAGCAAAGTGATCCAGTTGTACATATAAATACTTTCTTTTTCACTATGGTTTATTACAAGATATTGAGGATAGCTCCGTGTGCTATACAGCAGGACCCTGTTCATCCATTACACACATAACAGTCTGCACCTGCTAATCCCAAACTCCTAATTCACCCCTCCTTGCCTCCTTCCCCTCCCGCACCTTGGCACCCACCCGTCTGTTCTGCGTCCATGAGTCTGATTCTGTCTCATAGCCGTGTTCATTTGTGCCATGTTTTAGATTCCACACATAAGAGACATCACATGGTATTTGTCATTCTCTCTTTTGCTCACTTTGCTTAGTATGACAGTCTCTGGGTCCATCCAGGTTGCTGCAGAAGGCATTGCTTTTGTTCTTTTTTATGGCTGAGTAATATTTCATGGCCTAATTGTATCACATCTCCTTTATTCGTCTGTTGATGGACATTTAGGTTGCTTCCTTGTCTTAGCTCTTGTTAATAGTGCTGCAAGGAATATTGGGGTGCATGCATCTTTTTGAATTCTAGTTTCCTCTGTGTATGTGCCCAGGAATGGGATTGCTGGATCATATGCATATAGCAACTCTTCTTTCTTTTTTTTTTTTGAGGTTTTTGAGGAGCCTCCCTACTGCTCTCCATGTGGCTGCCCCACTTTGCATTCCCACCAGTGGCGTAGGACCGCCCGCTCTTGTTTGAGTCCTAGTCTGCAGCAGGCACCTGTTCTGCCTGCTCTCTGCTCTGCCATCATGCCCCTGGGTCAGAGTGATTGGCCCTACTGATGGCTGGTTCTGTGACGCTGGAACTGGCCCACAAGGACAGGCTGCTGGCAGATCCTCCTCTTCCTGCCTATTTTCTCAAGAAGTGGGATACATTTCCTAATCCCTGAAGTTCAGGCTGGCCTTCTGACTTGTTTACACCAAGAGAATGAAGAGAAAGTGACGTTTTACAAGTTCTAGGTCTTATCCTTGAAAGGCCTGACAGCTTCCATTTCCTCCCCTCTGGCCGTGCTATGAGATGCCAGGTTGTCCTGCTGGAGAGACAGAGAATGTGGAGAGAAAGCACCACACGAGGTGAGCATCCACTCGGGAGAGCCAGAGGGCCACAGCCAGCTCCCAGCACCGAGGCCCGCAGGCACGCCAGAGCTCTCGGGCCACCCCGCCCAGCGCGGCCGTAAGAATGACTCCGAGTGACGCCACCCGCGGCAGCCCTGTCCTGTCAACCCGCGGATCATCAGAGGCAGCAAAGTGTTTCAGTGTCCGACACTTTGGGGTAGCTGCGCTAGCAGGAGATAACATATCTCTTGCTGGTAATTTTAGGCTTGAAGACTTAGCAAACCCATCTGGACATATACTTAAATCTGATTTTGCAGACAGCTTTATGAGTGGTCAAGCTGACATCTTTTTGCATTTCCATTTTTTACTCTGGGGTCTGCTTATCAGTCGACTGTAAACTCTGGTGAGAGAGACGGCAGTCCTGTATATTGACCGGTCAAGACTCCTCAGCTAGAAAGTACTTTTGTATCTACCCAAAACCTTTGTCTCCTGCAAGAATCAGCCCAAAGGTCACCCCTGAAACGTCTTACTTGATTCCAGTGCCTCTCCTCTGCGTTTTCCCAGAGTACAATTTCATCACAGCACATATTTGCCACTTTGTTTTCCATATTCCTCTATGCTCATTGAAGTCAGAGCATATGTTTTATTCGAATTTGAATCACCACCCTCAGCATCAACCCTAGCCCGAAGTTATGTTTTGCAAATGCTTATTGAATATAATACTTGAGAAACTTTACCTGACTTGCCCTACTAAATAGTATAAAACTACTTTTTCCCCAAATCTTTTTTTTCTAAAAAGTTTTCTTTCAAAGCTCTGGTCTACAGTTTGAAACTTATCTCTGCTAACTTTTACTTACGTAGCTTTGGGTAACCACTTTCCAGTTTTGAACTTCAGTCTTTTCATTGTAAGATACAAATGATTGTTGATAAAGTTTCAGGAATGGATTTTTTGAACTGTTTCATTGAGATAATTCACACATCATACAATTCACCTATCAAAAGTATGCAACCAAGTAAAGTAACTCAGACAGAGAAAGATAATAATCATATGATATGATTTATGTGTGGGATCTAAAAAGTAATGCAAATTAGCTTATTTTTATAATAGAAATGTATTCATAGACATAGAAAACAAATTTATGGTTACCAAAGGGGAAAGGGGTGGGGAGGGATTAATTAGGATTTTTAGATTAACACAAACACACTACTGCATATAAAATGATAACAACAAGGCCCTACTGTATAGCGCAGGGAACTATATTCAATACCTTGTAATAACCTATGATGGAAAGGAATCTAAAAAATATATATATATATACACATATATATATTGGTGAATCACTTCATTGTACACCAAACACATTGTAAATCATCTATACTTCAATTCTAAAAATTAAATAAATGAAAATGTACAACCACTACAATGTAATTTTTAAATACTCCCGATACCAATCAATAGCCCCTTCCTGTTTCCATCTTCCTCTTAACCCTAAGCAAGTACTAACTGGCTTTTGGTCTCTAGAGAACTGTCTATTCTGGTTGTTAAATATTATATTAAATATAAGTGGGATCACATGCTGTATGATCCTATGTGACCATATTCTTTCATGTAACATAGTGTTTCATCCATGTTGTACTATGTATCAGTACTTCATTCCTTCATATTGTTGAATAATATCCCATTATTTGCTACACCACATTTTTGTTGGCCTTTTATTAGGTGATGGATCCTTGAGCTGTTTCTACTTTTGGTTTTAACGCTGCTATGCTGCTATGAATGTTTGTGTGTACATAAATTTTCATTTCTCTGCGATATATTCCAAGGAGTAGAATTGGAATGTATAAGCATTCTAATTTCTCCACGTTCCCATCAACACCTGTAATTGTCTACCTTTCTTATTTTAGTCGTCCTAACAGATGTGAAGTGGTATCTCATGGTTTTGATCTGTATTTCTCCAAAGAATAATAACATTTAGCATTTTTCCTGTGCTTACTTATCATTTATTTTTCCCTTGGTGAAATGTCTATTCACCTTCATTGCCCATTTTTAAAGTTGGGTTACTTGTCTTTTTATTGTTGAGTTATAAGATTTCTTTATATCTTCTGAATTACAATTCTCTTATCAGATATATGAGTTGAAGTATTTCCATTCTGTGAGGTATCTTTGTACCTAATTGATGGTGCTATTTGAGATGCAAAAAATTTTTAATTTTGACGAAGTGTAATTTACTTATTTTTCCTTTAGCCATTGATGATGGTGGGGTTCTATCTAAGAACAGCTTGCCTGTTTGCCCATGATGCACAGCGTTATGTGTTGCTCCCCAGAGGGTGCAACCTTGGAGATACACGGAGTCACCCTGCTTTCCTCCTGTCTCCATCACCTACGGGTTAACAGTGATTAGCCAGGATCCCTGATGATCTCTTTCTGACTTCTCTGATAAGCTCCTGGCTGGTCTGCCTGCATTGGTAATACACCCAGTTGTTGAGTGTGTGTTAGTCTCTGAGTCACGTCTGACTCTTTGTGACCCCACAGACTGTGGCCCACCAGGCTCCTCTATTCATGGAATTTTCCAGGCAAGAATACTGGAGTGGGTTGCCTTTCTTGTTAGTCTTCACTAATTGCTAGTCATCTGCTCCGTTGTTTTTTAACAATGTCGAGGCATAAGCTACTACCTACTAAATGGAATCCTTTCCAGGGAAACTTTCTCCTCCCTTTGAATTGCTTATCACCACAATCTCCATTGTCTTTGACAGTTTCCCACCCACAGTCCTATCTATTTGAAGTTGAACTTCCCTATGCTCAGTCCTGACTATTCATTGGAAGAACTGACTCTGAAGCTGAAGCTCCAGTGCTCTGGCCATCTGACGCAAAGAACTGACTCGTTGGAGGTGACCCTGCTGCTGGGAAAGATTGAAGGTGGAAGGAGAAGGGGACGACAGAGGATGAGATGGTTGGATGGCATCACCGACTCCATGGATATGAGTTTGAGTAGGCTCGGGGAGTTGGTGATGGACAGGGAGGCCTGGTGTGCTGCAGTCCATGGGGTCGCAAAGAGTTGGACACGACTGAGCAACTGAACTGACTGACTGACTGATGCTCTGCTCCAAATAGAGGTGGTCTCCTCACAGAGGGCTGTGATGCACTCTCAGGCTGCTTTCCTCCCTGGGCCGATCCTCAGGATCATTGCCTTGGAGCTGGAGTGTGAGTGTGTGTGAGTGTGAGTGGTGGGTGGAGCCCAGTGTCGTTCTCTCAGCACACCCCTGCACCAGGAGTGGAGCGCCAGGTCCAGAAGGCAGTCCTACGAATGAGCTGAGGTGAGGGCAGTGAGCATCTGATGTTCTTGACCTCAAAACCTTGGGTAGAGCTCCCACCCTACGAGTGGGCGGTGGGTGAAAGAAACTCCAAACCTTGGGCCACACTGGAATAGGAATTCTGCCAGCAGGAACCTGGGAGAGCAGAAATGCCAGTATCCTGCCTCTCCAAGAAGAAACCTTGGCCCTAGATGGGGCACCTGGAGGAGACGACGCCCTGAAAGGTCGCTACTTCCACCAGAAGCAGAGCTGGCTCACTCTAAACCAGGGTCAGAAAGGCAGTACATCTGGTTGTGGTTTGAACGCCACAGACTCTCACTGTTCTTACCAAGACTCAGCAAAATAAATATCTCTTCGTTTGCTGCATGCCCTTGGGATAATTTCCAAAGACCTTAAGTATATTTTTCTTAACGCAGTTTTCACCAGTTACGGTTGTTTTTGTGGAGGAAAGCATCTGCAGAGTTCCTGCCATTCCAATTCGGTAATGGATTTGCGTTCAGTTCATTATAAGGTCAAAAACCTTCCAGAGTCCTGTTCAAAATGGGAATTTTTTGTGTTTGTAAACAAATCTGAATAGAAATATATTAGCTTATTTTTCTTCCTATTTGTATAATGAGTCAGAGTTGAGGGTATGAAATCTTCAAAATCAGGAATGGAAACTGACCAGTGCCAATTGGGGAATATCTAGAAATATTTAGTAGAAGAATACCATTATCCTCACAGGAGTGATCATGTAATTAATACTGCTAATGCAAAACCACAAAAAACTAAGTAATCTTGTGGTCCAGTCTAAATCTGAGATACAGTTTAAAAATTAGTCCAATGTTTAAAGTGAAATTTGTTTTTTAAAGTCTTCTGTAAATGTGATAAAAGGATGACATTTGATATCATTATGTTTTTAAGTTCTTACACCTTGACAAGGCTTTCTTTCATGTAAGTCAGACTGTAAATATTTTTTGCTGTCTAGAAGCTCATTGAATTCCATCCCCCGCCCTCCAGAAAACAACCCACATGGGCTTTTGTCTTCTCTATTTTTATTTTTTTAACTATTTATATTCCTTTCTCTTCCACCACTAACCTTTTGCTTTTTCCAACATCAATCACTCAAGCAATTGTCAGTGACTTGCTGTTCTCCAATGCAGTTATTTTCATGATTCTCTACAAGAGTCAGGATCCAAGCTGGCAGACACAGATTTCTCCTTAATAGTGTAAAGGGATGAGAGGTTTTGGATACCTAGGCATTAATTTTATGTTTCCTGTTCACTAGTAAAAAAAAAAAAAAAATTGTCGATGTTGAAATCCTTCTGAAGTGGTAAAAATGTCAATCATGGGAATGGTGGACTTTTGCCAACATACAATGTTGGCAAAAAAAAATATTATCTTGTTTTAACTAATCACTTATTTTATTCTCAACCACTTTGAGAAAACTAAGGCATTTTAGCAGACATTTTAATAATACCTATTTTGTAAAAATTAAATTATATAGCTAGCATAAAAGCCACTTCTTTAATAGGTATTTAATTAATGTGGTTTTACTTCTATTCTCTGCCTCCTCTTGGGGAGTAGAATTTATAAATACAAAGAATGGGAGAGTGTCACACCCTTTCTCAAGACTTCTGTTGGCTCCTTTGGATCTGCCTGAAGATATTAAAATATGCCTAGAATGCTGGCAATGACTTTCTAGGAATTAGCAGTTGAAAAAAGAATCTCTGACAGTGGCTTAGGGTTATTCACTAACATATTTGCTGTACAGATGCACTTTGGTAGAATTCAAGCAGGAACTGATACACTGTTCCACATTTGCATTAATTAACACAACACTGGCAAGTGACACTGTGGATAATTTTAAAAATATTTTTTAACTCACTATTGTTTATGTCGACCTCTTGAAAATATAATATGGAAATATTTTCCATACCAAAATAGTTTTTCTTCTGTTTTATGAGCCTTCTGTTTTCTCACTGGAGGTTTTCTCCTAACTGTTTTCTATCTTATAGGGTTAAAAGTTGAGTGGAGAATGATTAAAGATAGACAAGTAGATAAATAGACTTATTTTGATGTTCCAAGGCACAAAGTTCATATACAACACTAGAATCTAGAGGTAAGCACACTTGAATTGGAGAATGTCTGTTCTTAAAATGTACATAGAATGAAAAAAAAAAAGAAAGAAAAAATATGTACATAGAATGGTATTTGCTGGGAAAGTGAGTCTGGACTCTACAGGACTGTGAGAACATTCTGCCATCTGCAGACATATTCTGTGTCATTATCACAACTACCACTTCTAGCACGTCACTGTCCTATCTCTCACTAAGAAGCGTTACTGAGTAAGGAGAACTCAAGGGAACCTGTTTTATCAAACGCACAATCTGTGTCTGGCTAGCTTAGCTAAGGAGCTGTGGCAATTTTCTGGTTAAACTCCATTAATGAAAGCAATCAAACATATATCCATCTTTTTAACGCAGGAAGGATTCCGCGTGGCTTTGATCATTGGAAATATGCAGTGCGAGTGGGGAATGATGTTGGTAGCTTTAAACCCCTGAGATTTCCCAGTTATTTGTTGCTGTAGCACTTGGCCTTTCTGGACTAAGGCGGACCCGACGTTCAGGCACGGCAGGTACAGATAAATGCTGAGTAAGTGCTTAAATCAACAAACTGTTTTTGAGCACCTGTTATGGGGGAGAAGGATGTTGCTCATTCGTGATGCAAAGGTAAAAATATTGTAGCTGACCTCAAAGAACTCACAGAGTAATGAGAAAGGGCGAGAGGGAGAGGAGAGACAAGGGGAATATCGTGGAGTTGCTCTGATCAAGGAAAAGCAGCAGAATATTGTGGGGGAGCAAGAAAGAGGCAGGCTTAACACTTCTAATGACATTTAATGAGGGGTTACCTCGAAAGGAGGAGGAAGCGGCATGAACACAAGTACCAATCATCACATGTCGGGGTGAACGGCGAGTTTCAGGGTATGGAAGGACGCTAGTGGTTGAGACGGAAAAACGTGAGAGGTGAGGCAAAGGCCAGATCGTGAACGGCTATGCCATGTGTCTTTGCATTTTCTCTTAAAGGCAATGGAAAATCAGGTCGTAGTTTTAAAATGGAGAAGAACATAGCGATTTTCAGTTTAGAAGATCACATTCGCCCTGCGGCTGTGACTTTTGCGCCCAGCTCCACACCCCCTCAGCCCATCTGGTTTTACTGCCCCTGAGATAACCTGCTCTGTGCTTTCCTGCCCACTTACCACCTCACATGTGCACCATAGGTTTACACTTTTCTGCCTCACATTTTTTTCTAAAACCATGCAATGGACGAGAGAGTTAATACTGAAAGCGAGCAGGACCCTATGGGTCTCTTGGCCGTGAAAGCTGTTCTGAGTCCCCCATTTCCTGACTTTCCGTTCATTCCAAAAGGAAGGTTGAAACAGTTGCTGATGAGAGAAGAGGGCAGATGTGAACACGGGGGGTGGGGGGGATACCCAAAAAACAATAGTGCAACCCTAGAGCACAGGCCTGGTTCCACTCAAGAGATACAGGTAACAATATTTTTGAGCTCTTCTGCTGAATTAAAACCCTAGCAAATGGAAGATGTCAACTACTTGATGAAGTGCTCTTCACTCCAGAGAGAAGGTCACAGTTTGATAACCCTGAGAGCCAGAGAAGCTCATCAGGAGACCATCTGAGGCCAGATTAAAGGGATGCAGGCCCTGCACACACCCCAATCCTTATCAGCAACCCCACCCTTGAACCGTTGCTATAAAACTCCTCACCAGGCCCCCCTTGATGGAGACACACAGTGTTTAAGGGACAAGTCCACTGTGTCCCTCTTTGCCTAGCAAAGCAATAAAGCTATTTAATTTTACTTCACCCAAGATTCTGCCTTCAAGATTTGACTCGGCAGCAGATACCACAGACATAGGCAAAATTAAAGACACAAATGGTATGGATCTAATGGAAGCAGAAGATACTAAGAAGAGGTGACAAGAATACACAGAAGTACTATACAAAAAAGATCTTCATGACCCAGATAACCACAACAGTGTGATCACTCACCTAGAGCCAGACATCCTGGAATGTGAAGTCAAGTGGGCCTTAAGAAGCATCACTATGAACAAAACTAGTAGAGGTGATGGAATTCCAGCTGAGCTATTTCAAATCCTAAATGATGATGGTGTTAAAGTGCTTCACTCAATATGCCAGCAAATTTGGAAAACTCAGCAGTGGTCACAAGACTTGAAAAGGTCAGTGTTGATTCCAATCCAATGCCAAAGAATGCTCAAACTATCAAACAGTTGCATTTATTTCATATGCTAGCAAAGTAATCCTCAAAATCCTTCAAGCTAGGCTTCAACAGCATGTGAATCAAGAACTTCCAGATGTACAAGCTGGGATTAGAAAGGCAGAGGAATCAGAGATCAAATTGCCAACATCTGTTGGATCGTAGAAAAAGCAAGAGAATTCCAGAAAAACATCTACTTTTGCTTTATTGATTACTCTAAAGCCTTTGACTGTGTGGATCACAACAAACTGGGAAAATTCTTAAAGAGATGGGAATACCAGACCACCTTTTTGCCTCCTGAGAAACCTGTATGTAGCTCAAGAAGCAACAGAACCAGACATGAAACAGAGGACTGGTTCAAAATTGGGAAAGGAGAACATCAAGTCTGTATATTGTCACCGGATTATTTAAATTATATGCAGAGTACATCATGAGAAATGCCAGAGTGGATGACTCACAAGCTGAAATCAAGCTTGCCAGGAGAAATATCAATAACCTCAGATATGCAGATGACACCACTCTGATGGCAGAAAGGAAGAGGAATTAAAGAACCTCTTGATGAAGGTGAAAAAGGAGAGTAAAAAAGATGGCTCAAAACTCAATATTCAGGAAACAAAGATCATGGCATCTGGTCCCATCACTTTATGGCAAATAGATGGGAAACAGTGGAAACAGTGAGAGACTTTATTTTCTTGGGCTCCAAAATCACTGCAGATGGTGACTGCAGCCATGAAATTAAAAGACACTTGTTCCTTAGAAGAAAAGCTATGACCAACTTATACAGTATATTAAAAAGCAGAGACATTACTTTGCTTACAAAGGTCTATCTAGTCAAAGCTATGGTTTTTCCAGTAGTCATATATGGATATAAGAGCTGGACAATAAAAAAGGCTGTGAAAAAAGAACTGATGCTTTTGAACTGTGGTGTTGGAGAAGACTCTTGAGAGTCCCTTGAACTACAAGGAGATCCAACCAGTCCATCCTAAAGGAGATCAGTCCTGGGTGTGCATTGGAAGGACTGATGCTGAAGCTGAAACTCCAATACTTTGGCCTCCTCATGCGAAGAGCTGACTCATTGGAAAAGACCCTGATGCTGGGAAAGATTGGGGGCAGCAGGAGAAGGGGAGGACAGAGGATGAGATGGTTGGATGGCATCACCGACTCGATGGACGTGAGTCTGAGCAAGCTCCGGGAGTGGGGGAAGCACAGGAAGCCTGGCGTGCTGCAGTCCATGGGGTCACAAAGAGTCGGACACGACTGAGCAACAAGAGCAACGCAGGGCTGAGTTTCTGGCACCAGGATCCATTGTGTAACCCGCACTGGGGCTTGACCCCATGCCTGGTAGGACTCAATGAAGTTCAGGTTCTTGATGTCTCATCGCAGAAGAATTCAGTGAGAGACAGAGTGACAGGCAGGAAGTAGATTTATTTAGAGAAGCGCACACAGTCTACAGACAAAGTGTGGGTCATCTCAGAGGGCAAGAAGCACTGAAATAAGGCATGGTTGATTTTTACGGGCTTGGTTATTTCATAAGCTAATGAGCGTGAGAAACAGTCCAACTATTTCTGGGAAGGGGCAGGAATTTCCTGAAATTGGGCTACCACCCACCTTTTGGCCCGCTAGAGTTATCCTCAGAACTGTCATAGCGCTGCTGGGTGTCTTAGTTAGATGCTAATGTTTTCCGCTGAGTATGTGATGAGGTGCAAGGCCCACTGGGAGTTAACTCTTTTACCATCTTTGCTAGTTGGCTCTAACCAGGTTCTGTTATGTCCTACAGCTTTGCCATACTTTTGAAGGTTGTGCCCTGCCCACTTCCCTCCTGTTTCAAACTTATAGGAGACAGTGATTGGAATTGAAAAGTCCCAGCCTTTTACACTTTAGGTGGATGATTCTGAAGTTGCTTATTCTACATTGTTCCTCAGAGGGTCTGGGTTCCCGTAGTGGTAACTAACTCAGTTCAGCACCTCAGCCGTGTCTGACTGTTTGTGACCCTATGGGCTGCAGCATGCCAGTAGCACATCCTTGACTGGTTTTTCCTTTCTCCCCACACCATCTTCATAGCTTCCTGGTGTCACCTCTGGATAAAGACTCCAAATTTGTGCCTCAGGCTCTGCTTTCTGGGAAATCCAAATTAAGATAAATAGCAAAGTCAAGTAAGATGTGCTATGTGTTAAAAATTTTTTTTCAAAAAGATAAAACCATGAATATCCAACAAACAGGGAATGAATGCTTGTCAAAGATTTTATTTAACTTATTAACTAATGAGAAAACTAATGATGAACTAGTTGTAAGATGTTACAACTAGTTTAAAGGAGAATTCAAAGCATTAAACAAAAACAGCTCAATAGAGATTACTGAAACTAATATACTGCAAAACTTGTGGCATTGCTTTTGTTTTGGAGTTTGTTTTTTTTTTTTTTTTTTTCGGAGCAGAAAGGTCAATTGATCCTTCACAAGGCAGAATAATTTGCATGTATATGAACCAGGTCCATTTATATTGCTCTCAGTTATCTATAAAGAGTTGCAAATAAGTCAAAGACAATGAAATGAAGAAATAATCTGGAAGCATGCCAAATAGGATACTGGGTAAACTAATTTGTTCAAAGTCTTCTGCAACTTTTCTTACAGATGAAAATAGGAAAAATCAGCAGAGAGACCTGGGTAGGAACTACTTGTACATGTACAGGACAAATAAACAGTGCCTTAACTAACTGAGAAACAGACAAATTTTTAAAGGCAGAAAAAATTGCTTGTCAACTGGTTGGATCTGGGGAATGTAAATTGGGAGATTGAAAAGTTGCACCATATTTATGAGAGGTATTTAAACATTCTCACTTACTCAACCAAATTGAATAAATGGAAAATTATGTGAGTAGAAAAAATGTTGAAAACTTTGGTAGACAGGGTAGGTGTCCCTAACCAAATTTGGTATTACCAACATCTTGCCACTCTTATTTAGGTGAAGAAGTTAGGAAGTGGGAGGCTGTGTAGCTTAGTAGTTAAGAGCGTAGGTCTTGAAGTCAATCAAAAAAGTGTTGAGGCGTGATTTACCACTTCCTCTCTATGTGTGTTTGAGAAGCTGTGCAGCCGTTCTGAGATGCAGTAGCATTTTTTCCAAAGTTGATGTAAGGATTAACTGAAATATTGTTTGTAAAGATCTTATCTTGCTGCCAAGCAGGTAGCACATAGCTATTTCTTCATACATGCTATGATTATATAATCAAAAATGGAGGAATATTTTGGGGTCTGACTACAAGCACCAAAGGTCTGGAATTATACTGTTGCAGAATTAAAGCTATTAAGCCCTCTGAGTGGATTTCCCAGGTGGCTCAGTGGTAAAGAATCTGCCTGACAGGAGGATTCATGGAGATGTTGGTGCAATCCCTGGGTTGGGAAGATCCCCTGGGGAAGGAAATGGCAGTCCACTCCAGTATTCTTTCCTGGGAAATTCCTTGGACAGAGAGTCTTGCAGACTACAGTCCATGGGGTTACAGAGTCAGACACAAGTTAACAACTAAATGGCCATGGTGGATTTCCTATGTATAACCCGAACACTTTTACCTTTGAGAGTGTCTTACTTTTCATAGCTAAAGACGATTTATATGAAGTTAGAACTTTTCTGAAAATAGGGAAAAGATCCATCACCAAGATGCCTAGTTTAACATGAATCATTCATGACTAACAGCTCACAAAGAGATGTCACTATCATTTTAAAATTTAAGCTGAAACTTTAGTGTCAAACTGAGTTAATCCAGTCATTCCTGATTATATTCCTCCTTCCCCATATACCATGGCAGTTCAGTTTTGTGTTGGAGGATTTGATGTGGTGAAAAGACTATGCAGTATTGTGCTAGGGAAATAATTTTGGGGACCTAAATTCATCTTAGTCAAAAATGCCATTCAGGCTTAGGGTTTTGCACGGTCTGTCTCATGTGTGTCTCTCTTTCTTCATAAGAATAACAAAATCTCCCAAGATATTACAAGTCTGATTCATCTTTGTCTTCTTCTAAGAATTATAAAATGTCAGGACTGCTGATGTTGACGGCATGGGTGATGATGACGGTGGTGATTATGGTGGTGATGGTTATGGTGATGATGCCAATGGTGATGCTAACAATGATCATGGTGCTAACTCTGATGGAGGGTTGTTATAACTTATGCTTAACATGGGCACTTTCTAGCACTCATTTTAAGTGTTATTCTGGTTTTTCTCAAGAAAAACATGTCTAACCCTCCTAGGATTTTATGAAGTCCTGGATATCCCAACGTGGGATGGGTAAGAGAAACATGAATCTGAGGGCAAAAGAAAAGAGTGAGGATAGAGAACATGTTCCCTAGACTGGAAAAGGCTTGAGATTAACATGTCTCTGACTGGACAGTCTAACCTCAGAGTATGTGATGGTGGGGATACGAGGCTCCAAACAGGGGAGCCTCCATTGTCACCAAAGCATCCTATGACCTGGGCAGGACTCAGAACCAGCAGAGCCCCTGGATGAAGGGAAAGGGTATTGGAGGAGCCCAGATGATGGGAAATCATGAACCAGCAATGGTGGAAGGTCTTTCTCACGGTTTCATTGTTGGGAGGATAATAGATCCTTTGGGGACAATGTGTGTGTGTGTGTGAGTGTGTGTGTGTGTGTGTGAGAGAGAGAGAGAGAGAGAGAGAGAACAACACATACTAATCAGAAGTTTTTAGCTTATTTACAGCAAAATATAGACATGCAGTATTCCTTGTATCTTGGGTTTGGACCAAGAATAGATGATGATGATAACAAAAAAGTAGGAGGTATGATCAGTTATAAGGGCTCTTTACCCCAGACCAGACCACCTGAACTGCCTCCTAAGAAATCTGCATGACGGTCAAGAAGCCACAGGTACAACAGGACATGGGACAGCAGACTGGTTCCAAATTGGGAAAGGAGTACGTCAAGGCTGTATTTTGTCACCAGTAGCTTATACACAGGGCACATCATGCGAAATGCTGGGCTGGATGAAGCACAAGCAGGAATAAAGATTTCCGGGTGACATATCAATGACCTCAGATATGCAGATGACACCACCCTAATGGCAGAAAGCGAAGAGGAACTAAACAGCCTCTTGATGGAAATGAAAGAGGAGAGTGAAAAAGTTGGCTTAAAGCTCAGCATTCAGAAAACTAAGATCATGGCATCTGGTCCCATCACTTCATAGGAAATAGACGGGAAAACAGTAGAAACAGTGAGAGACTATTTTCTTGGGCTCCAAAATCACTGCAGATGTTGAGTGAAGGCATGAAATTAAAAGACGCTTGCTCCTTGGAAGAAAAGCTATGATCAACCTAGATAGCATATTAAAAAGCAGAGACATTATTTTGCAGACGAAGGTCCATCTAGTCAAAACTATGGTTTTTCTAGTAATCATGTATAGATGTGAGAGTCGGACCATAAAGAAAACTGAGTGCCGAAGAATTGATGCCTTTGAACTGTGGTGTTGGAGAAGACTCTTGAGAGTCTCTTGGACCACAAGGAGATCAAACCAATCAACCCTAAAGGAAATCAGCCCTGAATATTCATTGGAAGGACTGATGCTGAAGCTGAAACTCCAATACTTTGGCCACCTGATATGAAGAATTGACTCATTGGAGAAGACCCTGATGCTGGGAAAGATTGAGAGCAGGAGGAGAAGGGGATGACAGAGGATGAAATGATTGGATGGCATCACCGACTAGATGGACATGAGTTTGAGTAAACTCCAGGAGTTAGTGATGGACAGGGAGGCCTGGCGTGCTGCAGTCCATGGGGCTGCAGAGTCAATATGACTGAGCAACTGAACTGAGCTGATCCTGGGAAAACTTTACATTCTTAGAACCCCAAGAGAGCTACTACAAAAATAAAAATTAAAAAAATTTTAAATACTGGAAAATTTAAGTAGGTCATGCAAGATGAAGAAAGAAAAGACTTATATAGAAAGGACTAAAGTGTGTCTCTGTTTGACCTCAAAGTGCCCCCATCTAATAATGATAGCAGACACCTTGATATCTGACCTCAGTGGTGGCTTTAAGGGATGGAAGATCAGAAGGCTAGCACTGAAAACTGAGGAGAGAGTCTCCTGAAGGAAAGCGTTTCCCTCAGAGGTTTGTGATTCTGGGTCATAAAGCTCTTCCTAGGGGAGGAGACGGTGAAGTACGTTCTTCTAATTAAGCCATGAGTCATTTGGAGGTGGGCACTCATGGACCAGCGTGGAGGGAGGAGGGAGCTGTTCCCAGAAAATGCAGACGCAGGATAGGCTGCAGAGTGAGGAGTCTTCGAAGGAGCGGGCCCATCTCTCCGCAGAGATGAGACTGAGAGTTCCGTGCCTGCTTGAGAGTTTTCAAAAAGCTGACTCTGCCCTGGAACCACCTTGAAATCCCCTGGTGCCTCGGGCGGCCTGACAGCCTGCCAAACCGAAGTTTGGAAGAGGTTACAACACCTGACAAAATGCGAGCGCTGAAAGCGATCTCAGAATCGTCTTGTCCCACGGCTTGCCAGGCTCTCGAGGAGGAAGCTTTTTTAGACACCCAAGTCCTCACCAGAAACCAGGCCCCCAAGAGAAATAACAGCCGCACTTCTGGCTGGAGCTGAGTTGGGAAGCTCATGTACAGTACCTTCTTTCCCATTCCTTTCCATTTTCCCTCCAAGGTTGGTCTGTTCAACCCCAAGGTCGGCATGGCTTTAGAAGGGCTAGTTTGAAAACCTCTGAGTCTGAACACCTTATTTTTCAGTGAGCAAGCCTAATACTGAGAAGACAAAGAAGCTTCCTGGAGGCCTTGATCACACTTCTTCTGATCTCTGAATTAGTATTTTTATTTACTTTTATAGGTAGATTTTCCACACACTTATCTATCTCTTACACATCTCGTTAACCTTCAGAAAGAATGAGTAAGTTCTCTGGCAATAATACTAATTCACCCGGTGCTTTTTTTATGCCAGGTTACAGGGAGCTACTTATCTACATTATTTCATCTTCACACTGAATTAAGAGCTAAGTTTTATCCCCATTTTATTGACAAGGAATTTGAGTTCAGGTAAACTGACTACCTAAAGATTACAAAGCAGTCCATTAGGGAGCCAGAATTTGAAAACAATCCATCTGACTCCAAAATTTGTCGTTCTTCCCACTGCATCTAACTGGGATTCCAATAGAGTATTTTATGTTCCTGGGTTCCCATCCCCAAAGCCTATCTGAATGAAGAGTAGCCTACACTGAAATTCAATCCATGATAAATTTCCTCTTTCTTTCTCTCATATACACAGAAACATACATATCCGGACATGGTGATCATACAGGTCTATATTTTGTTTAAACATCAATTTAACACCTTCGATTCCCTAATTGTATATACTGGAGAAGCCAGTGAAAATTGTTCTAGAGCCCCATGAAGCTACAGCTCCTGCAGTTGGATGGACAGTGTCCCAAAACCTCATGGAAGTCAAGGGACCAGAGATAGCTAGAGAGAGGGAAGAGACCGCGCTTGAAAACTCTGCAGTTCTGAGCTCAGAGCCCGCTCCACAGGGTGCCAAGCAAGATGAGAAACTGACCCTATATGTTCAGTGGGAAAATCAAAAAGTAGGCCAAGTGCACATTAGTTAATATTAAAGTGAGAGTCTCTGGAATTGTTTCTGCAAATCCCTCACTCACTGGTCTAATTAGGGAAAATGGAGGATCCCAATGTATCAGTAATTTCACACCAGTGGAATGCGTCGGAGTTACATAAATGTTTACCTCAATAATCCAGGCTCGGGGTTGTGCCTGCCTCTGAACAGGGTGTGAAGCAGGAGGGTAAGTGAGCCACCGCCAGAGGCTAGTGAAGTTGCTCCTCAAACCAGAAAATCAATGCTAGCCACCCATCACTGGCCACGCTCAGCACAGTGTAAAATAGCACGACTCCCAGGGATCCCATTTCCCCATTGCTACCTAGCAGGCTGCTTCTATCCCACTGAGAACCTACCTTTGTGTCAGGCAGGGACAGAGAGGCAGGGAACGCTGATCATCTGTCATTGCTGGCGAGGCAGCTCTAAGGTGGGGAAGATCAACTGTCCTCTCTTGCCTTCTTCTTCTCTTCTTTACAGTTAATTGCCTTAAAATATCTCTGGAAACACATGCAATGAGTGACTACAGAAAACAGCATCACTCATCATCCCAATATTTTTTTGTCCCCAGCTTTTGTGCAATAATAATGCATATTTGCATAGCTCTGTACAGCTTACACAACTCTTTTTACCAGCATCAATTAATTACACTCTCATTTGAATCCAGCTGGGAACCAGGCAGCGCTTTTAAGCTGGAGACACAGAAACAAACTCTCAGACAAGTTTAGCAACTTTTCCAAAATCACACAGCTTATGCGTTGAAAAGCCAGAGTTAGATCCCTGGGGTCTTTAACGTCTAATTCAGCTGCATTTTCCTTGCTATTCTACTCTAACTCGCCTGTCGCCAAAACATTCGTTTTCTCTGTCTTCTGCTAATTATGTTTCTCCTCATAAACATCCATCTTCCAGCCCAGGGTAAGGTAGTAGAATCCTTTTTTTTTTTTTTTTTTTTAATCCTCACTGAGTGATTTTCCAATAATTTTGAAATACTCATCAGTAAAACATTTCTACAAGGTTATTAAGTCCTTCACAAGCGTGTTAGAGGACCACTTCACTGGCAGCCAAAAAATGTATTAATACATTCTTGTGCGTGAAGTAGGTTAAAAATAATATGTACAACAGAGATAATGGAAACATGTTGACATTATTAAGGTTATAACACATTTGAAGTTACCTTAATTGTAATATCAAGCAAATTAAAAATTATCAAGTACTGTGTCCCTGAACACGGGAGCAGCATCTTTCCCCAGCTGACTAATTGCCGTGACACTTGAGATCTCCGTGTGATGTTTTCCTCTGCACAAGTGGAGGCCACCACACCTCTTTAGAGAAACAGGCAGATGCGCTTAAATCATAAATTAATTTATCAAGAGAACTCGGAGCTGCAGCCCTGATCCCTTGGCTCTACCAGAAACATCCTCTGCCGATTGAACAAAAGGAAGGTGCCTGTGATGCTCTGCCCACGGAGCGCATATAAACCGGAGAGCTGCTTACTGTGGGCCCTTGATGAGAGCCTGGGAGAGCCTGGTCCTACCCCCCCACCCCACACACGACTATGATGCTGCGCAGGGGTCAGCAACACTTTTTCCCCAGACGGTAACGATGTTAAACCTTGCAGGCGGGATGGTCTCTGTCTCAGCGACTCAGCTCCGCCGAGGAAGGGAGAACACAGCTGAAGACAATTGAACGAATGGGCGTGGCTACACCGCCGGTCTCATTTCCAAGCACAGGCAGTCGCTGGTTTGGGCCATTGGCAGGGTTGTCAATCTCCTACCCCACGACGCACCGGACAGACCGCTGGTGGCCTGGGGGTCAGGAGGGGGAGGCTCAATTCAGTCTCGAGTCAGCGATGCTGTGTGACCTCAGACAATTCACCTGTGTTCCTCCGCCTCCACTGAGGTCATTCTGTCTTTGACCATCTGAAACTGAAACTTATGCTTAGTTAGGACCCAGAAGACGGTCTAAATCAGGGATGACAATTTGAGTGGGTTGCCGATCCTGCCTTAGTTTGAGTTTCCCCCAAACAGATCTTGAGGCAAGGATCTGGGTACAGTAACTTATTTTGGAGGTGACCCCAAGAAGCGTGTGAAAATGTGCAGACTGGCTCTAGAAAGTGAATCGCACCGGAGTGTATTAATGAGTGGGTCTCCACAGCAGGCACCAAGGACTCCATCCTGCCGGGAGCTCTCTGCGGACCTACCTGGAAACATCTCAGAATGGTCCCACTGAGGTGGCAAGAAAGGTGTGGTCTTTATTCAACAACTCCTGTCTCTCATCGGTGGATGGTTATTGGGATGGGAGTACCTAGCTCTCTGCCCTAGTCTCCATCTCTGCCAAGTGCACTCCCACGGGAAGAGAAGGACCTCAGGCTGAGAGACCCTGGAAGCCACCCACACTGTCTGCAGGCAACATCTGAGCAGGCCAAGGGATTCGGCTAAGGCTCTGCCAGCACCTGCTGCTGGTACGTCTCATATAGGAACCGTGGACGAAGGAAATAGGCCTGTCAAGGAGGCCACAGGGAGACGTAGGGTTTGTGCCAAGCTGGAGAACACACGTTCAGCCTAAAGGGATCATTGGTTTAGGCAGATCTTATTAGGGTTCTCCAGGAAAGCAGACCCAATAAGACATGTAGATATGTACATACAAGAGATTTATTGGAAGGATGGGCTCATGTGGTTGTTCAGGCCAAGAAGTGCCACGGTCTGCTGCCTGCAAGCTAAAGAACCAGGAAGGTGAGTGGGGTCACTCAGTCTGCGTGTGAGGGTCTGAGACCTGACCAGCTGATGGTGAACGTCCCAGTCTGACCCAGACCAGTGGACTGAGGGGTCAGCTGTGTAAGAACCAGTCCAAGTCCAAAGGGCTGAGAACCACGTTTGCCGGTGGGCAAGGACAGGAGAGGAGGTTGCCTCCGCACAGAGCAGAGAGAGCAAGTTCAGCCTTCCTCCACCCCTTCGCTCTGTTCAGGCCTGATGACGCCCAGCCACATCAGTGAGGATGAGTTTTTACTTAGTCTGCGGATTCAAATGCTAACTCCTTCTGGAAGCACCCTCACAAACACACCCAGAAATAATATTGTACCAGCTATCTGGGCATCCCTCAGCCTAGTCACGTTAACACACAAAATTAACCATCACACAGATGTTTCAATTTTTCAACAGCAGTCAGAAATCCAGATTTTTATGTAAAATGCTTCTTATTTTTAAATCTTAGCAACTAACTCAAAATGTTAAACACAGTGCTGGCTAAGAAAAAAACATCAGGGAGAGCAGGACTATAATGATGAGAAAAAGCCTCTCTTAAGCCAATATAAAAGCCAAGGATCCAACTTTCAAAATGAATTAAATGAGTGAATATAGGTTCAGCTACTTCAGGATCCTTTCTGTTCTCTATGTTCTATTTCCAAGCCTACTTATTTGAGTTACTGGTCCTGACCTTCAGCCACCTACTTACTAAAGCCAGAAGAGATATGTTTGAGATGTTTTTTCTAATCCCTCTCTAACCGCCAAGTACTTTTTTGTTTTATTTTCTGGGTGTCCTTGAATCCTTTTCTATCGCTTCCATCCCCAGTGCCTCTGTTTCCTTAAATCAGGCACCCATCCCATTTTTGCTCTCTTTTGTGACTTTCTCACTTTTACTACTGGCTTAGACTGTGAGCAGATCATCCCGCTGCTAGTAAGGTCTTCAACCTATGTATCAAACTACAGGTAAGTTCTCTCAAACACTGATCTGATGCTGTGGTTTTCCAAATTAAAACCCACGGGGCAAGTTCCATCGCCTAATTATTTAGCCAAAGCATCAGTCCCTGGCGTGGTTTGTGACGGGCATCACTACATTTGGCTCCGTTGGTTCCCCCTCCCTCAGAGTGCAGGGCACCAGCCGGGGGCCAATCCCCGTGGCCCTTCACCCACTGGCTGCAGTCTCTTACCAGAACCCAGATTCGTAGGCACACACTGTCTCCGTCTCCCAGTAGCCATGAGTTACCTGGCTTTTCCAGATACCAGATAACAGAGAGACCTGTCCTTCATGGAAAATATAAAGAAATATGATGCCCACATTCCCTCGGAGGGAATAGAATCTTCCAAGTTAGGCTCAAAGGAATAAAGTTTTCCGGATGCTTACACATGCCAGGCAGCTCTCCACACTCCACCCCCTCTGGACCCATACCCTTGCTCATTTAGCCCACTCCCAACATGAGGGCAGTCTGCTTTTCATAATTAATAGTTACCCTTGACTGTTTTTTCCCTAGGGATGCCATGAAGTGGTATTTCTTGAAGCTTTGGGAGATCTTTGTGTTTGCTCCATGCAGCACCTGCCAATTAGCTCTGCAATCGTCCCCAGATGCGCTCAGGTGCTCAGACACGGAGGCACCAGCGCGTCCCTTCAATCTGTGCCCGGCCTCCCCCGGCTTCCCCACCCGGAGCCACACATCAAATTAAGAGGAGAATTACAGATACATAAATCTGACATAATAAATGTGGACAGACAGAAAGATCTCTCCACCTGACTATCTACTAATCACAAAGGGGACTGTTTGATCAAACCGGGACAAAAAGGAAATGTGGAATGCTACCAGGCACTTAAATGCCAACTGTCAGGTGGTAACTATGACCCACTATAAATGTCCTAACAGGGGGAACCCAAAAATTCAGAGCACAATCTAAGTAAGTCCAACAGCTCTAGGACATCTGTAGTCCTGAAAAAATGCATAATATAAGAGAGATTATAAAAGGGCCAAACCTGAGAACAAAAGAATAAGGAGGCAGGAACAAGTCAAAGTGGGTCTGAGATCCTTTGCCCCTGAAGTTGGAACCAACTGCAGTTCCCCTGATTTTGTTCACGCACCCGCCTCCCTTTTTTTTGGAAAAGCCAGTTCCATGCCGTGTACCAAGAATGGCTGCTTCTCTCTCCACATGGGTGGGTGGTCCAGATGCTTCTCAGGTGTCACCCCTGGAAGAGCCTCCATCTCCAGATTTTACTTCTTCTTCATTGTCCCCTCCTCAGAACTTTGCAATAGCTCATTTCTATACACGAACCTTCATCGCTCCACCAGATTTTGAGCCCTTCCAGTGGGCGAACTTGACTTCTGCAAATTCCCAGACTCTTAAATTACTGACCTTCAATAAAAGTCAGTGGAATGAAGGAGCAAATGAGTTTAAGTGAAAAGCTAGCGACCACCTCTGGGCTAGATTATCCCATAGGAAACCAGGCACGTGGCTAAGATGCCAGCAAAGCAGACGCCCCCCAAAATTAGAAAAATATTTTGAAAGATTTTATTTCATGACCTTATTAAAAAGTACCATGGGAGAAATCTCAATGTTATTGGATTTTCTTACTCTTGTTTTACAGTTCAGAATTGCTTTTATATTATTTTGAATTACATAGGGAGGCTTATCATCTTTTCAAAGCCTAGAGTCTTAAAAATCTAAATTCATCCCTGAGTCTCCTTTTTTTTTTCTTTTATCTTTCAACAGTTTAACCCATGCACAAGGTATCAAGAAACTACTGTATAACAAGCCTTATGTTCAGTGCTGGAAATTTAAAAACATGTTGTTCACCACTTTTATTTCCATCTGCTTTGGTATTGTAATTTAATATTATGCAGGTTATATTTTTCTCCTGTCTAATGTTTCTAAGAAGACCATCAAGTATTTTCTTCTGGAATACACCTCCTTCAAGATCTTCACTCTAAAATTGTGCCTTATCAAGCATCCAGCCTCTAACAAGGAAGATACTGCAAATTTGTGAATATATATTTGATGGTGATCACAACTTTTCCCAATATATAGGAATACATCTGTCATAATAAAGCACTCAAGAACTCATTTTGGCTCTCTGAAATATTTGTTACAACAGACTCAAACTTGTTCAAATTTTTTTTTGCTTTTGATTTGCTCCCCAAGAAGCATAACTATTTGTTATTATTGCTGAGGAGATAGAATATGATGCGGAGATATCAATGGAAGAGACTTGTTTCCTTAGGTGCCTGGAGGAATAAAGGGAAGATACGAGATAGTAATCTACAACCATAGTGCTTTGCTGCATGCTGGTGAAGAATGCTAAGGTTTTTGTCAAATTCGGTTGATTAATGGATCCACCCTTTTTTGTTGATAGAGATTCTTAAAAATGTGCAGGTGTTCCTATATGTGAAATTGTTTTGGTGAAGGAAAGAGACAGTTCAGATAAAAATTTTTTTTGATCCCTGATGATGTGCCCAAAGGCACATGGCAAGAAAAGGTTACTCAGCCCTATTCACATTAAAGGGACCTGGGAACACGAGACTGGTATATCAGCAATGATTCCCAATGGGACGATCACAGTCTGGAAGCCATGTGGGCTTCCTGAGCTGCAGCATTCATTAGATCAGACCCACCCGCTTCATTTCTATGTCCTGAAGGTCAGAAGGCAGAGGGGATGCCTGCCCAAGTTATCAGTGAGGCCTAAACCATAGTTTCAGTTCAATCATTCAGTCGTGTCCGACTCTTTGCAACCCCATGAGTCACAGCACGCCAGGCCTCCCTGTCCATCACCACCTCCCGGAGCTTGCTCAAACCCATGTCCATTGAGTCGGTGATGCCATCTCATCCTCTGTTGTCCCCTTCTCCGACCTTCAATCTTTCCCACCATCAGGGTCTTTTCCAGTGAGTCAGCTCTTCACATCAGGTGGCCAAAGGACTGGAGTTTCAGCTTCAGCGTCAGTCCTTCCAATGCACACCCAGGACTGATCTCCTTTAGGATGGACCGGTTGGATCTCCTTGCAGTCCAAGGGCCTCTCAAGAGTCTTCTCCAACACCACAGTTCAAAAGCATCAATTTTTCGGTGCTCAGCTTTCTTTATAGTCCAACTCTCACATTCATACAGGACCACTGGAAAAACCATAGCCTTGACTAGATGGACCTTTGTTGGCAAAGTGATGCCTCTGCTTTTTGACATGTTGTTTAGGTTGGTCATGACTTTCCTTCCGAGGAGTGAGCGTCTTCTAGTCTCGTGGCTGCAGGCACCGTCTGCATAGTTTAACACCTTTTAAGAATAAAACCTTGTTCCCAGGACTGGCGCAATGGCACATGTCCACACGAATGTGTAAAAAGCAACAGAACAGAATTTTCATTCATTTTTCAATGGTAAAAACTGCTTGTTCCCATAGGATATCTGCCTTTTAGCTCCCATATTTATTCAGATTTGTTGATCTCAAGACACAGAGCAAGAAAGTGTAAATCCAATGTTGTCAGAATTTTTTTAAAGATGTCAAGAGTGAGGAAGGTGGCAGTATGATTAGCCTAGGTAATCTGCTCCCTTATATCCAGGGGAAGTTGAAACTCGTGAAAATGCTACTAGTGGTCGAGGAAGAAAGGGGAAGAAGACAGACAAGAAAGAAAGACACATGCCCACTACATGCTAGCCACCGGCCTCACCATCTCTGAACCCTGTAGTAAGATTAATGTTTATTTTACTGATGAAGAATTTATACTGGAAGTTAAATAACTTGACCAAAGACTCATGGTTACCTACCAAGTAAGAATTCAGGCCAGGAATATATGACTTTTTCCCTATATAAATACCACCTCCCCACTGAGCCCAGGCGTGATAGCCAGTTGTGATACTGAACAGAACAAAAGCAAACAGACATGAAGCTGAGTTCTTACATCCTGAGGCTTCTTTCTTCTTTCTCTTGCCTCTCTTTGCCCTTTTTTAATACTTAAAGTTTCCCATTCCTGGTACGAATTCCAAAATGCACCCAAACGCCTGATCTGTTCTCTCACGAAAGAGGAGATGACTGTTTCTCCAGACACATTGAGTTGGAAGTATGGCAATCAGGACAGGTGACAGAAAATTTCATAAGTTAAAAACAATTGTAAGACATCTTTAGAGTCTAATATACATCCATGTGAGCAGGCAGGGCTACTGCTTTTTGTTTATATTTTTCCAACTTTATTTATTGAGATATAGTTTACATATAACATTGTGTAAGTTTAATGTATTCAATGCGATGATTGTATTACCATAGTAAGGTTAGTTAACACGTTCATCCTCACTCATAGTTACGATTTGTGTGCCTGTGGTGGGGGAGGACTTTTTACTCTCCTAGTGACTTTCAAGCAACAATACAGTATTGTTAACTATAGTCACATGACATTCTCAGAACCATTCACCTTATAATGGGAAATGTGCATCCTTTAACCACCTTCACCCTTTCTCCCACCCCCCACAACCCTGGCAACCACTGATTTACATTTCTATGAATTAGGGTTTTTTAGATTCTACATATGAGACCATGCAGTGTTTGACATATTTCACTTAGCATAATGCCCTTACATTTCTTTTTTTTTTTTTTCATTTATTTTTATTAGTTGGAGGCCAATTACTTTACAATATTGTAGTGGGTTTTGTCATACGTTGACATGAATCAGCCATGGATGCATGTTGTTGAGAATGGCAGGTTATCCTTCTTACTTTGTGTTGATTAATATTCCATTATTTACATATGAAAATTAATGTTCTGTTATCTATATCTATATCCATATCTGTATCTATACATAACAAACTTTCCTTATTCATTTATTATCGATGGACACTAGGATATTTCCATATTTCAGGTTCAGTTCAGTTCAGTCGCTCAGTCGTGTCCGAGTCTTTGTGACTCCATGGACTGTAGCACGCCAGGCCTCCCTGTCCATCACCAACTCCCAGAGTTTACTCAAACTCGTGTCCATCAAGATGGTGATGCCCTATAACCATCTCATCCTCTGTCATCCCTTCTCCTCCCGCCTTCAGTCTTTCCCAGCACCAGGGTCTCTTCAGATGAGTCAGTTTTTCACATCAGGTGGCCCAAATATTGGAGCTTCAGCTTCAGCATCAGTCCTTCCAATGAATATTCAGGACTGATTTCCTTTAGGATGGACTGGTTGAATCACCTTGCAGTTCAAGGGACTTTCAAGAGTCTTCTCCAACAAAATAGGCTGTAAATAATACTACAATGAACATAGTCATGCAGATATATTTTTCAAGACCCCAATTTAATTTTCTTTGGATATATAACCCAAAATGGAACTGATAGAACATATGATATTTCCATTTTTAATTTTTTTGAAGAAAGCACAAACTGTTTCCACAGTGGCTATTTACAGTCACCAACACTGCACATGGGTTCCCTTTTCTACACATCCTTGACAACACTTATTATCTCTTGACTTTTGAATAAAAGCCATTCTAAAGATGTGAGATGATATCTCATTTGTGCACTTGATTTGCATTCTGCTCGTGATTAGTGATGTTGAATATCTTTTTGTATACCATTTGGTCATTTGTATATGTTCTTTGGGAAATATCTATTAAATTCCTCTCCATTTAGTTCAGTTCAATCAACAGTCGTGTTCAACTCTTTGCTACCCCAAAGACTGCAGCATGCCAGGCTTCCCTATCCATAACCAACTGCCAAGAGCTTGCTCAAACTCATACCATCAAGTCAGTGATGCCATCCAACCAACTCATCCTCTGTTGTCCCCTTCTCCATCTTCCTTCAATCTTTCCCAGCATCAGAATCTTTTCCAATGAGTCAGTTCTTCACATCAGGCAGCCAGAGTATTGGAGTTTCAGCTTCAGTACCAGCCCTTCCAATGAATATTCAGTACTGATTTCCTTTAAGATTGACTGGTTTGATCTCCTTGCAGTCCAAGGGACTCTCAAGAGTCTTCTTCAACAATATAGTTCAAAAGCACCAATTATTCCCTGCTCAGCTTTCTTTATGGTCCAACTCTCACATCCACACACGACTAGTGGAAAAACCATAGGTCTGACGACATGGAGTGCTGTCGGGAAAAGTAATGTCTCTGCTTTTTAATATGCTGTCTTCATATGGTCATAACTTTTCTTCCAAGGAGCAAGCATCTTTTAATTTCATGGCTGCAGTCACCATCTACAGTGATTTTGGAGCCCAAGAAAATAAAGTCTGTCACTGTTCCCCTATTTATTTTCTATGGAGTGATGGGACCAGATGCCATGATCTTCGTTTTTTCATCAAGAGGCTCTCTAGTTCTTCTGTGCTTTCTCCCATAAGGGTGGTGTCATCTGCATAACTGAGGTTATTGATATTTCTCCAGGCGATCTTGATTTCAGCTTGTGCTTCATGCAGCCTGGCATTTCTCATGATGTTCTCTGCATATGTTAAATAAACAGGGTGACAATATACAGCCTTGACATACTCCTTTCCTGATATGAAACAGTCAGTTGTTCCATGCCCAGTTCTAACTGTTGCTTCTTGACCTGCACACAGATTTCTCAGGAGGCAGGTCAGGTGGTCTGGTATTCCCATCTCTGTCAGAATTTTCCACAGTTTGTTGTGAGCCACACAGTCAAAGGCTTTGGCGTAGTCAATAAAGCAGAAGTAGGTGTTTTTATGGAACTCTCTTGCTTTTTTGATGATTCAACAGTTGTTGGCAATTTGATCTCTGGTTCCTCTGCCTTTTCTAAATCTAAGTTGAACATCTGGAAGTTCATGGTTTATGTACTATTTAAGCCTCACTTGGAGAATTTTGAGCGTTACTTTCCTAGGGTGTGAGATGAGTGCAATTGTGCGGTAGTTTGAGCATCTTTGGCGTTGCCTTTCTTTGTGATTGGAATGAAAACTGACCTTTTCCAGTCCTGTGACCACTGCTGAGTTTTCCAAATGTGCTGACATATTGAGTGCAGCACTTTCACAGCATCACCTTTTAGAATTTGAAATAGTTTAACTGTAATTCCATCACTTCCACAAACTTTGTTCATAGTGATGCTTCCTAAGACCCATTTGATTTAGCATCCCAGCATGTCTGGCTCTAGGTGAGTGATCACAGCATCGTGGTTATCTGGCTCATGAAGACCTTTTTTGTATAGTTCTTCTGTGTAGTCTTGGCACCTCTTCTTAATATCTTCTGCTTCTGTTAGGTCTATACCATTTCTGTCCTTTGTTTTGCCCATCTTTGCATGAAATGTTCCCTTTGTATCTCTAATTTTCTTGAAGAGATCTCTTCTTTCCCATTCTATTGTTTTCCTCTATTTCTTTGCATTGATCACTGAGGAAGGCTTTATCTCTCCTGGCTATTCTTTGAAACTCTTCATTCAAGTGGGCATATCTTTTCTTTTCTCCTTTGCCTTTAGCTTCTCTTCTTTTCTTAACTATTTGTAAGATCTCCTCAGACAACCATTTTGCCTTTTTGCATTTCTTTTCTTGGGGATGGTCTTAATTACTGCCTCCTGTACAATGTCATGAATCTCCATCCATAATTCTTCAGGCTCTCTGTCTATCAGATCTAGTCCCTTAAATCTATTTCTTACTTCCACTATATAATCATAAGGGATTTGATTTAGGTCATACCTGAATGGTCTAGTGGTTTTCCCTACTTTCTTCAATTTAAGTCTGAATTTTTGCAATAAGTATTTCATGATCTGAGCCACAATCAGCTCCCGGTCTTGTATTTGCTCACTGTGAAGAGCTTCTCCATCTTTGGCTGCAAAGAATATAATCAATCTGATTTTGGTATTGACCATCTGTTGATGTCCTTGTGTAGAGTCATCTCTTCTGCTGTTGGAAGAGGGTGTTTGCTATGACCAGTGCATTCTCTTGGCATAACTGTTTTAGCTTTTGTCCTGCTTCATTTTGTACTCCAAGGCCAAACTTGCCTGTTACTCCAGGTATCTCTTGACATCCTACTTTTGCATTCCAGTCCTCTATGATGAAAAGGACATCTTTTTTTGGTGTTAGTTCTAGAAGGTCTCGTAGGCATAATCTACAAGTTCTTTGGCATATTCAATAAAGCAGAAGTAGATGTTTTTCTGGAACTCTCTTGGTTTTCAATGCAAGTGAACTGTTCAGTTTCAGGTTCTTCAGCATTACTGGTTGGGGCATAAACTTGGATTACTGTGATATTGATTGGTTTGCCTTGGAAATGAACAGAGATCATTCTGTCATTTTTGAGATTGCACTGAAGTACTGCATTTCAGACTTTTGTTGACTATGAGGGCTATTGTATTTCTTCTAAGGGATTCTTGTACAGGGGCTAGTGATCAAAACCATCCTCAAGAAAAAGAAATGCAAAAAGGCTAAATGGTTGTCTGAAAAAGTGAAAGTGAAAGTCGCTTAGTCATGTCTGACTCTTTGTGTCCCCACTGACTATAGAGTCCATGGAATTCTCCAGGCCAGAATACTGGAGTGGGTAGCCTTTCCCTTCTCCAGAAGATCTTCCCAACCCAGGGATTGAACCCAGGTCTCCCTCATTGCAGGCAGATTCTTTACTAGCTGAGGGCAGTGCTGAGCTGAGCTGACCTGAGAGGGCAATGCTTTCAGAGTGTAGCCCCGCCAGTAATCCTTCTGATAGAGTCCTTCTATTCCCCTCTGTAGTCCAGGGAGCGCTCCAGCCTCACCCCTGAAATCTCAGGTTTTCACAATGGTGTCTTGTCTCTGGGTAGTTCCTATAGCTGGTCTCCTCATGAAGAGAACTGAAGTCGGGATGGACCTATGTCACCTCCTCAATAACACTGCTGTGTTAATATTCTTTGCAGCCAGGATGGCCAGGAGACTCATTAGTAGCTCAGTTTTAGAAAGAAGTTTCACCTATCATATCTTCTCCAAAAATTAAGGTTTTCCTCCTGATTTGTTTGGCAAGCAGGGAAATTCTGTGTGCCAGGAAAACAATGAGTTATTCAAGGTCATGTAGCTAGTAAGTGGAAAAGCCAAAGATTCAACTTAAGGTCTGCCTTATTCCAAAGATCATGCTCCTAATGTATTTTGCCATAGTGATGATGAACCTCATGTTAACCTGATGTTAACCCATCACCCACACATTTATTCACATGTCTACACACATGCATATTTTCCCTCGGAAAAAAAAGGGATACATTTTTCCAATTTTTCCTGCGGCTACCTCTGGATCTGTGCTATCTAGTACCACATGGATACAAGCCACATGCTGTTATTTAAACTTAAAATAGTTAACATTACATAAAATTTAAGATACAGGTCTTCAATCACACTAGCCATATTTCAGATGTTCAGTTGCCTCAAGGGCTCTCGGCTCCTGCATTGGATAGCACAGCTAGAGAACATTCCCATCCCTACAGAAAGTTATATGGCACAATGCTGCTTTAATCTTTTCATCTGGACTTGCTGGTGGTTCCATGGATGGGGATCCCCCTGCCAGCGCAGGGGCCGTGGGTTCAATCCCTGGTCTGGGAAGATTCCACGTGCAGCTGGTGTGCCACAACGACCCAAGTGCTACAACCCCCGAGCCCCTTAACCTGGAAGATGTGCTCCACAACAAGAGAAGACCCTGCAGTGAGAAGCCCATGCACCCCAGTGAGGAGAGGCCCCCACCGGCCACAGCTAGAGAAAGCCTCAGGCAGCAGCGAAGACCCAGCACAACCAGCAATAAATGAAATAAACAGGAAAAAAATCTTTTCACCTGACATCTTATGTAAAGAGAACTGGTCATAGCAGATCATGTAATATATTTCTCATCAGATGTCATTATTTAAAGATAATGACTTTCTCCATAAGGATGCATTGACTTTAGCTGAAAAAAAAAAGTTTTAATTCATTTACACATACCATAAATCACTTAACGCTTTTCCTGAGTATTTACTATTTACTTGGCACTGTGAAGAATCAGTTGAAGACAAACATAGCCCTTTCCTGGGAATAGCCCCTAAGCTAATGCCAGAAACAAACATGAAGAAAGGGTCATTTCTGTGTCATCTGGAGCGAGTGCCACGGAAGTGTGCGTGGCAGCAGCAGGATACAGAGAAACTCTGACCGGTGACGCTGGCACTGATGTTGGAGGCACTCGGGCTAGCCCTCTGTTCTTTGACGAAGCCAACAGGGCTGACTTCAAAAACAACTCCATAGGAATTGCACAGATCTCCCTCACCAGTGCACGGTTCCGCGGCTGTCCTCAGCCTTGATTCTTTGCATTGCTGCGGAAAATGGCCCCACGCAGCCGCGTTAAACACCAAGGAGCCCTCGCCCCAAAGCAGGTGGGCACTTCTCTTCTGCCCATGGCTCTTTTACAACAGAGGCTATCGTCTTCAAATCACCCGAGACCCGGGAAGCCGAGTACAAACAGACTTAGATCAGATGGGCCTCCCGCTTGTCCCCAATAAATCATTTGAAATTAAGAGCACTTCCATTTGGAGCCAAGCAACATGGGAATGCTAGAGGGCAAATGCCAGGCTACACGGGAGGATGTAAGAGCTGGCCCACAGGCAAGGTGGAGGCCCCACACTGCTCTGCATTAAGATGCCACTTTTATTACAAAGGAGAGTGAGCAATCTTTATCCAGAGTCTGTGTGTGTTGGATTGTGGCTTTAAATAAATAATTCCTAGCTCAGTGTTTCAGTCTCCCTTGTCTAGTTAGAGTTGCAAGGGGAAAATGAAATGGCAAAGTTGTACCACTGGATTACCCCAAGGAAGGATCTTAATATTTGACTTGCAAACTCTGATTAATACTGCATAGGTAATGCTTTTCATGAAAGGCAGGGATAGCGATCCACATGTTGTGTGGGGAAAGGGGAAGCCAATTGCACAGAAAAGAAATCTGAAGAGTTCCTCCTTGGGGTCAAAGAGTCACCGTGGCTATGTGAAGGTTCCGTAATTCTTTCCTTGAAAAAAAGGGAGCCCTGAGCCATCAGTAGAGAGAATAATGCCAGCATTTAGGGGGGGTGCAAGGGTGGGGGTGTTTCTTCCGCCAGACCATGGAGTCTGCTTCACATTTTAGTTGCCACCAGTTCTGAAGCTCATTTGCATATAAAGCATCTGGAATAAGCAAAACTAATTTGAATCTTCTTTTATAAAATGTTAGTGGGATTAAAGGATCAGGTAGCTGGTTCCCTTACAAGATTCACTGGAGGGAAGTCAGAGACGGAGATAAAATCATTAGGCCAGACCCACACTGGCAACAGTTCCCGTGTAAACTCCGTCTCTACAAAGGCCGTATTGATCTGGCAGCTTCTCCTCTCCCCTTCCGGACTGCAGAGTGGTCTGCAGAACGAGATTCTTTAGCTGCAGACACACCTGTGACGTTTCTCTTCCCCCAGTTTCGTGGGCCCTCTGATCTTCAGCCTCACCACAGGGTCGTGGGCAACCCCCTCAAGTGACCTACTTTAAACACCTGGGCAGGTCATCACTACGGTTTTTATCAGAGACCCATTTTCTGGGTTGTATCTTGCCCACCCCTTGTCTCTGGGGTGAAGACAACATCTGGCAAAAACAACAAGGGCCCCATTCGTGTATCTAAAAGAGAATTTGTTTTTAAGTAAAATTCGTAACAAAACACAAGTTTACAGATGGCAGGAATCGTAAGACCTTGCAGTTAATTCTAACTCTTTCACTTAAATAAAAGAAAACCCTCAAAACTCAAAGAGGCAGACACCACTACAGGGTCATAGACCTGGTTAATGACTGAGGCAGGCTTAGGATTCAAGACGTCTTACTTTTAGTTTAGGACTCTGTCCCTTTTGGGGTCATTTTATTCATGTTTTTAAAACAAACACCTGTGAGAAAGGATCGCGTCCTCACCCTGGGGAAATACATTGATGACCAACGACAAGCCTGTCCCCAAGGGTTTATGGTTGAATAGCATAAAATGAACACAAATGAAAGCCAAACAAGTGGCCTAAGAAAAGGAGATAAAGCTATCTCAATAGAAGTTCAGAAGAAGTAGAAAATGGATAGGGTTTTAGGGTTCTAGGAGATTTGAACACAGAAGTGTAATGTCCATTATCACACTGGGTGGGTTCCGCCATTGCTTCAGCCCGTGAGACCGGGCCTCCCACCTTCTAAGGAGCCCGCTGGCAGAGGACCACGCTCCTTCTAAGGAGACCGCGGGCTGCACGCGCGCACGGGGATGAGGCGTGATGTAGGCACGGCCTGGCGATGCCTGCCCTCCCCCGCCTCCTTCCTCTCGTCAGGCTTCCTGGACCTGCAAGACCTTTCCCCTGGGACTGCTCGAGTGAAGCGTCTTGCGGAAGCTCTCCTGATCTATTTGTTTGCTGACCATTTCTATCATGAATGGCTGCTGCTGTTTGTTAAATGATTTTTTTCTGCCTCTGTTGAGATGATCTGATCAAATGGTTTCTCTTTTCTTAGTCTGTTAATATGCTGAATTGCAGTGATTGGTTTTTGAACACCAAGCCAGCTGTGAATAGATCCTTCCCGGACCGTTCACCTGCTGTGTTCCCTTCCTTCCCTGCCCTCCCTCTCATTTTCCCTTCCCCTCTTCTTCCTTCTTCCCTTCTTTGTTCCTCCTCCTTTTCCTCCTCTTCCTCCTGCCTTTTTGCAGACTATTTCACATGCCGTTTCTTTTCGTCTTCTTCTTACTTAATATGGGGAGTTCTCTTAAAATGTCATTGTTTTACACACTGTGGGCGCATTTTCCTTGACACTTACTATTTGATTCAAGGTCTGTTTGTTTTTGCAATGCAACGTATAGTTCCAAGACTGTGCTTGTCTGTGTGTGTGTCTGTGTGTGTCTGTGTGTCTGTGTGTCTGCCTCTGTGTGTGCGCATCTGTGTGTGTCTGGGTGAGTGTGTCTGTGTGTATGTCTGTGTGCCTCTGTGTGTCTGTGTCTGTCTGTGTGGCTGTCTGTGTGGCTGTCTGTGTGGCTGTGTGAGTGTGTCTGTGTGTGTCTGTGTGTCTCTATGTGTGTGTGTCTCTGTGTGTGTCTGTGTGTGTCTCTGTGTGTGTCTGTGTGTCTGTGTGTGTCTGTGTGTGTGTGTGTGTGTGTCTGTGTCTATGTATCTGTGTGTGTCTGTGTGTCTCTGTGTGTGTCTGTGTCTGTGTCTGTGTATCTGTGTGTGTCTGTGTGTCTCTGTGTGTGTGTCTGTGTCTGTGTCTGTGTATCTGTGTGTGTCTGTGTGTCTCTGTGTGTGTCTCTGTATGTGTCTCTGTGTGTATCTGTGTGTGTGCATCTGTGTGTGTCTGTGTGTGTGTGCATCTGTGTGTGCATCTGTGTGTGTGTGTCTGTGTGTCTGTATCTGTGTGTGTGCATCTGTGTGTGTCTGCGTGCGTGTGCATTTGTGCTGATGGGGAGAGACGGCTCAGCTGGGCTGTCTGTTGTCTTTGCAGGGTGACCTGGGCCCTGCTTCCTCTCCTGACAGGTCGTTCTATGTCTGGTGCCTGGGTTCACTTCCCTACTCAGGGATGTTACTTCCTTTCTAAGAGAGGTATCACTAAGCTTTAACTCTTTGTCTGGTCTTAGCATGGAGGCTTTAAAAATGGTAAATCACACACGTTTTGACAACTAACTTAGCAGGAACAGCCTTCACTCATGGGATTTTCTCTTAGTTTCCTGTTGGGACGACGGTGAGTTTGGAGGGAAAATGTTAGGCTGTTTTATTCAATTATTTTAAAAAGTATCCTATTCCATGCATAGCGCTTATGAAATTGTGAGACGGAATCCTGTAAGGCGGAAGATCGGGAGATGCATGCACCAAGATCAGACCCCGCATTCTCCTCCTCGCCTGCCGCCGTGTGACGTTCACCCCCTTCCGTGCTTGATGATTGATAGTCTTATGTTTGTTTTAAAGGAAACTTATTTATGCATTTAGGCATTTGCTCGTTTGGCCGTGTCAGGTCCTAGCTGGGCAGGCAGGATCTCCCCTGTGTTACGCAGGGCCTTTCCTGGTGGTGAACACGGGTTGGGGTGCAGGGGTCCAGCCCACGCAGACGGCAGTAGCTGCCGCGTGCGGCCTTCGGTGCTCCACCGCGTGTGGTATCTCCTTTCCCTGACCTGAGGTTGGACCCGCGTGCCCTGTATTGCCGGGCAGATTCACAACCACTGGACCCCCGGGGAAGTCCTTTAAACCAAATTTTAAGTCATTGCACCATGTATTTGAGGCAGTGAATTCTACGATTTGGCTTCACCCTTGTTGGTACTTCATAGAATTTTCTGTTATTTTTTAAAGTAGAAAGCAGAAATACATGCATTTTTTTTAACCAGTTCCTACATATCCTTACACAATTTAAAGTAATATATGTACCATGCATGCACAGAAGGTCTTATAATGGAAAGTTAGTGGTAGTGAAAGTCGTTCAGTCATGTCCGACTTTTCATGACCCCATGGCCTACAGAGTCCGTGGATTTCTCCAGGCAAGAACACTGGAGTGGGTAGCCTTTCCCTTCTCCAGGGGATCTTCCCAACCCAGGGATCGAACAGAGGTCTTCTACTGGCAGGTAGATTCTTAACCACTGGACCGCCAGAGAAGTTCCCCCAGCCTTCTCGCTGTTGAAAAAAGTGAAATAAAAGTGAAAGTTACTCAGTCTTGCCCGACTCTTTGCGACCCCGTGGACTATACGGTCCATGGAATTCACCAGTCCTGAATACTGTAGTGGGTAGCCTTTCCCTTCTCCAGGGGATCTTCCCGACCCAGGGATTGAACCCAGGTCTTCCTCATTGTGGGCAGATTCTTTACCAGCTGAAACACAAGCGAAGCTTTGTGAAAATAATGAAGTTAGGTTCTTCTATTTCACAGTCCCAAAGGTACAATTTTAGCAATTTCTATATTTATTTGTTGATTTTTCTTCTTACTGTTAAATAATAGGGTTTTACTGCATCTTTTGAGTTGTTAAATTTAGATGACATTTAGGGACTCTGCACTCCAGATGAACCGCTAAAAAGAAATGGTCCTCATGTCAAAGTCTATCCTAAATTGGATTCCATAGGAAATCATTCTGAAAAAGAGGTTTATGTGCAGGAAATTTATTGAAATGGTCCTTTAGAGTTGTGCTCAACTGCACAGAGCAAGGGAGAAGGACGTTTATATATCCTCGTAGACCCAGCATGGGCTGCAGGCTGCCTTTGAAGAGGGGCCTTAACTTTGGGGGAAGCAGTTTCATTTGGCAGATGGAGATTTTCAGAGTGGGACTCACTTGTTAGCCACCAGCGGGCAAGTCTCTGTGTTCTTAATCCTAAAGAGTGGCCTGAGCGGCACACCCTAGAAAAATATCCACTGCACTTTTTTATTAAAATACTATGAGGTCCTATTTAGACTATGGGCTTTTTGCACATGTTTGATTCTCTTGTAGTTTCTAACTCAGTTTTTCTTGGTGATAAAAAGAAATAGACATATTCTAGTCTGAGATGAGCAAAGTGCATTCCTACTGTTTAAAAATTACTCCTCATGAAAAAGAAACCCTAGCATCACTAATGTCCATCATCAAGCATCTTTCCCTTTCTCAGCTCATTTTCATAAGAGAGGACCACTCATGGTTCGGTTTGAGGATTGATGAGATTATCCCCAAGCTGACTCTCATCAAATAAGTTTTTCACCCAAAAAAAGAGCAGACGTTCTGTTCACACCACTATACATAGCTCACTTTTTTAATTGTTATGCATAGATTGGTTTATTTTAACATGATGTAGATCAAGCAAATGAGAAACATGGAGATGAAGCGTTAGAAATTTTTTGAAAGTAATAATTTCAGCTCGAGCTAAAATGGTTGAAAACAAGATCTGGCATCCCCACTATGTGTTATGGACTCCCTTCTTTATGAATGTATTGGGCTTTTGAGCACAGTTAATTAAAGAAATTCAAATGCTCTGTTAGTGAAAAAGGTTAATAGTTGGGAAGGGTCAATATGTATGCTTTTAGCCAAAGTAAATGGCCAAATAAATACATAACTTTTTTTTTCTATATTTAGGTTGGCCAAAGAGCTCGTTCATTTTGCAATATTGCTCTACTTGACTGGAATTCTCTATCTGCCAATCTCATCTTCTTTTCAGCTCTTAAGAAATGGTGTCTTGTCCTCCACTTGTATGCTCTCACGATGACTCAGAGAGTAAAGGGTTAATTGGAAGGAAAGATGCTTCAGCCACGTATTTATATACTTCTAATTTCTATCTTTGAAAGGTATCTGCTGAATCCACGTCAAATTATTTGCATTTACTATCTTTTGAGCATGGAATTATGGGACACTTTCACTTTCCATCTTGTATATGTTGTATGTCAGCTTTGGGACATATTTTCTTGCTGTATGATTACTGAGGTATTTCAATTGTTTTCCCTGAACTGTGAAGGAAAGTTGTTGGGTTGGTAGATTTATTTTGCACTTTGTTAGACAGCATAAGAAGTAAGTGATAACTTTCCTTATTAAATTAAATAAAGGCATTTTTATCTTCTGTCAGTGAGTATTCAAAAACATTTCTTTGTCACGTGACTACTCACATTTAAATTTTCAATGAATTTTTCTTCATTTGTATCATTCTCTTCTTTGGACTTTTTCAAATAATAAAAATATTTCAAACGGGTCATGAAAATGGCTTTGTGGATGTAGATTTTTATGCCACTTAACTTTGACTATTTTTCCTAACTTCTGAGGAAACTTTGGAGCTTGACTACTAGCTTTTCCTCTGAGAATATGGTTATCAACAGATTTTGGAGAGAAAGCAAGAATGATATTTAAAATGAAGATATACTGGATTCTACAGTCATACCTGGGCTTTATCTCCACCTGCCCAAGGAAAAGATGGCCTTTAATACTATTTAGAATATTTTACTTTCCTCTAAGTACCATGAGGATCACCAAGGTCTCAGGAGACTTAACTATTGACAGGTAAAGGCCTGAAATTGGATGACCTTTTACTCTAAGGAAAGTCATATTCTTGGGACTCTTCTTTTTTAAAGGAAAACAATAAAAATCTATAATTAAAATTTAACATTCTTAACTGAGCATTGTAGCCATAGAAAATAGCTAATTATTCACTGAGGGCGATATAGAAGAAATCAGATTTGCTGATTAACAAATAAACTTACAAAATATTTCCAAAAGGTTTTCTCATAAACCTGCCAAGAATTCATTTAGCCTCGGAAACCCCTCCAGATCTGCAAGTTACTCTAAGGCCTCTAATATAATCCCCTCAAACACATTCTTAAAGTCCTTCAGAAAGCACTGGTACTTATCAAATATATTCAAATATTTGGTAAGAAAATTAAAATATGAAAACTAATATAGCAATTGCTCTCAAACACAGTTTTCCAAGTAGATCTTGGTGATTCAGAAGAAAAAAAAAATCTATGAAGACTCTTTGGTATTTATATGATAGGCTTATATTCTGACAGCACCTTTTATAAGAATAAACTGGTCCAAGAATATAATAAAAATAATCCATATAGATTAGCTATATTTTATCTGAAAGACAGGGAACAGGAAGAACAAAGTTACCTGCAAGGCTATCTTCAACTAAGTAAAGTTGATGTAAAAAACTCACATTCATAAATCAAGCATTTGGGGAGAGTGTTTATTAATTTATAAAATAACTCACCATAGGCTATTTTTTAAAATAACTCTGTTAGTGCATTGAAAATATGATTCAAGGAAATAATTTTAAGTTTATCTTTTCAGGAATGCAAATTTAACATGAAATTAAATGTAAATGATTGTTTTAAACATTCATTTTCAATCAAACTAGCTGCACACACATGTATGTATGCATTCTTGCATTGTGTATGTAAATATGTATATATGTATAGAGATGACAGTGACAATATTTGTATTATAATTCACCAAAGAAAGCAAACTTTGTGGTCTTTAACAAATGTATATGGCAGTAATACACATGGCTAGTTATGGCTACAGAACAAATAATTTTCTTCTGTTTTTCTTTTTTAAAATTGAAAAAATAATTACAGCAATGCCATTTGAGTATGTATATTAAAAATGTAAACAATACAGATGGAGATATGTTACTCTTAGTTGTCACCTCTGTTCCTATATTTTCCCAAATGATACCAAAGATTTTTATTATTCGTTAGATCACTTTGGTATAGGAGTTTCTTCTATGAATGGACACAATAATAATTTGTTGGCCAAAAAATTCGTTTGGAATTTCCATAACATCAAACAGAAAAACTCAAACAAACTGTTTGGCCGACCCCATATATAGTTGTATATAGTTTTATTTTGCATGAATTTTTTTTCCATTTATTTTTATTAGTTGGAGGCTAATTACTTTACAATATTGTAGTGGTTTTTGCCATACACTGACATGAATCAGCCACGGATTTACATGTATTCCCCATCCCCATCCCCCCTCCCACCTCCCTCTCCACACGATCCCTCTGGGTCTTCCCAGTGCACCAGCCCCGAGCACTTGTCTCATGAATTTTTTTAAATGGTAAAGTATCATATTTATTTTTCTTTAGTGCTCTTGTCACTCAACAGTATGTCCTGATAATATTTTCATATTGTTTACATGAATTGACCACAGTCAACCCAAATTACATGTGAGGTTCCATTGTTTAGCTGCATCTTTTCCTTTTCATTTTAATGAGAAGTTTCTCCCAAAATGTTCTTACCATCACAAGAGTAGATAGCATTGGATATTCCTCTTTATGCTTACATACATGTGTTTCCCAGATCAGATCGTGACAAGTGGAATTCCTGTGTTCATTTATTTAATTGTAAAGAATTCAGAAAGATCCTGTCAAAGTGGCTGTGCAAATTGATGTATTCATCAGTAGTGTTACAAATACCCATTTCCTTATATGTCAGTGCCCCTTCAGTTTGTTAAGCTTTGCGAGTTTATCAGTCTCGTTGTGTTCTGCGGCATTTCCCTAGTTATTAATGGTGCTAACCATCTCTTAAGTGTTTGTCATGAATGGTCTGTACACATTCTTTACATGTTTCTTTTTTTCTCTCCCAGTTGCATTGGTTGTCTCTTTCTCAGTAATTTTTAGGAGTTGAAAAATATATTCTTTCCAGTTAAAAACAATGAAAATACAGCATCCCCGATCTGTACTCGTAGTTTTCCAGTTTCTGGTTTTTGTATCTTTTGTCTTACTGACGTTTTCTTCAAGTGTATGATATAGTGGAGTTTTTCCATAATGGCCTTTTCAGTTTATGTCCTGTTTAAGAAGACCTAGCCTATTCTAAGAGTCTAAACACTTTTGACGCAGTTCCTTTTGAATAGATTTATATATGTGTATATATATATGTAATATATATATCTAACTACCATCATGATCATCAAGGTCTCAGGAGACTTGACTATTTAATCTATTCAAAATTTTGTTTTTTGGGGGGATAGTAAGAAGTATCTCACTAAGATCTAAGATTATTTTATATTTTTTTAAAAGAATCATCAATTGTCATAATACCATCTTTTTTCACAGCATGCAAAATATACAATTCTCATGTATATAAAGATATGTGTCTGAGATTTCTACTACTTTACACTGGTCAGAGATTTTTATACATCAACACTACTCTGCTTTTACTGCAGAGCTTTATAATATCGCATAAAATTTGGAAAAAAGGGAGCTCTTAATATTTCCCATTTTCCAAGAGATCTTGGTTTCACTTGTATTCATTCTCTTTCAAGTGGATTTAGAGAACTAGATTCTCAAGTCACAGGAAAGATCATAATGAAATTTTGATTGAGATAAGATTAAATTTATGATTATGTTAAGGGTAATTGGCATTTTTCAATATTAAGTCTTCTCATTAACCTGACTATTTCCTTTTCATTGGGGGTAGTCTTTTAAGAGCTTCTAGATTTGTTTTTGTTATTTGCATGTGCCTGTAAAATCTGTCTATTCAGATTTTCATTACCATCTTTAGCCAATTTTGGAATTTTTTTTTATAACATTCACTTCATCTAGGTTTTGAAATTCATTGGCATGACATTACATCTCTGTATCCACAAGTATGACTAACATAGTTGTGCTGAACAAGCATCATTCCTTTTGAACCAGATACTCCAGAAATGTTGGTCTCTCCAGAGAACAAATTTTCATTTTATTGGTTAATATTAATACTGATGGTTTACTTTTGTTGTCCTTGTTTTTCTATTTTTCTAATCTATCTTTTATTTTTAATTCTACTTTTGGGGATTTTTGTTGATATTTTTCCAGTTTCAGGAAGCTATTATGTTTTAGCTCATTTCTATTCATTCTTTCTCTATTTCTAATACATGCTCTTCAAGTTATAAATTTCCCTTAGGCACTTTTCTGGTACCATACCATTGGTTAACGTGTAAAATATGTGATGGCATTTTTTTATCATTTCTTTTTCTTTGTAACTCTGGGTTTTGTATACATAATTTAAAATTGCATAAGAATTAGAACAATAGTACAAATACTACATAATACCTCTTATCTAGATTGCTAGTTGTTTACATTTTTCTTCATTTCCTTTATTCTTCACTATCTGTAGATACCCAAACATACGTATATATCTTTCTATATAAACATGTATATGTGTATATATGTAGATGTATGCATACATATTTTTTAAAGAATTTAAGAGTCAAGTACAGACATTCTGCTTCTGCTCTCCTAAGTACCTCTTACATAATCACAATTCAGTTTTCAAACTTTGAAATATGACATTGATTTTATTTTATTATCTGATCTTAAGGCCATATTCAATTATACTAATTATCCAAAAAAAATTTTTTTTCTGGTCAGGATGTAAGCCAGTGTTGCTCATTTCATTCAGTTGTTGTATTTCTCAACATTCCTTTAATCTGGAAACTTTTCTCAGCCTTTCTTTGTCTTTCATGACCTTGAAATTTTTGAAGAGTAAAGGTCTGTAAGCAAAACTCTCATCAGTAGGTTCGTTTCTGATGGAGATACAGGTTAACCGTTCTGAAAGTACTGCTTAAACCTGAGGAGATGAGTGCAGAAATTGTGGTTAAAGGGGTCAGGTCTCTAACTGACAGAGAAAGAAGTTGTAAGTGTGAGAAGGCAGAAGATGAAAACGAATTCTGCCTCTGAGAAGCCTGGAAGCTGTGACACTCACAGAGCAGTGAGCATGCCTAGTGCTTGGCTTTTGGTTTTTGTTTGTCTGTTTGTTTTTTAATTTTTATTTTTAATTTTTTTCATGTATTTTTATTAGTTGGAGGCTAATTACTTTACAATATTGTAGTGGTTTTTGCCATACGTTGACATGAATCAGCCATGGATTTACATGTGTTCCCCTTTTGAATCCAGTTCCTCGTGAAAGGGACCAGGGATCCCGGGAAGGGGGCAGTTACAGAGCTGGGTGGGGAAGGCATGAGGCGAGCCTAGACTCTCTGGGGCAAGAGACCAGTGCTCACGGAAGGACGGAGCCACGGCAGAAAGACGCAGGTGCCACCTGGAAGGTTTCCTGCTGGTCAAGGTTAGAGCAGTGTTGAGGTCAAAGTCATGACTATAACAAATTCCATCCTACTGAGTAAAAGTAGAATTCATGAGCCAGTACAGATACAGACAGATAGATGATGGATAGGAAGGAAGACAGGAGAGAGGGAAGGAAGGAAGGAAGATAGGAAACTCTTCCTTACAGTGAAATGCCATTTGTTGTAGGTTGTCCATACTATGAATTTTATTTTTTCTTTAATTTAAGAGTTCTCAGAAGTTGTCATTTTAAATGTTCAGTTGAATAAGTTTGGGTGATGTGTGTGTGTGTGTGTGTGTGGTGATCGTGGTGGGAGTAACTTTCTTGCTATAATCTATTTCTGATTTTATTAAATTATAATCAATAGAAGGGGTCCACATGATTTTTACTTTTTTGAATGTGTGGGGATATCATTTGGAGCAAAATGTATAAGCAATTTTTTGTGAACCTTCTCTCCATGTTAAAAACGATTGTCATTTAAATATGTATTCTCTCACTTAAGCTATAAAGTACATGCAGTGGCACATATATACATATAACTAGACATAAAACAAACAAACAAAAAACCTTATTTTTCTCACTGTATAAGAAGTCTTGTGAGCAGGCAGTCCACAATTATGCAGTAATGTCACAGTTTCATTAAGGTCTTAGGCTCCATCCACCACTGTTACTCCTCTTTCATCAGGTCCCTTTCTTCCTGATGGCCTCCTCTCTTCCCAGTATAGGTTTTCTTTCTTTTTTTTCAACTTCCAGTCTCATACGATGTCCCATATAAGAGCAGGAAAGGATGGCACTTTGGCACTTCTATCAGAAAGCCTGAAAACACTAAGAAATCCCAAGTAGCCGTCCGCACGTGTCTCATTGGCCAGCACCGTGGTAAGTGGCCATCCTACCGATGGATGCGTGGAGCTTAGGAGAGAGATCTCAGGTGCAAAGCCTGTCTGGGCAGTTCCAGCAGGGGATGTCACTTGCAGTTTTGGGGTGGATGAAATGAAGTCCCCCTGGATGGTATGCAGAGAAGAAATGACTTAGGCCAAGGATCAACACCAGTGAAGAATGATGACAGAGGAAAAGGACTCTGCAAAGGAAATGGATAAGAGCCAGCCAAGAAGACTGGGCAAGATCCTGGAGACTGTGGAATCCTGTAGCCATGGAAAGGGAATATTTCAAGAAGGATTAGGAATCAATAATAGCGAGAATTGCACAAAGCTAAGGATGGAATTGTATATTTTTGTCCCAGTGTCCATAAATATGGGGTTTTTCACCTTTCCTTTTTTTTCTTTTTCCTGTGCCAAGGCATGACCAGAAGTCACCCTTCCCCTGCAAGGTGCCCCCTGGCCTACAACAGGCCAGCCCTGAATTTAGCTGTCGTTAGACCTCATTCTCTCCTATTTCATTATTTCCCCTGGAAACATAAAGAAAAAGTTGTAATAGGATTTTTGAAAAGGAAGCTCAAGTCCATTTTCCAGCATGAACACTGTGTGAGCCATTTTTTCAGAATGACCACTTCCAGGGACGTGTCTAAACAGTAGCCCTCTGGGGCCAGGCAGAGGGCACCATTCCTTCCTTATATTTTGTTCTCTTCCTATCACACTCAGCTCAACAGAAACAACAGCAGGGGGAAAACGGAGGGGGTTGAAAAGAGAAAAAAGCCTTATCTGCAGTTGTGATGAATAGACTTGATTGGGCCGTCACACAGCGGGCAGGTGATGGCCATTGCCTGTCTATTTCAGGACTACACTTTCCACTGGCCACAGGTGGTTTTCCTTTTTTGGCTCTGCGGCCCTGCCATCATTAAGTTTGCCTGAAGCAGCAGACGGCTTCTGGGAGACCAGAAGATGGGGGGAGGCAGGGCGCAGAGACAATCCAGCTGACATGTTAAGCAGGAAATGCAACCATCTGAATGTAAAGGAGATAAACCCTGTCTCTACACAGACTGTTCGCTCAGGGGAAATCGAGGTAAAATGTTACAGGATTCAGAAAGGGGGACACTGGGGTGCATACCTTTGAGGCCACCCGTGCCCTTGACCCTTTATTTCTAGGAACCCCTTCCCTCACCTAAAAATGATGAAAGAGGGGAGCAGGATGCTCTAAGATATACTGGAAATGTATAATTTGGTGGAAACATTTTTCTTTATTATATTTAATAATCACTTTCCATATAGGCTTGCTCCTTGGAAGGAAAACTATGACAAATCTAGACAGGGTATTAAAAAGCAGAGACATCACTATGCCGACAAAGATCTGTATAGTCAAAGGTATGGTTTTTCCAGTGGTCATGTACAGATATGAGAGTTGGACCATAAAGAAGGTTGAGCACCAAAAAAACTGATACTTTAGATTTGTGTGTGTCTTCTGGTGTGCAGAAGACTCCTGAGAATCCCTTGGACTGCAAGGAAATCAAACCAGTCTATCCTAGAGGAAATCAGTCCTGAATATTCATTGAAAGATCTGTTGCTGAAGATGAAGTTCCAATACTTTGGCCACCTGATGCGAAGAACCGACTCATTGGAAAAGACCCTGATGTTAGGAAAGATAGGGGCCAAAAGGAGAAGAAAGTGGCAGAGGATGAGATGGTTGGACGGCGTCACGGACTCAATGGCCATGAGTTTGAGCAAACTCCAGGAGACACTGTGGACCGAGGAGCCTGGCGTGCTGGAGTCCATGGGTCACAGAGTCAGACTCAGCTTAGGGACTGAACAGCAACAACTTAGCCTAACAGTTCAAAACGAGCGCAAAGTGAGTGTGTGGGGTTTCTCATTCAAGTGGGCAGACTTCTGCTACTGAATATTGAGCGTATCCTGCAAGTGTGATTTCTAGGATGCTGCAGACCACATCATTCTCATCTGTACTCGTTTTGTATTGTTAGGCTAGTTGTTTTTGTTCAGTCCCTAAGCTGAGTTTGATTGGACATACAAGGCAATAGGAAAGTGATTGCATTTTCTTGTTTTTATACTAGAATGTACGTGAATGACATGGTAACCTGAAATCAGGTTTTGATAATAGGTCGTCTCTAAATTAGAGAGGACATGATGATAGGACAGAAGTGACAATTGCAAAGGCAAATATCACTAGGAATTTTACATGATTCTGGACTTTCTTCATCCTGATGAGTTTGTAAACTTCACCCTCGAGGATATATGAGCAAATGTATGCAAAATGCACGTTGCATTTCTGAATATGAAGATTTTTAAGCCAGAAGAGAAAAAATTATGTGAAATAAAATGAATGCCATTGCTTATATAATTCCTAAATATAGCTTAAAAGTACAGATTCAGAGACTTTTTAAAATATAGGGATCATGGTGAAAGTAGTTTTGTTTGCTTATTTTGGGGTTTTTGCTTTTCAAAAAGAGTAGATGGATTCTTTTCCAGTTGTTAAAAGGCAATTTTGGGGGCACAGAAAATCATGATTCTTAAAGATAGAATCTTTTATTTAAGATGACCTTAAAAGTTTATGATAACCCAATCACTTAGTTTGTGATTGAAATGTGTTATTAAGAAAATGAGAAAACATTATCCACAGTGATATACCTGTACTTTTAGGGAAGAAGATGATGCCCTCAAATATTAGAACGAATACTTTTCAGAGATTAGCCCAGCAAATCGTCACCACTGCCAAAGCTAGAGCTGAGAGATTTGTCTTCCAGGTCCCTGTTCTAATCTGATGGATGGTCTTTTTTTTTTTTCTCCAGTTATCACATAAAACCATTCATGTAGCTCCAGAGAAAAGATATATATGTGTGTATATTTTAATCAAAGGAGCCAGGGACATTCCGACAGCCATTTTCTAACTTACCACCAAGACACTGTTATTGCAAAGTCACCACCTCCACCCCATCCCAAAGGCAAATTGATTTCAAATCACATACATATTGCTCTTACAGAAGTAATGGGTCTCGATGACATGACTGCACGTTACAACAGGAGTAGGTGATGTTTATATGACTGTATATTTGCATGTGTTGTTTCCTTTACAGAGGCAATGCTCCCAGGGGGAGCTCATAAATGTAGATTGTTTCCTATACTCAGATGCTGCTGAAGAACCTCCACGTTAGGAACCTGGGATGGGTTTTCTCAAGCTGGAATCACTTAAGGACGCTCTAGGGGAAACCTGGATGCTGATGGGCAAGTATTGGACTTGCATGTAAAATCATTGCCCAGAGGAGCTAATGATGATAAATAGTCATTGACTTTGAGTTTCATCCCAGAATATGTGTGCTGGGCTAATGGATAGCAGAAAAGGATTAGGCAGTTCAAGTATGCATTCCAATGGGCACACACGCAGGCTTAGCCCATTAGAAGACTATGTCCTGATACAGTATGTCACTCTGATACTTTCAAGGGTGGACAAGACAGGCATATTTTCAGGAGTTTTAATGTTCATATTTATGAATTATAGATGTGTACAATTCAGCCCCTTTGAATGGATTAAGAATAAAAGCGAAAATGAAACAAATCATGGTTATAAATTAGCTGTCTTAAAACATAGTAATAGGGATACAAAAGGAATATCTCCATTTCCATTTCCCCATTAATAGTTTTGCAAGGGTATAATCTTCATGCTGGCCAGTTTCTTTGGAGGACGTTTCAAAATTATGGGCAAATCAATCATGTTTATTAAAGAAACTTGGTTGAAGCGTATGCTGCTTGGGAAGTATTCTGATTCTGGGACATAGAGTGAAGGAAGAGTCCTACCTGTTCCTAGAGCTTAGAATCTACCAGGGAAGATTGTTGTTGTTATTGTTCAGTCACTAAGTCACGTCCGACTCTTCGCGGCCCCATGGACTGAGGCACACCAGGCGTCCCAGCCGGTCCTTCACTATCTCCTAGAGCTTGCTCAAACTCACGTCCATTGAGTTGGAGTTGCCATCCTATCATCTCATTCTCTGTCGTCTTCTTCTCCTCTTGCCCTAAATCTTTCCCACCATCAGTAGGAAACTTGGCTCTTTCCAATGAGTCAGCTCTTTGCATCAGGTGGCCAAATACTGGAGCTTCAGCTTCAACAACAGATCTTCCAATGAAAAGTCAGGGTTGATTTCCTTTAGGATGGACTGGTTTGATCTCCTTGCAGTCCAAGAGATCCCCAAGAGTCTTCTCCAACACCACAGTTCAAAAGCCTCAATTCTTCAGCACTTAGCCTTCTTTATGGTCCAATTCTCACATCCATACATGACCACTGGAAAAACCATAGCTTTGACTATACAGTGATTTGTTGGCAAAATGATGTCTCTGCTTTTTAATACACTGACTAGGATTGTCATAACTTTTCTTCCAAGGAGCAAGTATCTTTTAATTTTATGGCTGCAGTCACCATCCACAGTGATTTCTGAACCCAAAAAATTAAGTCTGTCACTGTTTCCACTTTTCCCCCATCTACTTGCCATATGATGGGACTGGATGTCATGATCTTAGTTTTCTGAACGTCGAGTTTTAAGCCAGCTTTTTCACTCTCCTCTTTCACCCTCATCAGGAGGTCCTTTAGCTCCTCTTTGCCTTGTGTCAGGGAAGACAGTAAACACAAACATAAACAACAAGAGTGTAGAATAACGTTCGCTAAGGTCAACAGAAGAAATCTGGAGAAGAAGCTGCGGGAGCTGAAGGTACACAGAAGGGCTACTTTCAGCCAGTGGCAAGGAAGGAAGACTTCTTTATAGCATGAGATGGGATTGTTGCAGTAAAGAATAGGCGGTGGGACGTCCCTGGCAGTCCAGTGGTTGAGACTTTGCCTTCCAGTGCCAAGGGTGAGGGTTCAATCCTTCCTCAGAGAGCTAAGACCCAAGTGCCTCATAGCCATAAAAAGGAAAAAAAAAAAGGATAAAACAGAAGAATATTGTAACAAATTCAATAAAGACTTTTAAAATGGCCCACATAAAAAACAATCCTTAAAGAAAAATAAAGAATAGGTGGAAGTTGAGTATGTAGAGATGAAAGAGAGAGAGAGGAATGTAGATAGAGAAACCAATGCCGTCAAAGGCTTGGAGAGCTAGGTGGGAAAACAACCAAGGTCTGGAAACAGAGAAGTTCAGTTTGACTGTTTTATTTTTTTAATTAATTAGCTTGCAATTATATTTGGTTAGGATGCCTAGTGAAATGTATCTGGTTGAAAGAGTATTTTTTTACCTACTTGACATACAAGATTAATTAATGTCTTGGTAAGAGAGAGCAAATGGCTATGGAGACCCTACAGAGCAACTAAGTTCATTACAGAAAAAAAGAGTGTTTACTTGGGTGGAGGGTGATTGAAGTAGTGGCTCATGCATCCCAAAGAAACCTATTTGGAAGTAAGTTTGTTGAGCATGTGGAATGTTCCATTGCCAAACACTCCTTGGGTAAATTCTTTGGGCCTCTAAATTATATTTTTTTCCTCAGTTATTCATTAAAAATGATTCATTTCAGTAAAGATATGTCTGTTTTTTTTTGTTTACTATGGGCTCACTACTATGCCTCACTTTTAGGAAAACTTATGTTTGTCTTTCGAGGTTCGATGCTATGTCCTTCATGAAGTCTTCTTTCCTCAATCCTTCCCTGCAAGTCTCTATCTTATTGCCTATCAGACAAGAATATAATCCTTTGTCACCTGTCTGCTTCATCCCAGCCCCACCCTGAAAGTGGCACTTACTCATCCCCAACGTCACACAGTTCAAGAACCAAGAACTTCCAGATGTTCAAGCTGGATTTAGAAAAGGCTGAGGAACCAGAGATCACATTGCCAACATTTGTGGATCACAGAAAAAGCAACAGAATTCCAGAAAAACATCTACTTCTGCTTCATTGACTACAATAAAGCTTTTGACTGGGTGGATCACAACAAACTGTGGAAAAATCTTAAAGAGATGGGAATACCAGGCCACCTGACCTGCCTCCTGAGAAATCTGTATGCAGGTCAAGAGGCAACAGTTCAACTGGACATGGAACAACTGACTGGTTCCAAATCGGGAAAGGAGTCTGTCAAGGCTGTATATTGTCACCCTGCTTATTTAACTTCTATGCAGAGTACATCATGAGAAACGCTGGGCTGGATGAAGCTGGAATCAAGATCAATATCAATAACCTCAGATATGCAGATGACACCACCCTGATGGCAGAAAATGCATAAGACCTAAAGATCCTCTTGATGAAAGTGGAAGGGGAGAGGTCAAAATCTGCCTTAAAACTCAACACTCAGAAAACTAAGATCATGGCATCTGATCCCATCACTTTATGGCAAATAGATGGGGAAACAGTGACAAACTTTATTTTGGGGGGCTCCAAAATCACTGCAGATGAAATTAAAAGATGCTTACTCCTTAGAAGAAAAGCTATGACCAACCTAGACAACATATTTAAAAGAAGAAACATTACTTTGCTGACAAAGGTCCATCTAGTCAAATATATGGTTTTTCCAATAGTCATGTATGGATGTGTGAGTTGGACCATAAAGAAAGCTGATCACCAAAGAACTGATGCTTTTGAACTGTGGTGTTGGAGAAGACTCTTGAGAGTCCCTTGGACTACAAAGAGATCCAACCAGTCCATCCTAAAGGAAATCAGTCCTGAATATTCATTGGAAGGACTGATGCTAAAGCTGAAACTCCAGTACTTTGGTCACCTGATGGGAAGAACTGACTCATTGGAAAAGACCCTGACTCTGGGAAGGATTGAAGGCAGGAGGAGAAGGGGATGACAGAGGATGAGATGGTTGGATGGCATCACCGACTCAATGGACATGAGTTTGGGCAAGCTCTGGGAGTTGTCAATGGACAAGGAAGTCTGGTGTGCTGCGGTCCAGGGGGTCATGGAGAGCTGGACACGACTGAGTGACTGAACTGAACTGACCGAACATCACACAGTAAGTTCTCAAAGAATGTTGCTGACTGCCAGAGGGAAAGTGAGAAATAAAAAATAAGTGATTAAAGGATTTATTTTTAAATTGCTATAGTGTTTGCTATTTTATTATGAGCCATGTTGACTGTGTTGATTCTATTTCCCTTCCTATGAGGAGCTGTTGGTTTGACTGGTGTAGGTATCTACAGAGTGTGTGTCATCTGCTCACCGGCCAAGTTCACCTAGACCCCTGGGCTTTACAGTCAGCACTACGTGTGTGCCCCTACCACAATGCTTCACCAGAGTCGAACAAAAGTATCTACTTACAAGACCTGGGATGTTGGTGTGTTGGGCATGGGGAAAGGTGTTGTTGGGGTGGAAATACTGTCTCATTTGGACAATAGCATGCCCACTCTTTCAGAAGCATTTCTGATGGTTTCACAGTCAGTTCTAATTTATTTTCTTTCTAGAATTCACTTCCTCATCCTCACTTTCCTCCCCTTTGATTTTTGTACCCACTCTCAATTTCTTGGTATCTTCTTAACTCTCAGCAATGCTAATGGTCTCCAATTTCCTCCACTTTTTGAGTATCGCTTTTTTTATAGTAGCCTATAAACTACCTCGTTAATCAGATAGTGTAAAATCCAATTAGAGACATTAGAATCCAGAAATACAAGTGTTAAGGAATGTGTTTTTGATTGACAAGGAAGCCGAATAGACCCATCTATTTAGAATCTTAGCAACAATTAGCTGCCTTAGTTTCATTTATTGTGACATAAAAAATCTGGTTTATCGAGAGCTCTATTGAAGAAGATTTCTATGATATGCACCATGAGAAAATATCTTCAAACTAAAATGATTGTTTTGCTGTAATAAATTGAACCATATGTACACTATGTTATTCAATCTTTTTTCTTCAAGGCATAAATTGATATTAAAGAACATTTAAGTCATAACACATGGTTATCCAGGCATGAACGAGGCAATAACCCATATAAGTTGTCAAGGTGAAGCCAAAGCATTTATTAGAGGTTTGTGTTGTTTTTGAAAAGTGCATGGTTGGATAAACATGGATTAGTGCTATTATGCTGCTACGACGACTCAAGTGTGTTTTTACAGTGTCAGTAATTTTTATGTTTAAAAATCACTGGTGCAGTATATTAGCTATAATTTATGTTTATCATCTTGTGTACTCTAATAGGTTTCAACAAACCATTTAACACTTCAGCTTGTGCATATACATTACTTAATAGGTATTTATCTTAAAAAAGAGATACTTAACGGGACTTTCAAGCTCGCAACTGCATGCTAAGAGAGTATACTGCAGTGTTTCCATTAACTTTCTTTTCCCTGTTTGCAGTTAACTTTGAACATTCTGGCCACTTGCCTCTTTGTGCAACGTGCCACCGAATGACACAGTAGAAGCGAGTGTGTTCGTGTCCTTGTCAGCAGCAATGACATCAAGTTCTCCCGGCACGGGGTGTCCGTCACACTCGCTAAGTAGGGTGGCTGCACGATATAGCCAACACAGCTGAAAATATGACGAAGGTCCAGCCATCGGTTGCCACATTGGGGTGTCCTTTCAGAGGGTCTAGTTTGCCTCGGACTGTAGCTACATCTATGAGGAGTTTTGCGAACTGTGTGACCTAGACTCTTGTTTTAGAAGAGTCTCCGAGCGAACCCCAGGAGCTGAGTGGACTGGAGGAGGGATGGCAGGGAGTCAGTTGGGACTTCTCAGTCACAGGAGGTTTGCCGCAGCAACATAAGAGAAGACTTCATTTATCATGACACTATCGATCCTTCCAGAGAGTGCTGGGCTTGTTGTTTCTGCTGCAATGATGACCTATTTCTCTTTTGGCTATTCTAAGTAGATGGATTACTGGTGTTTAGTCTTTTCATAAAGGAGATGGATTCACTTTTAAAATGTACCCAAAGTTGGTGAGGTAGATATGCTTTTGGTCTTTTTTTTTTAAGTTATATACTTTTTAGCCTACTGATAGTCATGATAGAAATGGATTTGGAAGGGAAATGCTCATGAAACTAGTTACCACTTAACCAAATGGTGCCACTTTATTCATTGTGACATGGCTGGATAAGAGTTTGTTTGGAATCTTGAAATTATGAATATACTGATCCACTCAGCAATAAATGTTTAGAGACTATAAATTCTCTTGAGTCAATCAAGCACATCAGTTGGCTGAGTTAGCAAACTGGGAGGATTTATTACTCCCTGGAGACAAATCAACCGGGATGAATTGTTTAGTATTGAGAACTACTTTTTCCCTTGCAAAAGTAGTGATGACACTTTGACATCTTATCAGAGAGAAACATTACATCTTGATGATCTTTTCAGTACCGGTAACCTCTGGTAACTGGACCAAAATTGTTTCTTACATGTTTCAACCTTCATTATTTTCATGACAGCATCAAAATTACATGGTAAACACTATAGGCAGTTTATGCAGAAATGTATGTAGACTGTGTTCTCAATGAAGAGAATTAAAAGGAGATTTTCGTTAGCATCCTGAATGGACAGTTGCATCATTTCAAATGGATCAAGAAAGATAATGGTTTAGCTCAAAACTTCCACTAGACGTACAACTTTCTAGAATGATGTAGAACTTTCTGGAATGAATCAACTTCTGGGTCTAAGCTATCCAGTACATAAGCCCCTAGCCACATGTGGCTGTTAAACACTTGAAATGATCAACTTGAGATGCTAGTGCAACTGAATAACTGAATTATCGATGTATTTAATTTCCCCTGGTGGCTCAGATGGTAGAGTCTGCTTGCAATGCAGGAGACCTGGGTTCAATCCCTGGGTCGAGAAGATCCCCTGGAGAAGGAAATGGTAACTCACTCCAGTATTCTTGCCTGGAGAATCTCATGGATGGAGGAGGAGCCTGGCAGGCTTCAGTCCATGGGGTCACAAAGAGTCGGACATGACTGAGCAACTTCACTTTCACTTGCTGGAAATAACCATGGGTAGCTAATGATTACCATATTGGATGATGCAGGAGCATTAGCCCCTTTAAGAAAAAGCCTGAAGAACAATTTAAGCACTAGGTTAGAGCAGCAGTCAGAGATGCTGGCAGACAGGTATCTGCTTTTAAAAGGCAGTTTAGGACAAATCAGGAAACTTAAGGGAAATGAAAGCCATACAGATTTTGAAATTTAAATAGCAAGAGATCTTACCATAAAAGTGAAGTTATCCACATATGAAACTTAGTAGCTTTACAAGTGGGAAAAGATAGGAGTGCATTTTATGAAACATGAAGCAGATGAAATATTTTTAACACATATGTTTAGAAAGTAGAGAGTATAGTAACAAAGCATTGTAAGGTACTCAGGTGTCAGTATCGGATGTCTACCATGGTTATCTTCTGGCTGAACGTTTTCCTTTCCTCTCTCTATTCAATCCTCCCTACAAGTACCAAGGTAATACAACTCACCTGCCTAAAATTCTTCAAGAATGCTACAGACTGAAAAATAATATGTGTCAAAGCATAACTGAATCACCTTTCTCTGCACCTGAAAACACTGTCAACTACACTTCAATAAAATATATGTATTAAGGGAAAAAAAGAATGCTACAGACAATACGTGTGCTGCTGCTGCTGCCGAGTCGCTTCAGTCGCGTCCGACTCTGTGTGACCCCATAGACGGCAGCCCACCAGGCTCCCCCGTCCCTGGGGTTCTCCAGGCAGGAACCCTGGAGTGGGTTGCCATTTCCTTCTCCAATGCATGAAAGTGAGAAGTGAAAGTGAAGTCGCTCAGTCGTGTCCAACTCTGTGCGACCCCACAGACGGCAGCCCACCAGGCTCCCCCATCCCTGGGATTCTCCAGGCAAGAGTACCGGAGTGGGGTGCCGTTGTCTCCCGCCAAATCACGTGTTGAAATCCTATACCCGATATGAGAGTTTTAAGATGCAGGGGTCTTGGGCGGTGATTGGGTCCTGAAAGCGGCACCCCATGAATGGGATGCGTGCCCTTAGAAGAAGGGCGGGAGCGCTTGCATCTCCTCTGTCGTGTGGGAGCACAAGAGGACCCGCACCACACACTGGCTCTGCTTAGCACCTTGATCAACTTCTCAGCCTCCAGAACTGTGAGAAATAAAGGCCGAAGCCACCGTTTGTGGTATTCTGTTATCACAGCCTTAGACAAAAGCTTCCCATCACCTCCTAGTTATCTTCCAAGACGATGAGCGTTCGAACTTTTACCCACGGCCCAGTAAAATGAATGAATTGCCTCGGGATGGTCAGAAGGATGCACCCTCGGCCCAGAAACTGTCCACAGCGCTTGATTTAAAATTCTGCCTTCAACACGTTTTTTCACAGAAGCATGCAGACCACACATAAACACACGTCTTCTTTTTTTTAAATTTTTAATGGCGGCAACAGCAGAACCAAGAGCACAGACCTCGAGGCTGTGCAGAGCGTCCAGCCTTGAGGTCTGACTGCTCTGGCGCCCAGGGCAGCCGCGGCGCGGTCCCCGGAGGCAGGAGGACACGGAGGTCTAGCGCTCATCGCGCGGGCCCTTCGCGCTCAGGCCTCGCGTTTGCAGTGATGATTCCTCCGCTGAGGACTTGACCAGCCGGCGGAACAGATGGTTTTAGAAACTGCTCCCCGCTCCGACCCCTTCCAGTCTAGGGGAGGTGCGATCTCCCCGTAATCACGACCTAGCCCGCGCTGACTGCTTTCCCACCGCTGGTTTTCCTCCGTGGTATCTGAAGTCCCGACAGACAGCCACTCTACCTTTAGGGGGCTCCTAGGCGAGGCCGGGACCCCCCTGAGCGTTTTGCGTTCAACGCTCACTTAATTCCTCCCGTGACCCCGCCTGGCCCGAGCGAAGACTCTCCGGGAGGCTGTCGGCCCGCGAGGGGAGCGGAGCTGGCTCGGGGCGAGAGGACAGACTGCTGGGCTCTGAACGCGCCCTGGCCTCGGTGCGCTCTGGGCCCCGAGCACATCGCTGCTACTCAGTCCCCTGGACAGTAAATCGGGTGAAAACAGGACCTACTTCAGAAGGCGGCTGTGAAGACTAAATGTGACTTCTGTACCACACTTACAGATCTTGGCTTATCGGAGATGCCAGTGTATGCTTGCTATTATTATTTATGAGCCTAAAGCCCGTTTGCTATTACATGGTACTCTGTGCTATCAGAGAGAACTGGAGAAGGAAACGGCAGCCCGCTCCAGTATTCTTGCCTGAAAAATCCCGTGGACGGAGGCGCCTGGTGGGCTACAGTCCATGGGGTTGTTGCAAAAGAGTTGACATGACTTAGCCACTAAAATACACACAGCATCGGAGAGGACACACCTTTTTAGAGTGGAAGGTCCCTGTCCCCGTTTTTAAATAGCTTGGTGTGAGGGTCTCTATTTTATGCAGTGGATAGGCTGTCATTTAAACAAGAAGTTCTTATGTTTAAAAAGCAAAACAGGATACTTTGTTCTTTCTCCATTGTCAGGAAGGCAAGTGTGGACAGCATCACAGGAAAAGTTGTGGAAGCTCCCCTGTTTGTGTATTGAATGGATTATAAGAACCCAGATAACATCTTAAAGACCAGGAGGCTTATGATTGTTTCATTTACCTGTGGAGAAACTTGGGAAATTTGGCTACAGTCTCATTGTTGTTGTGTTATAAAAGAAAAGGGGGTTCTTTGTGGACATTCCCGTGTTTAAGGTGCAGATAAACATCTGCCTTGGATGACAAATAATGGGAAGCTCAAACCTGAAGACCCTTTTCCTATCATCCCTGAATTAATTTCTACATACTTGATGAACAGCCATAAACTCTATTCTTTAAAGGCAAAGGAAGCCCGTGAGCTGAAGAAAACATGCGAATAACTGGGTCAAGCAATTCCAAATGTGGAGAAGCCATGAAGAAATATTCTGCCCACCATCGTGGGCTTTTCTCATTTCTACTGCCATACCAAAACAACCCTGAGACTGTGTTACAGCAAGAAACAAATACGTAAATGTAAAATCTGTAGCTTTGCCTCTTCATCCAAGACACCCAAACTTATAACTATCTAAAAATATTAGTCTTAAACTTCATAGCGACCATTTTAAATCCATTTTTTTACTAGAGAAATTCCACACTGCTCTTTATTGTGCTTTATGTACAAAGGTCTTCAGAAGCATTGCTGAATAGTTAAATGAAGAAAATGGTGTGAACATTTTACTGCTTTAATTTATGTGTCTTAAAATATCAGTATTCTTAGCAAATAGGTGGCACTCACAATGATTATCAATCATTTTTATCTTTATTCCCACTTTACTTACACATTCATTCAAGCGGCTATTCACTTGCTTGTCAGGAATGCAAAGGCAGATGAAGCTTGATGTGTGTGTGCTCAGTCGTGCCCGGCTCTTTGCGACCCCATGGATAGTCCATGGAGTTCTCCAGGCCAGAATACTGGAGTGGGTTGCTGTTTCCTTCTCCAGGGGGTCTTCCCAACCCAGGGATCGAACCCAGGCCTCGCTCATTGCAGATGGATTCTTCACCACCTGAGCCAGCAGGGAAGCTGGTAATACTTGGTGACTGTCCTCAAAATGCTCACCGGCCATGAACCTAGAGATTGTCATCCCGAGGGAAATAAGTTAGAAGGAGAAAGACAAATATCATGAGATATCATATATATGTGGAATCTAAAATACGGTGCAAACAAACCTGTCTACAGAAGAGAAACACTCACAGACATAGAGGTCAGCCTTGAGGTTGCCAGGGGGCAGGGAGGTGGGGAAGGAAGGCTCGGCCTGAATGTTTGTGCTAAGTCAGCATCGGTGGAAAATCAGGGAAGCAAACCTAGAGTCAGCTGCTCATTCTCTCCCCATGACAGCCGGGGACTCAGAAGAACTTCTGGATACAGCATATTCTTGGCTGTTACAGGCAGAATGAGAGGTTCTCTGAACTTAAAGATGGGTTTGAAGCTCACAGTGGGAGACTGACTTGTAAATATATAGATTAAGTTTCCCCATAAAATTAGGTTGCAAACCGAGAATGAATGTGTTTACTAAGAATGCTGATGCAAAACTACGTTGGAAAGGAAAGGTGTGTTATTTACTTACATAAATATGGCTCCAGGTCTGCCTCCTCTGGTTATTACAGGCAGCTGGTTGAGAAGCTGTGTAATACCTCTGATGAGCTGTCTCTCAGTTTGCATCCACCTGATCTCATCCCCGGTCAGCCTCTGGAGGCAGACACTGGAGATCCATGGTAGCGAAGTCCAGCACACGGACCTGAGCTGGGGCGTGAGCCTCGGGAGTGCGTCGCCGTGAGCTTCCAGGCGCCTTTCCTTGCTGACTTGCCACTCCGGGACCTCGGGCCTTTTCTGTGAAGTCCTTGGGCTTCCATCCTTCTCATCAGTAGGATGAAGACACAAATTTTTAGCCTTGAGGATTCCCCGTGATACCCGTGATAACCTGAGCATTATCAGAATGGGGGATTTGCCTTATTTTGCACTGATGCCCAGCTCCCAGAAGAGCAGGCTCTTCATAAACACCTCTTGAGTGAATTAATGAATGTGTGTATGTAAAGGATGTAAGAGTGTCTAGAATATAATACGTTCTTAATAATCATGTATTGGTTCATTTTCCCTTCCATAAATCAGCATGGGCATTACCTCCTACCAACTCCCAAGCTCAGGTGAATGTCCTGAAAATGGACAGAGAAAGTATCGTTGAATGAAATCTTGTTGCAAGCCAATATTCCACAGTGTTCCACCTGGTTTCCCAGGACTGTTAATAGAAGCTATGTAGGAGTATAACCGTGTCAGGTCTGAGAAGGTTGGGGGATGTGGCCTTAAACAGATTTCTTTACTCTGGGGCTGTTCAAAGCCCTTACTATCCGTGTGTGTGTGTGCATTCTCCATGCAAGAGGGGACACAATACACAGCTTCCCAACCACATTCGATCAGAGGACCCTTTGGTCACAGAGTATCTCAGGGACCCTGTATGAGCATAACTCCTTGGAAAATGTGGATCTAATCATTAGCTTGAAGAGCAGACACAAAGCAAAAAGCATTTATTTTTATAGGACAGTAAAACGCTTTTTTTTAGGTCAGGGAAGGCTTATTTAGGAACAAGATGTGGAGTTCTCACAACCCAAGACAGTCATCGAGGAAATTTCATTTCAATGAAGCATTTAAATGAGTGAAAACAAATGAACATAAAATAAGTATATAATAACACCTTGGGAAAATTAACCATCTCTCCATTTAACATCTGTCACAGAGATAATCGTAGCAACTAGATTGATTATGGAATAGGAAACTGGAAGTTTAAAAAGAAGCAGCTGAGTTTGCTTATATCATCTACAAAGGGACTACTTTCTGTGGCAGATTAATATTGCACGAAGGTTTGAAGTTTCATTAAAGAAGCCTGGTTGGATGGTGTTACCGTCGGTTACAGAATGTGTGTGTGTAATCAGACAATGCATTAGGCCATTAGAAGACATAATGGTATTATTTATGCATTCTGGATTGTGCTATGCCTTAAGTGATGGCTTTTCACAAGGAAACTATGTAACATTGTGGCATATCTGTAACAATGAAGATATAATCAGCACATTGATTATAAAATGACAGGTAGATTCCTCTGCATCATGATTTGGTGTTAGTTGGGATTTTCTTTCTTGTGCAATTTTATAATACTTCAGTGTCTTTTATAGTTTTGAAAATCGTACATGTTTGCATTTCTGAAACGTTTGGTTATGTATAATGAAAGAATTTTTTTAATGAACAAAACCAAATAGTACAACAAATGCCTTACATTGAATTCTTTTTTACTTAAATTGTATATCAAGGGATGTCCACACTGGCAGATTACACTCCTCTCTTTACATGTAAACTTCCTGCTGAAAGCAGGTCAGAGTTAACAACTGGAGAAACTTGGAGACCTGTTTTTTAAACAATTAGTTTTATGTTCTTTTAAATAATTGCTTCATTATATTTTGTACATCTGTGCAGGGGTTCGAAGACAACGTTGGTAAATTTCCAAATAGTTGTAAAACCGGGGAATACCGGTTAAGCAATAATGTAACCCATCTGTGGGCGGGAGAAGAGTCTTTATACAATAGCAACGCCACCGTCCCCAAATTCCTTTAACAAAAGAATTAATTCTGCTCTGTGAGAAAATAGTTCTGATTCAGGTGAGGATATCAGACACTGTATTTTTAAAGAAGATAGGCTGTAAGTCGCTCAGAAGAGACCGACAAAAATGATAAAAGATTTGGAAAACAAGGCCGATGAGAGAAGGTGAAGAGCATGGGGATATTCATTCCAGTCAAAGGAGGCTGAAGGGAGAGATAACTGTCTGCCTGAAAGTTAAATAATGATACACGCAGAGGAGGCATTGCTTATCATCAGTAAAGAGAGAGGGGGCGGTCAGGAGAGAAGAACTACACCCATTTTACTTAATATTAGGAACAGTTTTTGAGATACAAAGTTACATGAAGGAGTTAAACGGCAGGAAAGTCTAGGCTTTGCAGTCATGGAATCCAGAGTGAGTTTGTTGCAAATCCTGTAGAATACATCTGAAACACACTGAAGCTAGTCTGGCCTGGAAAATGGGCTGAAACTCACCTCCTGTGTTGCAGATGATGGTGTGAGTTCTTCACTGCTGTAATAACTGGTTTAGTCAGGAAGGAAGGTGTATCAGGACATTCATAGATCCATAAATCCTTCCTAAGGGACACGCATCAAAACTCAGCATAAATATTCTTGAATATTTAGCTTAGAAATTACTGATGTTTTCAATAGAGAAGCATAGTTAGCAAATATAAGAGTTCTGTATACCCTTGACTTGGGGAAACCACACTGCTCTCAATCCCAGACCACATGGTCCAGTTAGAGTCCACTCCACTTCCCAGCCCAGGCCTTAGCCTGGGGCAGGACGTGTCCACTGCATCCCTGGTCAGGGCAGCAGGCTCAGGTCAGAACAAGGAAGCCAGTCCTCAATCCCCTGTTGGAACTGTTAAAAGGGCGACATCCTCTGCTTGGCCGCCTCTCAGCTGGTAGAAAGTAATCTGCAATTGCTGGAGGTCATGGCGCTGCATAGTAAAATTTGCCTCAAAAGGAAGAGGAAAAGTGAAGCAGAAAGACGAAGAAAGAAAACAGGACATTGTTTGGATGATACATGTGAACGCCTGAGTACAGTCATGACTGAAGGTGACTATTTTCAGACTTTGGTGTGAATTAATGAATTCCTGCTAGTTGTTTTTAACAATATTTAAGGCAATGATCTCTGCCCCATAAAACTTAACTTTTTAGAGTGGGGAGACAGACAGTAAACATTGAGTTCAGTTCAGTTCAGTCGCTCAGTCGTGTCTGACTCTTTGCGACCCCATGGGCTGCAGCACCACAGCATCCCTGTCCACCATCACCAGCTCCCAGAGCTTGCTCAAACTCATGCCCAATTGAGTCAGTGATGCCATCCAACCTTCTGATCCTCTGTCGTCCCCTTCTCCTCCTGTCTTCAATCTTTCCCATCCCAGCATCAGGGTCTTTTCCAATGAGTCAGTTCTTCTCATCAGGTGGCCAAAGTATTAGAGTTTCAGCTTCAACATCAGTCCTTCTGATGAATATTCAGAACTGATGTCCTTTAGGATGGACTGGTTGGATCTCCTTGCAGTCCAAGGGACTCTCACAAGTCTTCTCCAACATCACAGTTCAAAAGCACCAATTCTTTAAAGAGTAGATCTGACAGAAGGAGATTAGTGCTGTAGAGAAAAGACGAAAGTAGAGCAGGTCAAGGTGTGTGTGTGGGACACAGTTTTGTAAACAGGTGGCTAAACAAGGACCTTCTGAGGAGGTGACAGCTGAGTAAGGAAGGATATGGGGGGACATCTGGAGGAAAAACATGGCAGAGATGTATTTCACAAAGTCTAGATTTTAAGACAGGAGATAAATAAAGGGCTCTACGCAACACAAGCATCTATGCCCTCCCCTCTGTTCTCAGACAGAAGCACATGGATTTCAGCTGACCTCGGGCAGTTATTCATTAACAAGGAGTATAATTTCATGCTCAAAAGAGCCTTCTAGATTTTAAAAGCTGAAATCTAGAGCACACTTGGTTTGTCTAAATACATGCATGTAATTCTTCTCATGTAGATATATGTATATGCATTTGCATAAAAACTTTAGTTTTTCTCAGTATTGCTTACAGGTAACATTTCTGTTTATGGGCAAATATGAGCTATTCGCCTTTTGCTTTACTTTTGAAGAATAAACCAAAATTTAAGTCTGGTACGATGATTCTACAATCAGAGTTTAGAATATTTTCTAAACAACCACTTAGAACAAACACTACTAAGGAAGAAACTATCAGCTTTAACAGAAGCAATCCTGGCAAACAATTATTTTCATTACAGCGCTGACAATTATGTAAATGCGTCTTGAACTGCAATGGGCACCTAATTATGACACCTAATTATGCCAATTTATTTATACACCTCCTTGAACAATATTTTATTTATAACTCCCCCACTGAACGCAAGACATGACAACGTCAGGAAGCATCATTCAGAGATGATTACCTCATCTTTGCAATACCAACACAGCTCATCTCTGAACCGGGACAGTCTGGGGTGAGCCCTGCTTGTGGGAGGGTCTGCTTTTTGTCAGTCACTTTGGGATATCAGAAGGTGAGCAGACATGACTGTGGCTCCAGCTAAGGCAGTGATGGAGCTTGCTGTTCTAGGAGATGTTCCTAGCAGAGGAAGCTATCCCATCACATCTTACTTAGGCAAAAAATCAGCTTCAGTAATTCTTTCTACTGTGTGTGAGCAAATTATTCTATTCTAGACCAGTAACAAGAAATAAGCATTAACACTGTATCACAGGGTCACTTTTATCATTTAGAAGGGAATTTTTTCTTTCCTTTTTTTCTTTTCTTATTTCTTCTTCTTTCTTTTCTTTTTCTCTTCTTTCTTTGTTTTCCTTTTCTTTGCTTTCCATCTCCAGCCTGACCGAAGTGGGTGCTCTGGAGCATGAGTTTCCCTACAGAGTTGGCCTCTCCTTGAGGCTAGTGTTTGGATGGTCTAGTCGTCTGTCTAGCTCTGGGGGCAGTGAGGTTAGGGATGGTGGGTAGGGGTTGGTAGCGTCCCAGGACAGGAAGTTCCCCCTTCACCCGGGGACATTCCCCAGTCTACACTCACAGCACGAGTGAATCGAGAGCTGGCTGAGGTCCAAAAAGCAGCCTCTGCAGGATCCCAGCATCCCAGGTGGCTGTCGCATCACCCAGATTGTCCTAAGGCATTTAAAGACGGTCCCCTATACCACCAGCACGGACTTCAGTTTGAGGAATTGTGAAATCAAGCTTTCAATAAACTCTTATTCTTGAAATGCTGAGGTGATGCTGAAAAGGACCAAAAATATGGAAAATTCTAAGCCTTTGTAAAATTAAGAGATGAGAAGATATGTGATCTCTCACTTCTGAACCCTTCAAATTCTAAATGATTTTCAAGGACTTTTTTTCTTTTCAGAATGTCTACCTTGCTCTAGTATTCTAAGATAACCTAAATTTTTGCTTGCATATCTAATGCAAACAACTAGCTCATTGGAAAAGTCCCTGATTCTGGGAAAGATTGAAGGCAGAAGGAGAAGACGACCTCAGAGGATGAGGTAGCTATATGGCATCACTAATGCAATGGACATGGACTTGCCCAAACTTTGGGAGATGGTGAGCGACAGGGAGGCCTGGCCTGCTGCAGTCCGTGGGGTCACACGTGTCAGACATGACCGGGTGACTGAACAGCAACAAAGTGCAGAGTTGAGGGACCCAATGTAGCGGAAAGGGACCTACCCGGCTCTGAGAATGCATCTAGGCACTTGAAACTCAAAGTGTGGTCCGTAGACCAGCAGCGTCGTCTGGGAGCTTATTAGGAGCATAGCCCCCGACTCAGACCTACTGAACCAAGATTTTAACACAGATCCTCAGGCTATTCACATGCATATTCAAACTAGAAAAGGGTTAAGATATATGACCTTGTTGAAATAAACTGATAATAACTTGACAGCCCCTTAAAATTTGGGGCCTTTGGGGTGAAGAAGGAGTGGGGAAAGGGACTGGCAGTCAAGAGCTGAACGAAGCAAAATCTCCCCAAACGGATGAACTGGAACCATTTTCTGACCCAAGGGAAGTAGAGAAGGCTGCCTTGAGTGAGTCTGTGACTAAATCACCCATTTTCATTTTGTGTTCAACTGTGAAAGAGCTATGCAACTTATGAGCTTTGCTAACCTATCAGCTGCCGCCTCTGGTTCCTCTTTGACAAGTCAGGGAAGGCTTCTTTAGGAAACCATTCCACACCTTCTACTAAAACTCAGAAAGCCTTACTTTCATGGGTTACAGAAAGCAGAAAACAAAACTAAAGTTGTTTTTTTTTTTTATTAATTTTCATTGGAGTATTGTTGTTTACAAGTGTGTGTTAGTTTCTACTTCACAGCAAAATGAATCAGTTATACATATACTTGTAGCGCTTGCTTTTAAAATTTCCTTCCCATTTAAGTCACCACAAAGTTTTGAGTAAGTTCCCTGAAGGATAGAGTAGATTCTCATTAGTTATCTATTTTATACATGGTATCCAGAGTATACATATGTTAATCCCAGTCTCCCAATGCCTCCTACTCCCCACTTTCCCTCTTGATATCCACACCCTTGTTCTCTACATCCGTATGCCTGTTTCTGCTTTCCACAAACATTCATCTGTGCCATTTTTCTAGATCCATCATATATGTATTATTTTAGGATACTTTTCTTTTTCTAACTTCACTCTGTATAACATTCTCTAAGCCCACCCACATCTCTACAAAGGACCAAATTGCATTCCTTTTTAAGACTGAGTAATATTCCGTTGCATATATGCACCACATGTTCTTTATCTGTCACTCTATCAACGGATATTTAGGTTGCTGCCCTGTCTTGTCTCTTATGTCTCCTGCATTGGTTCAGTTCAGTTCTGTAACTGAACTGCACCCCTGCAACTCTCTGCACCCCATGGACCACAGCACGCCAGGCCTCTCCGTCCATCACCAACTCCCATAGTTCACCCAAACTCATGTCCATCAAGTTGGTGATGCCATCCAACCATCTCATCCTCTGTCATCCTCTTCTCCTTCTGCCTTAAATCTTTCCCAGCATCAGGGTCTTTTTCAGTGAGTGAGTTCTTTGTATCAGGTGACTTAAGTATTGGAGCTTCAGCTTTAGCATCAGTCCATCCAATGAATATTCAGGGCTCATTTCCTTTAGGATGGACTGGTTGGGATCTCTTTGCAGTCCAAGGGACTCAAGAGTCTTCTCCAAAACCACAGTTCAAAAGCATCAAAAGCATCAATTCTTCAGTGCTCAGCTTTCTTTATAGTCCAACTCTCACATCCATACATAACTACTGGAAAAACCATAGCATTGACTATGTGGACTTTATTTAATAAAGCAATGTCTCTGCTTTTTAACATGCTGTCTAGGTTGGTCATAGCTTTTCTTCCAAGCAGCAAGCATCTTTTAATTTCATGGCTGCAGTCACCATCTGCAGTGATTTTGGAGTCCAAGAAAAGTCTGTCACGGTTTCCACTATTTCTTCACCTATTTGCCACAAAGTGATGGGCCCGGATGTAATGACCTTAGTTTTCTGAGTTTTAAGCCAACTTTGTCATTCTCCTCTTTCACTTTCATCAAGAGGCTCTTTAGTCCTTCCCGTTCTCCCATAAGGGTGATGTCATCTGCATATCTCAGGTTACTGATATTTCACCTGGCAATCTTGATTCCAGCTTGTGCTTCATCCAGCCTAACATTTCACATGATGTTTTCTGCATACAAGTTAAATAAGCAGGGTGACAAAATACAGCCTTGGAACCACTCTGTTTTTCCATGTCTTGTTCTAACTGTTGCTTCTTGACTGCATACAGATTTCTCAGGAGGCAGGTAAGGTGGTCTGGTATTCCCATCTCTTTAAAAATTTTCCAGTTTGTTGTGATCCACATAGTCAGAGGCTTTGGCATAGTCAATAAAACAGATGTAGATGTTTTTCTGGAACTGTCTTGCTTTTTTGATGACCCAACAGATGTTGGCAATTTAATCTCTGGTTCCTCTGCCTTTTCTAAATCCAGCTTGACCCTCAGAGTGGGAGAAAATAATAGCAAATGAAGCAACAGACAAAGGATTAATCTCAAAAATATACAAGCAACTCCTCCAGCTCAACTCCAGAAAAATTAATGACCCAATCAAAAAATGGGTCAAAGAACTAAACAGACATTTCTCCAAGGAAGACATACAGATGGCTAAAAAACACATGAAAAGATGCTCAACATCACTCATTATCAGAGAAATGCAAATCAAAACCACAATGAGGTACCATTACACGCCAGTCAGGATGGCTGCTATCCCAAAGTCTACAAGCAATAAATGCTGGAGAGGGTGTGGAGAAAAGGGAACCCTCTTACACTGTTGGTGGGAATGCAAACTAGTACAACCGCTATGGGAAACAGTGTGGAGATTTCTTAAAAAGCTGGAAATAGAACTGCCATATGACCCAGCAATCCCACTCCTGGGCATACACACCGAGGAAACCAGATCTGAAAGAGACACGTGCACCCCAATGTTCATCGCAGCACTGTTTATAATAGCCAGGACATGGAAGCAACCCAGATGCCCATCAGCAGACGAATGGATGAGGAAGCTGTGGTACATATACACCATGGAATATTACTCAGCCATTAAAAAGAATTCATTTGAATCAGTTCTAATGAGATGGATGAAACTGGAGCCCATTATACAGAGAGAAGTAAGCCAGAAAGATAAAGACCATTACAGTATACTAACACATATATATGGAATTTAGAAAGATGGTAACGATAACCCTATATGCAAAACAGAAAAAGAGACACAGATGTATAGAACAGACTTTTGGACTGTGGGAGAAGGCGAGGGTGGGATGTTTCAAGAGAACAGCATCGAAACATGTATATTATCTAGGGTGAAACAGATCACCAGTCCAGGTTGGATGCATGAGACAAGTGCTCGGACCTGGTGCACTGGGAAGACCCAGAGGGATGGGATGGGGAGGCAGGTGGGAGGGGGGACCGGGATGGGGAATACATGTAAATCCATGGCTAATTCATGTCAATGTATGACAAAAACCACTACAATATTGTAAAGTAATTAGCCTCCAACTAATAAAAATAAATGAAAAAATAAGTAAATAAAAAAATTAAATCCAGCTTGAACATATGGGAGTTCTCGATTCACGTACTGTTGAAGACTTGCTTGGATAATTTTGAGTATTAATTTGCTAGGGTGAGAGATTGTGTGCTAGGGAGTGCAATTGTGTGGTAATTTGAGCACTCTTTGCCATTGTCTTTCTTTGGGATTGGAATGAAAACTGGTCTTTTCCAGTCCTGTGGCCACTGTTGAGTTTTCCAAATGTGTTGGCATATTGAGTGCACCACTTTCACAGCATCATCTTTCAGGATTTGAAAGAGCTCAACTGGAATTCCATCACCTCCACTAGCTTTGTTCATAGTGATGCTTCCTAAGGCTCACTTGACTTCGCATTCCAGGATGTCTGGCTCTAAGTGAGTGATCACACCATCATGATTATCTGGGTCGTGAAGATCTTTTTTGTACAGTTTTTCTGTGTATTCTTGCCCCCTCTTCTTAATATCTTATGCTTGTTAGGTCCATACCATTTCTGTCCTTTATCATGAAAAGTTCCCTTGGTATATCTAATTTTCTTGAAGAGATCTCTAGTCTTTCCCATTCTATTATTCCCCTCTATTTCTTTGCACTGATCACCAAGGAAGGCTTTCTTATCTCCTTGCTATTCTTTGGAACTCTGCATTGAAATTTTATCCTTTGCCTTTAGCTTCTCTTCTTCTCTCAGCTATTTGTAAAGCCTCCTCAGCTGACTTTTTGCATCTCTTTCATGGGGATGATCTTGATCACTGCCTCCTGTACAATGTCTCAAACCTCTGTTCATAGTTCTTTAGGCACTCCATCAGATCTAACCCCTTGAATCTATTTCTCACTTCGACAGTATAATCATAAGGTATTTACTTTAGGTCTTACCTGCTTGGTCTAGTGATTTTCCCTATTTTCTCAATTTAAGTCTGAATTTTGCCAATAAGGAGCTCATGATCAGAGCCACAGTCAGCTCCCAGTCTTGTTTTTGCTGACTGTATAGAGCTTCTCCATCTTTGATTGCAAAGAATATAATCAATCTGATTTCAGTATTGGCCATCTGGTGATGTCCATGTGTAGAGTCTTCTCTTGCATTGTTGGAAGAGGGTGTTTTCTATGACCAGTGAGTTCTCTTGGCAAAACTCTATTAGCCTTCACCCTGCTTCATTCTGTACTCCATGGCCAAACTTGCTTGTTACTCCATGTATCTCTGACTTCCTATGTTTACATTCCAGTCCCCTGTGATGAAGATGACATTTCTGGGGGGTGTTAGTTCTAGAAGGCCTTGTAGGTCTTCATAGAACCATTCAACTTCAGTTTCTTCAGCATTACTGGTCAGGGCAAAGGCTTGGACAACTGTGATATTGAATGGTTTGCCTTGGAAACGAACAGAGACCATTCTGTCATTTTTGAGAATGCACCCCAAAACTGCATTTTAGACTCTCTTGTTGGATATGATGGCTACTCCATTTCTTATAAGGGATTCTTGCCCACAGTATTAGATATAATGGTCATCTGAGTTAAATTCACCCATTCCAGTCCATTTTAGTTCACTGATTCCTAAAATGTCAATGTTCACTCTTGCCATCTCCTTGTTTAACCTCTTCTAATTTTCCTTGATTCATGGACCTAACATTCCAGGTTCCTATGTGATATTGTTCTTTACATCATCAGACTTTACTTCCATCACCAGTCACATCCACAACTGGACATTGTTTTCTCTTTGGCCCTGCCTCTTCATTCCTCCTGGAGTTATTTCTCCTTTCTTCTCCAGTAACATATTGGGCACCTACCAACCTGGGGAGTTCATATTCCAGTGTCATATCTTTTTGCCTTTTGATACTGTTCATGGGGTTCTCAAGGCACAAATCCTGAAGTGGTTTGCCATTCCCTTCTCCAGTGGACCATGTTTTGTCAGAACTCTCCACCATGACCTGTCCATCTTGGGCGGCCCTACATGGCATGGCTCATAGTTTCATTGAGTTAGACAAGGCTGTGGTCCATGTGATCAGTTTGGTTAGTTTTCTGTGATTGTGGTTTTCATTCTGTCTGCCCTCTGAAGGATAAGAGGCTTATGGAAGCTTCCTGATGGGAGAGACTGATTTTTGGGAAAGCCGGGTCTGTTCTGATGGGTGGTGCCATGCTCAGTAAATCTTTATTTCTCCCGATGGGTGGGGCTGTGTTCCCTCCCTGTTGTTTGACCTGAGAGCAAACTATGGTGGAGGTGGTGAAGATCATGGCGAGCTCGTTCCAAGGGCCCCGTGCACGCACTGGCACATTCAGTGCTCCTGACCTGCAGCGGGCCACTGCCGGCCCACGCCTCCCCCAGGGACTCCTGGACACTCACGGGCAAGCCTGGGTCAGTCTCTTGTGGGGTCACTGCTCCTTTCTCCTGGGTCCTGGAGCATGGCCTTTGTTTGTGCCCTCCAGGCGTCTGTTTCCCCAGTCCTGTGTAGGTTCTGGCAGCTCTAAGGTGGGTTAATGCTGACCTCCTCCAAGGGGACTTAGGCCACATCCAGGTCTGCGGCACCCAGAGCCCCTGCATTGACAGGGGGCTTCTTTACCACTAAGGGCTTCCCTTGTAGCTCAGTTGGTAAAGAGTCTTTCTACAATGCAGGAGACCCGGGTTCGATTCCTGGGTCAGGAAGATTCCCTGGAAAAGGAAATGACAACCCACTCCAGTATTCTTGCCTGGAGAATCCCATGGACAGAGAGGAGCCTGGCGGGCTGCAGTCTATGAGGTCGCAAGAGTCGGTCACGACCAAGCACGCACAGCACAGTTCTTTACCAGTAGCACCTCCGCCGCTCGGGAAGCAGCAAAGCGTACTTGAGAACATGTCCTGGAGAAAACCCAGGGTGCAAGGGCCTATTTGTACTCGTAGGGGCTATCCCCTCAAGAGGTTGTTATTCCACACTCACTGATCAAGGTTAGGATTGCAGGTGAGTCGGAATTCTTTGCAGTTTGTAAAATTTGGCAGGATTCATTGGGACTCAGTAGGCCTGAGGGCACCCATATATTCCACACAATGTTTTTTTAAAGTATGATCAGCTTTTTAAAAAAATGCAAATATGTGTAAGAGCTATAAATTCTCCTGTTTTAAATATCATGTTGTCCCCTGGGAGAATCTCATGGGTATAGATAATTACTTCTATATGGGGAAAATGAATCACAACATTTTTGATGCATATCTATATTCTTTTGGCAGGTCTCTGGCATGAATCACAGCAGATGAATGAAACATTTTCTGAATTTTACTAGCACAAACATAGAATACCTCAAACTCAGAAAATAAAGTAAGAAGGAGCAAGATAAAATATTTCTTCCCCACCCATTCTATCCCTCTTAAAAGTATAATTAGAAAACAATAGAATAGATCAATCTTCCATCTCATCTGTGGAAGATGCCCAAGAACAAAGCCTTCCACTGATCAATAGCTTAGGACAAGATCTGTTTACGGTGGAAACAGACCATTAGAATTTTTTAAAAATTATGAAGACTCCTTAAATTCTCAGGTAGATCCCATGGCAGTTCTCTTGGTTTTCCAAGATCATGTAATTTATGTCTTTTATTCTGCCAACCATCATGTATTATGCTTCTACTAGATGGCTGGCACTTGGCTAGCTTTCTGAGAGGGTCTTAATAGTGTGAAGGGTCTCATGTCGGCTCTTAATAATGTGAAGTTTTAATAGAGGAAGCAAACACTGAATCCAATACTTAATTTTATATCAGGCAGATCTCTATTAGGTAAATGAACAAAGCACTCTCGGTGTATAGAGAAGGAGGCCCTCCCTCTGCCAAGTCACAGGTGGCTTCCCAAAGAGGACAGTCTTTAGGAATGACATTTCTCCAGAAGGATGAAGGGGAGCACTCAGATCATCATAATAACAGTAATAGCTAATTTTTATTGCAAACCTATCATGTACCAGAGTCTGAACAAGCGCTACTCTTGTGTTAACTTACTTTAATCTTCACAACATCCCTAGAAAGCATCTAATATTATTAGCTACTCACAATACATGAGTAATTTGTTTTCTATGGAATTCATTTCTAAAAAAAATATCACACTCATGGTCACAGAAGTATATGAGAGTCTTGTTTCCAAGTGCAGAATCTTGTCAGGTATAATGGAAGCAACTTGTGCGTGGAGGTGCGTTGGAGACAAGAGTGGAATGCTCCTTGGGCAAGGTCACAGGGAACTTGTCCCCATGCCAAGGAGTCAAGACTGCATCCTGTCAGAGATAAGAATGCTTCAAGATTTTTGAAGAAGAATGACATTTAAGACTAGTTTTTCAGTTAAAAATTAGTGACTGTGTGGAGCACGAATCGGGAAAGTGTCAGATTTGCTGCCTTGCATTGCTAGGCATGAAAAAAGAATAAATGTCGGAAAAAAAGCTGGTGAAATTGAGAGGTACATATGAGGCACCCTAGGTAGGCCTTGAGGATTCATTGATGGGTGAGTTCTCTGGGTTATATAAAGGGATTCAGTTCAGTTTAGTTCAGTCACTCAGTTGTGTCAAACTCTTTGCAACCCCATGGACTGCAGCATGCCAGGCCTCCCTGTCAGGCCTCCCATCACCAACTCCCGGAGTTTATGCAAACCCAAGTCCATTGAGTCGGTGATGCCATCCAACCATCGCATCCTCTGTTGTCCCCTTATCCTCCCTCCTTCAATCCCTCCCAGCATCAGGGTCTTTTTAAATGAGTCAGTTCTTCGCATCAAGTGGCCAAAGTATTGGAGGGATTCAAGATGACTTTTAAATTTCTAGACTGGGTCTCTAAATTAGGCAAATGGCTAGATTGGTTAGGTGTGTATCCCCAGTGAGGATGTAGGAAAAGAGAAGCCAGCTTTAGGGGCTAAGTGAATTATTTGCACCTGTGGAGTTGTTAGAACTGGAATGACTTGGGGACATCCAGTTGAAGGCTCCCAGCAGGTTGTTGGAGAGAAAGGTATGAATGTCTGTCTGCACACGTACACACGCCTATACACACACATGGCCAGATTGCGAGTCAGACACTCTATCATGTATCTAGTCAGTCTCTCACTGAAAAAACATTGTTGCAGGACCTGAATGCTTCACATATTGAAGATCATTAATAAGTCAATGAGCATTTGTTGAGAGAATGTCTGAATTCTATCCCCCCAAAAAGACACAAAAGTTCTGTGGTCACAGTAGGTTTTAATCCACATGACCACAAGTCATCTTGATATTTCAAGGAGAAATGATTCTTGTCCTCTTCTCCAAATATGACATGTTGTTTGATGAGGGGGTAAAGTTTGCTGCCCTTCTTTTTGTCATAATTCAGAGTTTTGCAGGCTGGGGGGAAAGTAAATGGGGGAAAAAGTTCACTTTCATTGAGTGGCTGTAGAAAGGATACTCCGAAGGGTGTAGAAATTAAAATCTACAGTTGGTGTAAGTTTGATATAAACCTTTAAACTAATGCCTATGTGAGAAAATCTGTTTTATCACCTTTGAATATTCTGAAATTTCTCAAGAGCTACCTCTGTTTTATTAGAAAAATCACAGGAACATCTCAGTCTCCCATTCCTTTCTGAAGCAAGGAATGGAAAGTGATCCTAGGCCAAAAGTGAGCCTTTTGCCATTCAACAAATATTTATTTTCTGAAACATCTTGTAAGGAAAGACCTCTGCAGATTTTCAGATCTTATTGACTCTCTGGATATCCTAAAATGGATGAATCTCTTGGTAAAAACTATTACATTTTTAAAAATGCATTCACTTATACTAAATATAATTGTAGCTTGGAGGCAAAGCTTATTTATATGATGCTTTTCAGTCTTGTCACATATTAGTTGAAATCCCACACACAGAGCCAAATAGAAAGGAAAATCCAGTATTTCAAGGCAGGGTTTTCTTTTCCCTCTTGTATTCCTCCACTTTAGTGCCTGTAAAGTAAGTTGCTGCGAGGCATGGTTCTCCAAACAACGTAGCTCGACTGCTATAGCAGCAGGGAGGCTGCTCAGAGGAAATTCAAAGATAAAGAGGAGGAAGAAAATGGAACAAGGGGGAAGCTGATTCAAATAGGTGCCAACATCCTAAAAGCAATAATAAGAAAACCTTAGGAGGGGGAGAGAGCTTCCAGAAGACAGGCATGTCCAAATGCCTAACACAAGGCAGAAAGTCCTCTATAGCCCAGAGGGGTGGGTGGGGTGGGAGGGAGGTTCAGAATGGGGAAACGTGTGCAACCGTGGGTGATTCATGTCAATGTATGCCAGAAACCCACAATAGTGTGCAGAGATAGCGTGCTTCAGTTGGATATTTGAAGACATCTACCTCCTTCTGAAATGTGAAAAACAAAAGAATGCACTCTTCTTAAGGAGAAAAATGCCCTTGTAGAAGATATGCCTGCTGGGTTCCTGCTGAACCCAGGATGGCAGTACTTCTTCAGACTGGGTTTCTCAGCATCTACACAAACAGGGTCTTGCTGTTGAGAATTTCGTCTTCGTGGAAAGAACAAAGGATTTGAATTAGCCTATGTGGGATGGAGGTCCAGACTCCACCACTTTCTGAAAGTGTCATTGTACAGAAATCTCTCTGAGACTCTAAGTCTCCGTTTTCTCATCAGGCAAATGGAAAAAAGTAAAGCCCATCCACTCCTTATGAAGTTTAAATATGAGTAGCCAGGAGAAGGTACACTTTGCCTCATCAGAGTCTGTTTTGAGAGCGTTCTCTCAAGAGCCCACTGCAGCTCTGACAACTTCAGAATCGAAGAAGCTTCCTGAAGAGTTTCTCCAACAAGCTGCTTATAGCAGCCTGTGCTGGGAATTTTGTAGAGGCAACGAGAGAGGAAAGAAAGCACCTGGGAACCTGCCCTCTGCTCCTTAGCTAGACTAGACATTGACGAAACAAGAGCTCTTCTTCAGGTCTTCTGTAACGCAGGGTTTCACTCTGAAAGGGAACGAGAAAAGAGTGTGCATGCGAGCACTAGGAGAGCTCCCGCGCCCTTTAGTACGTGACATTGTTATTATTTCTGAAGCCTGGACCATGTATGCGAGTACCGTGCTATGCTGGCTTTGGACTGTGTGCCTCTCTTCACTGGAGGTCAAACGCCTGACCTCCTATTTGACTTCAACTACTGAATCTTCCATTATCCTCTTCACTGATTTGGAGAAGCCAGCACAAATAAAACCCACACGACTGTCTCCAACAACAAGGAATCTTTAACTGTGCATCATTTGGCAGTGGCATTATCTTAAGACGATTATCCAGTGTATAAATGTTTATTGCCTTGCTTTAAGATGCACAATGCAAGATTAACAATCTTGGTGTTTTTTTTGTATAAATGCAATATTTCTGCTATTGTGTTTGTGGAATTCAGCTAGATAATAATTGATTCCATGACAGGGATTGGCTAATTTGCCAACAGTATAGTATAAAACACATTTATACAGTCAATTACACCCAAGTGCATGGCCTATTTGCTTTATAATTTCATAAACTTGCCAGCAATTTAAATAAAAAAGTTCCATTAAATTATCATATCATGTGATGGAATGATATTGCCAAGTATATTAAACCATGTGTGTTCAGCCAGAATTAATTAAATATTATTACTTTTTTCTTATTAACACATTGAACTTACCCTTCCTACTCTCTACTCGAAATAGAAGCCTATTAGTGAACAAAGTAAACTTACGGGCAAAGTTTAAACATTTTCCTGAGGGTGTTTCATTAAGAACCCTGGTGCTTTTGTTTAAACATTTGCTCTTGGTAAATGTACTTGTATTGTGAAAATATTTTATGTTCCTAGATATGAATACTGGGAAAGTTTAAAGAATACCTTTACTTGAATTATTCAGGTATTCAAAAAGGGAATGTCGATGTCTTTAGCATAGAGAAAGTCATGATATAAATTATTTCAGTATTCTTTGTTTATGATTCTAATGTTATTTGTAACTCTATGAATCTAATCTTAGGGAAAGATACGAGACTGGATAGTCTAGCAATTCAAAAATGAATAATATCTAATATTTTCTGATACAGAAGATACCTGTTTCATATGAAATAAATTAACTAGGCCTCCCCAGGGGACTCATAGTTCAATAAACCTGCAGTGAACACTAAGAATTAAACTCTTAATATTAAAAGCCCTTGTTTTATTTTATGAAAAGCAAAACATAGAGGTGAACTTCTCCTGGACACATACTAATTATGCTAATCAGGCGCTCGTGATGATACACATACTCTGACCTTCACTCTGACTCCTGTTTTTTTGTCCATATCATAATTTACTAGGTTGCTCACATTGAACTTCTGTGGCTTTACAAGGGGTTTTTTTTCCCTTCTTCTTCTTCTTCTTGCTTTTGTAGTCAGTGTTTTGGCTTTTATTTCTAAGTATCATAGGTTCTTTCTTTCATTAAATATATAGAAACAAAGCTCTGGTCTCTTACTCATAAAGCAAAGCATGCACATCAGTGAGAAGTAGACTCTTGGCCATCAAAAGGCAGGGGGAGATGAGCTAGAAGCAGAGCGAGAACTCGCAGAATTTTATGAGCTGGAGTCACGTCACGGGAACAGCTGGGTTTCATGCCGTCTCTTCCCTCACAGCGGCTTCCTCCCCTGCCTTCGAGTCTCTCTTTCACGCCAAAGCACTGGGAGAAAGAGTGCCGTGTGTGTGTCTTATCCTTCTGAGAAAGCAAGATCTGGCTTCTCCCATACACTTACGAGGGTGGACACTGCACTCAGCCGAGAGGCTCTTGGAAAGAATCCTCTCAAAAGGGGAATAAAGGTGAAAAAAGAAAAGTGAGTGTTTGAATGTTGCAGCACAATACCAAAAAAATAAGCATACATGCATGCATGCATCCCTGGAGAAGGCAAAGGCAGCCCACTCCAGTATTCTTGGCTGGACAGTCCCATGGACAGAGGAGCTTGGCGGGCTACACTGCAGGGGATGTAAGCATTGGACACGGCTTAGTGCTATCTTCATGTTATCCACTTATTGCATGCATACATGCTTCTATAATATAGACTATTCCCGACCAAACCTTGCTAACGGTGAAAACTTTAAATAATAATGAAGGAAACATAATAAAAAGTGAATATGCCTTCATAATTGAAACACCAGAGAGCAACAATTTTAATGGCTTAGTTTATATTTTCCAGTCTTTCCTACTTACTTACATAAATATAAATATGTATGCATATTATATTATGTATATTATTCTGTAACTCTTCTTAAACCTTAAGCATTAAATACTAATCTTTTTTCATGTTAATTATGTGTAGAGATTAATGTAGTTCATTTTTATGGCTTCCTAATATTCCATTATTTGAATTTTCAAAATTTAACTTTTCTTCTATTGAAGGGTACTATTTTTTGTCTCCCCACTATTACAAATGTCTTTGCACATTCATCTTTGCCTTCTTCTCTAATTATTTCCTTAGGAATAATTCTCACAAGTGAAACTTTTAAGTCAAAGGGTATTCTCATTTGAAAGATTTTGCCAAATCGCCCTCCAGGAAGACAGTGACAATTTACACCCCCACAAACAGTATGTGAGATACAGTCATCAACATCATCAAATTCTTCATAGTTTTTCCTTCTTAATCACCAGAGAGGTGTGAAAAAAGCCCTACACTTAAACATAAAGATTTATAATTACTAGCACTTACCTTAATAAGACAGTGCTTAGGATTGGGTAAGCATAACTTTAACAGCCTCCTCAGACTCAGCAGAAAAACTATTGCAGATATTTAATTATTGTAGTCGAAATACCTACCTACCTTGAATAACAGTGCAGACAGGAGTCTTTCACAAACCATAAATTTTAGCTTGCTTCCTGTGTACTTTGTTCAACATAGTATTACTTTTTCTATGGAGATGACTTTAAATTTATATACTTGCACACATCAAAGCTAGGTGTCAGCCAGAATTCTGCTTACTTGCAGTGAGATAAGACAGATAAAGAGACTGCCCAGTAAATTTAAGCTTGGATGGCCATCTTTCCCCTTTTACATGATTGCTAAAATCCCCCTTATTTCAATAATCACTCAGAAAAATTCTCACATTTTTGGAATCTGTCTCCTTGAAGTTTCATTGATGCTTATCTTGAAAATTTATAGCATTTCCAAAGCATTCCAGAAATCAGGGAAACTCTCTTTACAAGAGGAGACTGTGTTAATGCCAAACCCGAAAATGTGAAGATTTTTGCTTATTCGAGTGAGTGGTGGTTTTGAATAAGGCAAAATCTATAATCTTAGTAAATATTACACACTATTATTAAAGAAGCAAAAAGGAATTGTGCTGGAGTTAATTAAGGCTTTAAGAAATGCCTGCTTTTATTGGCAAAAAAAAATTTTTGTTGCAACAAGAAAACTAAAAATTAAGAGGATGGTTGGCAGCAATATTGATATGCTAATGGATAAACATGCTAATTTAGAAAAAACTAATCAGCAAAGACATTACTAATGGAAATGTACAGGAAAATGGCTAATGCTGTATGCAAACCTGGTATCTACAAAATTAAGAAGAAACCAGTTTTGTTTGCATAATTGTAACTTGAGAGTTAGGTCTTCTCTAGCCGAGCTTTGCGACAGGAAGATACTGACAAACTTGCTGGGTGCTAGGGGTATTATTTCACACACATATACACACATAAATATATACGTACATATCTGCATATACATACGTATGTAATTGTTTTTGTATCCATAGGGCACTAAGGTTTCATGTCTCCCAGTCTCACAGGATGGGGTCCAGGTGGCAACCTCCTTAAAAGCAAAGCAGGCAGGAAAAGACTTCCTTCTTATGTAAATAGCCTCTGAATTTGATGGATATGAAATGGTAAATCCATTGACAAATCAACTTGATAAATATAATTTTTATTTTGCAGATATGCATATATCTTCTGAGCAATTCCTTTTCCTCATTTTGCCCTCTAAACCTAAAGATGGACACTTAAATACCTCTGAGCTCCATGCTAGTAATTTAAGGGAGTAAAGTCGTCCAGGTGCAAGACACCAAGGAGCAATGAGACTGAGGCAAACTAGAGGGCTAAGTTTATGGGGCAGAAAAGGCTCAGTTGCATTAGTAGAACCTGAGGCCAAAAGGATCCCCTGGTGTCACCAGATCTTCTGACTTTGTTAATATAAAGCAAAATGGAAATATAAGCCTTTAAATGAAATCTTCCCAAATTGAAAAATGGTGAATCAGTCCACTTAGGTTTAAAGCCACTCAATTGTAAATTCTTCTCCTTCCATTCTCATCTTTCATGGTTAATATCTAAATTCCAGGGGAACGTGAGGTGTCATGGCGTTGGGGAAGATTCTCAACCCAGTGTTCAGCTTCTGTTTCCCCTGGTGTTTGCTGAGATATACAATTGCATCATGTCCTTAGGGATGAGACCAAGAGTGAGAATGAAGAGTGCAGCCTTTTTTTCAGAGCGCCTCTAAGCACTTAATCCATTTTTGCTTCATTTCTGACTCTTCTGGCCAGCTTCTGTGATGGCTATCCAGTTCAGTCTTGGTGGCAGTAACTAACTGATCACAAGTCCTTTTGAAACTTTACTTTGGGTCAGTGTCTTGGAATATGACGCTCAAAATTACAAGCTCTTAATACTACTAGGCGTTCATTTTCTTAATAGTATTACCTGTTTGCCTTGGAATTACAACATCTTCTTAGAAGCCCATGAGCTTACTATTGTCGATTTCTTTTTTAATTTTGCAATAGCAACTGTGTCCTGAGGACAATGTGGGTCATTGCTTTAGAAGCTATTTTGAGAGCTGATATTGTTTGCTACATTAAAATATCCCAACTCATTAGCTATCATTAAAGCAATTTCATTTTACCTTAGAGATTCAAATATCTTATTGATAAATTATAATTACCTGTGTGTCTAATGAAAGAAGGATAACTTGGTTCAAATAAATATGTTATTAAAGTTGACAACAGAAATATAAACAAGAAAGCAATTAATGAATGTAAAAATTGTCCCTCCTTGATATCTATGCCTTAGATTTTACTTCATTTTATAGATATACTGTATTCATAAAAGAGTTTCCTTTGTACTGTACCTTTTCAGGGATATATCACAAAACTGTATGTCCCATATTAAAAAATACCACCCCCCCATGATGGCCTTCTGAGAGTTACAATTGACTTATCACCTCCAAACTTAAGCATTAATATCTCTGAATAAACCAACTGTTAACTTTTGTCATTGACTGGAATGGATAAAAAGTTTTAAAGACAAAAGCCTACTGGATGATTTTAGTTGCTACTTTGGTTGGGTGGAAGGAGTTTGTTGCTGTTTAGGATGAAATCTACTTTCCTTTAGGTCAGAATTCTTGCCTGGGAGCTTCTGTCATAGCTGGAAGTAGCTTTGTGGGTTTTCAGAACTTGAACAGGATTCACTGCTCAGAAACACAGAGGCAGAGGGATGGAGTAATGCAGAGCCTATCGAGGGAACTGAGCCCAGTTGCTGGAAAACAAAAAAGAAGACATTTAAAGTTGTCATTACTTGGGTCAGTGGTCAATATCAAGAACACTCAGCCAAAAGGTTAGGAAGAAATTACAGCTAAAGTAAGTCAGGGCCATAAGAAGTAGTAAGACATATACACACTACCAAATATAAAATAGATATCCAACAAGGACCTACTGTATATCACAGAGAACTCTATTCAACATTCTGTAATAACCTTACTGGGAAAGAATTTGAAAAAGAATGGATACACGTATATGTATGTCTGAATCACTTTGATATACATCTGAAACTAATACAACATTGTAAATCAACTGTTCAGTTCAGTTCAGTTCAGTTCAGTCGCTCAGTCGTGTCCAACTCTTTGTGACCCCATGAACCACAGTATGCCAGGCCTCCCTGTCCATCACCAAATTCCGGAGCCTACTCAAACTCATGTCCATTGAGTCTGTGATACCATCCAACCATCTCATCCTCTGTCGCCCCCTTCTCCTCCTGCCTTCAATCTTTCCCAGCCCAGAGTCTTTTCCAATGAGTCAGTTTTTCTCATCAGGTGGCCAAAAGAAAGAATGGATACATGTATATGTGTAACCGAATCACTTTGACATGCATCTGACACTCATACAGCATTGTAACTCAACTGTAGTTCAATATAAAATTAAAATTCACAATGAATAAAATGATGAAAAAATTCCTTAAGCTGTTCACTAAAGAGGTGGGCACTTTATGTAAGCGGTAACTCTATAATAATTGAAGCCGGTAAAAAAAAAAAAAAAATAAAAGAAGAAGCAGTAGGAAAGAGGATATCCAGAAAGCCTCCACCTTGAGGTCTACTTCAGTTTGGATTCCTTTGAAAGTAGAGGCAAAACGAAAAGCCAGAGGTAAGCCATTTATTTTGAAAGTGGTCCTGGGACGTGGAGACGGGGGGCCGCGGAGAGCAGGATGGGAACTAGCTTCTTGCTAAGGCAAAAAGACCTCAAATTACGGAGCAGTTGGGACTCAAAGTGAAGTCGCTCAGTCGTGTCCGACTCTTTGCGACCCCATGGACTGTAGCCCACCTGGCTCCTCCATCTGTGGAATTTTCTAGGCAAGAGTGCTGGAGTGGGGTGCCATTTCCTTCTCCAGGGGATCTTCCCCATCCGGGCATCGAACCTGGGTCTCCCGCATTGCAGGCAGACGCTTTACCGTCTGAGCCACCAGGGCATCCCAGCGGGGACTCAGGAATGGGAAATCTGGGAAATTGTGAGCAACCAAGTAAAAAGCTCCTCGGAGTTGCCCTGCTAAGGGCCCAAAGGCAAACATCCAGCCCGCCCTGGTTGAGAGACGGTCCTAGGTATCACCAGCCCCCACCTGCAGGGAGCGTCTGCAGGCCCTGAGCACGCTTCCCTGGCTTCGGGTGCAGCCGCAGGACAGGCAGAGCGAGAGGCGCTGAGCCGGAGGGCTGGGGTGGGCTGCCGTCCACAGGCTCACGACTGCTCGCTGTGGCCGCGCGGGGTGAGGGTGCTGCCGGGCTGTGACGCGGGACACAGAAAACATCTGAGGCCGGCGCCGCGTCGCTCTTGCCCTTGGAGAAGGGCAGGCTGGGGCGTGCGGCTAGAAAACGAAGCAAGGGGCGTGAGGAGAGCCTCCACCCTTGGCCGGAACCATTTCCAGCCTTCTGCTCTCGAGCGACCGCACGTTCGGATGACGTAACGGGCCTCCCTCCAGCAGGGCGTCTTCCGTTACTGCGTCACATCCGGTGATGAAAACCGTGGATGATCCCCAACCCCAACAAGAAAGTCAGAGTAACTGCCCAGAATCTGGGCACTTTCTGAATCTTGGGCCAGTAGTTTGCCTATCTCAAAGATCCTTCTCTGTTTTCCCCTGTAAATAACTAGATACGTGTCAGAGTTGTTTACCTCTGACTTTTGTGTTACCTTCTGGACCTTTCTTAGGACAGATCACATCGCTTTCCAAGTCTCATCTCTCTAGAATTTTCCAGCTCTGTCATTTCCTCCCAACCTATCTTGAGAAGGCTCCTGCAGCCCCTCTCTGACTAATGTCCTCATTACTACATCTCTGTTATTCTAGCATTTCTGCCTTAAACTTCCCCCAGAACCTGGCTTTTGACTTTAACCCGTGACTAGGCCATCTCTGGTCATCATTTCTATAGGTATTGAATTTCAAAACTGTAATTGAGTCTCTCAACCATCCAACTAAACCAGTTGACTGCAATTCAAACAAACATAGAGCTTCAATGATTTTGCACTAGTTATCCAATCAACTTTGTCATAGTTGGACATATTCCCCCAATTATTTGTATTTTCTAGTGCTCATATCCAAACAGTAAGAGACTATGTTTTTTGTTTACTATTTTTTTCTATAAATAATACTTAAACTGGAAGTCTTTTTTTCTCTTTAAATAATTTCACTGTCCCACCTTCTAAATGCATAACTAACTTTTAAACTTGACTAATTTAAACTTTACCTAATTCAGTGCTCTTTTCAAACTTGATTCGAAGAGACTTAAACGTATATCTATACCCTGTAGGGCTTCCCAGGTGGCGCTAGTGGTAAAGAACCCACTTACCAATGCAGGAGACACAAGAGACGTGGGTTCAATCCCTGGGTGGGGAAGATCCCCTGAAGGCGGACATGGCAACCCACTCCAGTGTTCTTGCCTGGAGAATCCCAGGAGAATGGACAGAAGAGCCTGGTGGGCTACTTACAGACAATGGGCTTGCAAAGAGTTGGACACAACTGAGTGACTAACACTTTCAACTTTCATGATGAACTCCAAGTGAAGATCTAGTAGCAAATCAAGTCCTAAGATATGCATTTGTCAGTCTGAAACCTTTTGATGAGTCACATTTTCACACATGAATTTAGCCTATCTTTGGACTCCGAGGACACAGAGCTCAGTAAAATACTCAGTGGTTTGTCCAGACTGTCCGTTCACTGAATTCCGAGCTCCTGCTCTGGGAAGTACATGTTGGTATGGCAGGCAACTGTCTCCAAAGTGGTCCCAGTGAGACTGTGTCCTTGCTGACTTGTCTGTAAGTGAAACCCCAGGTGCTGAGTTTTCATCTAGGTTTTCCTCGCTAGTTTGCTGTTGTGTTGCCTACAAAGGGTTTCCCTCCATGATGTTCATGGAAGACAAGGTCAGGAGGCAGTTAGACATTTTCCTAGATAGCATTGCTCTTGGAATTTCCTTCTCCAAGAGCTTCCTTTGGCTCAACTCACTGAAAAATATACCTCAGGCTGATGAACTGAAGAGTGCAGAGATCTGGAGTAGAAAGTGCCTCTGGAAATGTCTTCCTCCTCCCTCCTTGCTTCTCTCTCTTCTTTTCTCCCCCATTATTCCATTGCAGCCCAGCTAACTACAGCTTTCTTTGCTCTCTGCCTCCCTCTCTCCTTCCCTCTCTCCTTCCCTCTCCTCCCTCCCCACTCTTTGAATCTACCCACTCCTGCTTCTCTTCCTCTTCCAGGAACACACACACCCTTAACTTTTCCTTAGACATCAGAGCAAACTTGCTGGAAGTGCTTAGGGCTAAACCAAAAGTGGATAAACGTTTCCTTTCCTGGGAACTTTAACTTTTTCTTTGCAGTTTAATTTAGTTCCTGAATGTTAAAGACGACATATTTGATATCTGTAAATCTGTCTGTACACGTCTGTGCATGTGAATATATATACATGAGCAAACTCGAAAAAAAAAAAGAGAGAGAGAGAGAAAAATCCCTCAAACTTCTGCTTTGACTGCAAGATTAGAGGTTCTAACTTCTTGATTATTCCTTAACAAGAACATTTTAGAGAAATCAGTATCTTTTGTCCTCATTCCATATAGATTACTGCAGTTTGCAGACAGCGCTTTTTGCATATTATGTAAATAGAAAGTTACATTAACAACACTGTAGGTAATGTAGGAACATTTTTTTTTTTAATTTCTCTTTTTTTCTTGCAGAAAGAGCTTCTGATTAAGAGCTGGGAGTGCTGTTCATCTTTGATTCCTTGCTGACTCCCGAAGAGCTGTCTGGGATGTCTCAACGACTTTCTGGAAAACCATCAGTGTGCCCATTTGCATCTAGCACCCCTAATCCTGGAAAGACCACAACTTGACCCAGTGAAAGGCATAGACTTTGGAATATATCTTGCTTCTAGTTGCTTAGGTGAGGGTTAAAGTGGGAACTCTGGGGGGCAGGTTGTCAAAAGAATCCAGTATCCAAAGGTAGCCTTTTTGTAAGTATTGGGAATCTGAGAGGTGGTGGGTGGAACAGACTTTCAGCGCACTTCAGAGCTGGAGAAATAAGCTCTAACTCAACAGAGAACAGGTGGGAGCAGGAAAGGGAGAGTGCCTTGATGCTCGTTACCGGGTGTCAAGTTATGTATACACAAATAGAGGCAGCATGTTGGTCCACGCAGGCTGTGAATTTCGCAAACTATTGAAATAATGCAGTGCTACTTGATAGCTTGATGGCTGATGAATGCCTTTAGTAGGTGCACAGAGAGACAGCTCAAGGTGTTACAAAATTCACCCCCAAGAATAGCAAGAGGTACAAAAAGCTTCCTATTAGTGAGTGACCTTAATTGCTCATGGAAACAAAACTTTCAGCGTGCAAACTCAGTTGGGGGCCCTGGCTCCTGACCACCAGAAACTGGAGAGATGTGGTCAGTACTGGCTTCCTCAAGGTCCTTAAAAATTTTTGCACATGAATGCTCCACCAGCTTTTCTAAGGATGTGACTTCCACTTTAATGTAGAGAAGAAAGTTGCTCTATAGAGCCCAGGAGGAGAAGCGATTATAATGCACATCGCTACCAAACACATTATACAGCCCTATCCGTTTATGAGACTGTCTCACCTTAAGAAGTCATAAAATTTCTCTCCTTGAGCAAATAAAGAGTTTATAATGTTTCTAAACTATCGATGTGGAATGGATTCTTCCATGCTCTTTTTGGAAATGTTTGTTGTGATGGCAAGTGACACAATTTACTTATTATTGTGGCAGAAGTTTAGCGTGATTGAAAGCCATCAACAGGCATAGCATCTGAATGTCAAACATGACTTGTATCTATAATTCCAGACAATGATTTGGATGCCTATTGACTTTCTTTCTCACCCACAATTTTTTCCCCTTTCCACTAAGTGGCACTGTGTTATTTGCATTTTTTTCTGCTCAGGTCAAAATATCAGAAATTTGGAATACTGGTCTGAAAACCAGTTTAAAGCTTTGTGTAAATTTCTGCTAAAAAGGCTGGATGAGAAAAAAATAAGCAGCAATTAAATTTTTATAAGAAAAAACTTCCACGAAGCTTACTCTTTTCTGTATTTAACTATTTCGCACTTTTTCTTTCCAACTCCATTAGCCTCCAAATAAGCACACCATATTATATATGTCAAAGGAAGTTTTATTTAGACTTATAAGGGCTGATCTATTCCCATACTGTTTAAATTAATGTTCAAAAAAGAATTCAAACTACATTCTAACATTTGGACTATGTAAGAAGGAAACAGATTTTCGGGGAAAAAAAAAAAAAAAGATGTTGTTTTAGCTAGGCAGAATGGGCTGTAGGAATGGAGACACGTGCAGACGGGATTTCTAAATGTGTGTATTATCTGATCAGATCTGGGCTGCTCGCATGTCAACTCAGAGAGTAAACGGGTGTAGAATCTGCAGAATTTGCTTCTCCCCTTCCTTCCTTCCTCCTTCCCTCCCTCCCCCTTCCTTCCTCCTTCCTTCCACTTCATTTTTTCTTCCTTTTACTTTTTTCCCTCCTCCTCTGCCTCCCTTTCTTTTTTTTTAACAGCTTGGGATTGACTTTTATCTCAGCCACCTGCAGCCTAAGGCTTGGAAACACTCCGATTCTTCACCTAAGTGGTTACTTTTCAGACCAAATTAGCTCCAGCAATGCAAGTTGACTTTGAAAAAAAAAAAGAAACTAGAGTCTCTGGAAAAAGAATATCTTCCATTTGCATCAAGTCAAGGTGAACATTTTGAGAATGAAGTTCTGATTACCTTCTCCAAATGCAGCACACCAGTGAGGGACAGGATGTTTTGTTATGTTGGCATCTAGAAACCATCCTACATCAAGAGAGTCATGGAAAAAACATAGTTACTGATTCTGAGTGTGAGGGATCCCTTTAGCTTTCAATACAATAGAGTTTTCCAGTTTCTCAAGTGCAGCGAAAACGCTGCCAGATAAAGAAACATAAAAGCACCCATGGAAAGGGTTATGAGACCAAAATTTTCTCTGCATGTGTGATTTTATGTTTTGTGTGTGTGCATGCACATAAAGTGAGTTCTGTTTGAAATTAATGAATTATATTTCAATTACCCAACGTCTAGCAGCAGTTACTTTCTTTGGTGTGTTGGCTTCTCTTTGTAACATGTATGGTAGTATTTTTCTCACAAACGAAGTATGTTTTCTTGATCAGACAGAACAGAAATTAGTGAGCCAGGAAAATGTCAAAATCTACCTTTTTAAAAAATATATCGTCTCCTAGAGAATAACACCCCGCTCTCTTTCACGTGCAAAATATCACACACTTGCCTTTGAGACTCAAGAGGAAAAGGAATTCATTGACTTCCTCAGAGAAACTGGTTTACAGGGACCCCTCAGATGAGGACGAAGCCTGCTGGGGTGGTGGAGAGCTGACATGCATTTCTTGGAAGGTAAGACCTTTGGGATGATTTTCAAATATAGAATACTCTATTGAGGATGTTTTCATTTCTTTACAACAGACTTGTGAAGATTCACAAGCCATTAGTGAATCTGAAACAGCCTAGGTAGATTATTAATTTTGTTTGAACTAACTTTTCCCAAATTTGTTTGGTCTTGCGTCCCTTTTTGCACACCCCAGGCACTGCAGCCCCTGTGAACTAGTTTAGCAGTCAGGATAGGCGAGGTTATCATGAGGTAACAAAGACAGCCCCCAACTCTCAGTGGTTTATTTCAGTAAAGGTTCATTTCCAGCTCATGCGCCCTGCCCAGCAGGTCCTCAAGGATAAGTGGGCGTGTTGAGTTCCTTGCAGTCACTCATGGACCAAACCCGGAAAAAGAGCAGGCATATAAAGTGGGCCAGTTCAGAGAAGGCTCTGAAAAGTCTGACACGTATTGACCCGCGAATGCTCTCAGCCAGAGGTGACGCAGAGCACTTCTGATCACAAGTAATCACGGAGAACTAGGCTGATGGTCCCATTCAAACACAAGAGGGTGGGAAATGTAATCCCAACGTGGACCCCGAAGGCAGAGATTCTAAAATAATTAGGAAGAGCACTGATGACTGCCACGCCTAGTATTTTTCAGAATACATTTTAAGACTCTCTGGATAATTTACATCATTTAGATGATCCAAATCCCACCATTGTACATTTCTCCAAGGTCAAGAAGTGTTATACCTGGGAGAACTGGAGGAGAGATTACAATAATACCCTGAAAATAATTCAATTACATGGGAAACACCTTTTTGCTTTTGAACTTCATAACTACCCAGTTATATGAGTAGGGCATAGATTTTCTTATAGGAAAGTGAGACATGTAGAATGAACTCTGTGAGCTGATCTAGTATTCGAACAGTCTTTGAAAGTCAGGAAGAAATGTTGAGGTATGGGAATTGTGAGCAGGATCAAAATCTGGGGCAGCTGGACCAGCAAGAATCATCGCCACAGCCCAGTTCTACCATGGATTCTACCAGATTTGTCCAGGACTTTGTCCAAGCATTGGGGAGATTATTCAACAGAAATGCAAGGAGAAATGCAAAGCTCACTAACAAAAATGTGAAGAAACGCAGTTCTGGAGGGATGCCAAGAGGCGATGACTTATTTCATAAATATCTTGAGAGCTTCTGGCCACTGGAATCAATGAGCTCTGAATCACTAAAGAAAACATTCAGATGGTGCCCTTGGAGAGAAATTTTTAACCTATCATTTCAGCCTCTAAAAGGACAGTTAAAAGTAAGAGGGGGAAAAAATAAAAATAAATTCTGCCCTTTTTATGGGCTGTAGGACTCCTGTGGAGGAAAATAAATTCTGATTTATTGCTGTCTGCCTCGGAAAAGTTGGAGGCACAGAATGACATTTTACAGCCTTGCTTGGGTTTGTCGGTGTAGGTGGGGGGCCAATCTGGGGGAGCCGGTGTGCCGTGACAGCCACCAGCAAGCCACAAGCCACCTCGCAGTACCCACTCCGCGTCCTGCCTCACCTCCATCGCCCCTAACCCCCAAATCTGCCATAATTAGTCTTGCAAGGCTTACGTTGCCACAGCCGCACGCCTGAGGCATTATCTCCTATCTGTGGTATTCGGTGCTGTAATCCCACAGCTAAATGTGGTAACCCAAATTTCACAGAGGCTCTGTAGCCGGCGTGCTGAGATAACCCATCTCGGCGCGCGGAGTGCCAGGTCGCAGGGAGCCTGTAGGCTTGGAGCGCTATGGATGTTGTGTAGCTTCATCCTACGCACCCTATAGCTTACCCATCCTTCCAGAGATCACAGGAACCCTAAATAGCAAAGATGGCATCCTAACTAGAACACCACCTGTTTCGCACAAGCGTGCATGGGCTTCTGCCACCCCGCTGCCTCTCGCTAGCTCGCTCGCTTTCTCTCTCTTGGTGGAGAAGAGACAGGCTTTCAAGTCCTTCTCTGCGGTCTGGCTGACCAAGTCGAGGCGAAACTGGGAGACGGAGGCTCCTTGCCTGCACCCAGGCCAACGGTCCCTACGCCACCGACGTGACAACAGTGACCTACATACGTCTCTCACACACAACGCTCTCGAACAGGCTTGCAGGTGCTGGAATCCTAGGCAGTAAAGATCGTTGCCTGTCAAGCCTCTTTGTTCTACATTTCAAACATTTCTGTGGCTGTTTGTTGTCAAAAGACATGTATGTTTCCTCTCTCTCTCTTTCTCTCTGCCTTCCCCTTCTTCCTCCAGTGTGGGATTGCTCAGAAATATGCCAGTTCTGACATATGCTTTTACCTGAAAATGTATCCACTCCTGCTGCTTTATTGGACCCCTTAATTACTTGTAAAAAAATAATAATAAATTGGGCAGGTGTTTGCTCTTCCAGTTGATTAATTGACAATGATTTCAGTACAATTGATGGCACAAAGCTAGGAAGCTGCCGGTTGGAGCTCAATAAGGAATACACATTTTTCTACTCAGCCATGTGAATCAGCTCGAGAGGAGAATTTACAGGAGGCTCAGATTGCCAGCAAACTATGTTTTTCATTCCAGGCTGGGAGGTCTCTGAGTCCCAGTGTTGAGCTCTGTCACATATATAATTCTCTATTATATACATGTGAAACTCTGGTACTGATAAAATGAGTTGAAAAATGTTTCTCCCCCTAAGTGAAAAAGATCAGCCACTACTGTGTGTAGAACGCCGCACATTATAGCAGAACAATGAATCTGATGTAAAGTTGATCAGGCTTTTTCGCTGTGTCGGTGATGTTTCAGTTTTCCACTTACCAGCATCAGAAGCAGCACCAGCAGCCCACGATGGTCCCTAAAGACTGTATCTCCCAGATTATTAGCATAGCAAATTTGGGGCCATTCTGCACTAATTTTTTTTTTTTTTTATGACTTCAAAGACAGCCACACAAGGTTTTCAGACCAGTGACTGAACAAAAATAAAGAGAGCTAAATGTTTAGATGTAGAGAAACAAAGCTAGACACTTTTCTTCCTTTTTGATTGGTACAAAAACTTTCCACGTTTTACAGGGAACCTAGTGATCTAGAGAAGACATAAAACATGATAGACTTTATCATTTTAATTAAGAAGAGTCCTGAGTATAAAGTTTATTTTCAGATGGTCAGGTTTTCAGAAAAGAAGTTGCTTGGCTACTAAAATGTTATGTGAAATAAGAAAGTGGTGAACTACATAGAGGAAGTTAGATTCAAGGTTTGGCTGGAGTTCAGGCCGCATTTTTATGTTGATCTTTAGAACTCCTTCATTCACTCTATTTTTATTTTACAGCTGGGCTTGTAAGCATGAATAATGTAGATACACAAATAGCATAGCCAGGAGGTAGCAAGAGAGAGAAAGAAGAGTCCATATTTCCTGAAAACAACTCCAAATAGGAAAGACATTTTCATGCTTTTTTAAAGACAATAACAGAGAAGTCTTACTGGCAATGCATATCAACTCAAAGTAAGCCTTGAAACAGTTTTTTTTTTTTTTCTAAACATAAATGTTAGGAGACTATCTTACAGGAATTTACCATGGGCATTTTATGGGTATTTTTTTTTCACCGATCAAATTTATAAGAGGAAATTAATGACATTCCAGACTCATATCAATGAAATCACGAAATAATGACCTCCTGTCACCTTTCAGAAACTCTTCAACATCTGATTGAGATTCAAAATATTTTAAAGGAACATTTCAACAAAATTATCAGGTGGTTTCAGAAAGAAAGAGTATATGAATTCACTCTTAAATGTTTGCGGAAAGGAATTATATTCCCTTTGATGAAAGCGATAAGGTGTAGAGACTTTTAAATACTGTGCATTTTTCAGCAGAAGGCTCTGAGTCACGTCTTCCTTCACTGAGACTCTGTTCTTTGGCTATAAAACTCACTCTGGTTACTTCAATAGTCTGATTTGCCAAGAAGATAAAGGGTTCAAATTTTCTAACTTGTCCTTTCACAAGAAAGAACTTGAAAAACTCAGAAACATTAGATTGCAAGTTGTTTTGGGGAGAGTATGCATTTCCTGCCCTTGCTCCAAGAGAAAAAATCCCTCCTCCACATGCAGCTTACTGAAGAATTCGCATGGTCAGTTTCCTTTCAAACTCTTCAAACTTTCAAGCTCTCAAAATTCGGATCTGATGTGCGTTTCTCTGAAGATTTTACAAGCCAGCCTCTTTGCCACAGTAACCCTGGGAAGTAAAGCAGACATTGCGGTAAGCTTCAGTGATCCTGAGGCACCCGACTCCAGGGATGTGTTCTTAGCATTAAAACTTCCCTAAGAAAGTGGCAGAAACGTCCAAACTCTGGCAGTTAAAAAAATAATAATAATACGTTTTATATAAATGAAATCATCAAATTACCCCAAGGAAAAACACACAATGACCACTAGCATGACTTTCAAAACACAGCGCAAATCTAATTTCAAAAGGGATTGAGAACCCAATGCTTGAGCACTTCGTGGAGATGTAAAGTCTTCCTTTCATAAACTTCTCCATTTCCCAAGTTCTGCCTAAACATCTTGATTGCTTTATGGATTAAACTGTGTATATTCAATGTCTGCTCAGGATAGGCTGTGAGTCGGGGAAGACAGAAAGCAGACGGGCATAGCCCAGCTGTAAAATCGCACATTCTACCATAAGTGAGCAATCCAGACTACCTACTTCATCTCCTTCTACCAAAATATTGCATTTTCCCTCCCAATAAAGATGCTTTATAGTGGCGATGAGGTGCCGTAACTCACGGAGCTCCTACGGCTTACTCGCTCTCTGTGTCCCGTAACTCCCAGTCTGCCGTGAGAACATATGCTGCATCTCCGCCATGAATTATTATTTGGCGATTCCACGTTGGAATTTGCACTTGGAAGGCAGTTTCTGTACCCCCACTACAAAGATGCCTGCTCATTCATAGGAGGTCCATATTGTCTAATGTCTTCCATGTTGTAAAATGATTCCTTAGGTACCACATCCAGGGGCTTGGTCTCCTAAATTCTCAATTAGCGGAACCATCCTGAACTTATATAGGTGCCTAAGGTGCTGTGCGCGTTCATTTGGAAATCACCGTTTGCGTGTGCTACATGTGAGAAGGCAGTTCACTGAACAACGAGCGCACCTAATGGCAAACAGTTCAGGAGGCAGTGATGAACATCTCACTGGCACAAATCGGGGGAAAGTCACCTGTTTTTTAATGCACTGCTTTTACCCTTTGCCCAAATAGCAAGTTTAGAGGCGAGAGAGTAGCAGAATCCATTTTGTTGAAAGGTCTTTGTGAGTCTGACTTTCAGCAAGGAGATTCCGAACAGATTTCCTAAGGGTCGTTTTCTTCCAAGAAGCCTGGGCCTCTCCTACGTTGAAAGTTGATCATACTGGCTCCTAGCAGCTGACTGGGCACATTCCCACTCACCTGTGCATTAAGCAGATGACTCATCGCTAGGTTGAAGTAAGCCACTGTGAGAGTATTTATACCGTGAGAATCAACAAATACCGCAAATCAGGGCTGTCTTGGAGGGAGATGGGCATGAGCTGCTAACAGTTACCAGCATCTTACTGCAGTAGTAAGGCATTAGAGATGCGCAGGTTCTGTGTATGGTGACCTTGTGTTCTCAATCGCTCAGTTGCATCCGACTCTTTTGCAACGCCATGGACTGTAGCCTGCCAGGATTCTCTGTCCATGGGATTTTCCAGGAAGAATATTGGAGAGGGTTGTCATTTTCTTCTCCAGGGAATCTTCCCGACCCGGGGATCGAATTCACATCTCCTGCATTGGTAGGTGGATTCTTTACCGCTGAGGCACCTGGAAAGCCCTGCAACCAAAGTATTGCAAAGTAATATAAAACATGCTAATGACAGTTAAAATTATTAGTAGAAAAGATGTCAGATTGGCAGTGTAACTTACTGGTTAAGGACCTCAGCCTGGTTCAGTTTGGGTTGGTCTTCTTACAATTAAATATATTTAAATATCCTCCAGCAACTCACTTCTTTGAACCTCAACTTAGTCTACTGTAAACTGAGAACAATAAAAGCTAGCGTCCTTACATGGTTATTTCAAATTCATTGAAATAAGAAATGATATATAGAACAGACTTTTGGACTCCATGGGAGAAGGTGAGGGTGGGATGACCTGAGAGAACAGCATCAAAACATGTGTATTATCAAGTGTGAAACAGATCGCCAGCCCAGGTTGGATGCATGAGAGAAGTGCTCAGGGCTGGTGCACTGGGAAGACCCAGAGGGATGGGATCAGGAGGGAGGTGGGAGTGGGGTTCAGGATGGGGACCACATGTAAATCCACGGCTGATTCATGTCAATGTATGGCAAAAACAACTACAATATTGTAAAGTAATCAGCCTCCAACTAATAAAAATAAATGGAAAAAAAAGAAAAAAAAATGAAACTTGCTTGAAAAAAAAATGAAACTTTCTTAAAAAAAAAAAAGAAATGAATGAGGATATCAGGGCTCATACTCAGAGACCAACTCATGTTAACCATTATTTTTCAATTTATTTATTTTTGGCTGTGCTGGGTCTTCACTGCCGCGTGAGGGACTTCTCTAATTGGTGCATGAGCTCCAGAACCTGTGGGCACGGAGGGTGCACACGAGGCTCAGAGGCTCCATGGCAAGTGGGATTTTAGTTCCCCGGCCAGGAATCGAACCGCTTTCCATGCACTGGAAGGCAGATTCTTAATCACTGGGCAGCCAGGGGAGTCCCTTAGTCAACATTATTAGAGACGAGTAGTTGAAAAGACGCTTTATTGTTGTTCAGTTGCTAGGTCGTGCCGACTCTGTGACCTCATGGACTGCATGCAGCACACCAGGCTTCCCTGTCACCGTCTCCCAGAGCTTGCTCAAACTCATGTCCATTCGAGTCAGTGATGCCATCCAACCATCTCATCCTCTGTCGTCCCCTTCTCCTCCCTCCTTCAATCTTCCCCAGCATCAGGGTCTTTTCCAATGAGGGAACTCTTCACATCAGGTGGCCAAAGTATTGGAGCTTCAGCTTCAGCATCAGTCCTTCCAGTGAATATTCAGGACTGATTTCCTTTAGGTTTGACTGGTCTGATCTCCGTGCAGTCCAAGGGACTCTCGAGTCTTCTCCAACACCACAGTTCAAGAGCATCAATTCTTCAGTGCCCAGCCTTCTTTATGGTTCAGCTCTCTTATCTGTACATGACTACTGGACAAGCCATAGATTTGATTATATGCACCTTTGTCGGCAAAGTGATGTCTCCAGTTTTTAATATGCTGTCTAGGTTTGTCATAGCTTTTCTTCCAAGGAGCAAGCATCTTTTAATTTCATGGCTGCAGTCACCATCTGCAGTGATTTTGGAGCCCAAGAAAATAAAGTCTGTCACTGTTTCCATTTTTTCCCATCTATTTGCCATGAAAATTTGAAAAATTACCAACCTCTTCATGGTTGTAGTTACTTGTTTACCTTGTCCCAATCAGATCTCTTTTCCATTATCCTCACATATACCCAGGTCCTGACCCCTTGCTCTCCAACAGACCTTCGTGCTTTCTGCACAATCTCTCCCTGATCTTTGCATGGTTGTCTCCCTCTCCTTTTTCTGGCCCCAGTTCAGATGTAAACTTTTCAAAGAGGACTTTCTAGGCCACGCTTCTTTGGCTCACATTGCCCCCATTCTCCATCTAGTCACCGTGTTCCAGATTTCCTGTTCTATATCCCTGCAGACCTTGTCATCCTTACAAGTTTCTGCTTTACTGGTAACATGCTTTCTCTCTTTCTTACCGAATCTGAGATCCATGAAAGGGTAGCCTGCATGCTCTTTTCACCACTTCATCCTGATGCCCAGGAATGGTGTCTGTCATGTGGTAGGCAGGCAAGAAATATCAGTGAATTATGAATAAATAAATGGTGGCTTCACAGCCAGAGAAGTTAATTCGCTACTTAGGTGGAGCAGATAGATCTACAAGTCTATTTTTAGTCCAATTAAGAGTTGTTTTTGATAATAAAATAGAAATATTTATGGATCCACAGGAGGTAGAGAAGTTCATTAATGCTCTGGATAAATAACAGAATGAGCAGTAGAAAATCTATTGACAGATTTAATCAGGAAATTGTGAAAACAACCAGATATAGCTGATTTTGCAAGACATAGAAAGATTAGATTCAGAATAACTTGATTGGGTGAATTTGAAAAGGTTTTCTTTCCCTACACACCACTAAAAGTTTATTTATTTCTCTGATCTTAGCATAATGATTGGAAATAAGAAAGCAGAATTTAAATTCCCAATCATTAACCATCCTGATTATTATAATTTGGGCTGGGAGGAAAGATATAATATGAACTACCCTTCTTGGTATGCAAGAGTTTCCATAGACTTCCATGCAGGTGTGTGAGTGACACTTTTCTCACGTTCATCGTGTTTGCCTGAGCCTGTGTGGAAGAGGAGATGTGGGCACTAGAGAAAGAATGTAGGCCAGACCTGTCTGGATAAGTGCTTTCTAAAGTTTGTGGTACCAACTAATGGCTTTAGCATTTCTACATGAGGAAATATTTTCTGAAGAGCATGAGGTTTAGAGAGCTTTTCTTAAAAATAAAATTATTTTAAAAGTGAAGGAATTTAATTAATGGGAAAAAAATATTTCCTACATAATATACCATGGAACTAGGAAGGGTGTTATGCAGGAAGAAAGAGAATTTTAGCATAGTTATTTGTTTTTTAACATGTTAGGAAAAGGACAGTTTATAAGTGGAAAAAAGTGATAGTCGCTCAGTTGTGTCTGACTCTGCAACCCCATGGACTGTGGCCCACCAGGCTCCTCTGTCCGTGGAATTCTCCCAGGCAAGCATACTTGAGTGGGTTGCCATGCCTTCTCCATGTGTTCTTCCCAACTCAGGGATCAAAACCTAGATCTCCTGCATTGCGAGCAGATTCTTTATGGCCTGAGCCATCAGGACAGCCCTAGGTAGAAAAGAGAATATAAATGCAAGGTACGTCGAACTGGAATAAGTTATCTTCTATCTGGATTAAATGCTCAAAGTCCAATTTCATTTTTATTTTTCGAATTAGCTAGGATATAATGGGGATAACATATATAATGTTAACCCGGTTTTCAATTAATTGTGGATATATACTTAGATTGAACATTTGAAAGAATTACATTAAGCTCCAGGTATCAGATGCAGTAGATTTAAAAGTCAACTACTTTATGCACATATACATGTTCAGTCCTTCCTCAGTATCCATGGGCAATTGGTTCCAGGAGACTCCCTCCATACCAAAATCTTCAGATGTTGAACTCCCTTATATAAAATGATGTGGTATTTGCATATAACCTGTGTACATGCTACCAAATACTTAAAATCATCTCTTGATAACATAAATTGCCTAATACACTCTATATGTCATGTAAGTATTTGTAAATGCATTATAAATAGTTGCCAGCATGTGGCAAATTCAAATTTTGCTTTTTTAAACTTTCTGGGGCTTTTTTTTTCTGAATATTACCATCTGAGGATGTGGTACCATGGGTACAGAAAGCTGACTGTGTATACATCACGCCCCCTGCCCCAAACATACAATCACCATTTTAGGGCAAATAATTCAGATATCTGCCTAATTATCATGCAGTCTTTTAGGTCTATTTCATTACATGCTTGAAAAATTTTAAGATATTAGTTTCAGATTCTTAAAAGTTCTGACTTCCTCTACCAAGAATTCTACAATTGTGTTTGCATGGTCTAAAATACAAGCAGTTCGGTAGAATGATATGCTATATAGAAAGAAAGAAGCTCCTAACTATGGCACACATAATCTATCATTTACCAAAATGTATAAGCACATACTACATACAAATTTGGGCTTCCCTGGTGACTCAGGCTTTTTAATATATTACAAAGCAGAGACACTACTTTGCCGACAAAGGTCCGTCTGGTCAAGGCTATGGTTTTTCCAGTGGTCATGTATGGATGTGAGAGTTGGACTGTGAAGAAAGCTGAGCACCGAAGAATTGATGCTTTTGAACTGTGGTGTTGGAGAAGACTCTTGAGAGTCCCTTGGACTGCAAGGAGATCCAGCCAGTCCATCCTAAAGGAGATCAGTCCTGGATGTTCATTGGAAGGACTGATGCTGAAGCTGAAACTCCAATACTTTGGCCTCCTCATGTGAAGAGTTGACTCATTGGGAAAGACCCTGATGCTGGGAGGGATTGGGGGCAGGAGGAGAAGGGGACGACAGAGGATGAGGTGGTTGGATGGCATCACCGACTCGATGGGCATGAGTTTGAGTAAACTCCGGGAGTTGGTGATGGACAGGGAGGCCTGGCGTGCTGCGGTTCATGGGGTCACGAAGAATCAGACGCGACTAAGCGACTGAACTGAACTGAACTGGTGACTCAGGCAGTAAAGAATCTGCCTGTAATGCGGATATAAATGTGTCATTTTATTTTGTAATATATTATTTTAATCGAGTATCTTTGTTTCTTCTTTCTTATCCTCTTATCATATAACATAAGGTGTATTGAAAATAAATTATAGTATTTAAGAATTAATTTGACATTGTAGTGTTTAAATTCTGAGATATCAAAGAAATGAGTAAAAATCATCAAAGGGCTTTGCATCCTCTCCTGAGGAAGAGATTAGTATGTTTTCACGTGCACACAGGATAGTTATACCAAGTTAGGTGAAAATATGACCTTGCTATTGTCTTTACTTGGAGGTTAAGGACAGTGTAAGCTTATGTGTATGGGTACCAAGTTCATGCAGCTGGACTTGGGATGGCAACTTTTAATGTCTAAACTTGGCTGGGCCTCAATGCTCAGATTTGTGGTCAAAGCTCGTTCTGGATTTTTCTGTGAGAGTGTTCTTGAATGAGATTAATCTTAAGTCGGTAGACTTAGAATAAAGCGCGTTCCTCTCTATAATGTGAGTGGGCCTTGTTCAATCAGCTGAAGACTAACTAGAACAGAAGATTGACTTCCCCAAGCAAGACGGCCTGTGCAGCAGGTGGCCTTGAACTTGACCTGCAGCCTGGGCCTTCAGTCTGCCAGCCCACCCTGCAGATGTTAGACTTGCCAGTCTCCATTATCATATGAGCCAATTCCCTAAGTTTCCACATATGCAAATCCTATTGCTTCTATTTCTCTAGAGAACACTAAGTAACAATTTGTGAAAGAGACTCAGGTCTCTACCATATAGACGAGAAAAATGAAGCTCAGAGAGGTTTAATTGCCCAAGGTCATAAAACCAGCAAATTGTGGTCTTAGCATCTGAACCCACATCAACATAAAAGCCAACATTCTTTTGTATCTTCTACATGATCCTCAATACAGGCTTCTGATGATGATTTCATCATTTATTGATCATTGGGTTGCATGATTAACTATTGATATGATCACCTCTTAACTTGTAAACTGAAAGGGTCAGAAACATCCCTTAGCTATCTTGCTGGCTATGTCTAAAATAGTGTCTGATATAGAAATTTCCAGAAAACACACATTCCCCACCTCGTACTCTACCCACATTACAAGCACACACACATTCCCTACAGTATAATCTAATTCAAGAGAGTCTACCATTGATATAAACTTGGGCAATGGCACATTCCTTGTCTCCAGTGTTTTGTCTTAGGAGCAACAATGAGTAAGGCAAGTCTTCCTAACCTCTCTGAGCTTCCATTTTCTGTCATACCTAAGGTTGGCCTGCAAAGGGGTTGCCCAAGTTTCGGACATTTTCAAATCACCCTCCTCCTGTTTGCCTTATTCACATACCATCAAGGCGGCGTAGCGCTCTGCTGAAAACGAGCACTACTTAGCATTGATCCCAACTGCAGCAGTAGCGTTGGCATTTTTTTTTAACACTCAGTAAGATGAATGAATAAATATTAAAAAATTAAGTTGTCTACGTAAAATCCAAAGTCATACACTACCATCCGTGAAATGAGTAGTACAATTGGGTAGGGGGAGATCTGATATAGAACTTAAAATCTTGCCTAGTTCTGTCTCCATAGGTTTATAAATTGACTACTGAATTCTGGGTAATTGTATAATTTATTCCAGGTATCACCTTCCTATGACGCCTTCAAAATCTAAAATCCTTTACGTGATGAGACTCCTCCACATCCTGACCTTCTCAGAGCTGGTCCAATGCTGTTACAGGATTCGCAGGCAGTGAAGGGGACCTGGATACATGAGAACATGCACATTTAAAACTTCAAGGGGCCTTTACTAGTGTTTTTTTAAATCAATTTTTTAATCACAATTCACATTATGAAATGCAATTACATTATGACACGATAGAGACACATGTGTATATACTATATAGATACAATTAAAGTCAAATTTTAATGAAATATGCTTATACTTCCTCCATTCATCTATTCTATTTCATTTTTTAAATTGCAAATTGGCACTTGCCAAATATTTTATAACATATTATCTCTTGCTATGCAACTATATGGCCATGAATTTATCAGCTTAAAGAACATGATTTTATTTCTCATAGTTTCTGTAGGTCTGGGATCCACACATACGTTATCTACCAGGGCTGTGGTCTGATCTGAGATTCAACTGGGGAAAAATTCTCTGCCTCACTCATCTAGTTTTTGGCGCATTTGATTCCTGCAGGCTGCGGGAATAAGGGCCCGTTTTCTTGCTGGCTATTGCCTAGAAGTTGCCCTAAGTGTTTTGCTGTGTGACCCATGCTTTCAACATGACAGTTTGCTCTTTAAAGCCACAAGAAAGTGAAGTACCTGCAAAACAAGTACTACAATCTTATATAAGATGGTCACATGCATGAAATCATGCTTTGTTACCATTACCATGTTCTATTGGTCAGAAGCACATCACAGGTCCTATACACGTTGAGATGGAATCAATTTTGTGAGGGGTCAGTACCAGGAGAAGGGAACTTTGGGGCCCGCCTTCTTAGATGGCCACAGAACTAATGTGTTAATTATACATTACTTAGACCTAGAGCCAGACATCTTGCAATGTGAAGTCAAGGGGGCCTTAGGAAGCATCACCATGAGCAAAGATAATGGAGGCAATGGAATTCCAGTTGACCTATTTCAAATCCTAAGAGATGATGCTGTTAAAGTGCCATACTCAATATGCCAGCAAATTTGGAAAACTCAGCAGTGGCCTCTGGACTGAAAAAAGTAAGTTTTCATTCCAGTCCCGAAGAAAGGCAATGCCAAAGAATGCTCAAACTACTGCACAATTGCACTCATGTCACACGCTAGCAAGCTCAGTTCAGTTCAGTTGCTCAGTCACCTGACTCTTTGTGACACCATGGACTGCAGCTTGCCAGGCCTCCCTGTCCATCACCAACTCCAGGAGTTGACTCAAACTCATGTCCATTGAGTCAGTGATGCCATCCAACCATCTCATCCTCTGTTGTCCCCTTCTCCTCCTGCCTTCAATCTTTCCCAGCATCAGGGTCTTTTCCAATGAGTCAGTTCTTTGCATCAGGTGGCCAAAGTATTAAAGTTTCAGCTTCAGCATCAGTCCTTCCAATGAATATTCAGGACTGATTTCCATTAGGATGGACTGGTTGGGTCTCCTGGCAGTCCAAGTAGCAATGTAATGCTCAAAATTCTCCAAGCCAGGCTTCAGCAGTAGATGAAGTGTAAACTTCCAGATGTTCAAGCTGGGTTTAGAAAAGGCAGAGGAACCAGAGATCAAATTGCCAACATCTTTTGGATCATCAACAAAACAAGAGTTCCAGAAAAACATCTACCTCTGCTTCATTGACTACACCAAAGCCTTTGATTATGTGGATCACAACAAACTGTGGAAAATTCTTGAAGATATGGGACTACCAGTCCACCTTATCTTATCTGGCTCCTGAGAAACCTCTATGTTGGTCAAGAAGCAATAGTTAGAGCTAGACATGGAACAACAGACTGGTTCCAAATTGGGAAAGCAGTATGTCAAGGTTGCATACTGTCACCCTGCTTATTTAACTTCTGTACAGAGTACATCATGCAAAATGCCAGGCTGGATGGAGCACAAGTTGGAATCAAGGTTGCTAGGAGAAGTATAAATAACCTCAGATATGCAGATGACACCACCCTTATGGCAGAAAGCAAAGAAGAACTAAAGAGTTTCTTAATGAAATTGAAAGAGGAGAGTGAAAAACTTGGCTTAAAATTCAACATTCAAAAAACTAAGATCATGTCATCCAGTCCCATCACTTCATGGCAAATAGATGGGGAAACAATGGAAACAGTGAGAGATTTTATTTTCCTGGCTTCCAAAATTACTGCAGATGGTGAATGAAGCCATGAAATTAAAAGATGCTTGGTCCTTGGAAGAAAAGCTATGGCCAACATAGACAGCATATTAAAAAGCAGATAGAGTACATCTCCAATAAAAGTTCATCTAGTCAAGGCTATAGTTTTTCTAGTAGTCGTGTATGAATGTTAGAGTGGGACTATAAAGAAAGCTGAGTGCAGAAGAATTGGTGCTTTTGAACTGTGGTGTTGGAGAATTCTCTTGAAAGTCTGTTGGACTGCAAGGAGATCCAACCAGTCCATCCTAAAGGAAATCAGTCCTGAATACTCATTGGAAGGACTGATGCTGAAGCTGAAACTCCAATACTTAGGCCACATGATGCGAAGAACTGACTCATTGGGAAAGACCCTGATGCTGGGAGGGATTGGGGGCAGGAGGAGAAGGGGACGACAGAGGATGGGATGGTTGAATGGCATCACCGACACGATGGACGTGAGTTTGAGCAAGCTCCGGGAGTTGGCAATGGACAGGGAGGCCTGGTGTGCTGCAGTCCATGGGTTCTGCCAAGAGTTGGACACGACTGAGCAACTGAACTGACTGACTGACTGATACATTAATCAATTATCCAAAATTATTTGCAGCAAAAGTTAATACGTCAGTCTCTGAAATTTGCAAAAACACTGATCTAACATGTATACTCTCCTCTGATAATAACTCTGAGCCTCTGTAGACCAGGAAGACAAGAACTGCCACTCACAATCCTTAACACTCTGTGTGAACTCAATTCATATATATTTCGAAAGAATCAATCACACCGATCTCAACTATATCTACTTCTCTACATGTTTAAAGGCAAATGTTTTCTTACAATCTAGAAAGAGGGACTGAATATAAATTCTATGCAGTCATAGTGAAAGAAAAACTTAAAAATAAATTTTATGCCAACCTATATGTTTATTTATAAGCCTATATTGACCCATCAGCTTTGATTTTATCACTATTGTAAAAGTTTTAAGAAATTTTCAAAAGATATCAACTTATGCATAATTATTTCATCATCTTACATTTTAAATAAATTTAGAACAATATTTATTACTCATCACCACTGCCCCAAATAGGGCCAACTCTGAAATGAGGGCTTGAGGAGATTTTAATTTGTAAATTAAGCATCGTAATAAGAAATGACTTTTCATTCTGTCTCATTTTTTTCCAGATAATGGTCATTTGAACTGTCTCTGAGTTTGGAGTTTGCTGTTGACAACCCAAATTTTATTACTGCTGGGTTAGTTAATATTCAAATTAGACTCTCAAAACAGTGAAGAGAAAATGGTCAGCTCTTTGATGGGATTTATGATGGATACACAGCTGGGCTAATGAAGACAAAATGTCAAGCCTTGAACCATGATGATTTTAGGGATTTCTGAGACGGCTATTTTAGGGAGTTGATTTTGTCTTTGGTGGTTACAGTCTGAATTACTGATTATCCCCTTTACAGAGATAAGACTGAAGCAAAAGGGTGCACGTGTGTGGTGGGGAAGAGGGTAGTTAGACTGGATAAATGACTCTAGGAGTAGTCAGACAAGGAGAAATCTTGTCTGAAAGGATCCCGATACCATGAAATTTGGTGATGGGATTGGCAGCAGGAAGGGTTAGAAGAGAAAATGAGAAGTCAGTATCATGAAGATGCAACAAACACACGTCTTCATGAAGATTCTTAGTACTTACATTCCACTTGTGTGGAGCTTCTGCTAAGATGAGCAAACTAACGAACCATGTCTCTTGCCAGTGTCTAGTCATTTCTTGTCAGAGGTTTTAAGCTAGACAGTTCTTAAAACTCTGATGAGCCAACCTCCCTAGAGTCATCCCCTTTTAACCTCTAAACTCAAATTATGCTTACTTATTTTCATGTCTTATATTCATTCTGTAAGAACCATGTTTGTAGAGAGAGAGGAAAATGTTAAATGTTTTATTTTTCAAAGACTTCTACAAGCATTCCAGTTTGTAAGACAGACTCAGGAAATTAAAGTACTACTCTATTGAAAAAAAATTTTACAATGGAAATTGCACAAAAGAAAAACTTCCCTTTTTAACAGGCAAAGTTTATATTTTGGAGCTTATTGTTAATCAGAATTATCGTTAGAGTGAAGATATCATTTGTCAAACTTCAAAAATGTTCAGTTATAAGAAATTTCGGATCTCCATATGAAACACCGAGAACACGACAGTCCAATTTGGTTAACGCCTCTTCATGTAAATCTTTTCTCACATCTATATTTGAAAATGATATTGAAACCTCATGTCCTCCTTGAATGTTCTTTTTAAATTAAAAGTAATTATCATTCTTCTGTTTCTGGCAAAACTGGAGTAACAGGGGCCAAATTACCTGCCCACCTTGTCTACTAGCTTAAAAACCAAGATATTTTGTCCAGGTTTTTATCTTATTTTTTTTTCAGGTACAACTACTTTGGAAGACAGTTTCACAATTTCTTTAAAAATAGATGGGCATCTATCTCTACTTATTTAGAAATTCCATTTTTATTTATTTACCCAAACTGAATGAAAGCATATGTTCACACAAAGACTAATCAGTAATAAAAAGCAATGGACCCTTGATTCATGCAACAGCCCGAATGAATCTAAAAATAACTGTGCAGGTTTGGCTTCTTCTGTCTCTGTGGAACATGAAGCATAAGTGGATCCGCAGGCACAGAAAGCAGATTGCCTGAGACCAGGGTCAGAAGTGAGGAAGGTATTAGGGCCAATGTGTCCACTCTCTTGATTTTGGCAGTGGTTTCATGGTTTTACACATCAATCAAAGCTATCAAATTGAACACTTTAAATCTGTGTAGTTTACCCTTTGTCAATTATGCTTTGATAAAACTGTTAAATTTTTAGTAAGTAATTATTGTGAATAGAACTTAGTCTAGGCCATTGGACAGAGGCTTTCTAAGTTCTCCTCTGATCCCCAAATTATGACATACCACTTACAAGAGTCCCCCTCCTCCCACCCCAATTCCCCACTAAAATACCAAATTGCAAAAGGAAAAGGATAGTATCCTCAAGGAAGACTGGCTCCCAGAAGATAGAATTTGAATTCTCTATGTCATTTGGATCTTTTTTTAAATAATGGAAAGTTACTTCCTTAAAAAAAAAAAAAAACCACAGTATTTTTCTTCTCCACAGGTAAGTATTTTTAAAGGAAATTGTACTATCAATATCCGATTGAGCCGCTTTCTATTCCCTCTAGGTTTAATGTTTTCCATCTGCAATATAAAAGGAAGATAATGCACAATTATGCTAGTAAGAGTCTCTCTTTCAATAATGTTTGCACTTCTCAATACCACATTTAAAAAGGAAATAGTAGCACTTGAAAAGTTAAGTAAGATGAACAAAATTGAACAGAGGGAAAAATAACTGTCTGAAGACATGCTGAAAATACATTTAAAGACTGTCTGAGACAGCAGCTGATCCAGCCAGCCTACCTTTCACAGAGCTGAGCATCATTCAGGTGTAAACATTTGACCTGCACACTGGGAGGGAACAAGGAAATCCAATGAAATATAATGGAATAAAGAGTTGATTCATCCCAGAAATCAGGCAAAGGAGGTCCACAGTTCTATCCCTCTGCCTGGGTAAGTTGTCACATCTTGTCACTGTATGTTTTAAATATACACATATACCTCACAATAACTTTTACTTATTTCTGAAAACTTTATCCCTAAAGGAAAAGTTGGTAAATTAAAAAAAATAATTTTTAAAATTTTAAATAGAAAAATGATGGCATGTTCCATCCCAACCCATTATACCTCCAATATATCAATTATATATATTTATATATATAATTGTCAAGTATCAATATATATGTAATCATCAATTATCAGTATATTTCAAATATACCAATTGAAAATAATCTGTTGAAAAATACACTAATTGAACGGTGAAAGCAAGTCTGTGTAAGTAACAAAAGTAACTTGAATGTTAGTGAGGAGCTTGTATTTAAAGTGCAATAAACTGAAAGTTCATGGCACTCACTACAGGAGGAAGAAAAGACTTAATACGAAGTGGTGGGTGCTGTACATGGTAGAGAAGAATTATAAAGGAGCTATTTTTTTTTAATGCACTTCTTCTTTCTGCATCACACTGTACTTATATGCATGGCAAATTATTTTGGGCCCAGCCAAGCGCAGAAGCAATTCGAATAAATCCAGGTGGCTTTTTTTCTGATTAGAAACTGGTGGAGTTAATTGGTGAGTGCATCTTTACCTAAAACAGTAGTGTGAAAATATCATTTCTGACAGCCTGCTTAATTCATTCTGGTGAAAAAGTAGTTCTATAGAATAAAAAGGAGCCATCTGAAAATAAGTTGTGAACCTTTCCAGAATGATTACAAGGAGAGTTATGTGAGAAAATGTGAGAAACATCTGCAGCACACTCAGGAAGGAACACTCAGGTGACTCAACTGATTTTCCCCCCATGTTTTTTTTCTCCAAGAGTTAGTAGAAGTCTGTACAGTACTTCAAAAATTACCCAAGTCCTAACATCCAAAACACGTCCATCAAAACTCATCCTGTGGTTTATCCAACTTGAGCTTCACCAAGTCATGTTCCTAAACTTTGGGGTTCTTTCTCTTGTTAGCCACGGAGAAGGAATTATATTCAAATCACCTCCATTCTTTCTTATTCGAGAGTGTACACTTCAATATTCTGTAACAACCTAATTGGGAAAATAATTTTAAAAATATTAGATACATGTATATGCATAAATGAACCACTTTGTTGTATACCTGAAACTAACGCAAGTGTCAATCAACTATGCTCCAATATAAAATAAAACACAAAGGAATAAACCCCACACTCTATGATACTGAAAAAAAAAACACCACCAACGAAAGAAACTTGGGTAGGGTTACAGGCTTTGTCTGTGGCCTCCACCCTGGAGGAGAAAATGGCAACCCACACCAAGATCCTCTTCTTGGAAATCCCATAGACAGAGGGACCTGGCGGGCCACAGTCCGTAGGGTCACAAAGAGACAGACATGACTGAGCAACTGATCACTGCGGTCTCCAAGGAGAACTTGAAGTCACATTACCACCGCATCTAACCAGAGGAGCTGAGAGGCACAGACCACGGGCCCATGGACTGCAGACTTGGCATTAAGCCCTGGAGACAATGCACAGTCATTAACTTGGTGAAACTGAAGGTCAAGTTGAGTGAGATGACGTGTGCAGGCAGTGTGTTTGGCCAGCGAAGGGCTCCTGCTGGAAGACACTTCTAAAGCCAATGAACTTATATTATTTTTCTTCTCACAAAGTGGAATTCCAGATGAGAAAATGAAAGCAATGTCCATGTGAATAAACATTAGAGATGATAACAAAACTTGCAAAGCCTTTATAGATAGACCTGTGTCAGTGTGTTTCCCCTCACTTCTATACAGGGTGTAAAACGTAGCATTACTATTCGGGGCCTCTCCTTGTGGCTCAGATGGTGAAGAACCAGCCTGCCATGCGGGAGATCTGGGTTCTATCCCTGTGTTGGGAAGATAACCTGGAGAAGGGTATGGAAACTCCCTCCAGTATTCTTGCCTGGAGAAATCCACGGACAGAGGAGCCTGGTGGGCTGCAGTCCATGGGACTGCAGAGTCAGACACGGCTGAGCAGCTAACGGACACACACATTGCTACTTCAGTGCCACTCGAAAATGAGGAGACCGCAAACTTGTCTAAAGACAAACTGTCAAGACGCATCGCAGTGTCCACGAAATCCACGAGTTTGCATTTCAAAATCAGGTCTTTTGGCTACAAATTTAGGCTGTCTCATGTTGCCATAAACTCCAAAGTGTGAATATAAAGTTAATTCCAAAAAGGCATGTTTTTCCCCAATCACCACAGTGTTCACTGATGAAACTAGAAATGATTTACTTAGAAAATGCATTCTAGTCCAAATAAAACATATTTCACAAAGGCTATGAAAGCATGATAATGAGATAAATTATTTTAGTCATCTTGCTTCATATCGATAATTATACTTTTATTTAACTTTATTTTTTATGTGCACCTTTTTTTTTCCCCTCAAGTAGAAAAAGCCATACATGCCCACTAAGGAAAACTTGAGCAAATATAAAAAGTATAAAAAAGTTAACAGGGAAATTTCTAAAGCATCCAAAAAGGGACAAATGAAGTGACATCAGGTTAGGAAAATATGCCACAAATGTATGATGGAGATGACTGATTAGCTTGGAGTTGGGAATCTCAAAGCACAGTCCTCAGACCAGCATCACCTGAGAACTTGTTGGGAAAGTAATCCTCGGGTACCACTCCAGACCTACGGAATCAGATGCTCTGGGGTTGGGAGTCAGCAACGGTGTTTTAGCAAGACTCCAGAAGATTCTGATACGTCTGAGTTTAAAAAACACAGGCTTAGGGAAAATTAAGGGAATCATGTACATATTTTAAAATAATTAAAAGTTTTTTTGTTTTTTTTTTTAAAGTAAAACATTTGTTTGTGTTTCAATGTTCAGAACAGGTTCAGTGAATAGGCATTTTGAGAAGGCAGATTTTTACCTCACCCAAGTAAGAACTTCCAATTGAATGAAGCGGTCTGGGCATTAAACTGACCTCACTTGAGGACCACACGGCATCTCTAGACTGAAGCTGGAGACTATGTTGTCCATGTTGAATAGTGAACGGGTTTGACCTAAGGGATTTCACTGGTGGCTCAGACGGTAAAACATCTGCTTGAACTGCAGGAGACCTGGGTTCGATCCCTAGGTCGGGAAGACCCCCTGGAGGAGGGAGTGGCTACTCACTCCAGCATTCTTGCCTGGAGAAATATACGAATAGCAGAGCCTGGTGGACCACAGCCTGTGGAGTCGCAAAGAGTTGGACACGACTGAGCGACTAACACTACTACGTCTTGACCTGAGGTGGTAAGTGTCTGGGGCCCTCAGAAAATGTGCATGGTTCTTTACAGCCCTGCGTTGCTACTGTTCTGCTTTAAACTCTGCCTCAGTATCTAATGCCTCAAGTTAGTGAGGTGAGGACTAGATAATGTTAACAACTATTCCACTGCTAAACAGAAGCCCAGAGTCATTCTACCCATTACCTTATAGCAATGCCTCATTCTTCACTCTAACTCTCTTCTGCACTCTAATGCATGACCCTGACTTTTCTTAGTAAAAGTGCTCTGACCTAAAGCCCAACACAAAGATTGAGCTTGAACATCTTACTACACACTGAGTTTCTCTCCCATACACATGACATATTCAACAACCACCCCGCCAGCTTCCAAGACTCTGATGGAGTAGGAAGGTGCCAATCTGTATGCTAATCAAAATAATCTGCCATCTAAGCAAGAGACTCATGATCTTTACAGTTCTGGATTCTTTCCAGGGCCTAGGTACCGGCCCATGATCACAGAAAAATCACTGAACCAAAAGTGATGCTTATGGAACAATTTCTTTGTACATACATAGGCTCAATATGTAGACTGGCTGTGGATAGCCAACAGATAATTTCTTCGTCTGGAAGAAGTTTTAAAATGAGGCTTGGTGGACTAAGTATCTCTTGCATCATTACAAAGAGGAAAATAGAGAAATCTCTTAACTGAAGAAAGTGAAATCCACTTTACTTAATGCGGACCTCTGTCTCTGGTGTGCAGGTCCTCTGTGTCCAAAGATAATTAGCACTTTATAATGCTAATTATTATAATTATGTCTGAGAAAAAAATCATTAGGGGGTAGGTCCGTTCACTGATTTTCAATTGCCCCCTCTATTTAAAAATAAGGTCACTTTTCTATGAAATAGCTTTAGGAGCGCAAAGCAGAAAGAGGATTATGGGAAATTCTGTGTAGGTATAGTCCTGAGTTTTTAATATTCTTATAAGTCTGTGATGTGTCTGGGAACTGAGGTGGGAGGGAAATAATGAAGCTATTTAGTCTAAGAGACCAAAAATCAGGACGCAGAAGAGCAAATGCTTTCTGTAAGAGTTAATCATCAAACAGTCATTTACTTAGCATTCACTGTGTGCCTGGCTCCGCGTGCCTCGGCGGTTTCTAGATGCTAACTCATTTAACAATCTTCACCACTGTTCCACCAAACAAGCACTTGTAATTCACTTTTTTTTACTGATAAGGAAGGGATGATTCCAAACTTATGTTTATAAGAAGCAGAAAGCTGGATTCTAACTTGGGGCTGCTCTCTCCAAAGTTCATGCTGTTGACACTTCACTCCTTCATGTTTATGAGTAAGGCACCATTTCTGTTATTGCTCAGTTGCTCTGTTGTGTCCAACTCTTTGCAACCCCGTGGACTGCAGCACACCAGGCTTCCTTGACCTTCACTATCTCCCAGAGCTTGCTCAAACTCAGGTCCATCGAATTGGTGATGCCATCCAACCAGCTCATCCTCGTCCCCTTCTCCTCCTACCTTCAATCTTTCCCAGCATCAGGGTCTTTCCCAATGAGTCAGTTCTTCGAATCAAGTGGCCAAACTATTGGAGCTTCAGCTTCAGCCTCAGTCCCTCCAATGAATATTCAAGATTGGTTTGCTTTAGGATTGACTGGTTTGATCTCCTTACTGTCCAAGGGACTCTCAGGAGTCTTCAGAAGCATCAGTTCTTCAGTGTTCAGCCTTCTTTATGGTTCAACTCTCACATCCATACATGACTATTAGAAAAACCATAGCTTTGACTAGACAGACTTTTGTCGGCAAAGTAATGTCTCTGCTTTTTATTATCCTGTCTAGATTTATCATAGCTTTTCTTCTGAGAGCCAAGCATATTTTAATTTCATGGCTGCAGTCACCATCTGCAGTGATTTTGGAGCCCAAGAAAATAAACTCTGTCACTGTTTCCATTGTCTCCCCATCTATTTCTGTTAGGGTTATAGAAATATGAAACTAATTGGGGAAGAGGGGCCCAATTTAGAGACAGAGTCACACTCTGGACCTCGGAATCTGCAGGTTCTCATCCGTGGGTTCATCCAACTGTGGATGGTATTCAATTGCCATTTAATAAATGGGGCTTGAGCCTCAGAGTTTGGGTATCTGAGGGTGGTCCTGGAATACCCCAAGATGGGAGGATGACTGTACCTGCTCTATAGGTTGACAGAGCCCCACCATCTGGTGTTAGGATATCAAACCCACGGGAGAGCTAAGAACACTTTCTGAGAGTCCCAGAAATACAGCTATAGCACAGAAGGAAGAATTTAGGTCATGGAGGGAAAAGAGCCTGTGAAGACCAATTCCATCTCTGCCTTTCTGGGCAACCATGAGACTCCCTTCACTCTGCCAAATCTCAGTTACTAATTCCTAACACACCAGCTCCTGCTTTTGCTAATTTTTCTGCTGATCCTACCATTATGACCACCATGATCAGTGGCTGAGAGCTTAGTAGGCATCAGGCAAAGTGGTAAATATGTCATATGCATTATTTTATTAAATACTCACTAAGTGTTACAATTAATCCGGTTCCACACCTAAGAAAGGGAGGTTCAAAGAATTTAAGTAACTTGTATGTGAGCATGTTTTATTACATGTAAACCACCATACAGAGTATCATTTTTACTAAGAAACTGTCAGCTGAGGAGGAGGAACTGGCCTTTCATCTTTGTAAGATGAACAGTTGTCTTTCTGTTTAATGGTTTTTTAAAAATCCCCTTGTGACAAGCTCCAGAGGACAAATAATTTATTTCTTGTGGTGTATGGCTCTCTAAATGAATTAATTGATAGGCATCCCATTGTCAGTCTGAGGGATATGGAAATAAAACAGACATGAAATGTTCTGTACCAAACTAATTTGTACTTTAAACACATAAATAATATTTTTTTAAGGAAATGTATGTTTACTTTCTCTCCTGCTTCTCTCTGAACGGGAGAGCCGCTGTCTTTATGGTGTCTTTCTGCCATCAGTTGAGAAGTTTGCTTCTGTTTCTCGAATATTAGTAAGGAAAATTAAATATTGCTTGGGGGGTGAAAAATAATTCTTTTAATCTATTCCTATCCCCATTCATTGAAGATGGAATAGGAAGAATAGTTTTAATAATTATAATAAAAATATGATAGCAGAACTCCTCTTTCCTTTTGGCTATAAGGCCAAAATTATTTTTATAATAATATTAAGACACTATCTGCCTTATCACTGTGCTGATACTTGCATGAATTGTGCAAAAGCAATGGTAACTTAAAGCAAATTAAGACCATGGAGGGGGACAAAAAAAAACTGTACTGATGGTAATTGTGGTCTTCACCAACTTTAAGTTGCAGAAAAAATAAAGCTATTAAATAGTTTCATTTAAGAAAGTCCTTGCTGAAGTAGTAAAAATGTTAATTTCATTACATCTCAACCCTTGAGTATGGGTCTTTTTAATATTCTGTGATGATATGAGAAGAACATTAAAGCCCTTCTATTGCATATGACAATTGTTGTGAAAAAAATCACTTAGAGATGTGAACTGCACTAGCCATTTTTATTCAGGGACCACATTCTTACCTGAAAGAATGATGGACAGACAAACTGGCTATTCAGAGTTATATTTTGGATGATATTGTCTTGAAAATAAATGGAGTCTGTGGCTTCAAGGAAAACAACGGATAGTATTTAGGCCAATCACAAAATTCAAGCTTTTAAGAAACACCATTTTGACAGCTGCCTAAGACTTAAAGACTTTTCTGATGAGATCAATGATGATGTTAATAAATGTGATTTTTTTTTTATATTCTATAATGAGATGTGTCAAAGACTGGAAGACCTGCATAACTTTAGAAATCAAGATTTTTTGACACATGATTTTACATAATCATGAGTGAGTAAAAGATCCATTTAAGTTAAGATAGACCATTGAATTTTAACTCAGCAGAGTACAAAAATTGACTTCTGATTCCAAATTGCAACCAGCCTTCAAGAAGCTACCACTTGTTGGATTTCAGGTAGTTCCAAAGAAGTATAGCTACAATTATCTGAAAAGGCCATTAAAATACTTTTCCTCTTTCAACCACATTTATGTGTGAATCAGGACTTCCTTTGTATATATTTCAACCAAAGGCAGATTGACTATGTATATAGAAGAAAGTATGAGACTCCAACAACATTCCATTAAGCCAGATGAGACAATTTTAGTTTAAAAGATACAGTTATTTTTTTTCTTTTTTTCATTTATTTTTATTAGTTGGAGGCTAATTACTTTACAATATTGTAGTGGTTTTTGTCATACATTGACATGAATAAGCCATGGATTTACATGTGTTCCCCATCTTGATCCCCCCGCCCGCCTCCCTCTCCACCTGATCCCTCTGGGTCTTCCCAGTGCACCAGCCCCGAGCACTTGTCTCATGCACCCAACCTGGGCTGGTAATCTGTTTCACCCTAGATAATATACATGCTTCGATACTGTTCTCTTGAAACATCCCACCCTCGCCTTCTCCCACAGAGTCCACAAGTCTGTTCTGTACATCTGTGTCTCTTTTTCTGTTTTGCATATAGGGTTATCATTACCATCTTTCTAAATTCCGTATATATGTCTTAGTATACTGTAATGGTCTTTATCTTTCTGGCTTACTTCGCTCTGTATAATGGGCTCCAGTTTCATCCATCTCATTAGAACTGATTCAAATGAATTCTTTTTAATGGCTGAGTAATATTCCATGGTGTATATGTACCACAGCTTCCTCATCCATTCGTCTGCTGATGGGCATCTGGGTTGCTTCCATGTCCTGCCTATTATAAACAGTGCTGCGATGAACATTGGGGTGCACATGTCTCTCTCAGATCTGGTTTCCTTGGTGTGTATGCCCAGAAGTGGGATTGCTGGGTCTATGGCAGTTCTATTTCCAGTTTTTTAAGAAATCTCCACACTGTTTTCCATAGCGGCTGTACTAGTTTGCATTCCCACCAACAGTGTAAGAAGGTTCCCTTTTCTCCACACCCTCTCCAGCATTTATTGCTTGTAGACTTTTGGATAGCAGCCATCCTGACTGGCGTGTAATTGTACCTCATTGTGGTTTTGATTTGCATTTCTCTTATAATGAGTGATGTTGAGCATCTGAAAGATACAATTATTTTTCATAGTATTACTTTTATTAATATATAAGCTTATTGTTATTTTTAAATAAATTAATATATAGACATTTACAGTCTTTCCAGTCTTTTAATTTCACAAGTGCTAAATATTTATATATATACATAATAACCACTTAAGTCAAAGAACGTTGGTGAATCTCAATAATTTTTCAGAGAAAAAAGGAGTCTGAGACCAAAAACTTTGAGAACTCTGGTGTAGGGAAGTAAACAAATGCATGAACTGCCCTTGGATGTGTAAACTGATACAGCCTTTCTATAGGGCAATTTAAATTACAAAAGCTATTAACATTTGAGCAACTTTGATCAAAAATTTCCACTTGTCGTAGTCTATCCTTAACAAAGAACTGTAAATTGGTGCAGACATTGATGTATTAGAATTTTCATCATGATACATTCTATAAGACCAAAATCATCTGTGAACATCTGAGGAATATGCAAATTTAATAATCCCTTAAAATGAAATATCATGCAACATTTAAAAATATGTTGAGATATGTAAAAGAATAGACATGAAAAGGAATAATTTATAGTATTGGAATATTAATAATATATTAAATTTAAAAATAACACAAAATAGTAGCTATAAAATAAATATATTTTGAAAAACTAAAATGAGAACACTCTTTTCCCCCTTGTATTTTCATGCTGTATTTCTATATCTTTCTATTTATCTAGGAAATGTTAGTAATGAATTTGGAGGTAGATAGATAATGTTTAATTATAAGAGTTTTTCAACCTTTTATATTTTCCTAATTTTCTACAGAAAATTCACTTTTTATTAGGAAAAATTTTATCAGGAAAAATTATTTACCAAAATGTAGTAGGTGAGTCATGATTTTTAGATTTTTTTTTCAGCCTTTTTCCTGAGCTTTCATAGAGTAGAGAAAACATGTGAGCCTAAGAAGAGAAGAGCAGTGCATTCCTGGGGAGCTGGGAAATGGTTTGACGGGAGAAGCAGTGCACGCTGAGAATCGACTTGCGTTAGTGACTTCTACTGGCTCATTTTATTTGGGGCAAGGCTGAAAATATGCAATTGCCATTTTCGCAGGTCATGAGTGATTGAAAATCAGTCATTGTATATTGTTCAAATAAATAGCTCATTTCATAGAAAATATAAAGAAAACAAATTTTAACAGTAGGAGTATTTCAATGAAAAGACCTAGAAATTAGTAAAAAAAAAAAAAAAAAAAGAGAGAGAGACAGATAAGAAAAATCAAAGAAAGAAAAAGTCAGGAAACCAATTATAAAAACAGGAAAAATAACATAGACTGTAACTCATGTTAGATAATATGTGCTATTGAATTTCAATAAAGCATGTCCAAGTAGGAAAAAATGTTTTATTATGTACATTATACGGTTGAGGAAATGAAGATGAAAGGTTAGATGACTTACTTGCAATAACACAAGCCCATGTTATCTGGGCTTCCTTGGTGGTTGAGTGGTAGAGAATTTGGCCGCCAATGCAGGAGACACAGGTTTGATTCCTGGATCAAGAAGCTCCTCTGGAGAAGAAAGTGGCAACTCACTTCAGTATTGTTGCCTGGGACATGCCACGGACAGAGGGGCCTGGCGGGCTGCAGTCCGTGCAGCTCCAAAGAGTCAGACACAACTTAGCGACTAAACAGCAACCAAAGTAATGCTTTTCCAAAGCAGAGTCTCCTTTCTTCCAATTTTTCTCTTAGCCCGCCTTGAAGGGAGGTCTTCTAAATAGGCATATGGGATACCTTCACAAACCGGAAGATTACATATAATTTTTTTTCTAGAAAATCTTTGTTTCCACATCCAGGATGGTGAAAGACCAGCTGAATGTAAATGCAAAGGTGATTAAACACAAAAGTAATTAAAACTCTCTATCATGCCCTTAGTTAATCATTAGGTTAGCTATTAATAAAGTTGACAAAAACAGAAGCAGAACATTCAGTTATAAGAAATGTACTATGAAAAAAGACCAGATATGTTTTTAAGATTTTACCACCTGGTCTTTCAAAAAATGACTTTGAGACCTAACTTCGAGGGGAAAGTAATATAATTATCTATGAAGTTCACCATCTAACCCCTTCCCCCCGAAATAGCTGATGTCATGCAACAAGATATGAAAATGTTAATTGCATTTGGGTCACAGAAGCAAATAGGAGCCCCTTGTAAGCTAAGGAGGTAAAAAGGACAGAGAAGAGAATTGGGAGGAAATCCTAAGAGGAAGAAGAAAAATATTGGTTAAGATAGAAATCTTAAGAGTGGATCCAGCCCCTTCAAAAAATTCTAAAATTCAAAAATAAGAATAGACAAATCTTAGTTCAATTTATAATTCAGAAAAAAAGCTGAAAATTCAGAAGCACACTCTACACGTTCAGTTGGAGAATGCCCAGAGTAGAGGTGGCCTTGAGAAAGGAGAAGCTGAAAGCATTTAGGTGAAGCTGCCCCAGCCACACCCGGGTAATTTGGACATAGCATATCCTAGGCATAACCAGAAGAAGCAAGAGGTGGAGATGAACCAATATGAATACAGATGCATGAACGTGAGTGAAAAGAGAGAATACGTGATTCATGAGAGCATCCAGATGATGGAGCCAGCTTTGCTCTGAAATGTGAAATAGCAATAGAGACATCCTTTGTCTGGGGTATGGAAGATCTGACACAATTAAACAGAAATTCTCGGGACAAGAACTCTCTCAAGGAATTTCAGTGTGTGATGTGGCTTCCTCAGGCACTACAATGAGAGCATTTTTCTGCTAAAAGAACAGGATCTCCTCGAATGCGTTTTGTGGAATGCATTTAGCCAAGACCTGGTCTGATCTCTAAACATCGTTCCTTGAATTCTTAAATTCAAATTCAAAGAGGTGAAGTGAGTTTCCCGAAGAATGTAGATGATTCCAAATTAAGACACAACCCAGGTCTCCTTTATGCCAGTTCACTGTTTGTTTACACGTTTTCATTGAGTGTCACATGGGCAAACTTGCCTCAAACCAGTGCTTTCTCGTTGTCATCCCGTTGTCTGAGTTAGCTACGAGTGAGCAGCGGAGAAGAGTTACGAGCAGTGAGCCTTGCTGTGGGGTGGCTTGTCTGATCCTATCTGGGAAAGGAAGAAATCAGAGAGACTTTAGGTTATGCTCTTAAAATGATTATGAACTCAAAAAGAAAAGTTGGAATGGAACTGTTGATTTATTTGAGGGTCTGAGGGAGGACTTGTTAGTGCGTGGAAATGCAAACTCCACTTGGAGTTCCAATTCAATGAATCAAGTGTCCTTCAGGATGCTGCGTCTACACCAAAGTGTAAGATATGATGCTGATGATGCTTGTAGCAGCCCTATCCTCTGGCAAACAAGATAAGCTTGACTTGAGCCTTCCGCCTCACCACTGTGAAATCTAGCACCTCTCTCCAAGATTTCTGCAAATTTCCAAGGTTGCTGCCTTGCACTCTGCTAACCCTCACTTTGGCTCCTCTGTCCCCTGACATCTTGGAGTAATTTCATTCCATCTAGTATACTGACTTCATTCCATTCACTCTTTCCCTTGAGAAACCCAGTTACACTCGTGCTATCCTGAAGTCAGTAACTTCAGTGAACACTTACAAGGTCTTGGGGAAAAAAATCACTTTGGGCATCACCCAAACTTCTACCATTTCCTAGCTCCCCTCCCCACATTCTCTCCTACTCTCCTAAAACCCAATCCCGAAATGTTAGAGTGACCAAATAGTTTATTATTGCCCAAATCAGGACATTTTGAAATTGAAAGAACATGCTGTGAATAATAGGCTCAAGTGATAAGTTTAAATCTGGACCACATGGAAGAAAGCAAGACGCAGGGTTTCCGACCAGCATTTGACCCTTCTTAACTTCCATCCTGTGGGAAACATGGTTCTGTCTACTCAGCTTTGAAGGTAATCCTGATTGGATCGGTGGATTTTTCCCAGGACCCTGGCATATTCTGAAGTATGCATTTTTCTCTAACTCATTACACTTGTTTGATTCTTAGTTATCAGCAATGGATTACCTCTCCCCTCGCTGTTTGTGCTTCCCGTAACACTTTTGTCTTTTAAGGTAGAACACAATTAATTAATCTCAATATAATCAGTTATGTACACATCTATCTTTCCCACTAAATGCTAAGTTCCTTTGGGGCAAAGACTATGTCCAGTTCATCATAACAAAATGTTCTCCTTGTCTCCCAGCATCTATTGGGTTGGCCAAAAAGGTCATTCAGATTTTTTCATACAATGTTACGGAAAAACCCAAAGGAACTTTTTGGCCAACCCAGTATTTTCTCTTTTTTTTAACCTAATAGAATGTTAAATTTTAGTTAGGCACATTGTCACCCAGAATTAAAACTATATATCTCAACCAGTGGCCTCTGAAACTAAGAATAATCATGTGATAGAGATTTATACATGGAGTGAGTATACAGGCTATGTATTAGAACCTTCTGGGCATTCCCTACCTTGGACAATTCATAGTCCTGGCAGATGGCATGTGAACATGGTGGTTTAACAAAGAATATGAGTCACCAATTGTGTGGTTCTCCACACTCACCTTCCTTCCATGCCGATAAGCTGGCACCAAGTGATTATCAGGAACGTAATGCGATCGAACCATGAGTTAGGTCATTTCCAGAGAGAGTCAGTTAAAACCCAGCGGGCTCAGAGGTTGTGTTACTGAGTGAAGTAAGACAGAGAAGGAGAAATACCGTCTGACACCCTTTACATGTGGAGTCTCAAAAGAAATGGTACAACCCAACTTATTCACAAAACAGAAAGAGATGCACACATTTAGAGGACGAACTTACGGTTACAGGGTGGGAAGAAGGAGGGGAAGGGACAGCCAGGGAGTTTGGGACGGACGCGTACACACTGCTGTATTTAAAGTGGAGAACCAGCAAGGGCCTACCGGAGCAGAGAACTCTGCTCGACATTCAGCGGCGGCCTGGCTGGGAGGGGCGTCTGGGGGAGAAGGGACGCATGGATGCGTCCACGCGATGTGTGGCTGAGTCCCTCTGCTGTCCACCTGAAACTTTCACAACACTGCTAATCAACTGTACGCCGATATAAAAGAGAAAGCTAAAAAATAAAACCCAGTGTTTCTTCTTCATTGCTCTTCATTTTGCCACAGCGACATTGGAATTACTTGACAGGAGTAGGTACTGAACCATCTTGGGCCATAATGTTAAGGCCCACACCTCAGGGATAATAGAGCCACAGTTTAGATGCATTCTAGGTCCCTGACACTGTGGAGACGTTTTACCACCTCTGAACTGTTTACTACTGAGCGTGATGTGAGAAGCAGATATTCACCTTGCTTAAGCCAACACTCTTGCCGCTGCTAAGTCGCTTCAGTCATGTCCGACTCTGTGCGACCCCATAGACGGCAGCCCACCAGGCTCCTCTGTCCCTGGGATTTTCCAGGCAAGAACACTGGAGTGGGTTGCCGTTTCCTTCTCCAGTGCATGAAAGTGAAAAGTGAAAGTGAAGTCGCTCAGTCATGTGGGACTCTTCGCGACCCCATGGACCGCAGCCCACCAGGCTCCTCCGTCCATGGGATTTTCCAGGCAAGAGTACTGGAGTGGGGTGCCATTGCCTTCCCCACTAATTTGGGTCAATTTTGTAGCAGTCTAATCCATTCCCAATATCTTTGCATTTCTCACTGTGTCCTGGATGCTATCACAGTTATCAGAGATATTCAAATAAACATTTGGTGAATTGATATTAAGAGATGAGGAGGCTTGTGAGAGCGTAAAAGTATTTTTTGACAAAAGGAGATTGAGAGGTAGTTCTTTGAAGATAAAAACTATCCAAAAAGTCTGAACTTCCGGACAAACATTCCTGGCATTTCCTGACATATCTACTTGGGATAGAGTCCTAACCCAGAACAATCAATGCATGGAGCTAATCTCATCTATGAGTGGGTTTTGTTTGCCTTGCACTACACTTTCCTTAAAAATGTGAATTAGTTGCCAAGGTTTATAAGTAGGAAAAGTTTACACGGAAATCAATATTTCTGGCTTCGTTGGGGAAAAAGAAAGATTGGCAAAGGAGGGCACATATTCCCGTCTGGTGACATATTGGCTGGGACCGTGGTGGCCCTGTTAGTGAGGACACGAGTGACTGGGTCATGATGACTATGACATCATCTCTCTGAAGTAGAGGCTATGCGTCAGGTAACATCTATGTGATGGGGCTTCTCCTCCCTCTTTAAAAACTTGGCCTGCTTCCACAGGCAACCTTACAAACACCTGAGATTGGGAGCTGCGCCTGAAACATCGAAACACCTGCCTTTGACGTTAGCCTTAGGGGCAAGATCCGGAGCGCGAGGGTTGAACAGCAGGAACAAAAGATGAGAGGAACAAAAGAATGTGGGAGACAGTGACAGAACAGCGCCCCCAGCAGAGGGATTTCAGGCAGTAAAAATGACGAGGCCACAAGGCATTTATCTGAGCAGGTGCAGGAGAGGACAGCATCCCAGTAGGCGTGTGGCCATCTCATCCTCTGCCGGCTCTTAGCCCCGCCAAAGATGAAGTGGCCCCCAGGTCCCAGGTCTAATGTGAGAACCATATGCTATTGTGCTCCTTCGAGCCCTGCTTCTAGATCTTGATAGAATTCTTGACAACTTGAATGGTGATTGGTGCTTCTCCAAAGACTTGAAAGATTGAGAGGAAAATAGATAGTCCATACGTCTTCCCCCACTCATCCTGGTTTTCAATAAGAAATGTGAAGATGGAAGGTGAAATACAAGTGGAGACAAAATGAGGTTGTAAATCAAACACTTTCTTGCTTTCATTGCTGAGAAAAGCCTGTTGAGTGCTTAAGAGAGCAGGAGAAAGGAGAAGATGTGGGGAGAGAGGGGAGGCGGGAGCCCGAGGGGAGACTCATATCGAGGCAAAGGGAAACTTGCATTGTTGTTTCGGTTAATCTCTTGAAGTTGGTGGGTGTAGAGCCCCAGATGTCGGAGCTAATGCAATATGCATTAGTCCATCACATGGGGAAATCTCTAGTCCCTGCAACAAGGAATTAATAAATCTAGTAATTGTGTCATGTCGGCAATACAGGCTAGGAAAAAAATCGTGTAAATCATTTGATAAATGTGCATGCCCGGGTAGCATGCGTTCCCGAGCCTTTCCACAGGGATTGGTCCACAAGGTTGCCCAAGCATTGCTTCTCTTCTGCCCTGCTCTCTGCAGCAGGAACTGGTGTGACACAGGGCGGTGCTGTATGGAGTGTGGCGTTGGCATCCAATTAAAGAGCACACAAAATCGATTCTCTATGCTTTGTTTCTTATCAAACCCCTCCCCAGAACACTAGTTCTCTAAGGCAATTAGAAATAATCACAGGCTTGCCAAAATGTTCTTTTTGATTTTCTAAATATTAAAATTAAAATGCGGTTCAGTTTTAGCTTTTAAGAGACTCTGGGTTTTTTCTTAATAAAATGAACAGCTAAGCAGTTGTCTGCAGCATCAGGATACTATATATGTACCCAGAGTGACATATGCAGCATGCCTTGTAAAACATTTTTGAATTTCTCTTTTGAATTTTCTGCAGCATATTGAAGAGCATGAAAATAAAAATCATTGTATCACATTATCATCATTGATTTTTACCTCTTCAGTGTGCTGAATTCTACCCAGAGGTATGGACATGGAGAAGTAACAGAAGTGTGGGATGTCAAAGGAGTCTGGAAAGGAAGTGTCTTGAGGACAGAATCATATTTACCACAATCACATCAACTTATTTGCTAGAAGATTTGTGGTCATTTATGATGGCAAGTTGTATAGGCTTCAGTAAAACAATCCTTGAAAGAAAAGTTATGACCAACCTATACAGCATATTAAAAAGCCGAGATATTACTTTACCAACAAAGGTTCGTCTACTCAAGGCTATGGTTTTTCCAGTAGTCATACGTGGATGTGAGAGTTGGACTTTAAAGAAAGCTGAGTGTCAAAGAATTGATGCTTTTGGACTGTGGAGAAGACTCTTGAGAGTCTCTGGGACTGCAAGGAGGCCCAACCAGCAGTTGGAGATCCAACTAAAGGAAATCAGTTCTGAATGTTCATTGGAAAGATGGATGCTGAAGCTGAAACTCCTATACTTTGGCCACCTGTTGCAAAGAACTGACTCATTAGAAAAGATCCTGATGCTGGGAAAGATTGAAGGCAAGAGGAGAAGGGGACGACAGAGGATGAGATGGTTGGATGGCATTGCCAACTTGATGGACATGAGTTTGAGTAAACTCTGGGAGTTGGTGATGGACAAGGAATCCTGGCGTGCTGCAGTCCATGGGGTCACAAAGAGTCGGACACCACTGAGCGACTGAACTGAACTGAAACCAATGGACAACTGAAGGCTATGCCCCCATGTGTACCTACCCAAGGTGATTAATCTCTTGGAAGCTGAGGACACAATCATTTGAAGGGGTCACACATCACAGTCAATACCAGTGATTATTGACTATATCTTCTTGGATGGACCCTTTGGTGGGACTGACTCATGCTAGTCAGAAAACCAACAACATTACACGTTAGTATGAATATGTCTTCTGTCATTAGTAATTTTTGGAAGCAAAATCCACACCCACAGTCTTCTTAACATCAACTTGATTTCATCTCATTTTTTCTAAACTACGAATCCAAGGGAGGTGAAGATCCTTATCTTATATGTCAGTTTGGATGCATGTATTTGTTGTACCTCGTAGGGCGCTGGATTGAGGCTGTTTCCAGGTGCGGGACTAAGACTGCCTCGCTGTGTTCAGCGTGAGCAGGGAAAAGGAGGGCTGTGATGCTTCTCTGGGCATTTGCCAGCCCTGTCCTAAACTGCTCACTTTTCACTTCTAGGGCTTCTGCCATTGCGGCTCAGCTGTCTCCTTCCCATGCTCCCCGTGGTCTGCCGTATCTCCTTTCCACACCAGGAGCGTGGAGCTTAGAATCTCATCAGAAAGTCTGACTCTCCTAGGTCAGACCCTCCGTTGTCCCTGGATAATTACTATGCCTTATTCAAACTACAGAAATCATTTTGTATAATAGTGTGAAACATAATAATAATACCCTAAAAGTTAATCTAAAAATGAATGAATGATCCTCTAAGAGTCTGGATAGTAATTTAAACTCTAAAGTGCAGGCCTAGTGAGAGCTGGAGAAAATGACAAGAACGTGGAAAAGGCAAGAAAAAATGAGAAGAGTTGGCTGAACTTCATATCTGAAGTGATAGAGGAGCCAAGGAATATTTGGCTTCAAGAGTGAAGAGAAAATTTCCAATCAGAAAAATATATTAGTCAGGGTTCTCCAGAGAAACAGAGAAAGAGAGACTGAGACAAAGACAGAAATATAGGGAATTGGCTCATGAATCATGGAGTCTAAGTCCTAAATCCACCATCTGCAGTCTAGAGACCCAGGAAAGCTAGTGGTATCATTCCAGTCTGAGCCTGCAGGCCTGAGACCCATGCAAACCAACGCTGTATGTTCCATTCCAAAACCAGGGAAAGCAAATTCTCCCTCCCTCTGCCTTTCTGCCCTCTTCAGACCCTCAACAGATTGGATGATGGCCACTCACACTGAGAGTACCTTCTTCACTCAGGATGATGCTAAGCTCTTCCGGAGTCACCTTACAGACGTGTGGTCAGCCAAATACCTGGGCACCTGGCAACCTAGTCAATAGTCAAGTTGACATACACAATTAACCATTGCACATATTAAAAACATATTAATAGGCTAGAGGCCAGAGGTTGGCTATGAGAGTAATATCACTTATATGTGGAATCTAAAAAAAAAATGATAGACATGAACTTATGCTGAAACAGAAGTGGACTCACAGACAGAAAACAAATGCATGGTTAGCAAAGAGGAAAGGCTGCTGGCGCTGCTGCTGCTGAGTCGCTTCAGTCTGTCCGACTCTGTGCGGCCCCGCGGACAGCAACCCACCAGGCACCCCTGTCCACGGGACTTTGCAGGCAAGAACACTGGAGTGGGTTGCCATTTCCTTCTCCGAGGGGAAAGGGGAGAAGGATAAATATATCTACATATCACTATATATAAAGTAGATAACCAGCAAGGACCTACTGTATAGCACAGGTAACTATGCTCATTATCTTGTAAGAATCTATAATGGAAAAGGGCTCCTCTGTCCAACGTTGCATCAGGGAAGGAATATTGCAGGACTGAAAGCGCACAACATCTTAATTCTCTGTTGCCCAAGCCATTAGGAAATCACATACCTTTTGAAGAGGTAGAAGAAGAAAAGCTAAATAGACTCTTTCTAGAAGCAGAGGCGCTTAGGAAAAACTATAGAACCTAGAGAGGAACAGCCCCCTACACAGAGAGAGAGAGAAGTGCAACTAGAAGAATCCTCTGGAACGATGTTGGGATGGAGAGAGAAAGGATCTGAAGGGCCTGCAAGCAGAGGGGGCTGTGTGTACAGCCTGGCAGCAGCTGAGGAGGCAGGAGGTCTCCGGAGAAGGGCGGTGAGTCTGCACGGCAGGCTTCCGGGCGCCCTCCAGAGAGATCCCTGTGTCTGAAACATGGCACAAGGCCCTGGAGAGTTACTCGGCAAAAAAGGACCTGAAAATCAAAGAAAAAAAGTGAAAGGATCTTTGGTCTTCCTGTCTGTGAAGGGTGATTCATATCCTATATTGGGAGTTAGAAGTGATCAGACAGAGCTCAGAAACTGATGAACTGAGCTTCCAAGATTTGGAAGTGATTTTTTTTTTTTTTTTTTTGCCTGACTTGGGAACAGAGAGTGTTTGCCTGAAAAAGAGTAATGGGAAAATTCGTAGGGAATAGGAAAAGAAAACAGAGTACTTCTTAGAAGACGGTCCACTTTCCAAATTACATAGGCTCATGTGGATGCTAAAGAGAAAGGAAGATGTGTGTGTGTATGTGTGTGTGTCTGTGTGTCTGTCTATGAGTGTCTGTCTGTGTGTGTCTCTGTGTCTGTGTGTGTCTGTCTGTGTGTCTGTCTGTGCATGTGTCTGTGTGTGTTAGAGAGAGAGAGATTCAGGGACGGGTCAGCACAGGCCTCACTGGGGCCCATTTCACAAAGGGCAGCACAGTGTGGGGACAGACCTTTTTGCTTTTCTTCGAATACAACAACTTCATGGCTGGACAGATGTGAGAAGCAGTCCCACTGAGGCACAGCAGCCGTGACAAGATGAGGCCCTTGTGTAGGAGGCTTCTGGAGCTTGGACCACGTCGTGAAAAGCAGGGACAGGGCGAAATATCTGGACAGGACTAGTCAAGTGCTCATCTGAAACTTGCCTGAGGATCTCGAGACATGGAGGGGCTGAAGCTTTAAGTCATGCACAGTGAGACAAGGTACCAAGGGTATCTTCTATTTGCCATAAAAGTGACAGGATACTACCTCGTAGACTGACCGAGTTTTGAAAACTCAGGTTCTGCAATCAGTTTTTTGGAACCCAGAATAAGCATTCTGAAACAATTCTATGATGTAAGTTGCAATAACTAAGCCTCTGACAGACCATGGTGCACATCTAATTCTATGATTCTTGGTAATAGTGAGATTTAGTCAGAAACCTTCCTTTCTCCCTATTTCTTAAACCATGGTCTAAATGCACACTGCCTTTTGCAATTAATCTGTCTTTTCCACACAAACTTACAGAACTGTGCCGGTTTCTCTCTGGGGGCAGTTATCGCAACCCGATTTGGATTAGTCTGTAATGTTTATGGCTGACTCCTCCCAAGAGAGACTGGTGCCCCTGAAAGTCATGACCTTGCCCTTTGCACTATATGTCTCAGAACTCCCCTTAGAGAGACTTACATGTGATATTCACCCACTCAATGAAAACACATATAGAATATCTGCTTGGGGCCCAGCGTACTGTCCTCAATAAATGGTTCCGTGAATTGAAAATAAAAGCTATCTCAATTTTGGTAATGAAGCTATCTGAAAAGCTAAGATGCTTTTCCAAAAATATTTTCTAAAGGAAAAGAAACTACACACACAAAAAAAAGTCCTGTCAGGGACTTCCCTGGTGATCCAATGGTTAAGATTACATGCTTCCTCTCCAAGAGGCATGAGTTTGATCCCTCACTGGGGAACTAAGATCCTGCAAATTCTGCTGGATCACTGTTAAATATTTTATTTAGGACATTTGCCTCTATGTTCAAAAGAGAGGTGGACCTACAATTTTCAGTTTTTGTACTAACTTTGGTATTCATAAAAGGGTTATAAAAGGTTTGTATCTTATGTTGACACACTACATTTTTAATGATCTTTAATAGTTTTTACAACTCTGTAACCTGTTCTTTTGCATTTAGTAGTTCATCGAGAAGATCGCTGGGGTCTAACGTGTGAAAATGTTGGAGACCTTCACTTTTGTCATCACAAAACTGAGCAGACTGAAAATCAATGACCCTTCTTAGATCTCCCAGAGACTGAAGTCTCAGGCCCCTAAACTTGAGCGAGAGATAAATACAGACAATCACTGCTCTTTGGAAACAGCAGCCACATGGCCCAGGACCTGGTAAGAACACATAAGCGGTAGTTGACCAGTTGCTGGAGACGGAGTCTGGACCAGCTTAAGAGTTTTTGTAAAGGCTCCTGGATACCCAGCATTAGGTAGATCCCCACAGTTGTGAGTTTTGCCCTCATGAACCTCACCAGCTTCTCATAGTGAAGGTCAGAGAACCACCCCACTCACCCCTACCCTGCTGTTTCTGGCAGAGGAAGGGGAAAAATAACTATTTTGAAATACACCCAGGGCATTCTGCTCTCCTTAACAAAGGAGAGATGATTCCAGGGAGATGATTTCATCAGACCCTAGCTGATAGGAGGCAAGTGAAATGTCCAAAGCCAGTTTCTTGAAGCTTTTCATACAGGAGAATGGAAATGCACATCTCCAGGCCCCTCCTGACTCACTGCAGGGGAGAAAAGCTAACAGTTACTTGCAAGGCTCGCAGACCAGGGCACAGACCAAAAGCAGACAGACCTAGTGACGGGGTCAGAGGACACTCCCCTTCACACCTGCTGTTTCACCGGTAGGACTCCTTCATAATAACATGGGATTATAGCTGAAAGAACTGCAATGCTTAGGTTCTATTTAAGAAAGAGCCTCCAGGAAAAACAAAAGGTCAACACAGGACACGAAAATAAGAACTCCAGCGGCAGTGTTAACCTCCGACACAGACACAGCACACAGTAAATGCAGAATAACTTTTTGCCAGAGAAATGCAAAATCTTACAGTAAAGGTTTGTTCATCTCAGTGTTTTTACTCAATACATCATGTCCAGCTTCAGTAAAAATTACGAGATATGATAAAAGATAAAAAAGACGAACAGTAAAAACCCCTCAGTCCCAAGAGACAGAGCAAGAACCAGAACTAGACTCAGAAATGGCAGGAATTTAAAGTACCTGTAATCAGTATACTAAGAGCTCTGAAGGAAAAGTGAAAATGTATAAGAACAGATGGGCAATGTAAGAGAGATATGGAAATTCTAAGAAATTATCAAAACTAAATGTTAGAAACAAACAAAACAATAAAAAAAAAAACAGTAACAGAACTGAGGAATGCCTTTGATGGCTCATCAGCAGAAATAGCTGAGGAAGGGATCAGTGATATATGATATAAAGACACATGAATAGAAACTCCCCGAGCTTAACATGAAGGGAAAACAGACCAAAGAAAAGGAACAGGTATCCAAGACAGATAGGACAGGTTTTATTTTTCTTGGGCTCCAAGATTGCATAGAGCAATGAACTGGTTCCAAATTGGGGAAAGAGAACCTCAAGGCTACATGTTGTCATTCTGCTTGTGTAACTTCTATGCAGAGTACATCATGCGAAGTGCTGGGCTGGATGAAGCACAAGCTGGAACCAAGATTCTCAGGAGACATATCAGCAACCTCAGATATGCAGATACCACTCTAATGGCAGAAAATGGAGAGGAACTACAGAGCCTCTTGATGAGAGTGAAAGAGGAGAGTGAAAAGCTGGTTTAAAATGCAACATTCAAAAAACTAAGCTCATGGCATCTGGGTCCCATCACCTCATGGTAAATAGATGGGGAAACAGTGGAAACAGTGTCAGACTTTATTTTTCTGGGCTCCAAGATCACATGTGGATGGTGACTGCAGCCTTGGAAGTAAAAGATGCTTACTCCTCGGAAGAAAAGCTATGACCAACCTAGACAGCATATTAAAAAGCAGAGACATCACTTTGCCAACGAACGTTATACAGTCAAAGCTATGGTTTCTCCAGCTGTCATGGAGCATACAGAAGGCTGAGCACCAAAGAACTAATGTTTTTGAACTGCAGCTGGAAGAGGCTCCTGAGAGTCCCTTGGACAAGCAGATCCAGCCAGTCAATCTTAAAGGAAATCAACTCTGAATGTTCATTGGAAAGACTGACGTTGAAGGTGAAACTCCAATACTTTGGCGACCTGATGCAAAGAGCCGACTTACTGGAAAAGACCCTGATGCTGGGAGAGATTGAGGGCAACAGGAGGGGATGACAGAGGATGAGAGGGTTAGATGGCATCACTGACTCCATGGACATGCGTCTGACCAAACTCCGGGAGATGGTGAAGGACAGGGAGCCTGGTGTGCTGCAGCGCATGGGGTGGCAAAGAGCTGGACAGAACTGAGCGACTGAACAAGCAATAAGCATATTTCCCTTATTCTTAGCTGCTCTAAAAGATAACTATGATTATAGCCTATAAATAAATGAAATGAAGGACAGCAGTGTTAGAAGGGATGACAGAGAGAAATTGGACCTCATCTGTTAGAAAGCCCCTGCTGTACTTGTGAAGTGGCATAGTGTATTCACGAGTAGGCTTAGATTAATTGTAAATGTATGCAGCAGTCTTTAGAGCAACCAGTACAATAATTTACAAAGTATAATTGATATGCTAAGAGAGGGGAGAACATAGAATCATATACCGATTTGCAATTAGAAAAGGTAGAAAATAGTGTGAATAGAGCAAAGTAACAAAAGAAAAGTGTGATGAGTTTAAAAAATAAATTTACAAATATGGTAGAAATTAATACAGCTATATCGATAACCACTGTAAATGTGAATGGTCTAAATACACCCAGTAAAAAACAGACACAGGCAGTGGATAAAAAAACACATGACTGCTCAGCAAGAAACTCGCTTTAATTATTTACAGAGAAAACAGAGACTAAAAGTAAAGGACCAGGGCGTCTCCGTCAGCTGCTGCGACTTTCCTGTGACGCGCGATCAGCAGCCTGGCCGCAGACACCTCGGGCAGCTCTCTTTGGACGCACTGGGCCGCGGGTGCTAGTCCAGCCTGCTGGGATCTGGCCATGACCGCTTCTGTGTCTCACCTCTGGAGGGGTTGGGAGCAACTCTGGTCCAGGGAATGGGCTGCAGCCATGGCTCCCTGGGGGCGTGATCCAGCGCCTTGAGAGCAGGGGCATCAGGCTCGTGGGGATGAAGACGCTGCAGGAACCAGGCAGTGTCTTCACTGAGCCCTGCCGAGACCCACAGAGGAAGCCCTTTAACCAGCCCTCATCAGAGACGTGAAGTCTGGCCCCTGGTGGCTGTGGTCTGGCAAGGCCCCCACGTTGTCTACACTGGAGGGCATGGTAAGAAACACTAACTCTGCCAAAGCTGCCCCTGGCATTGGTGGAGACTCCAGGGAGACCTCAGCATCCTCATTAGAAGACTCCCAGACGTGGTAACACATGATGGTTGGGCGAGAATTGGGCTGGGCTGATCTGAGTTTGTGGGAACGTCATCCAGACCAGTGCCTTGTGATGGGGCCCCATGGGAGAGTCACCTGTGGGTCAGGAGCATGAGCTGCTGGCCTGGGCAAAGGAAAGTAACCACAGCGACGTGTGCTCGGCCTGAACTCTCAGGCTGCCGTGACTGACTGTCAGCATCCACCCAGAACCAACACCTCTGTCGGAAAGAGTCTGAGCTCACATCCACGCTCTGCCCATCTGTCCCAGAATACATCCCTGTCCACCTTCAACCTTATCCCAGCCCAGAGTGGTTTTGAGCTACCAAATTTATGTTTCAGGATCCTAAGCGAGAAGGAGATTGGACCAAATCCTTTCTGTACCAAAGTGCCAGACAATATTTTGGGTGTTTCTGAAAGTGGAGTTCTGCTTCCCTGGTGGGAAGCAGATGGTAAAGCATTTGCCCACAATACAGGAGACCCAGGTTCAATCCCTAGGTTGGGAAGATACCCTGGAGAAGGAAATGACAACCCACTCCAGTACTCTTGCCTGGAAAATCCCATGGACAGAGGAGCCTGGTAGGCTACAGTCCGTGGGGTCACAAAGGTCAGACATGACTGAGCGGCTTCACTGTCACTTTCAAATGTGGGCTTCACCACTTTTCCTCCCCTGAAGGTGGGAGATTAAAACTTTCTGTGCTATGAAAAATTTTTAAAGTTAAGGAATAAAAGATATGCAATCCCAAAATGAATCAAAAGAAGCAAAAGTGCCTATATTAATGGCAGATGAAGCTGACCCTATACTAATGGCAGGTGAAGCCGACTTCAGAAGCAGTGATAACTTTCAGGGATAAAGAGAGTCATCACATAATGATAAAGGGGTCAATTCACTCGGAAAACATAACACTACTTAATGTGCTTTTTCCTTAACAGAAAAGCATCAAAATATAGGAGGCAAAAACTGATAGAATTTCAATGAGAAATCGACAAATCCAGAAAAATAGTTGGATATTTCAAAACTCCTCTGTCAGTAACAGACAGATCTAGGAGGCAAGGAAAACTCAGACACCAATTAAGATATCAGTTCTTCCCAATATTAACTAGAGATGCAATGAAATCTCAGACAAAAATCCCAGTAAGTTATTTTGTCCATGTTGACAAACTGATTCTCCAGTTTTTAGTATATCAAAAAGAAAAAGACCTGGAATAGCCAAAACAGTATTGAAGAAGAAAAATCTATAGAATGATAGTATCTGACTTCGATACTTACCATAAAGCTACAGTAATTAAAACTATGATATTGGCAAAATAATAGATCAGTGTAACAGAAAAGAAAGAGCACAGAAATAGACCCACACAAACATAGCTAACAAATCCTTGACAAAGAACAAAATAAATTTAATGGAAAAAAGAATGATCTTTTTAAAAATGCTACTGGAAAAATGAGACATGTACATGGAAAAAATATGACACAAACCTAACACCTTTCTAAAAATGAACTCAAAATGAGTCATAGACCCGAATGTAAAATGCAAAACCATAAAACTTGTAGAAAATAACATAGGAGAAAATCTACCTTGAGTTTAAAGATGCATTTTTAGAAACAACACCAGAATCACAATCCATGAAATAAATGAAGTTGATGTTAGACTTTTTTTAAAATAAAAAATTCTGCTCTAAGACCCAGAGGGATCAGGCGGAGAGGGAGGTGGGAGGGGGGATCGGGATGGGGAACACATGTAAATCCATGGCTGACTGATGTCAGTGTATGACAAAATCCACTACAATATTGTAAAGCAATTAGCCTCCAACTAATAAAAAATTAAAAAATAATAAATAATAAAATAATAAAATAATAAAAGTACAAGCCACAAAGTAGGACAAAAATATTTTAGAGACCATATCCGATTAAAAAAAAAAAACCTTGTATATAAAATGTACAAAGAACTCTTAACAATTAACAATGAAAGAACAAACAACCCATTTAAAACATGGGCAAAAGATATGAATAGACAACTCACCTAAAACATATACACACATGTCAATGAGCCCACAAAAAGGTGTTCAGCATCATCTGTCACCAGGAAATTTCACATCAAAACAATAAGATAGCATTACACAACTATCTGAATGGTTAATATCCAAACCCTGACAACACCAAATGGCGGTGAGGAGGCAGAGCAACAGAACCTCTCACATGAATCAAAATGACACAGAACTTTCTTACAAAGCTCAGCATAGGCTTCCCGGGTGGCACTAGTGGTAAAGAACGCACCTGCCAATACGGGAGACGTAAGAGACTCAGGTTCAGTCCCTGAGTCAGGAAGAGCCCCTGGAGGAGGGCATGGCAACCTGCCCAGTATTTTTGTCTGGAGAACTCCATGGACAGAGGAGCCTGGCAGGCTACAGTCCAGAGAGTCGCAAAGAGTTGGACACGTGTCTGAAACAACTTAGCATGTAGACATGCAAACATAGGCTTCCCATGCAATCCAGCAATTCCAATCTTACAAGTTCATGTGAATGAGGTGAAAACATGTTTGTACTAATTTGCACAAATGTTTACAACAGCTTTTTTCAGAATTGTCGAAACTGGAACAACTAAGTTCTTTAAAAGGTGACTGGTTAAATAATCTCTGTTATTCCTGTACAATGGAATAGTATGCAGCATAAAACAAATGAGCTCTCAAGCCACAAAATATATGCAGGAAACGTAAATGCATATTGCTAAGTGAAAAAAGATAGTCTTTCCAAAAAGGCTATAGACTATGTGATTCCAATCAAATGATATTTTGGAAAAGTCAAAACTATGGATACAATGAATAGGTTATCATATACCAGGGTGTGGGAACTCTGGCCTGGAGGAAGCACAAGCTGGAATCAAGATTGCCAGGAGAAATATCAATAACCTCAGATACGCAGATGACACCACCCTTATGACAGAAAGTGAAGAAGAACTAAAGCTCCTCTTGATGAAAGTGAAAGAGAAGAGTGAAAAAGTTGGCTTAAAGCTCAACATTCAGAAAACTAAGATCATGACATCCAGTCCCATCACTTCATGGCAAATAGATGGGGAAACAGTGGAAACAGTGTCAGACTTTATTTAGGGGGGCTCCAAAATAACTGCATGTGGTGATTGCAGCCATGAAATTAAAAGACGCTTATTCCTTGTAAGGAAAGTTATGACCAAATCAGATAGCATATTAAAAAGCAGAGACATTACTTTGCCAACAAAGGTCCATCTGGTCAAGGCTATGGTTTTTCCAGTGGTCATGTATGGATGTGAGAGTTGGACGGTGAAGAAAGCTGAGTGCTGAAGAATGGATGATTTTGAAGTGTGGTGTTGGAGAAGACTCTTGAGGGTCCCTTGGACTGCAAGGAGATCCAACCACTCCGTCCTAAAGGAGATCAGTCCTGGGTGTTCATTGGAAGGACTGATGCTGAGGCTGAAACTCCAATACTCTGGCCACCTGATCCAAAGAGCTGACTCATTGGAAAAGACCCTGATGCTGGGAGGGATTGGGGACAGGAGGAGAAGGGGACGATGGAGGAGGAGATGGCTGGATGGCATCACCAACTCAATGGACGTGAATTTGACTAAACCTTGGGAGTTGGTGATGGACAGGGAAGCCTGACATGCTGCAGTCCATGGGGTGGAAAAGAGTCGGACACGACTGAGTGATTGAACTGAACTGAAGTGGGGAGATATGAATAAATAGAGTGCAGAAGATCTTTAGGGTAGTAAAAGCACTCTATATGATATAATAACGATAGTCAGTGATGCCAGGAGTTCAGGGGATGGAGAAATGAATAGGTGGAACACAGGAGATTTTTATGGTGGTGAATCTGTTCTATGTGGTATTGTAATGATGAATGCATGCGATTACGCGTTTGTCAAAAGCTGTGAAATTTACGCTTATTCCTTTGATCAAGCTTATCAAAGACTTTGTATTTATTAGTTTTACCAAGAATTAGCATTTAGTTTATACTCTTTTTATATAGTTAATTCTTTTCCTCTTAATTTCTTCTTTTTATATTTTTGTATATTTTGTGTTTTCTACCTTCTTTAATGAATCCACAGTATATTTCTTTATGGTTTCCCAATAAATATATTCAATATTAGTAAGTTTCACCTGAGTACCTCTTTATAAGATATGAGCATGCAGACAGGCAAACACATACTGCTGTCATTATTTATTTATAAATATTTGTAATTTACATTCAGATTTCCTCTATGACCATAGATATTTAGAAGAGGATAATACTATTGTTTCCAGAAAATATGGCTTGCACTGACTTCTGATTTGGTAAATTTGTTGACATATTCTTTAAGATGTAATAGAGGGTCAGTTTTAGTGCATGTTTCATTAGATTTTTAATGGAACTGAAATTATTTTGCATGTATGAAGTCTTATACATCTATTTCAATTACTTCTTGAATTTATATGAGTTTTAGTTTGATATATATCAAAGTTATGCTGTTAGGTGCCTTGAGGTTTGTAACTCATATTTTCCTGATGAAATTTGCTTTTTACCAATATGACTTTATCTCACTTAATGCCTTAAGTACTATTTTCTCTGGAACTAAACTTGGCACATACCAGCTTTTAATAGTTGTCAGATATATTTTTTCCCCGTCCCATTTTAAAACTGGAATAGAAATATAAGAAGTAAATATGCTTTTGAGATGTAATTACAAAACAACTTTTCTTTCTATATATCCCTTTAAGTATAATTTAAGGCATCCCCTGCTCCTGGATGAAAACTCAGACGTATCATATATTAAAAATATTTTCTTTAGTAATAAAATCTTTGATCCTGCACTGAATGATTTTGGTAATTCAAATGTCCATTTCCATATGGGGAACATCTTTCGATCTCCTTAGAGTTGTTACTTCTCATCGGGTTAGGGCCCCAGGTTTGGGGAAAGTCATTCATCAGAAAACAGGGCTTTCTTTACTTTTGCTCCTTGTAACCCTTCTACTCAATGCCCCTTTGTTTCAATAGTGATAATCTCTGACTCGAATTGGAGGGAAAGGGCAGAGACCAGGGAACAGGAAATTTCCGATTACTGGTACCGTTGCAGTGATCTACCAGCAGAACTCTGTTGACCTGGAAAATCTCTAAACCTGATGATTCTTCCTCTCCTGAAGCACAGTTATGGACCCGTCTTGGGAGACTCTCTTAGGTACATTTTCCTTTGATGTGGGTAAATCTGTCTCTGCCTTATGACTGCTTCTTCTTTCTTGGACCTACATTCTGTGACACCTAGTTTCTCTGTACATGGTCAGCTAGTCCTCCAGACTCCTTCTGGGCAGGACCTAAAAATGACTCCACGCCAGTGCCCTCTTTTCCATGGCCCTCAGAACAATCTTTATTAATCTTATTTTTAAGTTAATTCCAGAAGTATAGGCCATACTACAAAGCCTGCGCACTTACTCCGTTATCAAAGCACCTAACAAATGCATCTCTTGCCATTTAAATTTCAAAAGATGGAATCAGATACAAATTCTTGGGGTTCACTTAGTAAGTTCTTCAAGTGGTCTTCTTGAGGAATTTCTTACATTTTGGGGTGGAAGCCTCCAAAAATTCTTTACTTATCCCTAAGTCTAACCCTTTCCTAACCTACTTATGGGTAAAAGATGGAAGGATTGTATAATTGGATTCTAGTCACTTCCCTTGAAAGTCTCATTCTGATCCAGCATCCTGTATTATTCATGGTTTCAATGATTCACCCCCAAATCATTTTAGCACTCTGTTATACAATCTTTCCTTATCACTTACTTTTAGATATGTACATCTCAGGGTTTTTAGGTGAAAAGAACAGTAGTTGCAAGACTAGTTAAGCAGAATAGAAATTTATTTAAAAATATTAAATAGCTCACAGAGCTTGTTCACAGAGAATGACCAGATACTCAGACTCAAGGGGATTCCTCGGTGGCTCAGAGGTAAAGAATCTGCCTGCAATGCGGGAGACCCAGTTTCCATCCCTGGGTTGGAAACATCCCTGTCTTCCATCCCTCTCTTCATCCCTGGAGAAGGGAATGGCAGCTCACTCCAATATTCTTGCCTGAAGAACTCCATGAACAGAGGATCCCAGTGGGCTACAGTCCACAGGGTGGCAAAGAGTCGGACATGACTGAGCAACTAACACTTTCACTCCACTTTCAGGCTCAAGGCCTGCTTAACAGGAAAAGCTAAACCACAAGGCAATGGCTATAGTAGCGAAGAGTGGAAGCGCTGCTTCCTTTCAGCGTTGACACCCAAGGCTCACAAACCCCACTGGAGCCCAAGTGCCAGATTGCAACTAACCTCTGACTCAAAGACTGAGAGCTGTTTTGCCATTCCCAGTTTGTCATGCACATCTGCCATAATCTCAGAAGATGTTGGGAATATCTACTCTGTAAGTGAGAGACTTAATAGAGTCTCCAAAGAGGAAAGCTGTCTAAAAAGGATGAGTGTTTCACAAAAAGATGATTGTCTACTTCTTTATGTCATTTTAAAATGGTAATAGTTGGATTCTTTTTAACCAGACAGCATGACCTTAATTGAGAAAATTAGCACATTCATATTTATTGTGATACTGAGATTATTCCTATAACCACACTTCATATTTTCGAACAATTTTCCCCCACTTTTGCTTTTTAATTTTTTGTATTTTTTTGATTTATGGCTGTGCTGGTTCATTTGTGCTGAGCATGGGCTTTCTCTAGCTGCAGTGAGCAGGGGACTCTGTCCTTTGCAGCCCACGGGCTTCTCACGGTGGCTCCCCCTCTGCAGGGCCCGGGTTCTGCTCTCCAGTCGTGCCTCAGGGCCGTTGTGGCTCCGCGGCATGTGGGGTCCTCCAGGATCAAACCCAAATCCTCCGCATTTGCAGGTGGACCCTGAACTGCCGGACCAGCACGGAAACCCCTGAGGATTTGAATTTATCTTCGTTGTTTTATTTTTAACTGTAGGATAATTGCTTTACAATATTGTGACGTTTCTGCTGTCCAACAGTGTGAATCAGCCAAGAGTGTACGCATGTCCCCTCCCTCTTACGCATGCCTCCTGCCTCAGCCTCCCTCTCACCCCCTGAGTCATCTCAGAGCACTGGGCTGAGCTCCCTGCTGTGAAAAGGCTCCCCACTAGCTATCTATTTCACACGTGTGCACACGCATGTACACGTATGTATGTACACGTATGCAGTGTGCACATGTCATTGCTACTCCCTTGATTCCTCCCACCCCCTCCTTTCTGCACTGGGCCCTACATCTGCATCGTTGTTCTTGCCCCCAAAAATAGGTTCATTACTACCATTTTCCTAAATTCCATATTTAATGAGCTACTATATGATAACCCATTTTTGGTGAATGGTTTAGCTTTTATTCTTTAAAAATTTTTTTTCTTTTTATTAGATTAATACATACATTAGTAACCAATCAAGTAGTACAGAAGGGTTTATGAAGGGAAAAAAAAGGAAAAACTCTTGAAACTTTAGACTTCCCATTCTCCAGATGATCTAAAATTTGGTTTTAGTTTTTTTCTAACAAAAATACCACAGTGCTGATAGTTATTATATTTTTAATCTCTGTTTCTCTCTTAATTTACATAAAGTTTAGAAATTTCTCATTTAAATATTCCCTTAATTACTTTATAATACATATTAGATTTTTGGAAGAACGTTATAAGTACTGTAGATTTCTCTGTCGTTGTTCAGCGGCTAAGTTGTTTCCAACTCTTCGCAGCCCCATGGACTGCAGCACACCAGGCCTCCCTGTTCTTCACTGTCTCCCACAGTTTGTTCAAACCCATGTCCATTGAGTCGCTGATGCCACGCAACCATCTCATCCTCTGTCGTCCTCTTCTCCTCCTGCCCCCAATCCCTTCCAGCATCAGGGTCTTTTCCAATGAGTCAGTTCTTTGGATCAGGTGGCCAAAGTATTGGAGTTTCAGCTTCAGCATCAGTCCTTCCAATGAACACCCAGGACTGATTTCCTTTAGGATGGACTGCTTGGATCTCCGTGCAGTCCAAAGGACTCTCAAGAGTCTTCTCCAACACCACAGTTCAAAAGCATCAATTCTTCAGTGCTCAGCCTTCTTTATGATTCAATTCACACATAGCTCAATAGTTATTATCATTTTTATCATCATGGACTTTTAGACGACCCACTATCAGCTCTTCTTCAGGATCATGCTGCCTTCTCTCTTGGTTTACTTGCAAATTTAATGGAGAATTTCTGGAATATCTGTGAGTCTTTTTCTCATGTTACTCTTCAGTACTGAAAAAATTCTCCTTTATTATTCTTTAATAATTTTTTATGTCTTCTTAGTTTTCCTATCCTGAGACTTCTATTATTTTCATGGTGAATCTCTAGGATAAGCTTTTGTGTGTCTTTATATGTCCTCTCACGATTTTCATTTTGTCTTTTTCCCCCACCTTTTTGGATACATTTGTCCCTATGATAGCCTTCTAGTCTCCCAACCTCTGCCATATTACATGCTGAGATCATCTGGGATTTGAGATCCAGATGGCTAGGTTATTATCTTCATAGATTGTGCATAAACAATTTTTTAGAATTAGCTAAATGTTTTATGCATTTCTTTGGACTGAAATTTTGCTTGCTTATTTGCTGGTTTATATCTCATGGTTTTATTGTGCATACGTATGAGTGTATATATGTGTATTTATTTTTCAGCTCTTTTTCTAATGATCTCTTCAGAGTTTATGTGTGGCAAAAGTTTTTAGAGATTTTGATCCTAAACCTCTCTGCAGGTTTTTCAAGTTTCATGCCATATTCATTGAATATAAAATGTTAGGTTCAAAATCATTTCCTTCTGAAAATGTCAACATTTTACTCCAGTGTTTTCTAACATACATGGTTTTTGATGAGAGGCATGATGTCAATTTCATCGTCATTGCTTTGTAGAAAATCTATTTTTATCTTTTTGGAAACTAAATTTTCTCATTATTCTCAGTGTCTTTAAAATTTCTCCTAAAAACTGAATTTATTGCATATATTCTGCTTGATATTAAGTTTACTTCAAAAACTAAAAAAATCATTTATTTCATTAACTTTGAAATTATCTTATACCTTTGGTGTTCTTAATAATTTTTCTCCTCCATTTCTTCTCCTCTACTACAATTTCAAAATTTAGATGGAATTTCTCTTGATATGTTTATATATCATTTCTGGGACTTACATGATTTTTTTAGACATATTATATTAGCTTATTCTTCTGAAAAAAAATTTAGGAGTATTATCCTCTTTACTTACCCTAATTCATAGATATTTCTCCAATCGTGATATGAGTGGAATAAGATGTACTCTTTGCTATAACTCTGATTGCGGAAGTTGTTAAGTCCTGTAGAAAGTTGCCCTGTACCTGAGTACTCATCAGCTTCTCCCAGTCACCTGCTATTTTAACATGTCCCACTGAACCAGGTCACCAGGGAAAGGGCAGTCGACCCAGGAGTGCAGGACATGCTTCCTTGATTTGTCGGATTCAGCACTGTCCTTGCGTGCCCTCCTCGCAGAGTCTTGGACTCTTAGGTCTGAGTGTCTGTGGAACATCAGCACATGCCACAGCTTTCCGTGTCGCTATGCATCCAGTTCTGTCTGCTTTGTGTTTTTTTTTAAGAATTTCTTGAAATTTCTGCTTCACTGACATTTTTATTTTATTTTAACATAGTAATTATTTAATTCTTTTAAAAATCAGATGTTGCATTAGCTATGTGCTCTCATTTTACTGTCTTAATCCAGTTTCCCTGGAACACATTCAAACATATTGTTTTTAAGAAGGATATTCTTAGTACCAAGTTCATGCCCAATACCATTCATTATTTCTATTGTCCTGAAGTCCGACTGGAACAATATAAGCATGATGGCCAAGAACAGAACAGGTCAGGATCTGAAATGGACTTTGGCTGAGTCTGGGATATTATAAGTGCTATTATTTTTTCTGTTTTTATTTTTTGTCCAGAATAATTCAATAATCACTTTCATAAAGTGGATAGTTAATCCCTTTAAAAAATACATCATCTGAGTATTGAAAAGCCATTACATTTAAAGGAGAAATTGTTTAATTGCACATGCGTAATTTCATCTGCAAGCTGCATCCACAAAAAATAAAAACATGTCCGAACTTCAAAGTGGATTGTAGAAAAATCAGAATAATTTTGAGAACTCTGAGGTGATAACTTTTCTTTTACCAATTGATAACAACTTTTTAAAATGATGTAAACATTTAATAGTCAAAACAATAGTATCTAAGGCTAATTGGCTTGGTCTTTTGATATTTGATAGCAGACTATTTAATTTTAGAAAATGTTTTCCAAGTACTGTAGAGAAACACCATACTATTATGTGGGTACTGTCTGGGAAGATAACTTAGTGCACCTGGGTAAAAAATAAATATCCAAAAGTTAACGTGCTAGGCTAAAGACTTGAACGAGTTGAGTTTTATTTACTTGGTCAATATGATAGAATCTCACCTCTCCCCCTTCTCCTATCAGTATTGGCTCAGAAAGAAGAAATACAGTTATTAAAGCCTAACTCTTTTGTCTTCAGGAGTGGGCTTGACACTACATGTTTATGACTAAAACTGAAAGGTAATATTGCATGTAAAAGACTTGATGGTGGAATCAACTTTAGATCTTTGGTATCCGCAAACTCCGGGAGATAGTGAAGGACAGGGAAGCCTGGCATGCTGCAGTCCATGGGGTTGCAGAACGACTGAATAGCAACAAATCAGAATACTTGCAGGTGGATGATGATCATACGTTTCTAAACAAGAGAATGGGGATGTAAGTGACCAAATAATAAGTGGATAAAAATGCTTGGAGTATGTTAGAGATTATTTATTTCAGGGACCTTTAACCAGCGGTCCCTGGATCCTCAGTGGGTCTGTGACTCACGTGAATGTAGATCCAAGAGTTTCTAGCTGCACGTGCATATCTAGCTTTCATCGGGCTCTCAAAAGCCACGTCAGACCCCAAACTATGTAATCTGTGTCCTCAGTGATTAGTGACCAAGGGTCTATAAGTTTGTAGAAGTCTGACCGATGACTGAGCTATGTAGGTCCCCAGGCATACCTGGGCTTGTTGACATCAAGACTTTGTTGACATGTGTCTCGTTTTCTACCTTAAGCCATTATTTGATTCTGAAGGTTTTCTTGTCAAATCTACAAACATAAAACAATATAAATTATACTGCTCTACCCACCTTGAAATGGAATACCTGATACCCAAACTTTAGATTTAGTGGGAAAATACATCCCAGAACAGTAGAGGATGTGATCTCTGTGATAGCATTATTGTCTGTTTTCCATTTATTTTACATTGAAGGTTTTTATATTAACATTATTTTTATAATTTTTCTAACACTAAAATAAATGCTCTTGAAAAGTGCACCATCTGTGCTTTGTCTGATTATCTGGTCCAAATGGAATGGTTGTCAAATTCTGAGTCCCTTTTATTTTTATGAAAATAAAAAGCAGCTTCACTTCCTACTCAGCTTTATGAGTGAATCAACGAGAAGTCATCTACTTGCATAATCTTCCCCCTAGAAAGTGATAAATATTTACAGTATATAATGAGATTTCATGTCAAAAATTGATGGTATTTATTGTGTTTTAATAAAAGCAGATTTTGAAAACATTAGTTTTATTAAACAAAAAAAGAATATTGTTTTAAAAATTGCCACTTTCATATTTGCTTTTTCTGTGGAGACCTTATATAGAAAGGCAGATTTTTAGCTAACTATATTACTATGGAAATCAGCTCCAACTGAATAGAAATAGTACAAAATAATGAAAACGCTAATACATCTTTACACATTGTATTATTCATCTATCAATTACTTTCCCTATTGTGGGCCCCACTCTTCCAGGTTTGGCTGCTTAACAGTCATATTTTTCCAATATTTATTCTCAATTTCTTTTCTCAATCTTGATCCTAAGAATTAACTAAAAAAGAATATTTAAAAGGTCATGTTGTCCTTTCCTGTGCAAATCTGGGAGATAAGGCTGTTACTAACGCATTTTCTAATTTTTTAAGTAAATGTTAAGGGGAACATTTGGTTCTCTTATGAAAAGCTTTTCACAAACAGGTCAAATATGTTACAGGTGGTGGAAACAGACTTTCCTTTCTAACCTGCCTGGGTCCCCTAACTGCTGAGCAAGTGGGGTTGAAAGGGTCATCTCTAACCTTGGTTGGAGGATCACCTAACACTTTGAGTTTCAGAAGCTGAAATTTTTCCTACGGTGAAAAGGTTCTAAGAGATTGATATAGAGGACAGTGGTTTCCACAGTCAGTGATGAGACTATCTGATCACAAAGGCCTCTACATCAGAGATTGTAACTAAAATTGTTTTCAGTGTCTGGTATAAATAATAGACGGACAGTGACCACAACTGGCTGGAAAATGCAGACTCACATAGACACTAGTACGTGCACTTTAAAGCAATACTGTGCTGGTCATCTGTACGCTGAATTCAGTCAGTGGCCATTGTTCAGTCACTCAGTCGTGTGCAACACCTTTTGACCCCATGGACAGTCGCACACCAGGCCTCCCTGTCCTTCACCATCTCCAGAGCTTGCTCAAACTCGTGTCCAAGTGATGCCATCCAATCATCTCATCCTCTGACGTTCCCTTCTCCTCCTCCCAACAATCTTTCCCAGAATCAGGGTCATTTCTAATGAATCGGCTCTACGCATAAGGTGGCCAAAGTATTGGAGTTTCAGCTTCAGCATCAACCCTTGCAATGAATATTCTACGACTGATTTCCTTTAGGACTGACTGGTTGGATCTCCTTGCAGTCCAAGGGAATCAAGAGTCTTCTCCAACACCACAGTTCAAAAGCACCAGTTCTTTGGCGCTCAGCTTTCTTTATGGTCCAGCTCTCACATCCATACATGACTACTGGAAAAACCATAATTTCGACTAGATGGACCTTTGTTGGCAAAGTAAAGTCTCTGCTTTTTAATATGCTGTCTAGATTGGTCATAGCTTTTCTTCCAAGGAGCAAGCATCTTTTAATTTCATGGCTGCGTCACCATCTGCAGTGATTTTGAAGCCCAAGAAAATGAAGTCTGTCACTGTTTGCATTGTTTCCCCACCTATTTGCCATCAAGTGATGGGACAGGATGCTATGATTTCATTCCTTGAATGTTGAGTTTTAAACAAGCTTTTTCATTCTCCTCTTCACCTTCATCAAGAGGCTCTTAAGTTCTTCTTTTTCTGCCATAGCTGTCACCTGCATATCTGAGGTTATTGATATTTCTCCTGCAATCTTGATTCCAGCTTGTGTTTCATCCAGCCCAGCATTTGCTTCATCCAGCCTAGCATTTCACATGATGTATTATGCATATAAATTAAATAGGCATGGTGATGATATATAGCCTTGACATACTCCTTTCCCAATTTTGGACCAGTCTGTTGTTGCTTGTCTAGTTCTAACTGTTGCTTCTTGAAATTTCTCAGAAGGCAGATAAGGTGGTCTGATATTCCCATCTTTTTAAGAATTTTCCACAGTTTGTTGTGATCCACAACAAACTAGGCTTTGGCATAGTCAATAAAGCATTAATAGATGATTTTTTTCAAATTACTTTGCTTTTCTGTGATCCAATGGAGGTTGGCAATTTGATCTCTGGTTCCTCTGCCTTTTCTAAATCAAGCTTGAACATCTGGAAGTTCTCTGTTCATGTACTGTTGAAGCCTCACTTGGAGAATTTTCAGCATTACTTTGTGAGCATGTGAAATGCATGCAATTGTGCAGTAGTTTGAACATTCTTTGGCATTGCACTTTGGGATTGGAATGAAAACTGACCTTTTCCAGTCCTGTGGCCACTGCTGAGTTTTCCAAATTTGCTGGTATAATGAGTGCAGCATTTTCACAGCATCATCTTTTAGGATATAAAATTGCTCAGCTGGAATTCCATCACTTCCACTAGCTTTGTTTGTAATGATATTCCTAAGGCCCACTTGACTTCACACTTCAAGATGTCTGGCTTTAGGTGAGTGACCACACTATCATGGTTATCTGGGTTACAAAGATCTTTTTTTGTATTGTTTTTTCTGTGTGTTCTTGCCCCCTTCTCTTAATATCTTCTGCTTTTGTCCACACCATTTCTATCCTTTGTTGTGTCCATCTTGCATGAAATATTCCCTTGGTATCTCTGATTTTCTTGAAGGGATCTCTAGTCTTTCCATTCTATTGTTTTCCTCTATTTCTTTGCATTAATCACTGAGGAAGGCTTTCTTATCTCTCCTTGCTATTCTTTGGAACTCTGCATTCAGATGGGTATATCTTTCCTTTTCTCCTTTGCCTTTAGCTTCTCTTCTTTTCTCATCTGTTTATTTGTAAAACCTCCTCAGACAACCATTTTGCTTTTTTGCATTTCTTTTTCTTGGGGATGGTCTTGATCCCTGCCTCCTGTACAATGTCATGTATCTCCATCCATAGTTCTTCGGGCACTCCATCTATTAGATCTAATCCCTCGAATCTATTTGTCACTTCCATTGTATAATTGTAAGAGATTTGGTTTAGGTCATACCTGAATGGCCTAAGTGGTTTCCCCTATTTAAGTTTCTTCCACTGAAGTCCAAAGTTTGCAATAAGGAGTTCGCGATCTGAGCCACAGTCAGCTCCCAGTCTTGGTTTTGCTACTGTATAGAGCTTCTCCATCTTCAGCTGGAAAAAATGTAGTCAAACTGATTTCATTTTTGACCATCTGGTGATGTCCATGTGTCCACTGTATATCACAGTAATCCATGCCTCAACCACTAATGTCAAAGAAGCTGAAGTTGAACAGTTCTATGATGACCTTCAAGTCCCTCTAGAACTAACACCAAAAGAAGATGTCCTTTTCATCATAGAGGTTGGAATGCAAAAGTAGAAAGTCAAGAGATACCTGGAGTAACAGCCAACTTTGGCCTTGGAGTACAAAATGAAGCAGGGCATAGGCTAATGGAGTTTTACCAAGAAAACACATTGGTCATAGCAAATTCTGTTGGTGGGGGTACCAACTTTTGACCCCCACGCTACACAATATGTCAAAGCTTATGAGACTGACTTTCTCTTTCTGTCATTCATTCATCTATCAGTCTACCTATAATTTGATGTATTTCCCCCTCCCCACCAATGTTTTTTCTTGTTATATTCATTCTTCACTGGGAGCTTTTTTCCAAAATAAATAATATATTCATGTGATTCAAAGAGGGGAAAATAGAAAGTGATAGACAGTGAGAGCTTTTCTTTCTTCTACTGTTTCCTTTATGCATCCAGTCCACATCCTGATGTCCATACCCTGACAGATTACTTACTGGTTTTGGTGTTTCCACAATGTTATTATATTTGTAAGCAACCCAATAGATATATACACACAGATTCTCATGTTCCCCATTATAAACAAACTATTTTATGATATGCATATATTTTTCCTTTTTAAAACCAGCTTTTAGAAAATCACTTTTTACTTAAAAATAAACTCATGAATATATAAAAATATATTAATATATACACATTTTTACTGTAAATCTACCCTAGTCACACACATACACATATGTATAAAATGTTTCATCATTCTTTTATACAGTTGAATTATATTCTTTTAAAGTTATATATTATAATTTATTTAACTAGTTCACTAGTGGTGGATAGTCAAGTGATTTTCAAACATTTTCTATTATAAAATAGAAATGCTGTATGTATCATTTGGCATGACAGCAATCTGTATGCATTATTTTGCACATGTACAGGTGAACCTATAAAGTAAACAGTGGGGAAATGATGGCCAGGTCAAAGGTAAAAGTATTTATTAATATAATTTTCATCTTATCCTGCGAGAACTCCAAATTTGCAGGTAGCTGCTGAGCAACCACCGACAAAAGAATGCTGGACCCCACCAAAAACATACACCCCGTGTCCAAGGGCAAAGAGGAAGCCCAGCAAGATGGTAGGAGGGGTGAAATCGCATGTAGAATCAAACCGCATAGGCACCAGAGACACTCAGAGGGCTCAGACGAAGTCTTGTGTGCACCAGGACTCAGAGGCCCCACAGAGACTGAGCCAGACCTGCCTGTGAGTGTTTGAGCATCTCCTGCAGAGGCAGGGGTCAGCAGTGCCTGCCACAGGGGTAGGGGCTCTGGGCGCTGCAGACCTGGGTCATACGGCAGATGGCATAAGCCCTCTTGGAGGAGGGTGCCATTAATCCCACCATCATGCCAGCAGATGACCCAGAAACTGCAGAACAGTTACACCAAAGAACTGCCCACACTGTTAAGAAAGTTCTCGGACCCCCAACAGATTTCACAATCTGGGCATTTGGCAAAGGGACTGAGAGCCCAAAGGGAATTTGACTTTGGAGACCAGTGGGATTTGATTACAGGAATGGGAAAACAGACTCTTGGAGGGCACAAACAAAACCTTATGCCACCAGGAGCCAGGAGAAAGGAACAGACACAGCACAAGAGACTGACCCAGACTTCCTGTGAGTGCTCAGGTGTCTCTGGCAGAGGCAAAGGTAGACAGTGGCCTGCTGCAGGGTCAGGTCCCTGATTACAGCAGTCCATGCACAAGACCTTTTAAAAGAGGACCCCATTATCTTCATTACTCCTACCATAGTTTGGTCTCAGGTCAAACAACAGGGAGGGAACACAGCCCCAACCTTCAACAGAAAACTGGATGAAAGATTTACTGAGCAGGGCCCCATCCATCAGAACAAGACCCAGTTTCCCCCACAGTCAGTCTCTCCCATCAGGAAGCTTCCATAAGCCCATTACCCTTATCATCAGAGGACAGACACAATGAAAACCACAATCACAGAAAACTAACCAAACTGGTCACATGGACCACAGCCTTGTCTAACTCAATGAAACTCTGAGCCATGCCCTGTAGGGCCACCCAAGATGATGGGTCATGGTGGAGAGGTCTGACAAATGTGGTTCACTGGAGAAGGGAATAGCAAACCACTTCAGTATTCTTGCCTTGAGAACCCCATAAACAGCCTGAAAAGGCAAAAGATAAGACACTGAAAGATGAACTCCCCAGGTGGGTAGGTGCCCAGTATGCTACTGGAGACCAGTGGAGAAATAACTTCAGAATCAATGAAGAGATAGAGCCAAAGTGAAAACTGCATCAAGTTATGGATGTGATTGCTGATGGAAGTAAAGTTCAGTGCTGTCAAGAACAGTATTGCATAGGAACCTGGAGTGTTCGGTCCATGAATCAAGGCAAATTGGAAGTGGTCAAACAGAAGACAAGACTGAACATCAACATTCTAGAAATCAGCGAACTAAAATGGACTGGATGGGTGAATTTATTTCAGATGACCATTATAACTACTACTGAGGGCAAGAATCCCTTAGAAGAAATGGAGTAGCCCTCATAGTCAACAAAAGAGTCTGAAATGCAGTACTTGGGTACAATCTCAAAAATGACAAAATGATCTCTGTTTGTTTCCCAGACAAACCATTCAATATCATGGTAATCCAAGTTTATGCTCCAACCACTAATGCTAAAGAAGCTGAAGTTGAAAGGTTCGATGATGACCTACAAGACCTTCTAGAACTAACACCAAAAAAGTTATCCTTTTCATCATAGGGGACTGGGATGCAAAAGTAGGAAATTGAGAGATACCTGGAGTAACAGGCAAGTTTGTCCTTGAAGTACCAAATAAAGCAGGGCAAAGGCTAACAGAGTTTTCCCAATAGAACACGTTGGTCATAACAAACCCTCTTCCAGCAATACAAGAGAAGACTCTACACATGGACATCTCCAGATGGTCAACACCAAAATCAGATTGATTATAGTCTTTGCAGCCAGAGATGGAGAAGCTCTATATAGTAGCAAAAACAAGACTGGGAGCTGACTGTGGCTCAGATCCAGAACCCTTATTGCAAAATTCAGACTGAATTGAAAAAGTAGGGGAAACCACTAGACCATTCAAGTATGACCTATATCAAATCCTTTATGATTATACACTGGAAGTGACAAATAGTTTCAAGGGATTAGATCTAATAGATGGACTGCCCAAAGAACTATGGATGGAGACACGTGACATTGCACAGGAGGCAGGGATCAAGACCATCCCCAAGAAAAAGAAATGCAAAAAAGCAAAATGGTTGTTTGAGGAGCCTTGCAAATAGCTTTGAAAATAAGAGACGCTAAGGCAAAGGAGAAAAGGAAAGATATTCCCATCTGAATGCAGAGTCCCAAAGAATAGCAAGGAGAGATAATGAAGCCTTCCTCAGTGATCAACTTGCCTTGATTTGTGGACCTAATTTTCCAGGCTCCTAGGCAATATGGCTCTTTGCAGCATGGGACCTTGCTTCCATCACCAGTCACATGCACAACTGGGTGTTGTTTTTGCTTTGGCTCCATCTCTTCATTTTTTCTGGAGATACTTCTCCACTGATCTCCAGTAGCATATTGGGCACCTACCGAGCTGGGGAGTTCATCTTTCAGTGTCCTATCTTTCCAAAAAAATAGCAAGGAGAAATAAGAAAGCCTTCCTCAGTGATCAGTGCAAAGAAATAGAGGAAAACAATAGAATGGGAAAGAATAGAGATCTTTTCAAGAAAATGAGAGCTATCAAGGGAACATTTCATGCAAAGATGGGCACAATAAAGGACAGAAATGGTATGGACCTAACAGAAGCAGAAGATATTAAGAAGAGGGGGCAAAAATACACAGAAGAACTATACAAAAAGTGACCCAGATAATCATGATGGTGTGATCACTCACCTAAAGCCAGACATCCTGGAATGAGAAGTCAAGTGGACCTTAGGAAGGATCACTATGAACAAAGCTAGTGGAGGTGATGGAATTCCAGTTGAGCAATTTCAAATCCTAAAAGATGATGCTATTCAAGTGTTGAACTCAATATGCCAGCAAATTTGGAAAATTCAGCAGTGGTCACTTGACAGGAAAAGGTCAGGTTTCATCCCAATCCCAAAAAAAGGCAATGCCAAAGAATGATCAAAGTACCATACAATTGCACTCATCTCACATACTAGCAAATTAATGCTCAAAAGTCTCCAAACCAGGCTTCAACAGTTCGTGAACCAAGGACTTCCAGATATTCAAGCTGGATTTAGAAAAGGCAGAAGAATCAGAGTTCAAATTGTCAACATCCACTGAACCATCAAGAAAGCAAGAGAGTTCTAGAAAGACATCTACTTCTCTTTAATTACTATGTCAAAGTCTTTGACTGTGTGGATCACAACAACCTGTGGAAAATTCTTAAGAGTTGGGAACACCTGACCACCTTACCTGCCTCATGAGAAGTCTGTATGAAGGTCAAGAAGCAGTAGTTAGAACTGGACATGGAACAGACTGGTTCCAAATCAGGAAAGGAGTATGTCAAGACTGTATATTGTCACTCTACTTATGTAACCTATATGCAGAGTACATGATGCAAAATGCTGGGCAGGATGAAGCACAAGCTGGAACTAAGATTGCTGGGAGAAATATCAATAACCTCAAATATGCAGATGACACCACCCTTATGGGAAAAAGCAAAGAACTAAACAACCTCTTGATGAAAGTGAAAGAGGAGAGTGAAAAAGTTGGCTTAAAACTCAACATTCAGAACACTAAGATCATGACATCTGGTCCCATCACTTCATGGTAAATGGATGGGGAAACAATGGAAACAGTGAGAAACTTTATTTTCTTGGGCTCCAAAATCACTGCAGATGGTGACTGCAGCCATGAAATTAAAAGATGCTTGCTCCCTGGTGAAAAGCTATGACCAAGCTATACAGCATATTAAAAAGCAGAGACATTTGGACCTTTGCCAACAAAGGCCCATCTAGTCAAAGTTATAGTTTTTCCAGTAGTCTTGTATGGATGTGAGAGCTGGACTATAAAGAAATCTGGGGGCCAAAGAATTGATACTTTTGAACTGTGGTGTGGGAAAAGACTCTTGAGTCCCTTGGACAGCAAGGAGATCAAACCAGTCCATCCTAACAGAAATCAGTTCTGAATTTTCATCGGAAGGATTGATGCTGAAGCTGAAACTCCAATACTTTGGCCATCTGATGCTGAGAACTGACTCAATGGAAAAGACCCTGATGCTGGGAAAGATTGAAGGCAGGAGGAGAAGGGGACGACAGAGGATGGGATGGTTGGATGGCATCACCGACTCAATGGGCATATATTTGAGCAAGCTCCAGGAGTTGGAGATGGACAGGGAGGCCTGGAGTGCTGCAGTCCATGGGGTTGCAAAGAGTCAGACACGACTGAGGGACTGAACTGAAACTGAATATATAGTAATTTTCATGATTATGAAATATTAGCAAGCAGGTGTGAAGAGGTTTCTAACAAGACAAAGAAAGACACTGGGAACGATGATTCCCCTAGGCCTCTCATGCCCTAGGGCTGTGCATACTTTCAGAAATGGTACATTCTGGGGTTTCGTCTCAAACGGGTGCTCATCTGGACTCAGTGTGCAAGTCAGTTCTCATTATAGTAATATGACCAGGCTCAACCAGCTGAGGTATGTAGGGTTACAACGCCTGTATCCATCACGGCAAAACTCTCAAACGACTTGTAGCTCTGTGAGCCGCAGAGAGGCTACCACCTGCAACATGTTCTATCTGGTGTTTTGTTTTTTGGGGGAGAGGGTGATAATGATAATTTCATTTATCATTATTTTTTTTTCATTTATTTTTATTAGTTGGAGACTAATTACTTTGCAATATTGTAGTGGGTTTTGTCATACATTGACATGAATCAGCCATGGATTTACATGTGTTCCCCATCCCGATCCCCCCTCCCACCTCCCTCTCTACCCCATCCCTCTGGGTCTTCCCAGTGCACCAGGCCCAAGCACTTGTCTCATTAATGATAACCCTATCTGGTGTTTTAAGTGGCCTGACCCGTAAAGTCTAACCCATGCTGGGCAATTCCTCAAATTTCCTTAAAGAATAGTAACTGGGAGAGGCATTGTATGGTTTTTGTAAGTTTATTTTCAGCATGAGCCAAGGAAAGAGGAAGGGCGTCCTAGAGTCGAGCAGGAGGTTTCCTTCTGGTCCGGGGGGAGCAGACATCCTGATCCCTCCACGGCTGCTCAGTGCCCATCATTGGGGGATCACTGTGAGTCATTTGGCCCAACTAGGGACAGAGCCGCTTGTTGTCAGGAAACCCAGTGCAAAACTGCCCAGTCGAGGAGCAAAATAAAACCCGTCTCTCAATCACAGGACAAGAGAGCTGTAGTCCTCTCTCTGCTGACATTTTTCTCTTGAATAAGAGAATAAGGCTTGATCTGCAAGCAGGTGGAAGGATGCACCTTACAGGGCCTTCATGATTGGCTCCCAGCCAATCTTATCCATTTTTCACAGCTGGCATCAAGATAAACTAATTTTTTTACTTAATTGACCCCTATTACTTTCATTTTCATAGCTCACCACCGACTGATGGAATACTATTTAATACAATGCAATTCATGTTAGAGCATCCTTCATAGAAAAGCATGAAGAAAAACAGTTAAAACCTAAGTGCCCATCAGTGGGGGTTGGGGAGATGGAGATAGGCATATAGAAGACAACATAATTCTAAGAGAAAAGAGAGCGCTACAAAACAGGAAAAGAATTGGTGCTGCCTGTGCTGAGAAGGAGATTTTAAAACAAGCAAGATGGAAAACAAGTTGTCAATAATTACTTCACTGAGATGCTTCTAAGAATTCAAGAAAACTTCCCAAAGGAGGCAACACGTAGTTGAGCCTTGGAAGGAGTGAGGGAAGCAGATACCAAGCTGATGAGGACAAGAGAGCCTGTTCCAAGCAGAGGGCGGGAGAGAAAAGATCTGTGTGCGCAGGAGGGTTGTGGAAAATCAGGCGGCCCCCACCCCATGAGACTGCCTGCCTCCCCTCCCCCATCCGCCCCTCCCCCACCCCGCCACCTGAAGTGTGTATTCATCTGCTTATCTTTATATCTGTCTGGATCTACGTATTTTAATCTTTTTGGACTCGCACGTTTTAATTTTCTTCCATGAAAATTGTTCCTGATTTTGGAAATCACTTTTTTGTTCTTTTGGAAAGCAAGAAATACACACATACACAGACACGCTTGCACACTTATTTCTGTATCTATTTATATATTATAAACAATGAACCTACCTGATGATTCCAATTCCAGTGCAACATTCCTCTATTTATTCTAGCTGCCACCTTTTCATATTCACAGTTCCAACAGAGACAAATCTGGCATCATTATCATCAATAAATTTACATATTTGCTCAATCACAGGACTCAGAGTTATTTCAGAATTGTTTGTCCATACCATTGTGAAAATCGTCCCTACTAAGTATAGTTTAATATCTGGGTTTTGAAATTTTTATATTGGAATACAGTTGATTTACAATGTTCGTTAGTTTCAGGTGTAAGGAAAGTGACTCAGTTATACATGGACATTGCGTGGGCATTACTCGCTCAGTCGTGTCCGACTCTGTGTGACCCCACAGACTGTAGCCCACCAGGCTCCTCTGTCCATGGGGTTTTCCAGGCAGTGATACTGGAGTGAGCTGCCATTTCCTTCTCTAACACATATACATATATCTGTTCTTTTTTAGACTCTTTCCCCTTTAGGCCATTACAGAGGATTGAGTAGACTTCCCTGTCCACTGTAAGTAGAGTAAGTAGGTCCTTATGAGGGAGGGGGAATGAGGGGAAAAAATTGGCAGACTGGGACTGATAGAAACACACTGCCGTGAAACAGATCGCCAGCCCAGGTTGGATGCATGAGACAAGTGCTCGGGCCTGGTGCACTGGGAAGACCCAGAGGGATCGGGTGGAGAGGGAGGTGGGAGGGGGGACTAGGATGGGGAATACATGTAAATCCATGGCTAGTTCGTTTCAATGTATGACAAAAACCACTGCAATGTTGTAAAGTAATTAGCCTCCAACTAATAAAAATAAATGGAAAAAAAAATTTTTTTTAAAACTTAAAAAAAAATTTAAAAAAAGGACAAGTTAAAAAAAAAAAAAAAAGAAACACACTGCTATTCAGAAAGCTTTTGAAGGTCATAAATTTGTAGCACTTGGATGGAATTACTATAATCCAAGTGACCCAATGGATGTCCCAAATCATAGGTTTGTATGAAGTGGCAAATGTCCATTTCTTAGGTTTAGTCACAGACTTTCAAAGTGACGTTCTATTGTGAAATTATAAGATTTACTATGGCTATTAATGGTACCCATCGCATTAAGTGAATATTTAACTTGGCTTGAACGATAAAGGAGACATTTCAAAATACTTAGATTTTTAAAGATCATATGCTATTTATCTGTCACAGGGAAAAAGCATAGAGTTGTCCAGCAAAAAGTTTATATTTGCTCTTAGGTAACAAAATTCGTCAACTAATGACAATTGCTTCAAAAATTACCGTACTGTATCAGGATTGCAGCTTATGTGGTTTAGCTTTATTAAAATAATTATAGGTGCTTTCAGTTAGGTTTTTCAAGTCTTAAATCAATACAAATAATAAAGTCTAATAAAGTTAGTGTATCAATTTAAAATGGAACTTGGAAAGTTATTATAATGCTATTATAAAATAATATTCATTGTTGGAGATCTTTAAAAGATCAGATTTTATCTGGAAAGGATAAAATATAAAAGATAAAAATTAATTTCCCCAGGACTTGTACCTTTAACCTAGTTAATAAAGGTAAAAACATAACTTGATACATATAAAACATGTTAGGATATTCATAGGCGTCACTTCATTCATTCACTCTGTTTGATAAGTTGGTGAATTGGCCTGGCTTCACTACTTCTATGTTTCAGTATGAAAATAACATCATGCTTTGCACTGATGTCAGTCATGAAGTCCTTCAAAATGAAATGATTTTAGATTTCATGTTCAACTTGCATCATCAAACTGAAGAACACATATTTCAGGAACGACTTTCTAAAAAACTGATACGTTCAATTGTTCTTACCAGGTAAGATATTGAATAATGCAAAATAATTTTACAAATCTTAAGATATTGTGCCTTTATAGTTCTAAATGTTAGTTAAAAAGTAAGGTTTAAGGTTGAGAGGTTCAGTTCAGTTCAGTTCAGTTGCTCAGTCATGTCCAACTCTTTGTGACCCCATGAATCACAGCACACCAGGCCTCCCTGTCCATCACCAACTCCCAGAGTTTATTCAGACTCATGCCCATCATCGAGTCGGTGATGCCATCCAGCCATCTCATCCTCTGCCGTCCCCTTCTCCTCCTGCCTTCCAGCATCAGGGTCTTTTCCAATGAGTCAACTCTTCGCATAAGGTGGCCAAAGTATTAGAGTTTCAGTTTCAGCATCAGTCCTTCCAATGAACACCCAGGACTGATTTCCTTTAGGATGGACTGGTTGGATCTCCTTGCAGTCCAAGGGACTCTCAAGAGTCTTCTCCAACACCACAGTTCAAAAGCATCAATTCTTCGGTGCTCAACTTTCTTCACAGTCCAACTCTCACATCCATTCATGACCACTGGCAAAACCATAGCCTTGACTAGACGGACCTTTGTTGGCAAAGTAATGTCTCTGCTTTTTAATATGCTATCTAGGTTGGTCATAACTTGCCTTCCAAGGAGTAAGCGTCTTTTAATTTCATGGCTGCAATCACCAGCTGCAGTGATTTTGGAGCCCAAAAAAATAAACAGTTTCCACTGGAAACTGTTGACACTGTTTCTACTGTCTCCCCATCTGTTTCCCATGAGCTGATGGGACCAGATGCCATGATACTAATTTTCTGAATGTTGAGGTTTAAGGCAACTTTTTCACTCTCCTCTTTCACTTTCATCAAGAGGCTTTTTAGTTAATCTTCACTTTCTGCCATAAGGGTGGTGTCGTCTGCATTTCTGAGATTATTGATATTTCTCCCAGCAATGTTGACTCCAGCTTGTGCTTCCTCCAGCCCAGAGTTTCTCACGATGTACTCAACATATAAGTTAAATAAGCAGGGTGACAATATACAGCCTTGACATACTCCTTTTCCTATTTGGAACCAGTCTGTTGTTCCATGTCCAGTTCTAACTGTTGCTTCCTAACCTGCATATAGGTTTCTCAAGAGGCAGGTCAGGTGGTCTAGCATACCCATCTCTTTCAGAATTTCCCACAGTTTATTGTGATCCACACAGTCAAAGTCTTTGGCATAGTCAGTAAAGCAGAAATAGATGTTTTTCTGGAACTCTTTTGCTTTCTCAATGATCCAGCAGATGTTGGCAATTTGATCTCTTGTTCCTCTACCTTTTCTAAAACCAGCTTGAACATCTGGAAGTTAACAGTTCACGTATTGCTGAAGCCTGGCTTGGAGAATTTTGAGCATTATTTTCATAGCATGTGAGATGAGTGCAATTGTGCGGTAGTTTGAGAATTCTTTGGGATTACCTTTCTTTGGTATTGGAATGAAAACTGACATTTTCCAGTCCTGTGGCCATTGTTGAATTTTCCAAATTTGTTGGCATATTGAGTGCAGCACTTGAACAGCATCATCTTTCAGGATTTGAAATAGCTCAACTGGAATTCCATCACCTCCACTAGCTTTGTTCGTAGTGATGCTTCCTAAGGCCCACTTGACTTCACATTCCAGGATGTCTGGCTCTAGGTGAGTGATCACACCATTGTGATTATCTGGGTCATGAAGATCTTTTTTGTTTACCTCTTCTGTGTATTCTTACCACCTCTTCTTAATATATTCTGCTTCCGTTAGGTCTATACCAGTTCTGCCCTTTATCAAACTCATCTTTGCATGAAATGTTCCCTTGGAGGCTCTAATTTTCTTGAAGGGATCTCTAGTCTTTCCCATTCTGTTGTTTTCCCCTATTTCTTTGCATTGATCACTGAGGAAGACTTTCTTATCTCTCCTGCTATTCTTTGGAACTCTGCATTCAGATGGGAATATCTTTCCTTTTCTCCTTTGCTCTTCGCTTCTCTTCTTTTCACAGCTATTTGTAAGGCCTCCTCTTTGCATTTGCCTCTTTGCATTTCTTTTCCATGGAGATGGTCTTGATTCCTATCTCCTGTACAATGTCATGAACCTCCGTCCATGGTTCATCAGACTGTCTATCAGATCTAGTCCCTTAAATCTATTTCTCACTTCCACTGTATAGTCATAAGGTATTTGATTTAGGTCATACCTGAGTGGTCTAGTGGTTTTCCCTACTTTCTTCAATTTAAGTCTGAATTTGGCAATAAGGAGTTCATGATCTGAGCCACAGTCAGCTCCTGGTCTTGTTTTTGTTGACTGCATAGAGCTTCACCATCTTTGAGGGCAAAGAATAGAATCAATCTGATTTCGGTGTTGGCCATCTGGTGATGTCCATGTGTAGAGTCTTCTCTTGTGTTGTTGGAAGAGGGTGTTTGCTATGACCAGTGCATTCTCTTGGCAGGACCCTATTAGCCTTTGCCCTGCTTCATTCTGTACTCCAAGGCCAAATTTGCCTGTTACTCCAGGTGTTTCTTGACTTCCTACTTTTGCATTCCAGTCCCATATGATGAAAAGGACATCTTTTGGGGGTGTTAATTCTAAAAGGTCTTGTGGGTCTTCATAGAATTGTTCAACTTCAGCTTCTTCAGCATTACTGGTCGGGGCATAGACTTGGATTACTGTGATATTGAATGGTTTGCCTTGGAAACGAACAGAGATCATTCTGTCGTCTTTGAGATTGCATCCAAGTGCTGCATTTTGGACTCTTTTGTCGACCATGATGGCTACTCCATTTCTTCTGAGGGATTCCTGCCCACAGTAGTAGATACAATGGTCATCTGAGTTAAATTCTCCCATTCCAGTCCGTTTTAGTTTGCTGATTCCTAGAATGTCGATGTTCACTCTTGCCATCTCCTGTTTGACCACTTCCAATTCGCCTTGATTCAGGGACCTAAGATTGGAATAGCATAAAAACAGGGGAGGGATACTTCTAACCTTTCTTAAGAACATAAGCATTGGAGGAATATACTCATCTGAAGAAGAGAAACAACCAATGCTTTCTACCCTTTTTAGTTTTAATTTTAGTCTCCAATAGTAATTCCATAAGTTACTAATAGTTATTTCCACATCCACATAGCATAGCTTTAAGAAATTCTTTTCCTTTTATCTTTCCATAATATTGTACATTACCAAGTGATTTGAAAGTTTACTTTTTTAGAGAGTACATATTGTTTAGCCTTTCTTTTCAATTGACATACCCACATATTTTAATCAAATACCAGTAAATCTCAGCTGGTCCATAAGTATAACAATGAAGCATATGGAGTAGATGACATTGACTGGGACCACAATCCAAAGAGGATCTTTAGGAAAGCAGATGGCTCTGAAGCCAGTTTCTTAGAGGGCTACAGGTAGATGAGACTTTAATGCTGATTTTTATCTTTTCAATGTGAAATGCTTAGACCTTAGAAGGAATCTGAAATATCTTCAGTAGAATTGTTTGACAGGTGTACATATGGAACAAGTTGCTCTTAAAGCTGTACATATTAATAGATGTGCTCATCGGGGCTTCCCTGGAGCCTCAGTAGTAAGGAACTTGCCTGCCATGGGTTGGAAAGATCCCCTGGAGAAGGAAATGGCAACCCATTCCAGTATTCTTGTCTGGAAAATCCCATGGACCGAGGAGCCTGATGGGCTATGGTCCACGGGCTGACAAGAGTGAGACAGAACTTAGCGACTACACAACAACAATGTGACTAGACCACAGCAACAAATATGTAAAATATTTGTGTTTTTATGGTAAAATTTATATACAGTAAAATATGTAAATTTTAAGTGTACAATTCAATGAATTTTGATAGATGCCTTCATCCATGTAATTTACATATCTATTAAGACATAGAAAAAGATTTTATGATTGTAGAAATCCCCCTCTCCTCTTCCTGATAAATACCTAGTTCCAGTAGATTAGTGTTTCCTTTTCTAGAAGTCTATACATGCCAAATATATTTCATACATATGAAATCATACAGTGTACAGTGTTTTGTTCCTGGTTTCATTTTCTTAGTATATTGTTTGAAAAATTCATGTTGTTGTATGAGCTCAATAGTTTTTCATTTTTGTTGTCTAATATTATTCAATTATATGAATATATCAGAATTATTTATCTATTCTTTTCTTATAAGCATCTGAGTTGTTTCTACCTTGAAACTATTATGAATAAATCTGTTACGAACATTTCCAATATAGGCTGTGTGAAAGTATATTCTAATTTTTCTTTGGTAAATTCCTAGGAGTGAAATCATTAGATCACAGGAGGATATATTCTCAACTTGAAGAAGAAAAAAGAACCTAACAGTTTTCCAAATTGATTGCACTGCATTGCACTCCACCATCAGTGTGTGAGAAGTTTGCTTGCTTCACATCCTTGACTGGTCCTTTTAAGTTTAACCATTCTACTAAGTATGGAGCGATCACTCTTCATGATTTAATTGCATTTTCCTTCTGACTAATAATGCCGAACATTTTATTCATTCATTCCTTGCTCACATGTACTTCTCCCCTTGTGAAGTCTACGCTGGGCGCTCTTGACTGAATTGTCTTCTTGTTGAATTGTAGGACACAAGTTCTTGTTTGTTTGTTTGTTTTTTCCCAATTATATTTTGAAAATAATTTCTCACAAAATCCTCAGTCATGAAGATATTTTCTTAGATTTTCTTTTTTTTTTCCATTTATTTTTATTAGTTGGAGGCTAATTACTTTACAACATTGCAGTGGTTTTTGTCATACATTGAAATGAATTAGCCATGGATTTACATGTGTTCCGCATGCCGGTCCCCTCTCCCACCTCCCTCTCTACCCCATCCCTCTGGGTCTTCCCAGTGCACCAGGCCCGAGCACTTGTCTCATGCATCCAACCAGATTTTCTTTTATAAGTTTTATAAGTTTAGAATTAAAACCAGGTCTAAGAGCCATCACAAATTAACATGTGGCATGATGTAGAAGCCAAAGTTTATTTTTCCCATGTGTATTCTGAGTTGTCCAAGCATCATTCATGGAAATTCTCCAGTAATGTTATGAACAATCAGTTGACTTTATGAGTGTGGATGTATTTTAGAATTCTCCACTCTACTTTAACTATCCTTTCCTAAATGCCACACTGTCCTGACTAATATGGCTTCATAGTAAGCCTTGGGGGAAGCTCCTAGGAGCAGGCCACGGCCTCCCACCCCAGTATTCTTACCTGGAGAATCTCAGGGGCAGAGGAGCCTGGTGGGCTGCAGTCCGTGGGGTTGCAGAGAGCTGCACACGACCGAGGAGAATCAGCACACACGCACACAGTAAGACTGGAAGCTAGATGCAAGCCCTCCTGTATTATTTTCCTTTTCAAGATTATTTTCACTGTTCTAGGATACTTTCACTTCCATGCGAACTTTAGAACAGCTCATCAACTTCTAAAAGAGAAAGAACATCGCCAGGATCATGCCTTGGCGCGTATTGCCTCTGCACAGCAGCACGGGCAGAGCTGGCGCCTTGACGACACTGATGCTTCCGATCCGCTCGCGTGGCATGCCTCACCCTTTATTAGCGATTTCTTTTCTCTCATCTTCATGGATTCAGCGTACGGGTTTATCCTTAAGCACGTATGCCTCAGTGCTATTTTAAATAGAGCTTTTAAAATCTGACTTGCTAAACCTTCGCTTCAGGTATATTATTAATAACTTTGTATGCTGTGACCTTCCTAAATTCACTGTTAGGCCTAGTAGATGTTTCATGTACTCTTTATTATTTATTACACAATCACATCACTTGCAAATGTCGAGTTTTAATTCTTTCTGGTCGTCTTTCCTTGCCTTAGTTCACTTTCTTAATCTCCTACTACAGTACAGAACAGAAATGATGAGACAGGACACACTTGCCTTCATCATACTCTTAAAGAGAAAGCATGAACCCTTAAAGAGAAAAACATCAAACTCTTCATAATCTTCATGCATCCAAGGCTCATGCTTGTTCTCTCTGCACTGTGCTAATATCAGTATATATGTTGTCAAAACAAGCACATATTTCCCCTGCAAATCTGTGAGTTTCTTGAGGTCAGAATTTAGGATTGGGTCATTTTTAAATTTTGGAACCTAGAAGAATACCTCAAACATGTAAGAATTCCAGAAAGCATTTTTGCAACAAATAAATAAGAATAATTTTAGGCTGATTCATGTTAATGTATGACAAAAACCACTACAATATTGTAAAGTATTTAGCCTCCAACTAATAAAAATAAATGAAAAAAAGATTAATTTTAAAAGAGAGATTATTTTTTTAAGTGATAACTCTCGTAAGAGCATAGGACCTTATTTTCCAAAGGATAGCCCATCCAATACTTGTTCTGAGAAAAAATATAATGTATTTTTTTAAAATACATTTTTAGAAGAATAAATTTGGGGGACTCTGGATTAAAAGAAGAATCAGATTTATTTCTGTACACAGTAGATAGTTTAGACCTACAACTCACTTGTATAAAATTCTGTGATATGTCTACATAACTAGATTTCTTTAGAATTTCCATTTCTAACAATAGGTAGAAAATGATGTAAACTTTTCAGTAACAGGTAGTTCAATCTTTTCCAGTTGAAAATCTTCTCACTCAGTTTTAAAGATTAAACTCTCTTTCAAACCATTTTCCTCCTCCAGATCACCTCTCATAATTTCTTTTCCAAAACTGTGTCTGTATGGCATTGCAATTGAATAATTTCTGGGTGTTCTCTTGTTGAACTCTGATCACCTAACTGTGGGAAGTGGTCTTTTGTTCTAATTGCATCTGCCTCTCAAGGTGTTACTAACTCATTGTCTGTTCTCCCAGCAAAATCAAAGCTTTGAGAGCATTCCATTGCCACTCTACATCCTCCTCAGCGAAACTTCTTTCTGCTTCCTGTGTTTCAAAAGGGATCAACTTGTCATTTACTAAGACTTCACTCTCTTATTTAGCAACAATTTTCAATTGCCCCCACTGGATTATGCAAGGATTTTGAATTCCCCCCATACCAAACATCTGTCAAGGCAGTCTCCACTGATAAAATCCCCTGCTGTTTTCTGCCTAAATATGTGTCTCATCTTTTCTCTTGCACTGTGGCCATCTTATATTGCCACAAAAGGAGACTTGCAAATCAGTGTTCTTTTAAAACTACTATCAGTAAAGAGCACTCACATCTTGGATTTCAACATCCCTTTCTGCCTGCCTGGATTTTTACCTCACCTCTTTGGTGCTCCTTGGATCAAGGTTCATGGAGGTGAGCGTACTGAGTCCTTGAACAATCCAGGCTGCATCCTCATCTTCTAGCTACCCCTTCCAAATATTGCCTCTTCCTGTCCTAAAAAGTATCATGTTCCTTTCTCTCGCTCGTAGGCATTCCCCATACACCACTGCTTTCTGAATAACCTCTCAATATTTTTTGATAAAAGGAACTAAAGATTATCATACTAAATGAAATGAGTCAGACGGAGAAAGAAAAATATCATATGTTCATTTCAGTTCACTTTGGTCCCTCAGTCATTTCCCACTCTTTGCGACCCCATGGACTACATCAGACCAGGCTTCCCTGTCCATCATCAACTCCCAGAACTTGCCCAAACTCATGTCCATCAAGCTGGTGATACCATCCAACCATCTCATCCTCTGTCGTCCCCTTCCCCTCCCGCCTTCAATCTTTCCCAGCATCAGGGTCTTTTCAAATGAGGCAGTTTTCACATCAGGTGGCCAAAGTATTGGAGTTTCAGCTTCAGCATCAGTTCTTCAAGTGAATATTCAGGACTGATTTCCTTTGGGAGTGACTGGTTGGATCTCCTTGCAGTCCAAGGGACTCTCAAGAGTCTCCTCCAAAACCATAGTTCAAAAGAATCAATTCTTCAGTGCTCAGCTTTCTTTATAGTCCAGTTCTCACATCCATACACGACTACTGGAAAAACCATAGCTTTGACAAGATGGACCTTTGTTGGCAAAGTAATGTCTCTGTTTTTTAATATGCTGTATAATTTGGTCATAGCTTTTCTTCCAAGGAGCAAGTGTCTTTTAATTTCATGGCTGGAGTCACCATCTGCAGTGATTTTGGAGCCCAAGAAAATGAAATCTGTCACTATTCCCATTGTTTCCCCATCTATTTACCATGAATTGATGGGACCGTATGCAATGATCTTCGTTTCTTGAATGTTGAGTTTTAAGTCAGCTTTTTCACTCTCCTCTTTAACTTTCATCAAGAAACTTTTTAGTTCTTCTTCACGTTCTGCCATGAGGGTGGTGTCATCTGTGTATCTGAGGTTATTGATATTTCTCCCCACGATCTTGATTCCAGCTTGTGCTTCTTCCAGCCCAGCATTTCTCATGATGTACTACTCTGCATACAAGTTAAATAAGCAGGGTGACAATATACAACCTTGACGTACTCCTTTTCCTATTTGGAACCAGTCTGTTGTTCCATGTTCAGTTCTAACTACTGCCTCTTGACCTGCATATAGATTTCTTAGGAGGCAGGTCAGGTGGTTTTGTATTCCCATCTCTTTCAGAGTTTTCCACAGTTTGCTGTGATCCACACAGTCAAAGGCTTTGACATAGTCAATAAAACAGAAGTAGATGTTTCTCTGGAACTCTCTTGCATTTTTGATGACCCAATGGATGTTGACAATTTGATCTCTGGTTCCTCTTTGCTTTCTAAATCCTCCTGGAACATCTGGAAGCTCTTGGTACATGTGCTGTTGAAGCCTGGCTTGTAGAATTTTGAGCATTACTTTGCTAGCATGTGAGATGCGTGCAATTATGTGGTAGTATGAACATTCTTTGGCATTGCACTTCTTTGGGACTGGAATGAAAATTGACCTTTTCTAGTCCTGTGGCCACTGCTGAGTTTTCCAAATTTGCTGGCATATGGATTACAGCACTTTCAAGCATCATCTTTTAGGATTTGAAATAGCTCAACTGGAATTCTATCACCTCCATTAACTTTGTTCGTAGTGATGCTTCCTAAGGCCCACTTGACTTCACACTCCAGGATGTCTGGCTCTAGGTAAGTGATCACACCATCGTGTTTATCTGGATTATGAAGATCTTTTTTGTATTGTTCTTTTGTGTATTCTTGCCACATTTTCTTAATGTCTTTTGCTTCTGTTAGGTCCATACCATTTCTGTCCTTTATTGTGCCCATCTTTGCATGAAATATTCCCTTGGTATCTCTAATTTTCTTGAAGAGATCTCTAGCCTTTCCCATTCTATTGTATTCCTCTATTTACATTGATCACTGAGGAAGGCTTTCTTATCTCTCCTTGCTATTCCTTTGAAACTCTGCATTCAGAGGGGTATATCTTTCCTTTTCTCCTTTGCCTTTAGCTTAGCTTTAGCTTTAAATATCATATGATATTACTTAAATGTGAAATCTAAATAAAAACCATACAAATTAACTTATTTACAAAAAAAAAAAAAAAACGTAGAAAGCAAACCTATGGTTACCAAAAGAGAAAGGATAAACTGGGAATCTGGAGTCAACATACACACATACTATGTATAAAATAGGTCATCAATAAGGACATACAGTATAGAGAACTATACTCAATATTTTATAATAACCTACAATGCAAAAGAATATAAAAAATAATACAGAGTGAAGTAAGCCAGAAAGATAAAGACCATTACAGTATACTAACACATATATATGGAATTTAGAAAGATGGTAACGATAACCCTATATGCAAAACAGAAAAAGAGACTCAGATGTATAGAACAGACTTGCGGACTCTGGGAGAAGGCGAGGGTGGGATGTTTCAAGAGAACAGCATCGAAGCATGTATATTATCTAGGGTGAAACAGATCACCAGCCCAGGTTGGGTGCATGAGACAAGTGCTCGGGCCTGGTGCACTGGGAAGACCCAGAGGGATCGGGTGGAGAGGGAGGTGGGAGGGGGGACCGGGATGGGGAATACATGTAAATCCATGGCTAATTCATTTCAATGTATGACAAAAACCACTGCAATGATGTAAAGTAATTAGCCTCCAACTAATAAAAATAAATGGAAAAAAAAGAATATAAAAAATAATGTACATGTGCATTTATATGTATATGTATAACTGAATCACTTTTCAGTATAGCTGAACATTTTTTAAAAACTATACTTCAATAAAGATTAAATTTAAAAAAATTGAGCTATATGTGATTCCACTAAACCTGGATTTTGGTATGAAGCTTATTTTGGAATTTATAACTCTATTCTTTCTCAATAAAGGTGGGAGTTTTGACTTTCTAGCCATAATCTTCATAGTCCCTGTTTGGAAGTTGAAAGTTGAAAGACTGACTCTTTCTCTCCAAATTTTACTCTGAGCTGCGCTGGGCTTAGTCGCTCGGTCGTGTCCGACTCTCTGTGACCCCGTGGACTGCAGCCCTCCAGGCTCCTCTGTCCATGGGATTCTCCAGGCAAGAACACTGGAGTGGGGTGCCATGCCCTCCTCCAGGGGATCTTCCCAACCCAGGGATCGAAGCCAGGTCTCCTGCATTGCGGGCAGATTCTTTAGCATCTGAGACACCAGGGAAGCCCCAAAAGTTCCTACTCTAATCAACCTAATTGTCCCTAAGGCCTGGGAGCTTCAGAGTAAACAAGTAGTGATCATGGGTAATGCAGAAGACAAAGCACAGTGCTATCTTCATGTTACTCAAGACTCCTCAAACTTTTAATGTGACTGCAAGCATGGAAGATATGGTATATCATTTTCCAAATTATCTAAACACAAATCATTTTCTTTAAAGAACATTTCTAAAACAGAGTTACCATATGATCCTGCAATCCCACTCCTGGGCATATACCCAGAGAAAATCATAATTCAAAAAGATATATGCACCCTAGTGTTCATAGAAGCACTGTTTACAATCCAAGACATGGATGCCCCCGAAGTATCCATTAATAGATGAACTGGTAAAGAAGATGTGGGACATTTGTGCAATGAAATAATGAATGAAATAGTGCCACTTAAAGCAACATGGATGGATGTAAAGATCATCATACTAAGTGAAGTAAATTGGAAAGAGAAAGATAAATATCATATGATATCACTTAAATGTGGAATATAAAGAAAAAGATACAAATGCATGGTGCTAGTCACTCAGTCGTGTCCGACTCTTTGTGATCCCATCAGCTGTAGCCCACCAGGCTCCTCTGTCTGTGGGATTCTCCAGCAAGAATACTGGAGTGGGCTACCATTCCCTTCTCCAGGGGATCTTCCCGACCCAGGGACTGAACCTGGGTCTCCTGCATTAAAAGGCAGATTCTTCACCATCTGAGCCACCAAAGAAGCCCAATATACAGATGAAACGATTTACAAAACAGAAACCGACTTTCGGCACAGAAGGCAGCTTCTGGTTACTAAAGGGGAAAAACGGGAGCAGGGATATACATCCTACTGCGCACAAAACAAAGGAACAGCAAGGCCCTACCGCACTGCACAGGAGACGCTGCTCAATATCTTATAATAACCTGTAGTGGAAGAGAATCTGAAAAAGACCAGACAGAGAGGTAACTGAATCACTTGACTGTACACTTGAAACTGACACAACATTGTAAACTGGCTACAAGTGAAAAAGAATGCCTGGCTAGGCAACTGTCTCCGTTGGAAATATTCTGAGGAGCAAAAGGGTACATTGCAAAACAGGGAAAAATGAAAGCAGGCGTATCACTTAAGAGGTTACTTTGTTTGTCCAGAAGAAAGGTGATTAAGATCGGAACTGGAGAAATCCAGGAACTGGAGAAACAGATTCAATAAGTAGGTAGAGAATGAAGTTACATGATCCAGTGAGAATATCCGCTCTAATGAAATGGATCCTAGATACTTCTAACAATATGCTTTGTACATTTTTAAGTTTCAAGAAAGCAGCTAGATGGAAACCAGAGGCATTTCTACATGAAGTAAATATTTATAAAATAGATTCGGGAGGAAAACGTACATCTTTTTGGTTCACATTGAAGGAAAATTTTCTTAAAATATCCAATTATGTTTTATTCTGACCCTATCAGTCCATGAAATGTATCAAACAGGTCTCCTTTGACTTCTCAAGATCTTTAAATACTGACCTATCAATGGAATGAGAAAGATGCAAATGAAATAATTCTCAAATGAGTGGGTTAGTGAATTCTGGATCGAAAGCAATTTCAGTATTTTAAGCACCAAATATTTTTTTAACATGTTAGAATATCTCTCATTAATCTCCACTGAATTATACTTTTCATTTCCTAAGTCTAGTATGATGTGTTTATTATAAGGTAATTTGAATATAAGGGGGAAAGAAGAAGGCAACTCTAGTCATAAAACTATGTTAATTAATATTATTAAATGTGGTATAAGACATTCCAAATGTTTTACACTTAACAGATTAGAACTGACTCATCAGGATAGAATGGGTGATTTTAAAACCAGAAACAAAACAATATCGCTGTTTCTTTTGAGCAAGGGCACTTACTCTAATAGTGACTTAGAAATTACTAATAAGTCTAATATACTTGGGGCTTCCCAGGTGGTGCTAGTGGTAAAGAACCCACCTGCCAATGAAGGAGACATGAAAGATGTGGGTTTGATCTCTGGGTTGGGTAGATCCCCTGGAGGAGGGCATGGCAACCCACTCCAGTATTCTTGCCTGGAGAATCCCATGGACAGAGGAGCCTGGTGGGCTATACAGTCCATGGGGTCTTAAAGAGTCAGACACACCTGAGCAACTGCTTTGCAGTTCAGTAACTAAATCAGTGGGCTAGATGATTTCTCTTCTGAACTATTTTAATCACCTTTCAGTTTCCACCTCCCCGCTATCTTTCTACTCTCATCACACTCATATATTGCTGTCCATTTAATTTCCTAAACACAATTCTCATTCTATTGCTTCTTGCTCAAAAAACCTCCAGTGGCTCCTGATCTCCCTTCTAATAAAATCTCAACAACCTTAATCTGTTATGCAAGGACCTTTCCTGATTTCTCCACAACTTAAATGTTGAGTCTAAGCTTCTGCTTTTTTTTTTTTTCATTCACCCTTGATTTTGTCAAGATGCAATGCAAGCCGTTGATGAGGAGGCACCATTGATTGAAGAGTCCATCATTCGTTTCATGCACATCTTACTCCAGAGCCTAATGCACGGTAAGTTTCTTCTGAAATGGATTCTAATGCTCCTCTGGACATTAAAATATGAAAAGATAATGTGCCTGTGAAATAAGGGGAAAGTCCTCGTTGTTTTCCACACTTCTCATACGTCCTGCCTCTTGTCCCTGGCTAGAACAATTCTCTCTGCTTTCTACTGCTGCAGAACTGCGTAACCAAAACCCACCTACCTGAAAATCTATTCAAGTAGAAAAGAATCCTTGAGAATCTTTCTCTTCACTGAGCTACTTGAACTCCCCAAGAAAATGATTAGAACCACTCATGGGCACTTGTCACTCCCGACTTGATACCGACAACTCTTTCTTTAATACTAGATTGTCTGCAGGTTGAGGACAATCAGGATTTATTGGCTATTTCACATTCTCTTTTTGCCATGCAGTGCAGCATTCTAAATACAATGTCTACAAGATACTATGCAACATATATTTGTTGAGCAAATTACTCAGTGACAAACACACATTTAATAAACGTTGGATTTCTAACACTTCATTTTCATTCTGTCACTAATTAACCATGTGACCTGAGACAATTTACTTAACCTCCTAGGGCTGAGGTCTCAAATGACACAATAGATGAGATAATGGGTGTGTGAATACTCCGTAGAAATCGTAAGATCAGTTCGCGGTGCTAGCATTGTTTTCTTTTCTGAGAAACGAGACAATTGAATCTGATCTATTTCAAAAACAGTCTGTGAGCACCATTCCACAATGATAGGACTGCAAGTTTTTGCTTCTCCTTAAGTGAGCTGGCTGAAAGCATGAGGTGACTTAAGCGGTCAGAGAACCTGCCTCTTACAAAGCTTCTCTGGATCCCTGATGCACCCGTGAATAACCCTGCTGTGATTATCATTCCAAACAGCTTTGCACCCTGTGGCCAGGTCAAATAAGACCAGAAGTATTATGAACCAATGCTAATCAGGCCTCTCTGATACTCTGAGGTCAAAGGAGCCATTCTTGGGACTTGGCTGGTGGTTCCATAGTTAAGACTTGCTCTGCAATGCAGAGAGTTCGGGTTCAAACCCTGGTCAGGGAACTAAGATCCTACATGTCATGCAGCACAACCAAAATACAAAAATTAAAAAAGAACAAAGGAGCCGTTCTCACCAAGAAAGAGAGAGGTGTTATTACAGCAATATAAATCACCCAAGAGTTTGGCTCAAAACTTTTTTATTAGCTAAAACTTTTATTAATAAAAGTAGATTAAAAACATATTAAGAGTTCAATATTTTAAAGAATCACCCTTAGGAAATAGGCATATGGTGACTGGTGTTAACTGTAATGATATACCATAATTAACACTATAGAGTCTTGAGCCTCACATCTCTGCCTTGAGATGGGTTTCCCACTTTGGCTCAATACCATTCAGTTCCCTTTGATTCCATTTATATTTGTTTCCATTCAAGCTTATATCATGATACCATGGGTAGAAGGCAGACTTTATCTCAGAATTCAGGGGCTTCAACTCCAACTATTTGTCTGACATTTGTAAACTTATCTAATCTCTCTGAACCTTAATTTCCTCATCTGCAAAATATTAGGCACTTCATAATAAAGATAATGTCCCTAGTGCATAGATCATTTCATCTTCCTCTTACTACTTTAATTCATGTCAGTTCAACTTGACTTAATTCAACAAGCATCAACTATTATCAGCTACAGGGCTGGGACATTAGAACAGCATCATTGCAAACGTGGGGTTCTGAGAAGACAAAAGTTTATGTCTAGGAAAATATGTATAACTTGCTTAAGTAAGGAATGAGGTTGTATTGGGGAGTGATACAGATGTATATGGCACGGAACACAAGGTGAAGGGAGATTTGGGCATTCCATGTTTATGAACACATCAAGGTCTCCAGAAAATTCAGTTGAGGACATCACACTGTGGCACGTGTCGTAATCTCAATCAAAACTTCCCGATTTCAATCAGCTCTGACTTGACGGGAGAAGTTCGCACCAGCTCTCAATGTCTGTGCAGCTGGCACATTCCTTCCTTTAGGAATTTCAATGCTCTCAGCATTGATTACACTTATGGCATAAGTCGTTTATAACCGTTCTCCTAGCATTTGGTTACAATGCACAAGGAATTTGCAAATGTATAAGCGCATTTTGGGGGCTTTCCTGGTTGCTCAGATGGCAGAGTCTGCCTGCGATGCAGGAGACCCGAGTTTGATCCCTGGGTCAGGAAGATCCCCTGGAGAAGGGAATGCCAACCCACTCCAGCGTTCTCACCTGGAGAATTCCATGGACAGAGGAGCCTGAGAACTACAGCCCATGGGGTCACTCAAATCTCAGCAGCTAAGCGCATAAAGTTTATCATTTTCTCCTGCAAATGTGCTATGTGCCAGGCGATTCTCCCAGGAGGCTCTCCTCTGCTGATGACTCAGCGATCAGGCTCCTGTTTTTTTGTCCTCTCAACAAGCAGCCTGCATGGTTTCCGCTCAGGCTGAGATGAGAAAGATTGGACATCGTGGGAGGACTACTCTTTGCCTTTAGTTGAGAGGAACACATCCACTTATGTTCATTGGCCATAATTAGTTACATGACCCTGCCTTACTGCAAGGGGACTGGGAAACACTGGCTCTGGTATGTCAGAAAGAAAAAAGGAATGACCATTTACTAAAGCTTTATTAATGTCTCATTCACAAAGGAAAGCCTGGTGTGTCTTTACTCTGAAAATGTGGGGTGTGATCAGAAGGGCTGTCGTGGGATGGGGGCTTCCTCCAAGTCACCGGAATTCCCTGGCATTCCCCTGAGTCTCTGCAGCGGAGCAGGACCTAGATTAAGAGGAGACTCGTCCAGGAAGAAGAGAGCCTGGAAGATGGAAGCTGGATTTACCGGACGAATCTTCTAGACTTTGGGTAGGTAGGACGAGCAGGCTACAAGGAGGCAGCTTATCAAACAGCCCATGACGAAGTGGCCTGGATTCCTGGAGCGTTTCTGGTTGTCTTGGTGACTCAAGGATGGGAAACCAAAGCTCCTCAGGCAAGAGCTTTGTGAGAGCTGAGATTTCTTGACTTTGGGATACTGTGATCTTGTGCTGTGTTTATTCGGCTGAGCTGGAGCTCTGCTCCCAAATCCCTTTCCCGTTACGGCTGCAGGCGAAGGCCGGCCACCAAAGGAAATCCGTGGGTGATGGATGCCGAGGGAGAGGAAGCTGCGGGAGGAGCCCGGAGCTCGGGATCGACACGTGTGCCCACTGACACGCGGAGAGAACGGGCGACCAGGGAGAACTCCCCGCGTGGCACAGGGATCGCTGCCTGACGCGCTGGGCTCAGTAAGTCTGACGGCGGGCTCCCAGCAGGGGAGTCTACACGGACGTGTGACTGACTCACCTCACTCGGCAGAGGAAACCGTCGCCAAGAGTGGGACGCGGCTGAAGCCCCTCGGCATGTGTGCGGGCATCGCCGCATCCTTGCTCCGACTCATCCCGCGCATGACATCGGCAGGGAGGGCAGCCCCGTAAAGCTCCGTAAAGCTCAGTAAAAATGAACTCAAAAAGAAAAAAAAACAAAGCTTCCGCAGGAGTCTTTCATTTGCTTCTCATTGGCTTCTGCAAAGCGCAGGTGAAGAAGCAGCGGCGGCGGGTCCGCTGGAGGGCTGGAGCGGGGTCGGGGCGGCTGGGCGTCGGCCGGGAGCCCGGATCGCGGGGCCGCAGGGGAGCAGGGGCCGGGCCCGCGCTGCCCGCCGCCCCAGGCCGCTCCTGCTGCTTCTCTGGCCCGAGGGCCGTCTTCTGCGGTCACGGGCCGGGTTCTCCTGCCGAGCGCTCAGGCGGGCAAAGCCGGGGGCTCGGAGGCCATGACAGCCCCGCGGGCCCTGCCTCGCCCCCGAGGAGGTCCACACGCCCGGCCTACCCACCCCACAGCCGCCCCGTCCGGCCGCTGTCATCCCTGCTGAGGTCGCGCCCGGACGCGATGCCGAAGCGACGACACCGTGATGCACGCGTGCCCCCTGCCGCGGGCTCTGCCCTTTGGGAGCCTACGGACGCCAGCCCACCAGACTCCTCCATCCGTGGGCTCACCGTGAGCGATACTGGAGTGAGTTGCCATCATCTCCTCCAGGGAATCTTCCCGACCCAGGGGTCAAACCCGCGTCCCTTGTATCCCCTGCATTGGCAGGCGGGCTCTTTACCACGAGCGCCACCGGGAAGCCCGACACTGTGATACCATAGCCAAAACCAGGGCTGTTTCCCCACGTTGAACCCGAGGTGTTCCACCGGCCTTGGCCTGACTTCACCTGCGCCGCGTGGAATACGCGTGGGGAGAAGGGGGCGGTGGGGGCGGGGCAGCGGCTTGCGAGATGGTCTGCAGGGGCGCCCCCGGCGCTATCACAGCTACACGGCCGACACCCCCCGCATCCCTGCGGGGCGCGAGGACGTTAGAGAAAGGGATGCGGCGGCGGGGGCACAGGCTTCTCAGGGACGGCGGCCGCCCCCCTCAGCCACGGTCACCAGTGACGATAGGGATACCCCGCATCCCAGATTCAACCCTCCTGCAAAGCTGGGGTTCACATTTCCGTACAGTTTCCCGATTTCAACTGTATGTAACAACAAGAGCAAACACTAAATCTGTATTTTTATTTCTAAGTCAATGTTTGAGGTGAACAAATCCTGTCTAGAGGAGAGGTTGATCCCAGGTTAGGCATGTGCCTCAAAGTCAGATTAATTACCTTGCTTCACATCCAACCTCCATCACTTTCTAGACATGGTACCTCGGGCACGTCACGTCCCTACCTCCGCCCTTCATCTGGAGGAGAGAGGAGTAACACCCCTCTTACAGGACGTCTGCGGATGAAATGAGTTACTAAATACCTTTCCTTGTTTCTAAGACACTACTGAATGTGAGATGAACGATTTTTTTTGTTTGTTTCTGTGAGAAAGAAAAGATGGTGGCTAATTAACCCATAACACAATTCTTTCTTATCACTTAGCGTTATTGTGTTATAATTACTGGAAAAGCTTTTTCAGAGTTATTTTGCCATAGATTTTTTTTTAATCATTTATCACTCTGAGCACACATATAAAGGCAATATAAGTGAAACAATGGAGTTTGGTATTCTTAAAACCTCAGTACGCAGTCCAATACCTGAGTTAGTTTTCATCTCTGTTTTTCCACAGTATTATTCCTGGTGCTATTAAAAGCGTGGTTGATGCAGCATTTCTTTGACACTGCTCCTCCATTTTCTCCAGGAATTTCTTCCAAGCTGCTGACACCCCTAGCGAGAGTTTTCTTTCCGACACTTTCTTGATTTTACCGGAAGATGTCCCATGGAAAAATGTCAGGCAGCGGAAAGGCTTGTATTCTTTCTTATCTGAGGTGAAAGTTGCTCAGTCACGTCCGACTCTCTGCGACCCCATGGACTGCAATCCTCCAGGCCGCTTCATCCATGGGATTCTCTGGAGAACACTGGAGTGAGTGGGTTGCCATGCCCATCTCCAGGGCGTCTTCCCAACCCAGGGATCAAACCCAGGTCTCCGGAATTGCAGGCAGATCCTTTACCATTTGAGCTACCCAGGAAGCCCATTCTTTTTTAAAACGGCCCTTAATTTAAAGATTATTGGCTAAACATTCAAAGGATTTCAGTTATTCACCAAGAATAAAAAAAGATCATGCGTATAGAAACAGTGGCAGCTGCATAGTAACTATTGTTTGGTTGAAGGTGGAAGTCCAAATGTCATCAATTGTATGATATTTTTCTACATATTAAATATAAAAAAATAAAATAGTGCATTCAGTTTCATTCAATAGAGTCTCTGCAAAGCTCTTAGAAGATAATGCAATATCAAAGTGTTTGATAAATAAAATCTACAAAAAGGGAGAAAGTTAGCCTGTCTACTTAAGCCTGATTTTATCATGAATTACCTGTGTTCTTCCTTAAGACATCGATCTTTTCGTCCATGAGACAGGTACAGTCTGGGTTGTATTGATCGCAGGTGACAGCACCCGGCTGAGTGGAAGGTCACGTGTAGAATGTTATGTTTGTGTCAGTTCGGCCAATCAGAGTCTAAGTGTTTAAGGGTCAAACCTAGAAAAAGAAAGGGGTACAGATGGTTCAAGATCAGGGTCTCTCGGGGAAGGGCAGGTCAAACCGGCGAGTTCCTCAGAAAAGTAAAAGCAAAAGACCTATAAAAACTCTTTAGGCCACAGATGTAACCTGCTGAGGGTGAGAACAAATAAAAACCCTTGATCTGAAAAGAGAGGAAACAGCAAAGACAGCACATCCTTGAGTTGGCGGTTCGGATGGAGGGCTCTTGGGAAGCTTGAGTCAAAGCCTGACCTATGATGATCTGGCCACCAAAGTCCAGGAAGATCCGCTGTGATGTGAGGTCCTGGGGCCCCTGTGTCCGTCGAATCTGGAATCCAGAGATCTTCCCTCGAGAGATAATCCACCAGCCTCAGCTTTCCGGTCCCTCCTCATTTTGGTTCAGCCTCCCTGCACCCTAAGCCAGGAACCTGTCAGAACCTAGAGAAGGACCCCAGCACTGGGGAGAAATCAGGCCTCCCCTCTCCTATCCCACCTTCCACGATTACAAATGATTCTGCAAGCTGAACAGGATTTTGCCCGCCTCACTTACCGTGATTGTACAACAGCTGTATAATCGATGTTGCTGAAGACCCGCGCGCGGCTCACAGCGTAGCGTAAAGGTCCACAGTGAGCCGCAAATGTGGAGAAGAATGGCCCGGCCTGCATAGTAATTGGTATTATTATTGGAGTGAATGGGAAAGCCACATATGGATGGATGGGTGGGGCTGTGACTGGGTGCAGCGTGTATTTTCTCTTCTCTGTGTTCTCTCAAACAACCAGCCAGAGCGGGGATGAAGCCACAGAGGCACCAGGCGGGATGTCGTGAAGAGGGTGAGGCTGATTACCCAGGACTCAGTCGCCTAGCCTTTCCTCCCCGTCTGAGCCCACGTCCATGAATCGCAATACAGCGTGTGGCATGGGTTTTCTCCGCCCTGAAAAAGACTCTGTTACAAAAGGGTAGATGGATAGACGCGGGTGAAGGGGGCGGGCTGATGGGGAGACAGGGAAGAGAAACACTTCAGGTTAATTGGAGCTGAGAATATAAAATACTCGTCTTAAAGTGTGTGCTTCAGTTATGAGCAGGAAAGTGTCGCGATCATAATGTTTTCTGTGTGGGATTCAACACAGCATGGGTGTTTTAAAACAAGCGGTAATCATTTCTCATGGAGAAATTACAAGCTGCAGCTCCGGGCTCAGGACAAGCCCCTGGGAGACTCCTGTCCCCTTTCTCCGGGGAGACACCAGGAGACACGCATGGTAGTTAGCGGCTGAGTCCCTTGAACCAAATGGTAGAGTTAGTGATGGAGAGAATTGTACAGTTTAATTCAATCAGTGCTTTATTCATTCAGAAAGAAATGACACAGAATTCTTCCAGAATTCTGACAAGTAGGAGAGAAGGAATTTTGGTTTGGAGAAGCAAACTGCCTGGCCTCTAAAGAGACTGCAAAGCAAACTGGTCAACTTTGCAATAGGGAAATTAACACAATACAGTTACAGTGATTCATTTGACGAAGCTGGCTGTGCCGTGTATTTCCTTTAAAGAGGAGACCTTCTGAGCCGGATGCAAAAACACCTCTGCCCTGCAAGCGCTTTGCTCTGCCTGCTCTCATCCTGGGTGCATTCTTGTGGCATCAACGTCGCGGCAAGGTCTCTGTTTAAAGATTCCTTTCTACCAGCAATGATTTCTCTAAAGTAATGAACAATGCACTGCACAACACTAAGTTAAAAATTCTTAGAAATAAATGCAGAGGCATTAGTCACAATTATCCACACAGTTCTTCAAAATGGTAGCACATGAGAAGAAAAGGGGTCCCTCTCACCCTTTTTCTGAAGACCATCTTTGTTTACTTCATTCTCAAGTATTAAGAGATTGCAGGAACCATTTGCATAGGATAACTAACATATACCACATCATTTGCACGTCTGCAAGTACACGTGAGTAACCGTAATTACACGTGACACCAATTACTCTATTACTTTGTATTAAATTATAATGGAAAATTCCACTAGAGAATTGAAGCCTAATTGCATCTTAATTTGCATAATTTTGCATATTAATTACATCTCAGATGAATAATAAATTTCAGCAGATTTTTAATTTATGCATAGACACAAAAACAAGTGGAGAAATAATTTAGAAAAAAAAATACCAGCAACTATTACTTAGGGCATTCAACTAATTTTGCTTAGTTTAGCAAAACAAAACTTGGTTTGTTTAATATAGCATCTTTAGGCTGATTGCTGTTTATTGCACAGTATGTCAGTCTTGAAACATAGGTGCAGACATGGCTTTTCTTAATAAAATAAAATGTTCAATTATAGCATTTTAAGTTTGGAATTTTATATTTTGATAAAACTGTCTCCAACAATCATTCAGTTGAAAATATTTTTAATTGTTATACATTTTTATTGAGGCTTAATTTCTGTGCTATTTATTTTAAATGCAAAATATGACCAAAAATAGACCATAAAAATATCCTGGTGAAGGAGATCACTAATAAAAAGATGTCAAATGCTTTCTAATTTTGAGCCTACTATGAAGTCACCCAAGATTGTTTTAGTGATTTTGCATGAATGAGAAGGAGAAGGAGAAATTCCTTTCTCCTTTTGCAGAAGGAGAAATTCCCTACATTTTTGTTTTGCAGAGTAAATCAATTCATAGGACTAGCTTTTAAAGATTACTATTATTTTCTAGCTGTTTTCTCTATTTTTCTTGCCTGCATGGTAAACAGAAACAAATCTTCCTTGCTAGAGACCTTGGTTTTAAATTTAGTCACCCTTGCTTTGGATTTATCAAACAAACAGAAGGTTTATTTCTCTGAGATAATTAATGCATTTTGGTCACATAGCTGTATCTAGGTTGACAGTCAAAAAAAGCAACACTAAGTCTTCCTCAAATGACAGCATGTAACTTAAAATTCATTTCTTCCATCTCTTGCCTAAACCCAAGCCTCATAGCCTCCTGCCTGCTGCCACTGTTGGATGAAGGGGAAAGCTAGCTCTGCCTCCATTGAAGCCTAATACTGTGATCATTTACCAAATGATACAAAAGCAGAGAATGACGACGTCCTAATAAATCAGGGATCTGTCAAGATTAATAATCTCAGCCGTCATCTGTTTTCCTATGAAGGTCCTACTGGCATCAAATATTTTCCAGTTTGTTCTATAGCTTCTCAGGGCAGAAACTGGACTTGTGCCCGCCTGGAGCTGGCGACCTCCGGAAGACCATTCTATATGCCTGTTATATAAATCTGGAGTCCACAACTGTGCTGGTTCAGAGAGCTGGGAGCAGGAATTCTTTGCATGCGCCCTCCTCCAGCTACTGATCCCTGCTCTTATTTGCTATCTGATGGGCGGCACTTGGAGCTAAGGGTTTGGATTTGTCTTTGCTACCTTATATTTCAGTATTTCCTGTTTACCTTCAAAAAAGTTTGCCCTGTTCGTAGACAAACCGAGACCAGTGGAAAAGATCGAAGGCATGCCGGTGCCTCCTGTATCACATGAATTTCTATCCACTCGACTGCCCGCTCTGCTTCTGCTAACCAAGTTACAGTCCTACGAACGCCTTTGACAATCTCAATGTCTAAAACCTGAAATACTTCAGTTATCAAGAATAGAACTACATCGATGATTGCGTCCGTTCCTTTACTTTTTTGTTCAACCCTTTTGACCAGGTTACAATCAAGACAGCTTTGAGCTGGACCAATTCCTCCAAAGACCCAATCCTCCCAACATTTAAGCAATGGTGCCCTCTTGTGGGCAAGCCTGAGTACTGCGGTCTGAGAAAGGCGGGCTGGGGAGAGGGACTAAAAATCTCCTAGGATGTTCAATTGTGAAACACAGCATTCATCTACTTGCAGATCGTATTTGGAGGTCTTCTCAGGTCTCCTGGCCTTTGTTACCTGTTTCCAGCCAGCTGCAAGTTTTGGAATTTATGGAGAGAAGAGCAAGCAACTTGGTGCAGATTACTGGCAGTATTAGGACAAAAAACAAATAACAAAACAGGAAAACACTCATCACCACGTCTTTGGGGTGTAGGGGCTTCCGTGGTGGCTCAGACGGTAAAGCGCCTGCCTACAATGCGGGAGACCCGGGTTCAACCCCTGGGTTGGGAAGATCCCCTAGAGAAGGAAATGGCACCCCACTCCAGTACTCTTGCCTGGAAAATCCCATGGGCGGAGGAGCCTGGTAGGCTACAGTCCGTGGGGTCGCAAAGAGTCGGACACGACTGAGCTACTTCACTTCACTTCCATCCATATTTGAGGACAGTCTTCAAGATGATAATATGGGTATTGGAAGAAAGAGCTTAGGCTTTCACTGAAGGCTTTGGAAATTTATTTATGTATAATTTTCTATCATTTATTCCTATTCATTATCTCCTGAGGGAACCTTATTGCAAGTGCAGACATAAATCTAGATTCTGCTTGTTCTTTCGGGCGTTTTATCCTCAAAGTTCATCTGAAAGTGGGGGGGTGGCGGGGATCTTACACTTAGCCAGTTACTCAAAGATGGTCCTTCCCAGCACCTTTGACAGAAGCTCTCCAAGATGTATTTTGAGTCGGATTTCCCCAGAGGCCACTATCACACTCTCCAGACGACTGTGATACCGCGCATTCTTCTGATTCATCCTGTAACAGCGCGGGACGCCTTCCCTCCGTGTTAGGCTGTGCTCAGGCCGGCACAGCCAAGAACTGTCACTTAAGTAGCTTTCTTCCTTCGGATCGTGTTTAATGTGAAAGTGAAGTGTTGTCGGTAACAGAGATGAGCGGTTGCCCCCGTGGTCACATGCTAGTCAGTCCCCGCGAGGAACTGCCGCCGTCCACGCAAGGCTCACGCAGTGCTTGCAGAACCTTCTGAAAAATCCTGTCCTGCAAAGGCCGCCCTTCCGTCCCACCCCGAGGATCCTGCTTAAAGAGGGAGAGCGTTGGCATCTGTCGAGCCAGTTCCAAGCCGCAGCCCTTCTTCCTCGCCACAGAGGTTATTTATTTAGAAGTTTCAACAAGGGAACTGAGGCTCAGGATGAAAATGGGTCCTGTTAGGGGTCGGAAGGGAGCTCGTCCCCTGGAAGCCAAGGCCTAGAGGTCCTAGAATCACTAGCGCCGTGACTCTCCTGAGTCGGTGAACTCAGCGCCGTCCATCGCCACGCCAGCCCCGGCTCCGCCACCGGATCACAAAGTCTCTGCCCTTCCCCGATGGGAGGGCTTGGGGGAGAATGGATGCTGAGGATTGTGGCTGAGTCTCTCTGCTGCGCGCCTGAGGCTGCACGGTGTTTTAATTGGCTATACTCTGATAGAAAATAACAAGTTAAAAAATAAGAAGAAGAAAGTTTTTTTAAAAAGTCTCTTCCCTCATTGCCAAGGCATCAAGGACCCCCGGCTGTCTCACGGGTCTCACCAGCCGGCCGGCCGGCATCTGAGCTGCGCAGGCAGTGAATTTTCAGCTCTCCGTCTGCGGGAGTCATACAAGAACTCGCCTCACAGAGCAGGCTCATGCATTCAGGAAACAAGACGAGCATCCACTTAATGTTTAGCTCCAGATCCAAAATGGAAGAAAAAAAAAAAAGACTTTCTTCCAATAGTGAACTTTCAGAAAGACAACAGTCTCGGCTGGTGGCTCTGTGCTCCCCTCCTAGATTCCCTGGGGCTGGAGGTGCCCCTCGGCCGCGCCCTTTGTCACGGCCCCAGCTTCAGTGTGAGCTCCCACCGGGCTGCTGCCCAAACAGCCGCCCAGGTTCGCTTGCCCTGGAGTTTCTTTCTGCCTATGATGCAAAACTAAATGAAATGTCGTGACACGCTCCCTCTTACAAGTGCAAAATTATTGCATCTTGTAGATACATATTTTCTGTATTATATAATAAATTAGCAATATCATATATGGGCTTCCCTCTGGCGGCTCAGCAGTAAAAGAATCTGCCTGCAAAGCAGGAGCCAAAGGAGACAGTTTCCATCCCTAGATCGGGAAGATCCCCTGGAGGAGGGCATGGCAACCCTCTCCAGTGTTCTGGCCTGGAGAATCCCATGAACAGAGGAGCCAGGAGGGACACAGTCCATGGGGTCAGAAAGAGTCAGACACGACTGAAGCGACTTAGAATATTACATGTAATATCGTGTATAATAATGAATCACCGTCAGCTGTTTTCTACAGCATGTGTTCCGTCGCACCCTTAATCTCTCCCGGTACTTGCTCACCCTCTGTCTCTCTGAGATTAGCAGCATAATCCATTAACATGGAAAAAAGTACAAAATAAAAACCCATCCGCCTCTTCACCTTCCTTGTCTGAGCATAGAGGCTCTTGGAAGTTTGCAAAACAAATAAGGAAATAGGGAACTATAACCCAGAGGAACCCAGAGTTTAGATTGAAAAGTCCAGGAAATTGACAAGCAATATATCCAAGTTTGGGGCTAAAATATGTTTTCTGGTTTTTTTATTTTATCAAAGAATTTTTAAAAACCTAAACTAAAAATCATCATATATTCTAACCGTCATTTATAAAAGAAAAGATAGCTTAACCACAAGTGAATAAGGAGGACATAGTCTCCAGAGGTAAAAAGGGCATCCCCTTGTGTTGGCTATACTTACCTTTAGAAAGCATCACTCCCCATTTTCTTTCTCTGTGCTATCGTCAATTAGATCAGTTAAACTTCAGCCTACAGCGGAACTAGTCACAGCCCAGCATCCGGGACTCACTGTCTCTCCTACCTGGTCCGTTGGGGCTCTGATCAGATGCCATCTCTTCTGAGAGATGCCCTTCGTTCCCCAATTCACGGTGAAAGTGCAAGCGAAAGTGTTAGTCACTCAGCCGTGTCTGACTCTTTGACTGACTCTTTGACTCTGACTTTATGCCACCAGTCTCCTCTGTCAATGGAATTTCCCAGGCAAGATTACGCTGCCAGGCTCCTCTGTCCCTGGGATTCTCCAGGCAAGAATACTGAAGTGGGTTTCCATTTCCCTTCTCCGGGGATCTTCCTGACCCAGGGATTGAACCCAGGTCTCCTGATGCAGGCAGATTCTTTACTATCTAAGCCACCTGGGAACTCTGCATCTAAGTTCTCGCCATTGTTTTATTTTCATCATTTTCTTTTGAAATTGGTATTTAGCTTACCTCCATCTCCAGATGGCTAACTCCTTGAGGTCAGGAATTCCTGTAACTTAAGCATTTTTTATAAAACGCTCCATAAATTTCAATTGGTCACACAGACCCAGTGTAAAATAAAATGGAATGAATCATGCAAGAGTCGATATTTTCCTTCTAAAGACTAACAGCTTCTTATGTGTGCTCAATTACTTGGCTGTGTCCGACTCTTTGGCAACCCCATGAAATGTAATCCACCAGCCTCCTTGTCCATGGAATTTTCCAGACAAGAAGACTGGAGTGGGTTGCCATTTTCTACTCCAGGGGATCTTCCCGACCCAAGGATCAAACCCACGTCTCTTGTGTCTCCTGCATTTGTAGATGGATTAGAAATGTTAGGGGATAGGTCACTACACCTGCTAGCAATGAGGACCAGCACCCAAGACGTAAATTTCTCAGCTTCTTCTTTCCTTTTTCAATTTCTAAATCATGACATCACCATGTGTACCCATATATGGTGAGACATATATGGTAGGATACATAGATATCTGTATAGATATGCATGAAGCAGGAAATGGCAACCCACTCCAGGATTCTTGCCTGGAAAATCCCGTGGACAGAGGAGCCTGGCGGGCTACAGTCCATGGGATCACAGAGGCCGACATGACTTGGTGAATAAACCACCACTGCCATATAGATATGCATGTATCTATGTGTTTATTATGAGCTTCCCAGGTGGTGCTAGTGGTGAAGAACCTGCCTGCCAGTGCAGGAGATGTGAGAGATGCGGGTTCGACCCTGGATCAAGAAGATCCCCTGGAGGAGGGCATGGCCACCTGCTCCAATATCCTTGCCTGGAGAATCCCCATGGACAGAGGAGGTTGTCAGGGTACATTTCTCTTGGAAATTCCTTGGGCAGAGAAGCCTGGTGGGCTACAGTCCAAAGGGTTGCAAAGAGTCAGACACAGCTGAAGAAGCTTAGCGTGGACGCATACTTATATCGATTATATATATATATAGAGAGAGATCAAAAAAATGTCTGGAACTTGCTCTAGTTAAGACCACAGTCTGTGGCTCAGAAATGGGGAGGAAATGTCTACTTCTTCCTAGTCTTGTTCTCGGCCAACCACTACTATTATTTTCCAGATTGTCTTCGGTGACCTTGAGCCCTGATGCGAGGCTTCCGGGGCCCATGGGTCCCACGCGCTGGTAGTGCTTAGGGTTAGAAAGCCTGTTGGAAGCGCTCCGCCTCAGTCTTCCAGAAGAGGAAATTGAGATTCAGAGAGCAGAGGAAACCAGAGATCTGACTTCCCATGGGTGCTTCTCCCCTCAAATATTGGGAAGTCACATGGCAATTTGCACTTTTTTAAAGAAAAATTAAAGGTAATCTAATTATTTTCATATCGCATCAAGAAAGGAAGAAGGGAAGGCAGAACAAGCTGCCCAAACCAGCCAGGTGAACTCTGGAGAAATCCGGTTTTCACCAGTCAGAGCCTTGGGAGCCAGATCTGGACCCAGCGGAGACTAGAGGATGGATCCATCCTTGGCAGAGACTGCTTTTTGGGCGAGTAAGCCGCCCACTAGCCTTTTTTTCCCCTCCCATCTTCTAGATAAAAATGAGTGTTTAAAAACTGTGCTAAAATTTTCAAAAACACCTTAAAAAGATTCCATTACTTAAAGTGATTTGGATAATTGTGTTCAATGGTAGCCATTATTTAAAAATATAATTAGTTGCTGAACTCGGAGAAGGAGGGAAATTTCTGCAGGTGTTTCTCATTATTTGCTATGCATACAAAATATCTGCATAAATTACCATTATTATTCCAATGTATACTAAGAGACAATAAAGCATTAGCAAGCAAAGAAGAACGCTGTTGACCCACAGACTGTGAGAGAGGCCTGGATCGGCGGTAATCGTGTGCTGGCCTTCAGCGCTATTGCTGCACATGTGCAACCGCATTCAGGATTGAAAGAAACAATTTTGCACCTGTAACAATATTACATATGGAACGTAACTCCATCAGACAGATATTGAACATGGAGGAGGGGCGGGGAGAAGCAAGCTCCAAACAATGTGGCGAGGAGCAGTGTATGCGCTAATTGTTTCCAAAGGTTTACACATTGTACACACGCTGTAGGTGGGTGTTTGGGATATTTCTTTGGGTTGAAAACCCCCTTAGAGCACACAGATGAGGTGGGTTTTTTTTTTAAAGGTTGTGGTGCATTGCACATTTTCTTTTATGATATTTTTAGAGTTCGACAGCAAGGTCGTCAGCACAGTCCAGCAGGGCATTCTGTGATGGTGGAAATGTTCCACGTCCAGTACCAGTAGCCAGTAGCCACAGATGACTCCAGGGCACTTAAAATACGGCTGGTGCAACTGAGGAACTGGTCTGTCTACATTTAAACCAGTTTAGATGCAAACAACCACATGAGGTTAGTGGCTGCTGATCTGTACATCCCAGGACAGCTCGATCATCTGAGTGAAAATGCGGGTCCTAACCACTAGACCACCCGGGAATTCCCTAACTGCGCTTTTTATGTACTGACTGTATACCATACATGGGGCTAAACATTGTCTCACTTAACAACCCGACAAGTTACTAGGTCAGCACTGTTACGGCTGAGGAACTCGAGTTCCACAGAAATTTGTACTTGTCTTGAAGTCATCAGACTAACATGGAAGGAAGTCAGGATGTAATTTAGAGTCTGACCTCAGATCTTTCCTTGTGGAGCTCTGGATAAAGAGGCATCAAGAAGCACACTGTTGATGCCTGCTCATTCACAATGAATGAGCTTCTGAGGATCCAGAACATAAGGTCAAATGATGACTGGGTGGCTGATATAAGGAAGTTCATACTGATGGCGAATCCAGGGGTCCACCCAGTTCATAACGTCGACAAGAGGGAAGCCCAGAAGAACCGAGTTCAAATGTGCCAGTCAGTGGTTAGCGAGCCTAGAACCAAGCCACTGAGACACACTTTTACACTGAGGGCCCTGGACGGCATGGCACGCGGCAGACACGCGTAAAACGGGGCCTGTGCCTCCTCCAGAGAAGTCTGACACAGCGACCAGAGGGCAGACCGAGGACGTCTAGGGGCCTGATCTTCTGCTGACAAGGCATCGTACAAATGGAAAACGTGAATTGCAAAATGAAAGCAAATCACTCACCCGTTTTATCCATAATCCTGCTTTTCGTGTGTCACCCTTGCTTCTTAGAAGTGATCTTTCACCAATGCACCCCAGCCCCTCCTAGTCCAAAAATTCACAAATGTCCTCATGCTTCAGGCTCATCCAAGAAAGGAATAACGCTAAGAGGTTAGTCAAGGGAAGGAGGAAGTCATAAAATCGTTCAGCTTATTTTTGTCCCTCTCACGCTGTAGGGGGTACTGACGGAAACCACGGTGGGGTCTTGCTACCACGGCCTTTGCAGTATTCTTAGAATCCATGTAGTCTTCTTGAGAGTTTGACACACGTACACATCTTTTGATTAAGGCGCCCAGAGAGGTCCAGTTCTCCTAACTGTATATTAGGCACTTTGTACACTTAAAATAAGTGAAATTGCCTCCATTTAACTGCACAGACGTTAAGTAACTTTCCCCCAAATCCCATGGCGAGTAAGCTAGAAAGCCAGGATTTGAATGCAGAGCTACTAAGTTCCTAAAACTGCCACTCTCTTTACTTCTGTGACCTACTCCTCCTTGGCATATAGTGAGGTTTGTGACCCTGGCTTGAATGATGACTATAACATGGCCTCACATATGCTGGTCAGCACAGCCAGAGGCTTCAGAGACGCAAACCAGTTCATCGGTCTTGCCTGATGACTTGTCTGAAAATCCTTGCAAGTTCTGACCCGTCCAACCAAATGAGCCTCCGCACTCTGTATGCCTCCCCCACTGCCTTCTGTCACCTCCCAGAAGACTTCCCAAAGATACAATTTTTCACAATAAGTTTGCAGCTCACATGTCCCAACTTCCTCTTAAGAACCGAACTGATGACCCATCCGTGGAGGCCACTGTGTCGCACCTACCGCTCTGCACCACGGTTATTCGTTCAGGCACCTCTGCCCTCCACCTGGGCCTCGGTCATGTGTTCCAACGCTGCCCCTCTCTGGACCTCCAGTAAGCGAGAAAATGCCTGCCCAGTGTGGGCGCTTAAGTATGTCTTGAACTGAACCAAGCAGCAAGTTCTGCGCCAAGTCTAACCAAATCCTAACTAAACCAGCATACACCTTCTTTTCACGTTGACAGTGTCATTGCGTGAGCTAGCCACAGCGGTGACAGCTTCATAGACGTGTATGCGTGTTCCCTTATCATTGTTGGCTTCTGACTGTTTCCCCACGGGACTGTGAGCGCTTTATGAGACTATCTCGTTTGTGTCAGTGTAGCACATATGTTAAAAACACAGACGCGGGTCAATAGCCCAGGTAGTCCCAGGCCCACCCCTCTTCACCTTGTTAGCCTTATGACTGAATGGTACCTGCGTCTTAATCTATAATGACTGAGTATCAACACGGAGCAGTTGGTACCACTGAAAGAAACACGACGCAGGACAGGCCCCCACGGGCCATGAAGGAAGCAGCAGATCCAAAGCGGAGCGAGGGGGTAAACCTGGATCAGAGCTTTCATCTGGGCTTCTGTGGGAACGGCAAGGCAGCGCAGCATGAATATTTCAGAACTGGCTCACCTGGCTTCTCCAGTGGGGAGGGGGTGGAGAATCCGCCTGCAATGTGGGAGACACAGGCGGCACGGGCTGCATCCCTGGGTCGGGAGGATCCCCTGGAGGAGGGCACGGCAGCCCACTCCAGTGTTCTGGCCTGGAGGGTCCCACGGACGGAGGAGCCTGGCGGGCTACAGTCCACGGGGTCGCAAAGAATCGGACACGACCGAGCGGCTTTCTCTTCACTTCATGACAAACCCACTCCTGGCTGAGTGAGGCCTTTTCTCTCTCTGAAAACTGGCTACCCGGAGGAGGGAGGCAAGATTTTTAAGATGTCAAAACGTCATAAAATAGAAAAGAAAAACATGGTGAATACTTGTTTTACTTCCCTCATTTGTCGAATAAGGATAACATAATTATACAATTACAGCATCATACAGTTATAGTAACCATATACTACACAGTATCCAAAATACAGGAAGCGCAGTGTAGAAATGAGCGATAGTATTAGACACCACACCAGCTCTCACAGTGCCTCCCAGAGTAAGAAGTGCCCCAAAAAGGCATGAATGGGTGAACCAGTGAATAAGTTCCCATGAGGATTCTCCTTAACGTTAGCCATTCTCCCTGTCTGAGACGCAGAAGGTGAATCCGTGGATAAAACGGCAGCAGAAAAGAAAGATGAAACCCACAGCAGGGATGAGGCTCCCAGTGATGAGAAGCTTTGCTGCCGCTTTCTGAGCCTGCCCCCTGCAGACCATCCATCTCTGTCTCAATATTTAAGGCAGGCATTTGTCTTTCAGCCTTCTTTTGGCAGCTGCGCAGTCCTCCCATGAAACGTAATCTCCCCCATCCATAACCCAGTGAAGTTTACTTGGACGTGGTGCCGCTACCCTCACTGCCAATTTAAAAGAAAAAATTTGCATCTTCAGACATCAGCAGCATGAGGCAACCTAAGAAATAAGTGTGCATTAGGCTTCTAAACAGACTCTTCCCTTATTATCTGTATATAGCATCTGTCTAATGGAAAATGAAGGAACAGCATCCATCTCTTTCAACTGCCATTAAAATCCAGTGGAATCCAATGAACTCTCCTTGTTACAAGCGTAGGATCTAGTACCGTTCACTGCTTCTAATGAACCTGGATCTTAGCGACTTAGGCATTTACAGTTGGGGGACTGGATGGTATGTAATCTACTCCCCAGATTTCCAAAGAAGAAAACAGAATCCAGCATCACATCTGCCTTCTCTTGTCAACAATCCTGGAAAAAGGACTCATTTGTGTGTGTTTAGGTTACCCAATAAAGTTAAGTTTGCTTAAATCAGTATTTGGTCAATGAATGCAGACATTTTACTAGCATCAATACAAGAAACTTATTCAATGAACAATGAGGCTTGGAAGCATCCGTATAAGGTCTCTTTGATGCCTGGGAGAAATAATTCACATTAAAACATGGATAAGAAATGAATTCCCTTGTTCATAGTTATAAATAGCTGTATTCAAAACAGCATTGAATAGAGCCTTTGGAGGTCCATATCCACCAACTTCTAGGCACATGACTTTGTGTGAAATATTTAAAGACTCAGAGGGTCTGTTTTTGTATCTGTAAAATGAAGACATTAAACAAGATGTTTGAATTTTTAGCATCTCCCAGTTTGATGAGAAAGTTTACACTCAAACGTTATGGTGCTAATTACCTTCAGGTCACCATACCGACTATCAATATCATTTCAGAATACGAGACAATACCAGACTCAGAATAGAATTAAGTAGACCACATGATAACCTCATAAATGTACTTTTTATATACACTTATAATCTTGCTTAATCTTTTGAGGCTATTGAGAAGTCCAATTTAAAAGCAAGTTGAGTTAGAGGTCTTTATATAGCATTCATTCCCGCACACTCAAAATAGGAAATGTTAGCTATTTAATTAGTCAGGTTCATAATTTAGTTTGTAAACTCAGAGACCATATCTGGATTTTACATAATATTGATTACATGATCAGGGTTCATTAAAGGATAATAATTTAAAAATCACTTTTAAGTGCTAGGTTTTTCTAGCTAATTTCCTTTCCATATGAATGCTTCATATTTTAACATATCATCCTTTTCTCCTACTTATTTATTTATTTTTGCTCTAGAAAACCAGGGAGAATTCATCTAGAATGATGACAAAATTAATGGAAATTTAAGTGAAAGTGTAATCTTATTGGAATTTCATTTTTGATGACATAATAATAGGCTTATAGAGCACCTTTCATCTATGGACCTCTAAGCACTTTACAACATTAGTTAATTCGCACAACAATCCTGTGAGGTTGGCAATTATAATCAGCCCCATTATGTAAATCAGGGAAGTGTAATGCAAAGAGGTGAAGCTCCCAGGCGATGGGAAGCCAGTAGCAGAGACACAAGCTTTCATGTCCTCAGCGCTGCACACCCAGAAAGCCTCCTGGAATGCCTTCCATTTTCATTGATTGCAACAAAAAGTCCTCTTTCCAAAAGAAACAAAGTCACAAGGAGAGTTTAATTCTGTTACCTCTTCAGTGTTCCACATGGGATATGAAAGAATTTGAAGGATGGGGCAGGAGAGATGGGAACTTCCCTTGCAGTGTGGAAAGAACATACTGTCATGAATTTTCCCACCAGAATATGACTATGATACTCATTTACTCATCAGCAATATTCGAAGGAAAAGACATTGACCCAAATACTAATGTAAGCATTGTTTATAAAAGCAGGAATTCTTTATGGAATACTTGTTGGTAAAAGTGTATTGGTTAGCCATTGCTGTGTAACAAAGTACCCTAAAACTCAGGATCTTCAAAACACACTTGCTCATTTATCTGTGGTTCAGCAGCGGGTTGGTTGCTTAGGCTGCAGTTTGGTTCCATAGGTTGCAAACTGTTCCACAAGCCTCTCCAGTTTAGCTAGCAGCCAGAGCATGGATTTCTCATGGCAAGCATACGCTTAACTGCATGCTGTCTGCCAGTATCCCATGAGCCATGCACATTACATGGTGAAGCACAAAGCCAAACTGTGGTGAGGTGTGCAGTGCACTGCATGTTCAGTTCAGTCCAGTCGCTCAGTCATGTCCGACTCTTTGCGACCCCATGAACAGCAGCATGCCAGGCCTCCCTGTCCATCACCAGCTCCCGGAGTCCACCCAAACCCATGTCCATCGAGTTGGTGATACCATCCAACCATGTCATCCTCTGTCGTCCCCTTCTCCTCCTGCCCTCAACCTTTCCCCAGCATGAGGGCAGTCCAGTTGTATAGCTAAATCCATCAATGTGATAGAAAAGTTTATTCCTCCCATGAAGGTGGTAAAAAGTGTGACTAATCTGAGTAAATAACCGAACCTAGCTTTGTGCTTATTCTTGTTCTCATTTTACATGTAAGAAAGCAGGTTGCAGGTAGGAAAAGCTTAAGAGTTTGAGTCTATGTACTCCTCCTGACCCCTGCTCTCACGGCTGTTTCTCTTCAAGCAAAAAGTATATCACAGTCTGCTTTCTCATCCCTCAGACCATCCACACAGAGAGACACAGACCCACCTTATCCTCCTCGTTGGAGAGCGGTGATGATTTAAATTACAGGGCCACGGACCTCTCCATCCCGGTTACGGCTTAAGCAGGGGTTAAATGGCCCTGTTTGATTCTGTGCCTAGAGCTCCTCATGGGACCAGAAGCCCTGATCCCCCCTCCTCCCTTCATCACTAGTGCATTTAAGCCATTAAACCATCCTGCTGCATTTCAAAGAACGAGGCAGACAGGGCACAGAAAGCACCCTTTAGCTTTAGGATCTATGAATTAATCATTCCAGCAAACTAGATGCAGAGTTCAGCTAAGGTCTCAGACCTCCTCAAGATAAATGCTAAACATATCTGACTTCTTCTGTAGAAGCAATGCAAATTACCAACAGTCCCAAGGTCGAGGATCTGGGAAGTGACACGAAGTTCAAATAAACTATCTCCTGAGGTCAGGCAGGAATGTTCTTGCTGGTGTGACTATCACACATCGCTCACACACACCGTCTCCTGCCAGTCCCGGCAGGGACACCAGGAAGTGTGAGATGGGCTGGTTTCAAATCCCGTACTTTTATTGGCTCATCTTTCAGCCCAATTTGCATTCTGCAAAATCATGAACACAAGAAAAGAGAAAGATTGGCAACTTTATTAGTGTATGTCTAGCAGTTTAAAAGGAGCTAATAGTGTGTAATATCTGCGAAAGTGGGAAATGGATAGAAGCTGCAACATTCCAATATTTGCTTTTCAAATTCCATTTTGCAGAGTGCAAGGATTCCCTGGCAGGGCTACGGGAGCAGCTGCAGGAGAAAAAAAAGAGAGGCAGAGGTACAGTGCCCTTGGACTCCCCTCACTCTATTGGAGCAGCTGCATTTTTATCTGCTTTATCAATTGAACTCCATGTACAATTACATTTGAATAAAAGCATTCTGCTGCTTAAAAATGGTTAGAAACCATTGGTTTTGATCATGGCTTCCTCTGCCATAGTATCTATTTTTCTACACCCAAGAACAGCACTCGTCTTAAACATGCCCCTAACGTTTATTGATTGAATGTCGGCTCTTTATGTACTGACAAAGAATGGGATTGTCTTTGCCATGCTTTAGATTTTTATTTTTCCCCAAAACATGCCCCGTTTTATTTTGATTGCTTTAATCTTTTGTTCTCTTTCCCTTATGTTCAGCCTCAAAATTGCTATTTTACTCCTTGCCTAGGGACAGGCATGTTTGATACCATTTCAAATAAATAATCTAACTGGAGATTGGAGAGGAAAACAATGTGATCTCTCAGGTCTAGGAATGGTTGTGTTTCACTTAATTTATGCAAAGCCTTCTGTAGCACACTCCCAGTAGAATTTCCTCTGGAAGCCTGGTGACTACCTTTCAGGATAGCAGGGTTTCCTGGAGCACATGGATGGGCATCACCCAAGGGCTTTCTCCAGTCACTTCTAGTTCCCGTCTCTGTTTTCTAAGTGTCGTGTTCAGATGAGCAGGGAGACCACAGGCACACACAGGCTGTCCCCTGCAAGCCAGAGCAGCTTTGGATCTATTTATAGGTGTACATGGTGGGATCCCTTGGACAGGCACTTCACTGAGAATGCTGCAGCCTTCTCTTTTAACACGGTATCCCTCCTTTTTCTCACGCATTGAGTACTCTCACATTAAAGCATCCCTCATCTTCTTGGCCATCACAGTTCAGAGAAGGAAGAACCACGTTTAATCTTTGAGGATGCCAAGTAACTCCTTATGTTCTCTTTGGCACCATGCCTAGGGACAAATCTCTGATCCTAGATTTAGACACCTGTGGCTTCAGACTTCATGGAAACCTCTTTGCTGGCACTTTTCAATGGTCTTTATAGATACAATCATGTTGGAATAAAATTCATGATGCTTCTTGGTCACATTTTGGGGTTGTTGGAGGAAACAAATTGGAATTATTAGAGAAAGCAAATCAAAACTACAATGAGGTACCACCTCACACTGGTCAGAATGGCCCTCATTAAAAAGTCTGCAAGTAACAAATGCTGGAGAGGGTATGGAGAAAGGGGGATCTTCCTATCCTGTTGGTGGGAATGTAAGTTTGCACAGCCACTGTGGAAAACATTATGGAGGTTCCTCAGAAAACTAACATAAGAACTGCCATATGATTCAGCAACCCTACTTCTGGGCAAGTATCCAGAGAAAACTATAATTCAAACATATACAGGCACTCCTATGTTTATGGCAGCATTATAGCTGAGACCTGGAAACAGCTTAAAGCTTAAATATTCTTCAGCAGAGGAATAGACAAAGGAGATGTGGTGTGTGTATATATGTATGCATGTATGTATAATATATTTGTACAATACATACATATATATGTATGTGTGTATATATGTGTGTGTGTATTGTATATATGTATATATAATGTATATGTACAATACATACATATATATGTGTGTATACATATAATGGAATACCACTCAGCCATCAAAAAGAATGAAATAATACCCCTTGCCACAACATGGATGCAACTAGAAATTATCATACGAAATGAAATAAGCCAGACAAAGACAAATACCATATGATATCACCTACATGTGGAATCTAAAACATGACACAAATGAACCTGTCTATGAAACAGAAACAAAATTGCACAGAGGAAAAACTGGTGGTTTCCAAGAGGGAAGGCATTGGCGGAGGGATGAAGTGGAAAGTTGGGGTTAGCCGATATAAGCTTTTACATACAGAATGGGCAAGCAACAAAGTCCTAGTGAAGATATATTTAATATCCTATGATAAACTATAAAGGAGAAGGATATTTACAGGAGAATGTATATATATATATATATATATATATGTATATGTATATGTATATACATATATATATATATGTATGTATGTATAACTGGATCACTTTGCTATACAGAAGAAATTAAAGCAACATTATAAATCAACTATATGCCCATTTAAAAATTAACTAAAGAAAGCAAAGGGAAAAAAAAAGAAAACGAAAGCAAATTGGAATACCTGTTGTGAATTTTTAGTAGAGTTCAGAACCGTGGGACTGTATTGACCTCTATTAAATAAAGCGGGTTAACCTTCCATGTGACACAGAAATAAGCCTTATGGGGATTCTACTGATGTTTTAAGTTCATTCTCCGGCACCACATGGGTTTGTGGGAAGACCCCGATTCTGTAAAACACCAGTTGCCTAGCAGCCTGGGACAGATGCTGTCCGTGTCTCACTCACGTCTGCACCATGGGCCAGCTTCCAACTGCTAACTCCTGGGCATCTCTGTCTGAAGGCTTTCTCCAGTGACCCGAAGAATGTCCCAGAAGTATGAAAGGCAGCAGCCAGAGAATTGGTGCCTTTGACTGATGAAAGTTGATGACTGATGAAAGTTGATGACTGATGGAAGCTTAGGCTACAAATATTGCCTTTCTGCTATGACAACTCTGAGAGGCATCTGTTTTCTCTGGCTTTTAGAGTCCACCCCTACCACATGGGCTTCAGCTTCAGTTGCCCGTAATTGTGGTTGTAGTTGCCTTGATAGCATCATTTTTTGTTTTCTTCCTTTCTCTGACTGGCTTCCCAAGTTTCCTGTTGGCATCTTCAAGAATCATCTCTCAAATAAAACTATTTGCACTCAGATCTTGTTTCAGGGTTTACTTATAGAGTAACTCAAACTAAAACAGTACTAAAGGCCTCAAATTAGTCATTGGTAAAGGGTGGGAAATGAACTCCGTCATAGCTTTGAAAGTATTAAATTTAAAAATGGCTATATAATTATTGGGCTTCCCTGGCAGCTCAGCTTGTAAAGAATATGCCTGTAATGGAGGAGCCCCTGGCTTGATTTCTGGGTTGGGAAGATCTCCTGGAGAAGGGATAGGCTACCCACTCCAGTATTCTTGGGCTTCCCTTGTGGCACAGACAGTAAAGAATTCTCCTCCAAAGCAAGAGACCTGGGTTCGATCCCTGAGTTGGGAAGATCCCCTGGATGAGGGTATGGCAACCAACTTCAGTATTCTTGCTTAGAGAATGCCCATGGCAAAGGAGCCTAGCAGGCTTCAGTCCACGGGGTCACAAAGAGTCGGAAACAACTGAGAGACTAAGAACAGCACACAGAATTCTTACCACTGCTATTGCTGCAGAGAAGGCATTCAGCATATTTTAACCATCCATAGAATCCCCCTCCTAATCCCCACACCTCGATCACCTGACTCCCTACCACTTTATCCCCTACTCATTTCAATCAGGACACAGTGGTTTTCTTGCTCTTTTTCAAACATACCAAGCAGACTCCCCCTTCAAGATCTTTGCACCTGGATGTCTTCTTCTTTATTGGCATATCTTTCTCCATCACTTCTTTCAAATCTTGTTCAAATGGGATCTGACCAATGAAAGATTTCTAAGACCATCACATGTAAAGTAGCATCTCCCATAAGAGATCAGGATCCCCTTTAACCTACTTTATTTTTCTCCATTTTATTTGTCACTCTCCACTAGAATAGAAAGTCCACAATGAAAAAAGCCATGTCTGGTTTGTTTTCTGATATATCCTCAGCATCTGTATTAGGGCTGAGCAAAGAGTAAGCACAAAAATAATATTTGTTGAAGGATTCACGAATAAGTAAACATTCAGTTCAGTCATGCCCGACTCTTTGTGACCCCATGGACTGCAGCACTCCAGGCTTCCCTGTCTATCATCAACTCCTGAAGCTTGCTCAAACTCATGTCCATAGATTCCATGATGCCATCCAATCATCTCATCCTCTGCCATCCCCTTCTCCTCCCACCTTCAATCTTTCCCAGCATCAGGGTCTTTTCCAAAAAGTCTGTTCTTCACATCAGGTAGCCAAAGTATTGGAGCTTCAGCATCAGACCTTCCAGTGAATTTTCAGGACTGATTTCCTTTAGGATGGACTGGTTGGATCTCCTTGCAGCCCAAGGGACTCTCAAAGGTCTTCTCCAACACCACAGTTCAAAAGCATCAATTCTTCTGTGCTCAGCTTTCTTTACAGTCCAACTCTCACATCCATACACAATTACTGGAAAAACCATAGCTTTGACTAGATGGATCTTTGTCAGCAAAGTAATGTCTCTGCTTTTTAATATGCTGTCTAGGTTGGTCATAGTTTTTCCTCCAAGGAGCAAGCATCTTTTAATTTCATGGCTGCAGTCATCATCTGCAGTGATTTTGGAGACCAAGGGAATAAAGTCTGTCTCTGTTCCATTGTTTCTCCATCTGTCTGTCATGAAGTGATGGGGCCAGATGCCATGATCTTAGTTTTTTGAATGTTGAGTTTTAGGTCAGCTTTTTCACACTCGTCTTTCACTTTCATCAAGAGAGTCTTTAGTTCCTCTTCACTTTCTGCCATAACGGTGGTCATCTGCATATCTGAGGTTATTGATATTTCTCCCAGCAATCTTGATTCCAGCTTGTGCTTCATCCAGCCTGGCATTTCACCTGATGTTCTCTGCATAGAAGTTAAATAAGCAGGGTGACAATATACAGCCTTGGCGTACTCCTTTCCCAATTTGGCACCAATCCATTGTTCCATGTCTGGTTGTAACTGTTGCTTCTTGACCTGCATACAGATTTCTCAGAAGGCAGGTTAGGTGGTCTGGTATTCTGATCTCTTTAAGAATTTTCCATAGTTTGTTGTGATCCACACAGTCAAAGGCTTTGGCATAGTCAATAAAGCAGAAGTAGATGACACAATCCTAATTGGAAAAGGTATTTTAAAAGTATTCTTATATTGAGACATATGGATGAGGAGAACCTTACCTGATTATGTCAGTGGTATTCTTGAACTGGCTTGTATAAACTCATAAGAGCCAATTAATAAATAGTCATCTTCCCAAGATTGTAGTATAAAAAAAGTGCATTCTGATTGACCAGAACAGAGCTTTACACAAAGGATAAAGGTTAACTTTAGTGAATATTGACATCACCCTTATCACTAAATTGGCCTATATATATGTACTATAGACTGAATGCTTATATCCCCCCAAAACTCATATGTTGAAAACTGATGCCCAGTGTGACGGTATCCTAATGAGACTTTGGGAGGTAACTAAGTCAGGTGAGTGGAGTCCCCATGAATGGGGTTGATGGCCTTATAGAAGAGACTCCTGAGAGCTCCCTTACCCCCTCACCATATGATGATTCAGCAAACAAATGGCCACTGTGAACCAGGAAGTGGGCCCTCAGCAGACACCGAACACATTGGCACATTGACCTTAGACTTCCCAGCCTGCAGAAGCATGAGAAATACATTTCTGTTTTTTACAAGCCACCCAGCCTATGGCAACTTGGTACAGCAGCCTGAACAGACTGACTGTATGATGCATGGAGTGGACTCATCCTCGAGGCAGATTTAGTGATGCTGTCTTCTGTGCTCACTGCACCATGCACATGCTTTTACTCTAGCTCATATGGCACATAAGCAGCCATCTCTATAAGGACAAGGCCTTGTTCATCTTCATAATCCTTGAGACTAACAAAATCTGCCCATATTTACTTAAATGTTTGAGTGACATAATGACAGCACTCAAGGGCATGAAGACTGGCATAAAAAGTAAGGACTTAAATGACTGACCCCATAACATTTCCTTTCACAGTGTCATACGGCAAGAAATTGAGTCCAACCTCGCCTTGAATTTGCATTAACTTCTGTGGAAATGATGAAAATACATCAATGGGCTCAGTCCATATTTTTGCACAAATAAACTCTGCTAAGGGGACAGAGTTTCAAGGTATGAATCTAGTCAGCTCTTAAATCCAGCTGACTTCTGGAGTCACAAGAATATATCATAAAGAATGAATGGAGTGTTCAGTTTTGATCTTGCACGACATCAGTAAAAGAGCTACTAGGAGTTTGTGTGAGATTTTCCTACTTAGAAGAGATTATGAAACAAAGCGGGAGAGATTATGCTGCAATAACCAGTAAGCCTAGAACTTGTAGTGACAGAAATCAGTACAGATTGATTTTTCATCTGAATCTCAGTCTTGTAAGGAAGATATGGCTTTCTTGGTTAGTCTCTCCGTAGGCACTTTTACCCACTTTCCATTGGCCAGAACTCAGTCACATGGCCTTATTCTAATTTAAAGGGAAGCTAGGAATGATAGTTTTTCTATGTATCATGGAAGAAGATATTATTCAGATGAACGACTAGTCAGTCTCTACCACAATATGGCCTCAAAATTATCAGAGATTTTTTTTTCTACATCTACGCTAATTTTATGGTAAATCTCATCATCAACCCAAATTGCTGACAACAGCTCACTTTTCCTATGAGTAGACATGCCTGTTTGCTGCCCAACAAATAGCCTTCCCACTTCTGGTTGGGGGACTTTGCACCGCTCCCCTAGAGATTAGTTCTCCTAAACTCCGTTTATTAAACTCACGAGTCTGAAAGGGAAATCTGGTCTGAGCTGCTGTAGAATGCCCTCCCCCGCAATAGAAGGAGTACATTCTGCCTTTTTGCCTCTGCTGATGTGGCCACGTGGTCTGTGACCACCATCTCCTGCCAAGGAGAGGAGACATAGCAAGGGTCCAGACAGTGGGAGGGGAAAAGACAGAAAGTACATGGTTCTCAATAATCAAGGAGACACTGAATGAACTTCAGAACGTACTGCATCGGAGCTCTTCTTATATGAGATGATCTAGTTTCTCTTAAAAAATATTTTTCCACTTTTTACACAGTTTTAGGGTATTTATGGTTTGATTCAACAGGTACTTATTGAGCGCCTAATTGGCACAAGATATAGTGTTAGCCACAGAAAGGCATGTTCCATGTACCTTCAGATCTGTTCCTCTACCTAGAATGATGCCAGACACTGATTTCTAAAAGACAGATATATGCTCTCTCATGTTGAAACCTGCCTGAATATTTTGCCTGGAACTTTTCTATCAGTCAATTTGGTCTGTGCTAACAGAAACCATAAATTAAGTGGGTTATAAACAACAGGAATGTATTTTTAACAGTTCCTGAGGCTGGGAAGTCCAAGATTGAGGTGCCAAAGGACTCTGGGTCTGGACTCTGGGTCTGGTGGCGTCTTCCTGGTTGCAGATGGCTGCATTTGCATGGAGTCTTCATGTGGCAGAGAGGAGACGAGAGTTCCCTGTGGTTCTTGTTCAAGGTCACTAATTTTGTTCACAAGAACTCCACCCTCATAACCTAATCACTTCCCAAAGGCACCCTCACCTCTTAATTCACACTGGGGGTTAGGATTTAAACATATGAATTTGGGGGAGGACTGTAAACCTTTAGCTCATCATACTTGCAATCCCAGAAGATGTATGGTGGTTTTAGAACTGCAAGAGTTTGTTGTGTTTTTTAGACCCAGGATGACAGCAGAGGGGACCAGGCCCTCAGCCTCATTGATGTCTCAGCTGTAAGTGGGTGTTGTCTTCTTTTGTGCATTTATTTCATCTTTGTGGTCTGCAATGGTCAGGCCATTTGTTGTACATAATAGAGTTGAATACTGGTATCTTAGAGAATAAGGTGAACAAGTCATTCTGATTTGCTCCAGTTTTAGCCCAGAAAGCCCTACATCCAGGATGCAGGCAAATCAGGATGGCAGGCTCCCCTCCTTAGAGAATTAAGGCCAGAGTGGTGGTAATTAGATGGTGAAAACTAATCGAAATGGACTTTGGAGCAGGTTTTCAACAAGAAGGTAAGAGATACTGAGAGAATTAAAGTACTTTTCTAGGCATCCTGAGTGATGCAGGACAAGTTGTTAGCTTTCCCCTAGAAGGGGGGGAGTCAAATGTCCTATTTGAATGGCAAAGAAAGCATACCTACAGAGGACTGGGAAACAGAGATCCTGATGGTGTCACTTATAGTTATTGCAAGTGTCACTAAGAAATGCAGGGCTCCCTGAGAATATGTAACAGAGAAGTCCATCTAGATGTGTTTCCAGAGACCCTGATGAAGACATGAGTCCCAGTCATGTGTGATCTGGGGTCTTCTGAGTTGATTCGTTCCCAAACATCACTGACGTAAAATTGTGATTCCTAATGTGATTTTCAGTGACTCAAAAAAGAACTTGGAAGCTAGTGTTAGAATCATTCAGTTCAGTTCAGTTGCTCAGTCATGTCCTACTTTTTGCGACCCCATAAACCACAGCACGCCAGGCCTCCCTGTAATTCTCATTTCAGCTACTTCAAGCAATCTTTTGCAGGCCTTTGCTCTGCTTATGAAACTAGTCTATCCTCAAAACCTGCCAGGCTTGAATGTCCCTGCTTATTTTCTACACTGGGGATAAATTTTCCCCTTAAGTAAATTCTGCGTAAGGTGTTATCTGTTTGGAGAGCTGATTCTCCTTGCTACAGTCATCCAACGTAAAGGCATGGTGATGACTCTGATCACTTCGGATGCAGGGTAACGACACACGAGTTTGACTCCATGACTCTCAAGGTCTTTCCTGAGTAGAGCCAGTTTCCAGAATAAACAAGAACAAGGTTATTTATAGCCACATGCAGAATGTTCCCTAAAGCCCCACTGAACTCTGTCACTTGAAAACTCGTCCATTCAGGAAAATATGCCATGTGGCTTTTTCCCTGCTAGAGAATAAACCTTTCTCCAACTTGTCAATCAAGTTCATTGTTACTGACCTCATATTCCCTGTAATGGATTGTGAACATGTTCCTGCTATTTCTGCTTAGAAATGGTATCACTGCTGCTTATGAGGTCAAAAGACCACTAATAGAGCTTCTCTACCTGAGCAGAGTGCCCCAGAGGCATTTTTGAAATTTTAAGAATCAGGCGGTTGAGAAAACAGATTGCAATGAAGATTCTATAAGGCACTTACTCTTCGGTGAAAACTTGCATGTGTTCTGAACTGAATAAATCTAGCCCAGATTTTAAACATTGTATTTAAAAAATAATAATGAATTGCCATTAATAATGAGAAATAAAGAAACTGAATAAACAGACACAGGAGCTGGTGTGCTTCGGACAACTTTCTGGCTTACACTATGACAATCAACAACAGCAGACTCATGCCCCACGGGCAGAAAATCTGGGCTCTTCCCAATCTCCTGGCTCTAAATTTTGATGATTCTTGGACACCATCACTGGCTTCTCAAACTTTCACTTCAGCCTTACTTCTCCTCAAGCAGTCACATTCAGAAAAGTATTTCAAAAGAAAATGATCAGAAATAAAGATTGCCGCCACTGGACCAGCTAGATGGAACTCATGCCTCGGATTTAAGATGATCCTTCCGCATAGCAGTTTTCAAAGACCCCTAAGAAGCCGCAGAGAGGGCTGGAGAGTGTGTGAAGCAGTCTCTCTGAGGTCACACGGTCAGAGTTTAACTCTAGCTCCACCTCTCACCACCGTCTGACCTCAAGCAGAAGGGCAGAACCTTCAGAGTAGCGTCTAAACAACCAATTTGAGGCTACACTCCAAAGGGCTGTCTTCTTTCCTGCACTTCAGTTTATACGTGGGTCTCTTTTTTCCCCGACACAGTTGTGACTACCTTGAGGTAGAAAGGTAGAACCTCTCTCCCCCTGAAAGGAAAGCCCTCTGCACCAGGACTCAAGTATGGCTCAATAAATATCTCAGATATAGAACTAAAAATTTGGTAGTGGTTTAATGTTTATGTTTCTGATCTTTATTGCCTTGTATCACTTGGGAAACAAAAATAAAATTTTCTCAACTAAAATCTTCTCTTTCTTGGGGTTCAGAATCTTTTTTGAGGCAGAACAGGGTGGTGCTAAGAAGTCCCTGTCACTTACCAGCGGTGTGATGTAGGGGCATTTCCTTGTTTCTTTATGCATGTTTCCTCATCTCTAAAATAGGAACAATAATGGTAACTCCATGACAGAGTTATTATAAAGATTAAATGAGTTAATAGATGAAACATGCCTAGAATGTGTTTGGTGCATAAGAAGCCTTGATAATTGCTATATAAATAAATGTATAAAATTAGTATGCCTCTTAGAATTGATGTGTCAAATCATTGTAACTTCTTCCCCTCCACCAAGCTTTTAATCTATGGTATATCTTATAATTAGTAATACTTTAAAATTAAGGAAATGCAGTAATTAAAGAAAAATAAAGGAAGAAATAGAGTGAGAAAATTCACTGAAGAAAATGTAGAGGAGGGAATGAAGATTCCTGGAAAAACTAAAAATAGAACTCCTTTCAGTCAGTTCTGTTCAGTCACTCAGTCACGTCCAACTCTTTTATGATCCAATAATTCCACCTTTGAGCATATGTCTGGAGGAATTCTTAATTAAAAAGGATATATGCAACCTGATGTTCATTGTAGCACTGTTTCCAAAAGCCAAGACAGAGAAAAAACGTGAATGTCCATCGACAGAGGAATGGTTAAAGAAGATGTGGCACATATATACAATGGACTATTATTCAGCCATTTAAAAAAGAGCAAAATAATGACATTCACAGCAACATCAATGGATCTAGCGATTATCATACTAAATGAAGTAAGTCTGAGAGAGAAAGACAAATATTCTATGATAGCCCTCATATGTGGAGTCTAATTTTAAAAATGATACAGGTGAACTTATTTACAAAACGGAAACAGACTTGCAAACAGAGAACAAACTTATGGTTACCAAACAAGAAATCTGAGGGGGAGGGATAAATCAGGAGTTTGGGATAAGCAGACACACACTACTATGTATAAGATAGATAATCAGCAAGGACTTACTGTATAGCACAAGGAACTCTACTCAATATTCTGTGACAACCTACATTTGAAATGAATCTGAAAAGAATAGAGATATACATATAACAGAATCACTTTGTTGTACACCTGAAACTAATTCTATATTGTAAATCAATTATAATCCAATATTCTTTTTAAAAATGGAGAGGTAGGAAAAAAGTGAAAGTGAAAAGATATACAGAAGGCGAGCAAAAAGTGTAGCCCCTCACTGCAGTCTGGTTGTTTTATCTTGAGAAAGATAATGATCTTACACTTTGCACTTATATAAGAGGATGAAGTAGCAGAGAATAACTAGGATGATGTCAGTGTGCTTATGCTTAGATTAACTGTTTGTGTCCCCCCAAACCCATGTTCTGAAATCCTAACCCCCAATGTAATGGTATTAGGTGGTGGGTCCTCTACCAGGTGACAAGGTCATGAGTCTGCGGCCCTCATGAGTGAGATTAGTCCCCTCATAAAAGGGGCCCTGAGAGCTCCCTCCTCACTTCCGCCGTGTGAGGACAGGTCCTGTGAGGAGCACCATGGCTGTCATGAGTCTGCGGCCCTCATGAGTGAGATCAGTGCCCTCATAAAAGGGGCCCTGCGCGCTCCCTCCTCACTTCCGCCGTGTGAGGACAGGTCCTGTGAGGAGCACCATGGCTGTCATGAGTCTGCGGCCCTCATGAGTGAGATCAGTCCCCTCATAAAAGGGGCCCTGCGAGCTCCCTCCTCACTTCCGCCGTGTGAGGACAGGCCCTGAGAGATGCACCATGGCTGTCTATGAAGAAGGAAAGGGTGCCCTCACCAGGCCCTGAATCTGCCAAGACCTTGATTCATGCACTTCCAGACTCCAGAACTGAGAGGAATAAATGCTCATTGTTATAAGCCAAACAGTTCACATTATTTTCTTATAACGCCCCCAACAGACTATGACAAATTTTTTAGCCCCTAAAGACACAGGATTTGTTAAAATGACTTGGTCACTTTTCTCCTCAGCTCCTTGTTTTCCGGCGTTGGTGTTCTTTGTCGGAGGTGGTCAGGAAGGAAGGTCATGGCAGCCACAAGGGAGACGACAGGGACCACCTGCCTCACTGTCTTTTCCCCAGAATCCTCAGTGCATGGATTACGGCCACGACGTTAAAGGAGTTTATGAGAATCCTACAAAAACCAGGTGAAAGAGACCAGGTACCTTTCTAATTCATGTTATACCATCCCAACCTTAACCTAAAAATACGTATACAGAAGCAATAAACTTCTCTTTTGAACCCTGGAGAAGGGAACAGCTACTCACTCCAGTATTCTGGCCTGAAGAATTCCATGGACTGTATAGTCCGTGGGGTCACAAAGAGTCAGACACAACTGAGCGACTTTCACTTCACTTCTTTTTTGAAAGCCATGACGTCTTTATCTTTTAAGTCACATTTAAAATAGTTTAGACCTGGCTTCTTAAATTATGTTCTATTGAAAACTAGTTCCATGGAATGTTTGTTGATGTTTTGTTTGTATCTTTTTACCTACCCTTCACCCTCACCCATGGCGTGTTTTTTTTTTTTAATTTATTTATTTATTTTACTTTACAATATTGTAGTGGTTTAGACATACATTGACGTGAATCCACCATGGGTGTACATGTGTTCCCCATCCTGAACCCCCCTCCCACCTCCCTCCCCATCCCACCCCTCTGGGTCATCCCAGCGCACCAGCCTGTGAAACGAATCACCTGTCCAGATTGATGCCTGAGACAGGGTGCTCAGGCCTGGTGCACTGGGATGACCCATGGAGGTTTAATGTCTAATATTGTATTTGAAAATACTTTTGCAAATTCAAAGATTAGGGACTTACCTGGAGGTCCAGTGATTAAGAACCCATCTTCTGATGCAGGGGACTCAGGTTCACCTCTTGGTGGGATCTAAGATCCCCCATGCGGCACAGCAGCCAAGCCGGCGCATCACAGCCTGAGAGTCCGTGTGTTCTACTGCTGAAGCCCAGGCACTCTAGAGCCGGCGCTCTGCGACAGGATAAACCCACAGACTGAAACTAGAGAGAAGCCACCTCCCACCAGAATGCCCTTGCACCACAACGAAGAGTCAATGCAGCCGAACAAAAAATTCAGTGACCAAAGAAGTAAGGCAGTCATTAGCAAGCCAAATGTAATGAGCCTCTTTCTGATAAAACTTTTCAGTTTTTAATTGCCAGCAAGCCTTGTCTATCTCCTAGGGGGAGATACTGTAGGCCATTTTTTTTGCCAAACGTACTCAGCCACAGAACATTTACAGTGTTTTCCCCCACAGGGCATATGACAGATAAGTTTTAAGAAGAAAAACATTACAATGGGCTAACTCACTCGATACTGGATTCCCATCTGTTGCCACCCCAGCGAGGAGTGACAGCATCTGAAGAAACACAGTACCCTGGGGCGAGGGCCCAGGGTCAACTGAGAAGGCTCTTTCTGAGGGGCCAGCAGCTCAGAGAGGCGGCCCTTCCGGAGCGACTGTTAGAGAAGGCGGAGCCGCCTCTGGAGGCTGAGGCAGGGAGTGGCGTGGGCCGGAAACGGGCCTGCGGAGGCCTGGCCGCTGCTTAGGAGGTGACGAGCGCGGGCCGTGGGGACGAGGGTCTTGTCTCCTCGCTAGCTGGTGGCTGCGCCACCTTGGTTAGCTGTCACAGTCAGCTAATGTAGATGAAAGACAAGCTTCCAATTCTGGAAAGCCAAGAAGAAACTGAACGGGTCCGAGAGAAAGGAGTCGCGACCCCGCCTCCTTTGCTTTCATTGCATTTGGAGTTTTAAGAGGAAAAGCCAGCCTCAGTGAGCATACCTGGTTCAGTCCAGCATAGCAGGGAAGGGGAAACACTTGAAATTCAGCACCAAACACCATTTTCTTTTAAATTTTTGTTTTATATTGGATGATAATTGATTTACAGTTCTTTCTTAGTTTCAGGTACACAGCAAAGGGATTCAGTTACACATGTACCTATGTATCTATATATCCTACTGAAGTTATTACAGAATAGTGCATAAAGCTCCCTAGGCTATACAGTGGGTCTTTGTTGTTTATCTGTTTTAAATATAGTAGCATGTCTATGTTAATCCCAAATACCCAGTTCATCCCCCACCCCGTTTATATTTGGGTGGTGCAACTTCTTATCATCCAAGTCTCCAAAGCTGAAAGGAATGTGCAAAGTCAAGTACAAACCAGGGCTTCCCAGGGAAGAGGATTCTGTTCAGCCCAAAGTCAGTTAATCTCATAATGTGTTTTCCCGTGCTAAGTGGTATTTCACCGTAGAAGTTGTTTGAGCAGTTCTCACTCGATTGCCACCAGCCTCCAGAGCTGGAGGGAAAAAAATGATCGTTTATGTATCTTGGTGGCTTATCAGGGAACAGAGAAGAATTAATGTATTTATTCTTTCTTCTGAGATTAAATGTAATTGCTTTAAAAAGATAATCACGCTATTGTTTGAATTGTATGCATTTCTTATGAAGCTCTAATACATTTTCCTGTCATCTGACAAAGTGTACGGTCTCTTATCCTCATTTCCCTGTGGATAAATACTTCGTCAATTAATAAAGTATTATATGAGCACTTAGTGTCTGCATTTAACAGTGCAAGGATTTCATTCAGATTATGTTAATAGATTGTTCGCCTTATTTCTTGCATTAATTACAACTTCTTTCTGTGGTTTCATCATAAGAGCATTGTCTCTGTGAATACAGGGGGCTTTTTGGATTACATTCTTGTTTGACTACTGAAGTGATGCTAGGAAAATATTATTATATTGAGAACTACTCTCTAGGACTTGGATCAAAAGACAAAAACAGAGATTCAATTATTTTCAAATCTTAGAGGCGACACAATTAGTTCAAGTCTGCCTTCATTGAATCAAAATCAAGCAAGTTGGGACTTTCTCGGGAACTCACAGTATCTTAGAAACAAATTTATAAGATTGGTATGCCACATCATGATACCTTAGGCATAATTATGAGAAAAAAAAATTAAAAAGGTTTCCTCTTTGTAATAGATAAGCGTGGAATTCAGATGAAGCAGATATGTGGAGTGGGTATGAATCTAGGGCCACAGGTGTGCAGGAAATTTTACTTTTTTTTCCCCTCAAATCAACTTACTTCTGACTCACCCTGCTGTGCTGCTGGGAAATTTAATCACAGTTACAATGTGACGCGGCCCTCCCCCACCCCGCCTGGTGTCACACAAAGTTTCCAGGGTCTTCGATAACTTCTAGAAATGAAGAAGGTCCTGATCCATCAGTCCCAGTACGTCACTCTTAGCACTGAGGCACCCTGGACCTGACTCCCGGGGTCTCTCCAGGTCTGACCTTGCTCTGTGCCCCAGCAATTTGCCCTCATCGGGAAGGCTGGGGGTCACAGCCACCCCTCAGAAACACGTTCCCTCATCTGCCCACCCGCTCTCCTAATCTCTGCCTCCATTTCCTTTTTTTTTTTTTTTCTTATTCTAGGAAATATTTCCTTCCTTCATGCTGTTGCTTTAAATATTTATTTATTTGGCTGCCTGGGGTATCAGTTATGGCAATGGGAATCTAGCTCCCTGACCAGGGATTGAACCTGGGCCCCTATACTGGGAGCGTGGAGTCTTAGCCACTGCGTCACCAGGAAAGTCCCAGCATGGTTGCTTTAATAGCCACTTTCCCCTGTGACACACACCCCCGCAACCCCCCACCCCCCGCAACCTCGTCTCTCCTTGCCCTCAGAAGCGTTCTTAGAACTATCCTTTTAGGTTTCTCCATGTTGGGAAGACTAGTTCCAGGGAACTGAAGATTTCTGCCAGGTTAAAGCAGCTTGGAACTTGATTTGCAAAAGCATCAGCTTTGTGCTTAGAATATAGGCGAGCAGGATGGACAGTGCAAGCATCTTGATCTTGGAACACAAACTTTACAAAACACAATTCTACTGTCATAATTTCCCATCAAAGGAGAAAAATAATTTATAAAAATCAAATTCATTAGTTTGAATTCAGAATGTACAAAGGCTCAGATTTGATGTTCTAGACGACGATGTGGTAAAACATTAACATTGGTTGTTTTATCTAATTACATTTGTTTATAGAAATGATTGCTATTTTCATTTTATTCCTTAAATACACTCGTGAAATAGGGAGGAAGTAATTTCTCTCCCTTTTTACCCACCCCCCTCCCCCAACACATACACAGGCTGCCATCCTCACCTTTTGGTCTTTCTGTTCCCAGGCTTCCAACATGGACTTAGGTTCCTGTGCGGTCTCTCTCACTCATGGCCACCCTGCCCACTGTGTCTAGATTTCTCCCCTATCTAGAGTGGTAGATTTAGCAGGTAAAAATACAGAACTGCAAAAAAAAAGTACACAACAACAAGTGAACTTTGAATTTCTGATAATAATGTCAAATTCTTTAGCATAAGTATGCCCCGTGGAACTTTTAAGATGTACGTATACTAAAAATGTCTTCATGGTTTATCTGAATTTCAAAGTCAACTGAGTGGTCTGCATTTCGTCTGGCAACTCTACTCCTATCCTCAGGTCACTAGCTCCTTTTGAAAAAAAAAATTAATTGGAAGATAATTGCTTCATGGCATTGCAATGGTTTCTGCCATACAAGAATGCAAATCAACCATAAGTGTTCACAAGTCCCCTCTCTCTTGAACCTCCCTCCCACTTCCCACCCTGTCCCACCCCTCTAGATGGTCAGGGACTAGCTCCGATTTTTTTTCCCAGCTTCGACCTCCTCTCACAGAAAATTGCTCCATCGAAAGAGCCACTGCACTAAATGTGAAAGAATCTTCAACGAAAAGCACTTGGGTTGAATAACCCCAAAATCTCTGATGAATTTCTCCACCTGTGCGCCCAGGCTGGGAGCTGTCTGAGAAACAGGAAAATGGCCTCCACGAGTACAATCACACAGCCTCAGGATTCCACTTTACGGTAGGAAGAGACTCAAGATAAGGAATGAAAGTCGGGTTGAGAGACTGCCTGTGCCACGTAAGAAAGAAAACTTAAACAGTTTCTAATAATCAGGCATCCTGAAGTCTGGAAATAAAGTGAAAACTCTTCCACTGTGCCCTTGAAATGAGAACTTTTTTTTTTTCTCCAAGTGATAGCACTTGGCCGAGCTAGGAAAACAGGCTTGCTTCTTGAACAGTTCTCTAGGAAAAGTCTGTTTGGATCATGGAGCATCCTGTTCTAGAGAGAGGTGCTGCTGGGGGAGACAAGGGTCGTTGAACTTGGCAGTTGTCTTTTGTCAAGCATTTAATATAGTTAAAGCAAAGGCAGAAGACTGGTCCTGTAGGAAAAGAGAGTGAAACTTGTAGGCCAGGCTTTACAAATAAGAGTGAAAGGAAAAGAAAACCAGAGGCTTTTATCTCAGGGCAAAAATGAGAACAGCACAGGATACGGTCCTTCTGGGTCAACAGAGCCTCCGAGATGCCTTCCAGCTGAACCTTTTCGTGAGCGTTGTAAGAATACTTCATAAATGGCTGTTCTTAAGCTGTTGCTTATTAAATCAGGTCTGAATCTGGCAAAGTAACAGCAGCAGCCAGAGCAAAGTCAGTGGATGACGCATTAATGCAGCCTTGAAAATAATTTTCAAGTCTTACTCAACAACAAAATTTGGTTATCTCCCACTTCATACGGATGATTTCATTCCTTTGTTTTCCTAATCAGCCCACCTTCTACAAGAGCCTTTTAAGTCAGCATTAAGTTTAGCAAAAGGGCATTCCTTACTATAATTAATTCCAAGAGAAGAATACCACCTTCTTTAGCAAACACAGAGTGAAGAACTCTAACATTCAATCATATTTGCGAAGAAAGAAATTTGTTTATATAAGAAAAGAGACTGCAGATGGAGGCAGATCTGTGTTTAAAAGCCAACTCCATCATGTACTAGCTTTCTGATTTTGAAAGTGAAAGTGAAAGTCACTCAGTTGCGACCCCATGGCCTACAGTCCATGGAATTCTGCAGTCCAAGAACACTGGAGTGGGTAGCCTTTCCCTTCTCCAGGGGATCTTCCCAACCCAGGGATGGAACCCAGGTCTCCCACACTGCAGGCAGATTCTTTACCAGCTGAGCCACCAGGCAAGCCTTGATGCTGGGTGAACCCACTGACCTCTTTGGGTCTCTCTCCTTAATGTTGATGTGCAATAATGATGTCTCACATACATGACAGTTGTAAAAATTTAAAATAATACATTTAAAGTGTTTCACACATAATAATACCTACCACTTAATAAGGTCTACTAAGAGATCCTGAAGCCCGTAAAGAATTGCTAAGATTTCTTGGGTAACATTTCCCAAAATGTGTTGGGAAAGCATCAATCCTCAGAGATGGGTCTTATAAAGGGATTCTATTATCAAATAAGTGTGGAGAATTCATCCTACAGGTACCAATTAGAAACTGGTAAAACACTCATTCTTTTTAAAAACTCTGAGGATCTCTGCAGCTAAGATGTCTGCTTAGCTTTGTTTAACATTGAGCTTTCTAAGCTTAAGAATCTGGTAACATTCATTTTATTATGAGGCATCAACAAGAATTCTAGTCTTGGGTAAATCTGATTCTTACAGCAAAAAAGAAAGCAAATTTGTTGATATTTGTTCAGTGGAGGATGCTATTTCCCACTTAGGTTAATTTTAACATTGTTGCCTTACTTTCCCACTGATTTCTTTTTAACCTCTAATTTTAATTCATGGAAAGAAATTTGGGGGAAGTGTCACCTATTAAAATGTACCAATAACGTATACGGAATGCTACTCAGCCACAGAAAGAATGAAATAATGCCATCCGCAGCAATGTGGGTGGACGTAGAAACGGTCACACTAAGTAAAGTGAATCAGACAAACATCACATGCTATCACTTATATGTGGCATCTGAAGTGTGCCACAGATGAACTTACCTACAAAACAGAAACAGATGCACAGACATAGAGGGTGGGCTTGTGGAAGCCGTGGGGCCAGGGCTTGGGGGAGACAGAGGCTGGGCGTCTGGGATCAGCAGAGGGAAGCTCTTATATGTAGAACGGGCAAAGAGGAAGGTCCTGGTGCTCAGCACAGTGAGCTGTATTCAAGCCATAATGAACACAGATATGAAAAGGAATCTATGTGCGCATGTGTGTTAGTTGTTCAGCCACGTCTGACTCCTTGCGACTCGATTAACTGTTGGCCTCCAGGCTTCTCTGTCACTGGAATTCTTCAGGCAAGAATACTGGAGTGGATGGCCGTTCCCTTCTCCAGGGGATCTTCCTGACCCAGGGATGGAACCCGGGTCTCCTGCATTGCAGGCGGATTCTTTATACCATCTGAGCCACCAGGGAAGCAGATTTTAAATGTATCAATTCATCTTCTGACTGAGCAACTTTTTCTTGTGCAACTTTTAAGTTTAAAAGTTCGTTGTCTGGCCAGATCCACCTCTTGAAGGAATGATTGTATCTACAGCCTAGAAAATGCAAATCCTTTGCCTTTTGAGACAAACATGCTACGCTTGCAGCTTCCATGAATATCGATACTGGATTGTCCATGTCCACTGAAGCTTCTTTGTCGCACATCATCTCAAATCCATCAGCTTCTGTCCTCTCTGCTCTCTCCTCCTAGGCCGTCACTTCACTATTGCAGCATTAACATAACCCACTCTTTCATTTGTTTTGTCTTCAAAATGTATCTTTTCCCCATCTATTTGCACAGCAAAGGAAACAACAAACAAAATGAAAAGCAACCCACAGATTGGGAGAAAATATTTGCAAATGATGTGACTGATAAGGGATTAGTCTCCAAAATTTACAAACAACTTAAGATGCTTAACAACATCAAAACAAACAACCCACTCAAAAACTAGGCAGAAAACCTAAATAGACATTTCTCCAAAGAAGACATACAGATGGCCAATAGGCACATGAAAAGATGTTCAACATTGCTAATTATTAGAGAAATGCAAATCAAAACTACAATGAGATATCACCTCACACCAGCTAGAACATTTATCATAAAAAAATCAGTAGAGAAGGAAATGGCAACCCACTCCAGTATTCTTGCCTTGAAAGTCCCATGGACAAAAGAAGCTGGTGGACTACAGTGCAAGAGGGTCCAGAAAGAGTCGGACACAACTCAGTGACTAAACAACAACTATTGTTACATAGCTAGGTTGTTTGCAATTTTTTTTTTCTAATTTTAGCAAAGGTTGTGAAGTGTGTACCACTGCTTCTCTCTGACTTGTGACAAACCTAATTCTAAAATGTTTATATGACTGACCTACTATTATGCAATTCATGGAGGCGAAAATCTGGACCACATTTTGTAATGTGTTATTAATATTTTGTGATGATCTTTTTTTTTCTAGAACAAAAATCAACAATGAATGCTGGAGAGGGTGTGGAGAGTAGGAAACCCTCTGAATTGTTGGTGGGAATGTAAATTGGTGCAGGCCACTATGGAGAATGGTATGGAGGTTCCTTTAAAAATTAAAAATAGAGCTATCATATGACCCTGTGATCCCATTCCTAGGCATGTATCTGGAGAAAAACATGATCCAAGAGGATACATTACCCTAATGTTCATTTACAACAGCCAAGACATGGAGGCAACCTCAATGCTCGTGTGAAATGTCCATTAGAAATGGATAAAGAAGACGGGGTACATACATACAGTGGAATATTACTCAGCCATTAAAAGGAGTAAATTAATGCTCTTTGCAGCTACATGGATGGGCCTAGAGAGGGTCATACTGAGTGAATTAAGTCAGACAGAGAAGGAGAAGTATTGTATGACATCTTTTATATGTGGAATCTTAAAAGGAATGATAGAAATGAACTTACTTAGGAAACAGAAAGAGACTCACACACCTGGAGAACAAGCGAGCGGTTGCCAAGGGGATGGGATGGTTAGGGAGTCTGGGATGGACGCGCACACGCGGCTTTATTTAAAATGGATAATCTGCAAGGACCTATTGTATGGCGCATGTGGCTCTGCTCAAGGTCATGCGGCAGCCTGGATAGGAGGGGCTTTGGGGCGAATGAATACATATACATGTATGGCTAAGTTCACCTAAAACTACCAGAACATTGTTAATCATCTATATCCCAATACAAAGCAAAAAGTTCAAGAGGAAAAAAGACAAGGAAAAAAATGTATCTCTTCCCATCTGGGCTCCCCATTCGCATGAGCACCTGTCTGTAAAGAGCATTTCCACTAGCGTCTGAACAGAACGTGGAAGGAACAAGCCACACCCCCTCCAGGCTGGACCTTTCTCTGTCCACCCAGCATCCACTTGACTCCCCTGCTTCCTAGGGCTCCAACAGAGAGGTCTTCAAGTGACCTAGCCTAACTTCAAAGGTCAGATCCAGGCATTTTTAATAACCCAGAAGTAAGTTGTTGGTGACCTGAGAATCCAGTGTTGCTGGCAATACATACAGAGAGCAGCATGGCAACTGTCCCAAGGAAGGCAAAGTGCAGACGACTCGTCCTACGAGACGGTGACATCCGTTAGCAGACTGCTCACACAGTCGTATCTATGTGCTGTCTATGGCCTTTGGAAGAAGCAGCCTATCGGTAATAACCGAGAATTTGCCAGCTTGCTCCCATTTGAGCCTTTTTGAGCCTCTCATACCTAGCCATCATGCAATGAGCCCAGAGATCCACAGCTCCCAGCCCACAGGCCTTGGAGAAAGTGCCAGTTGTGAGGTTCAGCCAGAGCATCCACCTCGTAGTCTCTGCTCCTAGAACACCGAGCCATCACATCAGCCTGCTGGGTTGGCAGGATGTGAGCCGGCGTGTCCAAGCGCTGGCCATGGGAGGAGAGGGCTGAGGTGCTTTGGCGCGAGGCTGAGAGTGGCTTCTGGGCCCCTGCCCACAGTATGCTTGCTTCCAGGTGCTATGCGAACACCTGGGCTTCTTTACGGCTCTCTGAAATTATTCCTCAGCCCTACACGAGACTATCAACAAACAGGAATGTGGCCGAGGTCCCTGAACAGGGAAATGTAAGACCCGTCTTAAAGGAACACAGCACACCCTTGCATCGCAGTCTTTGGTTGTGTTTTTCACATTGCTCACTTCACGCATACAAAAGCTTGTTGCTACAAAAGTCAAGGGCAGGTTGTCCATCAAGTTTCAGCTCCAGAGCAGAAGCCTTTGGATTAAAAGCCTAATAGAGATGTGGCTGAGCCTAAAGTCTGTCATCCAGTGTGAAGTCAGAAAGAGAAACGCGAACGTCATCTATTAACACATATATGGGGAATCCAGAAAGATGGTACAGATGAGCCTGTTTGCAGGCAGGGATAGAGATGCAGATGTTTGGAACAGCCGTGTGGACCCGGTGGAGAGGGGAAGGTGGATCAGCCTGGGGGATCAGGATTGACACATGTCCACGACCGTGTGTAAAATAGTTAGCGGGGAGCTCCTGCCAGCACAGGGCGCCCCGCTCAGAGCTCCGTGATGACGCAGAGGGCTGAGGTGGGGTGGTGCGGGAAAGAAGCCCAGAGGGAGTGGATATATGCGTACAGGCACCTGATTCTCTTGGTTGCACAGCAGAAATTAACACGAGAGTGTGAAGCAATTACGGTCCAACGGCAAGAGCAAGAAAGCGAAGAGCCCAATGATCTTAGGCAACTCCCATAGCAGCTGTCCAGCACAAGGCCTGTTCTAAATACTGCCCACGCAGTGGCCATCCTCATCCTCCCGGTAATCCAATGAAGTGGATGCTGTTATCATTTCCATTTTGGAGATGAGAGGTGAAGGTAAAGAACTCTAACTGTGGGAAATGAAGCTTTGTGGTTGATGGCGAGACATTACAGAATTGACCTTCCTGCAGCCGTGAGGAGCTTGCTGGTGACCACAGAGAAGGACTGCAGGTTGCCCCGAGGAGACTAAAGGGCCGCTGCCTCCATGATTACTTCAGGAAAGGCATTCTACTCACAGCTGGCCTCGGCTTCCCTGTCTGCAAGATGCACGTGTGCTCATCTTTCCTCAGAGCATCTGAAGACATATTTTGAACCATCAAGGAAACCGCTGGCAATCACTATGCATACCATGGCCGCCACTGTCCATAAGTGACTCGAAGCTTTGCAAATGGAAGAACTGCTCCGAGCGTCGTTTGCGGGCTCCCGTGCAGCGCTGTGCCTCCTGCAGCGAGAAGCGGGAGCGGACTCGGAGCACCCTCTCCTGGGCCACCCAGAGAGCAGCGCTCCAGGGCAAACTCTTTAGGAAGGGAGGCAGTCAGAGCCGCTTAGAGGTGTTTCTCCAGGTGGGGTAAATCATCAGGTTTGCAGTTACTGTCAGTTCGGTTCACACAGTCGTATCCAACTCTCTGCGACCCCGTGGACTGCAGCAAGTCAGGCTTCCCTGTCCTTCACCGTCTCCCTGATTTGCTCAAACTCACGTCCATCGAGTCAGTGATGCCATCCAACCATCTCATTCTCTGTCACCCCCTTCTCCTCCTGCCTTCAATCTTTCCCAGCATCAGGGTCTTTTCCAATGAGTCAGTTCTTCACATCAGGTGGCCAAAGTATTGGAGCTTCAGCTTCAGCATCAGTCCTTCCAATGAATATTAATATTTCCTTCAGGATGGACTGGTTTGACCTCGGAGTTCCAGGGACGTTCAAGAGTCTTCTCCAACACCACAGTTCAAAAGCATCAATTTTTCAGCTCTCAGCTTTCTTTATAGTCCAACCTCCACATCCGTACATGACTACTGGAAAAACTATAGCTTTGACTAGACAGACTTTTGCTGGCAAAGTGATATCTCTGCTTTTTAATATGCTATCTAGATTTGTCATAGCTTTTCTTTCAAGGAGCAAGCATTTTTCAATTTCATGGCTGCAGTCATCCACAGTGATTTTGGAGCACAAGAAATAAAGTCCATCACTGTTTCCATTGTTTCCCATCTATTTGCCATGAAGTGATGGGACGGATGCTATGATATTAGTTTTTTGAATGTTGAGTTTTAAGTCAGCCTTTTCACTCTCCTTTTTCACCTGCATCAAGAGACTCTTTAGTTCCTTTTTACTGTCTGCCATTAGGGTGTGTGATCTGCATATCTGAGGTTTTTAATATTTTTCCCATCAATCTTGATTCCAGCTTGAGCTTCATCCAGCCCGGCATTTCACATGATGCACTCTGCATAGAAGTTAAATAAGCAGGGTGACAATATACAGCCTTGACGTACTCCTTTCCCAATTTTGGAACAGTCCATTGTTCCATGTCCGGTTCTAACTGTTGCTTCTTGACCTGCACACAGACTTCTAGGGAGACAGGTTAGGTGACTTGGTATTCCTGTCTTCTTAAGAATTTTCCAGTTTGTTGTGATCCACACAGTATATTCAGCCACTTTTGACTTAGAGAAATGACAATTTTATAATATAAAGTTCTAATTTAATGGATTCTTAAGAAAATTCATGCTTGATTAGAAGGTAAGTTGATAACAAGTCTGAAATATCTAGCCCAAACCAACTAACCTATATCAAACCTATAGCAACCTTGAATCCATGATGGAGGGGTGGATATGCAAATTGTGCTCATCCCCGTGGAAATCCAAACCAGTCTTGAGTGATACGCCTTCCAGTGAAACACCTGGAAACCTAGGAATTTTGTCTGCATGCCCAGGGCTCCAGGAAGCTTGGTGTAACGATGCTCATCCTTTCTAGCAGGCAATTTTAAACACAAATCTGTCACACCTCTCCCAAAAAACACAAAATGAAACAACAATAACAAATCTTCTTCCTATGATTTTTTTTTTTTTTGGAAAGACAGTGAGGTAATGTAATGGAACTCTGTAATGTACTTCCATGACTCCCATTGTAATCTGTGAGATATCCCCACAAAAACAGATTTGGAGTCACTCCAGCTCAGGCTGTTGGTTTGGACTAAGACGGGCAGTACAAATGGGCAGACAGTTTTTGATAATGAAATCTAGAAACTCATTTGGAAGACCCTGAGCAATGTCACTGGTGCTTGTTTGATACTGCAGGGCCATCAGCATGAAGTGGAGCAGTTCTGCCTCTAAAGTGCCTGGCACAAAAGGAGTATGTCTCTGCATCTCGGGAGCATAAGCAATAAACATCCTGTTACTGTAAATTCCATTTTTTATAGCAGAGATTAATAATGCATGAGCATGCACTTCTTACTGCCATTCAAACGAATTTCCAGAAGACTTTTAATTCTAAATTTTAAAAGTTGTGTTTATGTTTTCCATATTGTCATGTGTGTGGTATACCTGTATTAAGATACAGAGACATAAATAGAAAATACACATTGCGAATCTCGGAAGAATCACCTTTCCATCCGTACACATTTTTGGTGTCTCTGGAGAGATCAAAAGTGTCACTGCGCATTTTTCAGAAAGGAAGAAAAGAACAGAAGCATAACGATGTTACAGCTTCCTGGGAATTTCATTACTTAAAGCAAGTGAATTGTGCAGGTAAGCACAAGAGAAAGATTTCTCAGCACTCCTCCAAGAAATCCCCAAGAAATCAAAAACTGATGTGAAGGTTGACTCTGAAATGGCTAGCCTGGAAAATGTCGTTTAGGCAAGGGTGTATGGTCACCCTGACGTGCACACACACACAGACACACACACACACAGAGAACATATGCACAAATGGAATGCAGTAGCTAAGACAATCTTCCTGCAGTCAAGTTCTTAAACTGAGAAATTCATTTTTCAGCTTATGAAGTCCTTCAACCTCACGCTTCGACCACAGATGGAAGATTATGTTCAAGAGGGCCCCCTGAAAGCCCTTCTGTCGGCTGTGATCCGTTTAGCCAGCTATGGAGTTGGGTGCAGAGTGCTTCCTGCTCCCTGGCTTGTTGAGGAAGCACTGCAGCTGCTTCTGTGTGTTGTTCTGGCTCCTTCTCTACTTTATAAGGCTACCCTAGATTTTTCACCCATCTTATTTTTAGATGTTAGATGGGATCATCCTCAAACTCCCACCACACACCACTGCATAGGCAGGCCTCTAATTGTATGAGACCAGGAGAATAGTATATGCCTCTCTCTAGGGTCCGTTTTTCAGAAATTGACTTTATAAAATGACCTCAGAGGGCCATACCAACCCTGCTGTGAAATAATCTGAGTTTTACTTGTGCTCACCTTATGTAGTGCATGGTGATAATTGTCGACCTAATATTGATTCCTCAATCTCTTCCTCCTTGTTCAGGGTGGCAATGTACCCAGCTAAAAATAGTCTATTATAGGTAGAGATGGCTTTGGAACACGATTCTAGCTAATAAAAATAGCTGAAACTTGCCGGGAAAGCTTAGATTTCTTAGGGTCGGTACCATTCCTTCCTGTTTGACCTTCTTTCTTCTTGTAGTGGAAGTGTGATGAGGGCATGGCAGCTATATTGCAGCCAAAGGTAGCCAGCATGGTTACAGAAGAATGCTGAAGCCGGAGGAAAGAAAATGCCTAGGTTCTTGCATTACTGTTAATCAGTTGGAGGAGACTTGGACCTACTATCTCCAAACTTTTTTAGATATTTCACCAAATTAACTTTATGCACTCAAGTGACAAGAGTCATATTTTCCAAAGCTTGCAGCTGACACTTCCCTCGGTGAACACGCAGTATTGGTCAGGGTTCTCCAGAGAGACAAAATGGTGACATATCATAAGGAATTGACTTCAATGACTGGGGAGGCTGAGAAGTCCCACAGCCTACCATCTGCAACAGGGAGACCCCGAGATCTGACTGCGTGCTTCTAGCCTGAGTCCAAGACCTAAGAACCCGAGGAGCTGCTGGCGTAGGCCCCAGTCCAAGGGCAGGAGACCAGTGTTCCCAGTCCAACAGCCAGAGGGCAATTCCCCCTCCCTCTGCTTCTCCTGTTCTAACCAGTCCCTCAACGGGTTAAACGATGGCCGCCTACGTTTGAGGGGACACTCTGCCAGTCTCCCAATTCAGATTCTAATCTTGTCCAGAAACAGCTCACAGACACACCCAGAAACGTTTAACAAAAGGTCTAGGCATCCTGTGACCCATCCAAATTAACACAGAATTAACCATCACACATACCTTACACTGTAGTTGCCATTTCAGATAAACCACATGTGTTCTTTGTAGGTTGCTTGGGAGCTTTGGGTAAGCACCCGATGGGGCAAAGCTGTCAGGAAGAAGTTTTCCTCCCCAATCCCTCCCTTCTGAGCAGGCTCACCCAAAACCTCTTGGGAACACCCTTTGTTTTCCCTACTTAGCCTTCCCCTCTTTCAATCACGCTTTCTTGTTTTTTCCAGCCCTCTTTCCCTCAGTGTTTTTATTTTGCTTCACAGGGTAAACAGAAAAATTAGAGATACCGAAATGGGGCTAGATGTATCTTAGTTTGGGTTTCTCCAAAGCAGATCGAACCTTGCCACAAGGATGTGGGACAAGCAGTTTACTCGGGGACTGATTCTAGAAAACACCTATAGAACTGTGAAGAAGTGAGACGGGAAAGGGAAGGAGGCGAAGGAAGGGTAAGCGGTTGTCCAGGTAACCAACAGTGGGCATAAGTTGCTCAGAGTTATCCCAAGTTGCTCAGATACAAGACTCAGCAAGGCCACTGGAGTATTTATCTACCAATTCCTGTTAAATTATTGTTCAAGGTCTGTTGGGAAGGGGTGGTTATTCCCTGCCACCTTTTGTTCATAGGCTGAGAAACTCCAGGTGAAGAGTTGCAGGGGGTTGTAACTGGAAGCTTTTGGGCACTGTGCTCATGAATGGTAAAAGCCGAGAACATATGGGCAAAGCATCATCGATATCTGTACACTTAATCCCTTGCCCCACTCAAATCCATATTTGTGCTACAATCTAAGTTCACTCTGTTAAGTTAATGATTCTTCAAGGTGGTGTCTAGTTTCAAGGAGAGAAAGAGACTTACCTTGTTGGTTTAGTGGAACAAGCTACTCTTCTTGCTACAATTCATCCAAGATCTTAATTCACGCGTCAGGAGTCTATTTACCACCTGGCCTTTGCCAGCTCCTCCACTGTCAAACTGCCATTTCTGAGCCTTTGGTTTTCGATGTCAGCTGAGATTGTGTATCTAAGAGCCGTTGGAAGATCCCAGTGTTCTTGTTTCCACAGTTACTGTGACAAAACCTATAAAGCCCTTTGGAGAAGAATTGAGGAAACTGCTGCTAACAACACTTCCTGTGTCATTTCAAGGTTCTCGTTCAAAGGGACTTGGAATGCACTCCCATTAAAGAGAAGAACTGTGTCATGCTTTTGTCTGAGAACTGGCTCATGTTTGGAACTTAGGTGCAGAATAGGGATTTCCCATTTTTATAGCGATGATCAGTCTTATTGCTCATTTGCTTTTGATCTCTGTGGTTATGTTAGACAAAACTCTCACTGGCTACCCATCTCCCTCACCACACGCTACACTGTTCCCTACGCCTGTGTCACACGTGGGCCACAGGGGCCACACTGGTCGCCGTGAAACTGCATCTGCCTTGCCTCTCGTGTCTTAGCACTGTCATCTGGCCCCTCTGTCCAGGTTGCTTATTATCCACATCGTCACAAGCAAGCCTGCTTTCAAGGTGGCGGCAAACAGCCGTCACTGAGTCTTCAGTGATGTCAGGGTTTCTCTCCCTAGTGATTCCTTATCATTTTCATGAAGGGGGTATCTTCTTGTCTTTCCCTGGGAAAATATTCAGCTGGCTGCTTCTCTAATCTTATGTCTCTTATTTACTGAGTTAATTTTAGCACAACTTTACAGACCTTTTTTAACCACACCACATGGCATGCAGGATCTTAGTTCCCTGACCAGGGATTGAACCCATGTCCCCCGAACTGGAAGCATGTGGATCTTAACCACTGGGCCACTGAAGTTCATGAAGACTTTTAAACCCTTTCTTGAGGTTGTACCAAAACATTCTGACATCTCTGTCTTACTTATTGCCATTGCTTCCAGCCCTGAGGAACCAACTCAACTCCAGAATGGTGAAAGCAAAGGAGTCATTCACAGGGCACCAGTAACATCTGCTCCAAGAAGGAAGGAAATCCTTTCCAATTTTTTGCCTAATTTATGACTCTACAGGCTGCACTGCCCACGAGAGTAACTGCTAGCAGTATGTGGTTCTTTCACAAATATTATACAATATCATTTATCATAGAAAAAGTGATACAAACGAATCTATTGGGTTGGCCAAAAAGTTCATTCCATAACATCTGACAGAAAAGAAAGTGAAAGTAAAAGTCTCTCAGTTGTGTCCGACTTTGTGTGACCCCATGGTCTATATGGTCCATGGAATTCTCCAGGCCAGAACACTGGAGTGGGTAGCCTTTCCCTTCTCCAGGAGATCTTCCCAACTCAGGGATCGAACCCAGGTCTTCCACATTGCAGGCGGATTCTTTACCCACTGCGTCACCAGGGAAGCCCAAGAATACTGGAGTGGGCAGCCTGTCCCTTCTCTAGTGGATCTTTCCAACCCGGGAATCAAGCTGGGGTCTCCTGCGTTGAAGGCAGATTCTTAACCAGCTGAGCTATCAGGGAAGCCCCTGCATCTTACAAAAAAACCCAAATAAACTTTTGGCCCATCCAATATACACAAAACAGAAACAGGCGCAGAGTTGTAGAAAATGAACTTTTACCAAAAGGGAAAGGAGGCGGGGGGGAGGATCAGATTCGGGGTACGGAGCTCCTGACACGAGCTACTGTACATGAAAGAGGTAAGCAACAAGGATGACCCACAAAACAGAAGGCAATGCTCGCATCTGCTATAATAAGATACCACTTCACACCCACTGCAAAGGCTATAGCAGGAAAGACACAATAGGTACTGATGAGGATATGGGGAAACCAGAACCCGGGCACATTGTAGTAGGCTGAATGCAAAACAGTGAAGCCACTTTGGAAACTGCTCTGGCAGTGCCTCCATAGACTCACATATAATTACCATATGATTCAACAACTCCACTTCTAAGTATATACCGAAGGCATGGTGCACCACACAGAAACTTGTACATGCATAAATAATGCTTATAGCACTATTTACAACAGGCAAAATGTGGAACGAAGCCAAAAGTCCATCACATGTAGGTGGATCAACACAGCGTGGCATATCCATACAATATGGAAGTAAAAAGAAATGAAATACTGATACTTGCGATGGCATGGATGAATCTGGAAAACGTTGGGGCAAATGAAAGAGACCAGTCATATGGTGTGACCCCGTTTGTGTGAAATGCTTGAAATAGGCAAATCTATACAGACAGAAGACAGATTCCTGATCACCTATGATGGAAGGAGGGAGTGGGGGAGGATTGGGGTGATAGATGATGCCAAAGGGGTGTAGGTTTTGGGGGCAGGTCATGAAAACCTTTGAGTGTGGTGATGAACGCACAACTGTGAGCATTCTAAACGTCACTGAATTACGTATTTTGCATGAGTAGATTTTATGGTATGGTAAGCATAACGCAGTTTAAAATAGAGTAGCACCTAAATGTCAGGTTCTCTGTAAAATGAGAAAAGTGGGAGCGCATACGTGAATACATAAATCACTGCATTTTCTTTATCCAACACAGGAGCCACTAGTCACAAATGCCTGTCTAAATTCACAACATTAATTAAAATTAAGTACAATTCAAAATTCAGTCTTTTACATACAGTTACATTTCAATCCTCAATAGTCACACATGGCTGGTAACTCCACATTGAATAGTGTATACATAGCACGTATTCATCATGTCAGAAAACTCTTCTGGGCAGCAGTGGTACCTGTAATTTATATACCATGAGTTTATTTTCATGTTTGTCCAGTGCATTATCTGCTTAAAGACAATATCTTACTTTGAAATGTTTGTCCTTTCTGGTTTTAAGTGACTTTTCCTAATAATAATAGATTTTTAAGGTTATTCTATTTTTTAAACAGGTAATCTATATTAATTCCCTGCTACTAGTCCAATCTTATCAAAGATTTCAGGATCAAATGATGTAAATTATTTTCAACAGCACATTGGTTTGAAAGTTTGTGCAGAAATGAAATAGTCTGTACGACTGAAGAAAGATGAGAGTGTTGGCATATTAAGATCTTTCTTATTAGTATGTGAGTATTGAGTATTAATTTAGAAGCAAAGGTGGTTTTGACAGCGAAGTTCTAATATGTCAACCTCATCTGAGAGGAAAACACGCCTCTGATTGAATCAAAGGCTTTCAAAGAGGAGGGTTATTTCAGCCTCTGTGTCACTCAAGAAGAAGAAAAGGGTGTAAGAAAATATTCTATTGATACGTGCTGTCATCTGGGTTTGCTTTTCCATGGTTATCTGCGTCTGCATTTGATTGTATTTTATATCACCCTGGTGAACAATAGCACAACATGTCAAGACCATTAGGATTCAACTACAAAGGAGTTAAGGAAAGAGTTCTGGTTTTCATGTTGATCAGCATATCCTGCTTAGATTTGAAGGCCTCAAAATTAACTCATGCAACATAAAAAAAAAAGTCAGACACAATGCAGAACAGACAGTCTCACAAAAGACTTCCTTTATGGCTCATCAGAGTAAGTTTCTTGTCAAAATACTCCCGTGCTAAGTAAAGGTCATCTATTCATACAAACACCTGACGTATAAAATCAATCAGGGCACAATAAGAAAGATGCTTGCTTTGTATATGTATTCAAGTTGTGGCTTCCATGAACTTAACTTCCTAAAAATATAGTTCATTTCTTCCGTCTGCTCTGCATAACTCATTAACATCATAATCGCCAGCAATAATTGCCTGGAGTGAGTAAAGCAAATCATGAAAGATGAAGAGTTGAATTACCACTTAATGAAAGAAGAAAAAAAGAAGACAATTTAAATCAACAGTCTACGATACTGCCACCACCCCCTTTCTTGAGAAAATGTATAGTAATTGTGTTTCTTGGAGCTTGTTGTGTTTATAAATGAGGACTCTCAGACAGAGAATTCTTGGAATGATTCTAAGGGCTTAATTGATGATATGAATCAGATGAACTCAAAATTATTTGCTCAGCAATCATAAGATGCATCTTTATAGCAAGTTGCAAAATAATACTCTTCAAAATATTTCAGAATTATCTTGATGGCAATTAGAAACCCTGACCAAAATGAAATGTTCTCTTTTGGTCTCCAAAATTAGTGAAATCCTTCCGACACGTTCAACGTATCTGGGGACTTGATGGCTATCCATTTAAACCAGAGCTCTTCAGCTAGTGTTGATTTTAACCTTTAGGAAACATTCAGCAATGTCCAGAGAAATTTTTGGTTATCACAACTTAGAGGATACTAGTGACACCCAGGACAGCTGCCAACAAGAAAGAATCATCTCACCCAAAGTATCCATGGTATTGAACTTGCAACTCCTTATTTATACCAACAAAAGAACCTAAGAAAGCACTCAAAAAGGTAGCAAGTAAAATGAAGGGATGATGTCTCTCAATAACCAAAATAATTCAATGAGTTTGACCACAGATGAAACAATTAATGCAATATTTTGCAAAACAACAATTTATTTCACAGTTTACTGAGCAAACTGGAGGTAGGGAGATGAGCAAGGACATAATGACACATTACATCACCCCAGCTGCCCTGAGGGGTCAGCCCTTGGACCCCTGGTGACTAAGGTCTGGTGAGTGTCAGACAGACAGACAGGTGAGTGTCCCGAAGTGCAATTATGATTCATCATTTTATAGTTACTTCTTAAATCTGTGAACATAAGAGTTATTGTGAAAAATGGACTAAGTGGGTTTAACAGGGTCAGCCAGGAACACATGTAAGAGGAAGCTGAACTGGAATCTTGACAGATGCCTTCACACAGTGGTTTTCAAGCATGAGCCTTCATCAGAATCATCAAGAGAGCTTGTTAAAATACAGGCTTCTGGGCTCCACCCCTAGAACTTCTGATCCAGGGGCTATGGGGGGCTCCGAGGTGTGGCACTTTTAATACGTTCCCCAGGGATTCTGACAGTGCTGGCCTGAGACCACTCTTTGAGAAGCTCTGTCCTAATTTAATGGACACCACATCTTAAAATGAAGTCAAAGATGACCATGACGCAAATTGTTTTAGGGAGCAGAGGTTAAAGACCCTTCTCTAAGACGAGGAGATACACGAGGAGAGATTCACAGGTGGGGGAACTAGAGGCTTTAGAGAGAATGCTGGAATGGCTGCTATGAGTCCCATCCCCTCTTGGATAAGGAAATACTCCCATCTGCTCACTTGGGAAGATATGTTCCTTACAGTCTGTCCACCCAGAATGGATTTGAGTTTCTCTCTCGCCTGACAAATCTAAACAGCAAGAGACTGATTGGCTCGCTGCTCTGAGGGCAGGGCAGATGGGAAGTGGGTTCTGGGTTGGAACTGGGCTGCACCACTGGAGGTTGTCCAGGAAGATGAGAGAGTGAGTCCCTATTTGCAGATCGGATATGGCTTGTATGCAAAAGACTCTGCATGCATCTTCTTACGTCCTGTCCAAGAGGGCAGCCTGCAGGGGTAGGCAGAAAAAGCTGGAAGCATTGCTGGATTTGTAAGAACTGGGAGGAAGTACCATACCAGCCATGATAGGAATACATTTTCCTTCATCGAGATGGTGGCAGGTGGAAAGTTTCTTCCCAAACGAGGGGCATGTTGGTGGGGCATCCCCAACAATTCACTTTAGTGCCTCCAGAAAGTTCATTTTTAAATGCACAATAAACCTCAAAGACACTGAAGCTAGATCAACAAAAGCCCGTCTGTTAAGGGGGAACATTTTCCTTGTAGCACCTCTTGCTCTCCCACTCCAGTTCTGGAAGGGGCAGAAGCAAGGTTTGTCAGATGATGGAGAATGCACAGAATACGGGAGAGATGTCAGCTCTGCCCTCTTCCCTGACGCTGGCCTTCCTGTCTACACGTGAGACTGGACTTTTAAATGACTAAACCGAAAGTGTGTTTGTGACTTTTATTTCACTGGAATATTTTCTGTTTTATTGAAGAAGGACCAGAAAAGTGAAAGGCCTGCCTGAGATTTGATCCAGAGGAAGGGGGAAAGCTTGCCCAATAGTGGAGATTTATAAGAATTGCAAATGAATCTTATCTATGCAACAGAAACCAGACTCACAGAAGCAGAGAACAGACTTGTGTTTAAGGGTGAGGGTGGTCAGGGAGGTACACATCAGGAGTTTGGAATCAGCAGATGCAAACGACATAGATGGATAAACAACACGGCCATACCATATAGCATGGGAACCACAGTTAATGCCCCGTGATAAACTACAGTGGGAAAGAATATGAAAAAGAATACGCATATATGTATAACTGAATCACTTCAGCAGAAGCTAACACAACATTGTAAAGCAACTACACTTCAGTAAAATTTTTAAAAATAAATAAAAGAATTTAAAGCTAAAACTGAAAGCTTTGTCATGCCCCTGTGAGTGACGTGTCTTCAGTGATGGTTATACACACAGTATTATCACTCCTTCCTCAGGACTGTGAAGGATATTTCTGCTGCACAAATCTCTGTCTGGCCCATGGCTAGACATTTGTCCTCCTTTACATTATGTTATAAAGTACAGCTAATTGTAAACCAAAGGAAATCTGATAAATGGCTATCTGAAATCAGAAATAACCATGTTCCAATCCAGGACAGATAAATAGCCTAAAGAATTTACCAAGTGTTTGAAGTATTTTAATAGCCCTAATTCCAAGGTGAGCAAACAGGAAATCATCTGTGGGCTCAGCTTTAACTTATACAAACAACTACCGAGCAAGAAAGAAAGAACGTGTGAGAATCCTAGTGGATTCATGTCGTCATCCGGATCTGCCTTGAGTCTCGGAGATTTCACTGTTGGGATCTGTGACCACCTGTCAGCTCCTCATCACGTGTCCTGATCTCTTCAGCTTCCATTTGAGTATGCCCTGCTCCCTGTCACCATGCTGGTGTTATGAACTGAAACCCCATTCTGATCAGATCCCCGGTCAAAGCTGGTCAGTGCATCCTTATCTCTGCAGAATAATAATGGTCCATGTTGGTTCGAATACATCAAGTAGGGCATTCTCATGGACTACACAGATGATCATTCTGAAGCCAGATGCGGTGACTGGATCAGAGCCCCACCGGAAAGGCAGAATCAGTGTTACCCAGTATTGCTCATCAATCTACCTACCTGACATATATGGATGTGTGTACTTAGCATACATATGTGAGCACCAAAGAATTGGTGCTTTCAAAATGTGGTGCTGGAGAAGACTCTTGAGAGTTGCTTAGATAGCAGGGAGGTCAAATCAGTCAATCCTAAAGGAAATCAAGCCTGAATATTTACTGGAGGAACTGATGCTGAAGCTGATGTTCCAATAATTTGGCCACCTGATGCAAAGAGCTGACTCATTAGAAAAGACTCTGATACTGGGCAAGATTGAGGGCAGGAGAAGGTGGTGACAGAGGATGAGATGGTTGGATGGCATCACCAACTCAATGGACATGAGTCTGAGCAAATTCTGTGAGACAGTGAAGGACAGGGAATCCTGGCATGATGCAGTCCATGGAGTCACAAAGAGTCAGACACGACTAAGCAATGAACAACAGCAAGTTGACATATATGTATATGTGTGTATATATGCACATGTGTCTATGATGTGTGTACATATATTTAAAAAAAGATTGAGCAAGATGGCAGAGTAGATAGATGTGCACTCATCTCCTGCAAGAACTCCAAAACTACAATTACTGCTGAACAACTATTGACAGGAGAATGCTGGACCCCACCAAAGAAAGACATGCCACATCGAAGTGAAAGGAGAAGCCCCAGCAAGACAGTAGGAGCGGCGAAACCTCATTTAGTATCACACCCATGCCCACCAGAGATGCTCGGAAGGGCTCAAATGAAACCTTGTGTGCACCAGTACCCAGAGACCCCACCGAGACTGAGTCAGGCCGGCCTTTGGGTGTTTGGGTGTCTCCTGTGGAGGCATGGTTCAGCAATGGCCTGCTGTGGGGACAGAGGCTCTGACTGCAGCAGACCAAGGTCACACAGGGTGTGGCATAAACCCTCTTGGAAGAGGTCTCCATTAACCCCATTATAGAGCCACTGAGCAGACGAACCACAAACTGCAGGACAATTGGACCAAAGAAGTTCTCACACTGTTAAGAAAGTCCTGGGACCCATGACACATTTCCTAACGTGGGGATCTAGCAAAGGGACTGAGAACTCTCAGAGAATTTGACTTTGGAGGCCAGTGGGCTTTGATTACAGAACGTCCACAGGACTGGGGAAACAGACTCTTGGAGGGCACAGACAAAACCTTGCTTGTTTTGTTGGCTGTGATGGCTACTCCATTTCTACTGAAGGATTCTTGCCCACAGTAGTAGATATAATGGTCATCTGAGTTAAATTCGCCCATTCCAGCCCATTTTAGTCTACTGATTCCTAAAATGGACCCAGGAAAAAGGAGTAGTGACACCACAAGAGACTGACCCAGACTTGACTGTGAGTGTCCAGGAGTCGCTGGTGGAGGAGTTGACAGTGGCCTGCTGCAGCGGCAGGGGCACTGAATACAAGACCTTTTGAAAGAGGTTGCATTGCCATTATCTTCATTACCTCCACCATAGTTTTGTCCCAGGTCAAACAACAGGGAGGGAACACAGCCCCACCCATCAACAGAAAATTGGATTAAAGACTTACAGAGCATGGCCCTGCCCATCAGAACAAGACCTAATTTCCCCCACAGTCAGCCTCTCCCATCAGGAAGCTTCCATAAGGCTCTTATTCTTATTCATCAGAGGGCAGACAGAATCACAATCACAGAAAACTAACCAAACTGATCACATGGACCACAGCCTTGTCTAACTCAATGAAATTATGAGCCATGCTGTGTAGGGACACCCAAGATGGATGGGTCATGGTGGAGAGTTCTGACAAAACGTGGCCCAGTGGAGAAGGGGATGGCAAACCACACCAGTATTCCTGTCTTGAGAACCTCATGAACAGTATGAAAAGGCAAAAAGATAGGACACTGAAAGATGAGCTCCCAGGTCAGTAGGTGCCGAATATGCTACTGGCGAAGAGCAGAGAAATAGCTCCTGAAAGAGTGAAGAGACGCAGCCAAAGCAAAAAGAACGCCCAGTTGTGGATGTCTCTGGTGATGGAAGCAAAGTCCAATGCAGTAAAGAACAATATTGCATAGGAACCTGGAATGTTAGGTCCATGAATCAACATAAATTGGAAGAGGTCAAACAGGAGATGGCAGGAGTGAATGTTGACATTTTAGGAATCAGGAAACTAAAATGGACTGGAATGGGTGAATTTAACTCAGATAACCATTACATCTACTACTGTGAGCAAGAATCCCTTAGTAGAAATGGAGTAGCCATCATGGTCAACAAAAGAGTCTGAAAGGCAGTACTTGGGGGTAATCTCAAAGACAACAGAATGATCTCTGTTCATTTCCAAGACAAAACTTTCAATATTACAGTAATCCAAGTCTCTGCCCCACTACTAATGTCCAAAAAGCTGAAGTTTAAAGTTTCTATGAAGACCTACGAGACCTTCTAGAACTAACATCAAAAAATTTTAAAAAGTATTCTTCCCATCATAGGGGACTGGAATGGAAAAGTCAAGAGATACCTGGAGTAACAGACAAGTTTGGCCTTGGAGTACAAAATGAAGTAGGACAAAGGCTAACAGAGTTTTGCCAAGAAAACACACTGGTCATAGCAAACACTGCTTCAAACAACATAAGAGATGACTCTACACATGGACGTCACCAGATGGTCAATACCAAAATCAGATTGATTATATTCTTGGCAGCCAAAGATAGAGAAGCTCTATACAATCTGCAAAAAGAAGATTCGGAGCTGACTGTGGCTCAGATCATGAGCTCCTTATTGCAAAATTCAGACTTAAATTGAAGAAAGTAGGGAAAACCAATAGGCCATTCAGGTATGACCTAAATCAAATCCCTTACAATTATATAGTGATTAAATCTGATAGACAGAGTGCCTAAGGAAGTATGGATGGAGGTTCGTGACACTGTACAGGAGGCAGTGATCAAGACCATCCCCATGAAAAAGAAATGCAAAAAGGCAAAATGGTTGTCTGAGGAGGCTTTACTGAGAAAATAGCTGAGAAAAGAAGAGAAGCAAAAAGCAAAGGAGAAAAGGAAAGATATTCCCATTTGAATGAAGAGTTCCAAAGAATAACAAGGAGAGATAAGAAAGCCTTCCTCAGCGATCAATGCAAAGAAATAGAGGGAAACAATAGAATGGGAAAGACTAGATAGAGATCTCTTCAAGAAAATTAGAGATATCAAGGGAACATTTCATGCAAAGATGGGCTCAATAAAGGACAGGAGTGGTATGGACCTAACAGAAGCAGAAGATACTAAGAAGAGGTGGCAAGAATACACAGAAGAACTGTACAACAAAGGTCTTCACGAACCAGATAATCATGATGGTGTGATCACTCACTAGAGCCAGATCCTGGAATGTGAAATCAAGTGGGCCTTAGGAAGCCTCACTATGAACAATGTAGTGGAGGTGATGGAATTCCAGTTGAGCTATTTCAAATCTTAAAATATGATGTTGTTAAACTGCTTCACTCAATATGCCAGCAAATTTGGAAAATGGCAGTTTTTTTGGCCACAGAACTGGAAAAGGCCAGTTTCCATTCCAATCCCAAAGAAAGGCAGTGCCAAAGAATGTTCAAACTACCATACAATTGCACTCATCTCACATACTAGCAAAGCAAAGCTCAAAATTCTGCAAATAAGGTTTCAACAGTTCCTGAACCATGAACTTCCAGATGTTCAAGCTGGATCGAGAAAAGGCAGAGGAACAAGAGATCAAATTGTCAATATCCACTGGATCATTGAGAAAGCAAGAGAATTCCAGAAAAATGTCTACTTCTGCTTTATTGACTACACCAAAGCCTTTGACTGTGTGGATCACAATAAACTGTGGAAAATTATGAAAGAGATGGGAATACCAGACCACCTAACCTGCCTCCTGAGAAATCTGTATGCAGGTCAAGAAGCAACAGTTAGAACCAGACATGGAACAACAGACTGGTTCCAAATTGGGAAAGGAGTATGTCAAGGCTGTATATTGTCACCCTGCTTATTTAACTTATATGCAGAGTACATCATGAGAAACACTGGGCTGGAGGAAGCCCAAGCTGGAATCAAGATTGCCGGGAGAAATATCAATAACCTCAGATATGCAGATGACACCACCCTTATGGCAGAAAGTGAAGAGGAACTAAAAAGCCTCCTGATGAAAGTGAAAGAGGAGAGTGAAAATCTGGCTTCAAACTCAACATTCAAAAAGCTAAGATCATGGCATCCGGTCCCATCGTTTCATGGCAAATAGTTGGGGAAACAATGGAAACAGTGACAGACTTTATTTTGGGGGGTTCCAAAATCACTGCATATGGTGCCTGCAGCCATGAAATTAAAAAAACACCTTCTCCTTGGAAGAAAAGCTATGATCAACCAAGATAGCATATTAAAGACCAGAGACACTACTGTATGACAAAGGTCCATCTAATCAAACCTATGGTTTTTCCAGTGGTCATGTATGGATGTGAGAGTTGGAGTATAAAGAAAGCTGAGTGCTGAAGAATTGTCCCTTTTGAACTGTGGTGTTGGAAAAGACTCTTGAGAGTCCCTTGGACTGAAAGAAGATCCAACCAGTCCATCCTAAAGGAAATCAGTCCTGAATATTCATTGTAAGGATTGATGCTGAAGCTGACACTCCAATCCTTTGGCCACCTGATGTGAAGAACAGACTTATTGGAAAGGACCCTGATGCTGGGAAAGATTGAAGGTGGGAGGAGAAGGGAACGACAGAGGATGAGATTGTTGGATGGCATCACTGACTCAATGGACATGAGTTTGAGCAAGTCCCAGGGTTTGGTGATGAACAGGGAGGCCTGGCGTGCTGCAGTCCATGGGTTTGCAGAGTCAGACATGACTGAGCAACTGAACTGAACATATATATTTATGACATACTACATATATTTGTGTATATGCCATACACACACACACAGACACATATGTAGATGTGACAAGGAATTCATTTAAGTGACTGTGATAACTGGGAGGTTGAATCTGATGTCTGTAGGGGAAGGGCAGATGGAAATTCTCAGGCAGGAGCTGAAGCTATAATCCACAGGAGGAATTTCTTCTTCAGGGCACTCTCAATTCTGCTCCGAAGGCCTTTCAAACAATTGAGTCAGGCCCACCCAGACTATTGAGCCTAATCCCCTCACTCAGTTTTAACCAACTGCAGCTGTTAATCATATCTATAACATATTTCATAGCAGCACCTACATATTTGGTAAAATAAGGGAACACTCTAGCTTAGCTAAGTTGACACATAAAACTGTTCATCACAACATTATCAAGAGTCTTAGTGAGTTTCCTACTGAGGATCCAGGATTCTAATCCCTGAACTCTGCCCTGATGGAAATACATAGAGATATGCACAACTTTTTATATATTAATACAACAGTATGCATGCATGCTAAGTTGCTTTGGTCATGTTCAACTCTTTGTGACACTATGGACTATGGCCTGCCAGACTCCTGTGTCCATGGGATTCTCCAGGCAAGAATACTGGAGTAGGTTGCCATGCCCTCCTTCAGGGCATCTTTCAGACCCAAGAATTGAATCTGTGCCTCCTAAGTCTCCTGCATTGGCAGGTGAGTTCTTTACCACTAGTGTCACCTGCAAAGCCCAATATATCAGCAGCTCACTCCAGTTGCTATCTTGAATCAGAGCTCCGTCCCACCGGCCCTAGGCACATACATGCTATCCCAGAAAGCATGCTAATCTAAGTTCAAGTCAAGGTCATCACTGAGTCACTGGTGTTCAAGCTGAATTTTTAATAAAAAGTGGAAAGGGCTTAAAAGTGTTAAGTCTGCATGTGGTGGTTATTTACTTCTTCACACTAAAACATTTCCCAAAGATTCCACAGTCAGAACATTGTACACTCTGAAAAATAAACATTTTACATATAAATATGAATAACTGCAAGAGACATTTTTAAGCACCAATAAAAGCAAAAACAACGTTGTAATTATACTAAGTATAGCACTCAGAATATGACAACATAATTTGTATGTATCACAATGTTATGACTTTAGTTCAGTGCCTAACACCATAGACAGTGTCTAATATTAGGGAATTAAAACTGGATATTAGAGAACTGGACTCAGACCTCTGAGTTCAGTGTAGGATGAGCTGGTGATGACCACAGCAGACCGGACAATGGAAACAAACTCCTGGTGATTAGTGGAGCTTGCAGTTTATTGCTCCTTCACCTGGTGTCCAGCTGGCCAAGGGCAGAGAAGAGCAAGTACCAGCATAAACAGTCTGTGGCCCAAGTCCATTGCTGCTGAAAGTGCCTCAATCTATCCTTTGCCACCTGAAGGCACATCTACTATTCTTATGCCAGCCTCCAGGAAAAAAATAAATATATATGTATATAGGGTCATTAAATTTAGCATCCTCCCTACAAATCCAGAGTTGCCTTCCATCCAACTTCCTGACTTCTCCTACCACCAGCAAGGTTGTGACTGGTCACAGCTCAGGGAATTCATGGATCAGGTCCTATACCACAGTGGACAAAGCTGCTTTGACCTAACTGCATGGGCCCAGCTCCGGGCTCTATCTTGACCTTCCAACCACGCCCTTGAGGAGGGCTGGTCCATGGGACACGTCAGTTAATGCTTTGAACTCCCTTCTGTATTCTACGCAGTGGGCTGCATGGGCTCAGAGCCCTTCTGGGTGTGGGTGCTCTCTCTCTCTCAGATCTGTCTAATCAAGAGGGTCCCAAATTTTTAAATTTGAAATTGAGAGTGGGGAAGAGATGGTGAGAAGCTAGAAGCTTCCACTCAGACCTCAGCTTTAGTCCAGTCCGCTACTTAAGTTTTTATGAGAGCTTTCACTATAGTATTGAATAGTTTCTCAAATATCAGTCAAGGGTGACTTTGACGCTAAGTTTCACTGTTTCTTTTGAACACAGATCCCCTATGATAATCAAGAGATATAACGTGCTTGGCAAGCAGGATTCAGACATTTCCAAATTTCCTGCTCTGATTTAAGCATACTTGAGAAGAGTTAAAATCTCACTCTTAACCCCAAACAAGGCTTAAATTTGGATCATCTTCTCCCCTCCCCCTTTTTTCAGTCTTAGGTGATATTGACCTGGTATTGATACTGGTATTGACCCCATATCACTCTCACCTCACCTCAAGACTGGATAGGACAACAGACCCAATTCCTATATAAGTTACAACTCTTTCTAATGACCTTAATACCTTTCATCTATCCTGAATCTCCAGGTCAAAGCCTCTCTATTCACAGTCTCCATCTTTCCAAGTTACAATTTCAGTCTCTTGTTGCGGTCAAGCCCTGGTATTCAATAATGAGTCTCTTCCTGTTAGATCTTACGGTTTACCTCCTCCATGCCGCCTCGGCACGCTGATGTACCCTGCTGCTTCATCTTGAGTCCTGTGGTGGGCAGAACTATAAGACGGCCACAAAATTTCTGATCCTGTATAATCAATCCCCTCCCCTTAAGTGTGGGTGGGGTGTCAATCCATGATTAGTTTGCATTATACACCAAAAGGTAAGGGATTTTGCCTTAAGGTCCCAAGTTAGGTGATTCTGAGAAAGTAATAAATGAGATTATCCTGGGTGAGCCCCCTTTAAAAGAGGGTCTGGAGGCAAGAGGTAAGAAGCAGCAGAGACAGGGAAGGAAAAATTAGGAGTTTGGGATGAACATAAATACGCTACTAAACACAAAATAGATAACCATAAAGACCTCTGTACAGCGCAGGGAGCTATACTCAATTTTTTGTAATAACATACAAGGGAAATTGGGCTTCCCTTGTGGCTCAGCTGGTAAAGAATCTGCCTGCAATGCGGGAGACCTGGGTTCAATTCCTGGGCTGGGAAGATGCCCTGGAGAAGGGACCAGCTACCCACTCCAGTATTCTGGCCTGGAGAATTCCATGGACTATATAGTCCATGGGGTCACAGGGTTGGACACGCTGAACAACTTTCACTTTCCCATGTGTATAACTGAATTACTTGACCATACAGGTGAAACTAACATAAAACTTTAAGCCAACTATATTGTTATTGTTGTTTAATTGTTAAGTCGTGCTCAACTATTTTGCGACCCCATGGACTGCAGCCTGCCAGGCTCCTCTGTCCATGGGATTTCTCAGGCAAGGATACTGGAGTGGGTTGCCTGCCCTCCTCCAGGTGATCTCCCCAACCCGGGGGTGAAACCTGAGTCCCCTGCACTGGCAGGCAGATTCTTTCCTACTGAGCCATCAGGGAAACCAAGTCAACCATACTCCAATTAAAAAAAAAAAAAGAGCAAGCAGCAGCTGAGATGCTCCCTGTTGGCCTTGAAGAAGCAAAATGCCATGTGGTAGAAAGTACCATGTGGTTGACTATGTCTAGTGATCTCTGGGAAATGGGGACCTCAGCTCTTCAAATGCAAGAGATTAAATTCTGCTGATAATCATGTGACTTCGAAGAGGAAGCCAAGCTCCAGAAACACCTACAGCCCAGTTAGCATCTCAATTGCAGCCAAGTGAGATTCTGAGCAAAGGACACACTTCAGCTGTGGCTGGACTCCTGACTCACAGAAGCTGTGAATTCATGCATTAATGGTGAACGCATCTTGCTTTCAGTTGTTGAATTTGCAGTACCGTGTTCTGCAGCATCAGGAAACTCATTCCACGACTAGTCCCCGGGTTGTTTTCCCGACCAGAAGCGTGACTGAAGATGGCAGTACTGAAGTTTGCACATGCAAAGCCACGGTTAGCCAGAAGTTCTCTCAGAGCACCCCACCTCCCCCCAAAAGAGAGGCAAACACATTCCTTCATCTGTAAACCGCTGGATCCAATTTCAGGTTCGGGCTCCTCCCCCTCCTGCAGGAGACTGATACCCACTGACCACCTATCAAGACTTCTCTGAGTCACAGATTAAAGAGACGCTGTCTTTGGGGACTCACGGACTCGGCTGGAGGACTTGCTTCCACGGATCACTGCACAAAGCACCCTCTTGCACGTGGTGTTGTGAAGTCTGTTGTTGAAAATCATATTCCTTTTGAAAACTACCATTCATTCTGCTTCGTAGCCAAATCATTTTACTTAGGAGCAAAAATGTGATTATCCACCAACCGAAGAAGGATCTCTCCATAGTGAAGCTAAAGAAGTGTTTCTTGAGCAAGACTACCTCTCCTGAAGCTAAACTCTTCCTGCACAGCTTAGGGGATAATGGACAAATCACACATAGATGGAGAAATAAATCTTAGAGGGCAAGACAGACCTCTGTACCTTCCTATGAGTATCATTTTCTTGTTTTGCTTGTAAAACGGGAAACAACTCCTGCATATTTTGTGAATAACTGTATAATCCACCACTTCAACATCTAAATCTTTCTCTCTGATCTTTAATACCTCATAGCCTCTGTAATAAAACAATCAAATCAACTCAATGTGTCTCAAATATGCCATACTCTCTGGCATTCCTGTTCCAAGTCATTTTTTGGCTCCTTGACACTGTTGTTTCTTGATATTAATATATGCAATATTATATTTGTAGCTATGAATTGTATTTGCAAGGTAGACTTGCGGTGATGATCTGCATAGTGATTTGTAATGTGTGTCCCTGAATGCAACCATACAGAAATAAATTGCATTATAAAAACCACATTTGATCAATCAAGCCCATTCATTGTAATTCTGAAAATTCCACCATGCATAGGTCAGAGCTCCCACTTTGCATTTATCAGTAGTTTTCCATCCTCATGGACTAGAGATTTATAAGTTTCTAATTATTTTCTAGACCCAACTGAATACCAATAATCAAAGAAAAACTGTTTAGTTTCTAACAGTTATAGTAAAATACCTTGTCTGGTTACAAATAAATGAAACCAAACTTTTGATCAGAATACTTCCATGGGTACAAAAGCCCTGAAGTGCGTACTATATGGAGGAGAATCAGACTTTTTTGTGAACACAAAAGAAACAGGTATGATTCTTTTCCTTTGTTTGCTTTATTTTTCCACCACTGGATAAGAAGTTACCGACTCAAATGAATATGTAAATAAATGAAACCAAAGAGACATCACTTTGCCGACAAAGGTGTTATAGTCAAATGTATGGTTTTTCCAGTAGTCAAGAATGGATGTGAGAGTTGAACCATGATGAAGGCAGAGTGCCGAAGAATTGATGCTTTCAAATTGTGGTGCTGGAGAAGACTCTTGAGAGTCCCTTGGACTGCAAAAAGATCACACCAGTCATTCCCAAAGGAAATCAACCTTGAATTCATTGGAAGGACTGATACTGAAGTTCTGATACTTTGGTTGCCTGATGTGAAGAGCCAACACATTGGAAAAGACATTGATATTGGGAAACATAGAAAGTAAAAGGAAAAGGGGAGAGCAGAGGAGGAGATGGTTAGATAGCATCACGAACTCAGTGGACGCAACTTTGAGCAAATCCTGGGCAATAGTGGATGACAGAGGAACCTGGTGGGCTAGAGTCCATGAGGTCACAAAGATTCAGACATGACCTAGCAATTGAACAACAACAACAGAGATATCCTATAAATGCCACCATTCCTTCTGCAATTCAGATCATTGCCTTGGGTATTTAAGAATCTCACTCAGCTGTATTTAGGGAAAAATAACTTTAAAACGGCCAATGCAGCCAAATTCAGAAATAGAAGAAAAACTTAGATTATCCCTTTTTTCACATTAGCCCCCTCCCCCAAATATGAACTAGCACTGCAGTTTTCTCCCCTTTTCTTGCCATGCCTGGGAGATGGTAGGCTCCATGGAGACTGAAATGGTAACTTTCTTCCTCAATGTTACCTTGAGCAGAGTTAGACTCATAGCTGAGAGCTTGCAAATATTTGTGGGGTACATGAATATCTCTAAACATGAATAAATTTGAATCTCTCTAAAATTAGAAAGTGGACTAAATAGACCATTTTCATGTTAAAATATCCCCTACCACATGTATTACATATCTTATAACCAATCATCAATAGTAATAGTGTTAGTCACTCAGTCGTGACTGACTCTTTGTGAGCCCATGGACTGTAACCTTCCAGGCTCCTCTGTCCATGGAATTCTCCAGCAAGAATACTGGAGTAGACTGCCATTTCCTATGACTATAAGAAGCCAGGTTCAAAAATAAAAACAGTAAAGAGAGAAAAAGCTTAACAGACATCAGTAATCACACACTGCAGGAAATAGAGGCTACAGAATTAGTTTAGAAAATCACCAAACAAATAAAAAGTGAAAGAAAGAAAAATAGCAACATCCACTGCCACAGAGACAGAAAATCGGAATTTAGAACAAACAATATATTACCTAAAATATCCAGTTTTTTAAAAATCTGGGGTTCAACAAAAAATACAAGGCACACAAAAAAATAAGACTGTGTGGCCAATACAGACAAAGAAACTCTCTCTGTTTCAATAGGAACTCTCTGAGGGGGACCGGATGCTGGAGTTAGCAGACAAAGAAAAGCAGCTGCTGTATATGTGAAAGGACATCCTGCTTGTGTAATTAGAGGAACTAGGATAGCAAGGAGCGGACACCAGTGAAGAGATGGGAATTATAAAAGTTAATCAAATAGAATTTCAGGTATTGAAACTAAAAACCACAATAGCTCTAGAAGATTTGAGGCAACAGAAGAAAAAATAAGCAAACTTGACATGGATCAATAATGATCCAACCTAAGGAATGGGAAGAAAAGGCGCTTCCCTGGCGACTCCAGTAAAAGTCGGCACGGGCCTGCCCGTGCCGGAGACGTGGGTTCCATCTCTGATCAGACCCAGAAAGACGGCCCGTGCCTGGGGGCGGCTAAGCCCAGTGGGCCGGTTCCGGAGCCCTGACCCAGAGCCTCGGAGCCGCAGCCGCTGAGCTGGAGAACCTCGAGTCCGCGCTCCCCGGCGAGAGGCGTCACCACGGCAGCCAGAGAGGGGCCCGCGCCCGCTGCAGCCGGGAGGCGTCCACGCAGCACCGCCGAAACAAAGAAGGAAAACCACGCTTAGAGGGACAGAGGAAAAGGACGAACGGAGCACGCGGGGCAACGGCAAGTCTGTGCTGTGTGTGCGAAGAGTGCCAGAGAAGAGGAGGAAACGGGAGAGAAACGATGAATAAAGACACAATGGCTAAACGCTTCAAAGTTTATCACCCTGCCCCCAAAGCATTAACATCCGTATCTAGAAGGCTTAATGAACTTCACGCAGGAGGATCCCAAAGAGACCCGTCTCTACACACACCATGGCAAAGTCAAGGAGGGACTCTGGCAGCAACTCCCTCCCACGCCTGCACATACACACCGCAGCTTCTTAGGAACAAGTTCAGTTCAGTTCAGTCACTCGGTCGTGTCCGACTCTTTGTGACCCTGTGAACCTCAGCACACCAGACCTCCCTGCATCACCAACTCCTGGAGTTAACACAAACTCATGTCTATTGAGTCGGTGATGCCATCCAGCCATCTCATCCTCTGTCGTCCCCTTCTCCTCCTGCCCCCAATCCCTCCCAGCATCGGGGTCTTTTCCAATGAGTCAGCTCTTCACATCAGGTGGCCAAAGTATGGAGTTTCAGCTTCAGCATCAGTCCTTCCAATGAACACCCAGGACCGATCTCCTTTAGGATGGACTGGTTGGATCTTCTTGCAGTCCAAGGGACTCTCAAGAGTCTTCTCCAACACCACAGTTCAAAAGCATCAATTCTTCAGTGCTCAGCTTTCTTTCTATAGTCCAACTCTCACATCCATACATGACCACTGGAAAAACCATAGCCTTGACTAGACAGAACTTTGTTGACAAAGTAATGTCTCTGCTTTTTAATATGCTGTCTAGGTTGGTTATAACTTTCCTTCCAAGGAGTAAGTGTCTTTTAATTTCATGGATTCAATCACCATCTGCAGTGATTTTGGAGCCCAAAAAAATAAAGTCTGCCACTGTTTCCACTGTCCCCATCTATTTGCCATGAGGTGATGGGACCAGATGCCATGATCTTAGTTTTCTGAATGTTGAGCTTTAAGCTAAATTTTTCACTCTCCTCTTTCACTTTCATCAAGAGGCTCTTTAGTTCTTCACTTTCTGCCATAAGGCTGCTGTCATCTGCATCTCTGAGATTATTGATATTTCTCCTGGCAATCTTGATTCCAGCTTGTGCTTCCTCCAGCCCAGCATTTCTCATGATGTACTTTGCATAGAAGTTAAATAAGCAGGGTGACAATGTACAGCCTTGACGTACTCCTTTCCCTATTTGGAACCGGTCTGTTGTTTCATATCCAGTTCTAGCTATTGTTTCCTGACCTGCATACAGGTTTCTCAAGAGGCAGGTCAGGTGGTCTAGAGTTCTGATCTCTTTCAAAATTTTTCACAGTTTATTGTGATCCACACAGTCAAAGGCTTTGGCACAGTCAATAAAGCAGAAATAGATGTTTTTCTGGCACTCTCTTGCTTTTCTGATGATCCAGCAAATGTTGGTAATTTGGTCTCTGATTCCTCTGTCTTTTCTAAAACCAGTTTGAACATCTGGAAGTTCACAGTTCACGTATTGCTGAAGACTGGCTTGGAGAATTTTGAGCATTACTTTACTAGCGTGAGAGATGAGTGCAATTGTGTGGTAGTATGAACATTCTTTGGCATTGCCTTTCTTTGGGATTGGAATGAAAACTAACCTTTTCCAGTCCTGTGGTCACTGCTGAATTTTCCAAATTTGCTGACATATTGAGTGCAGCACTTTCACAATAGCATCTTTTAGGATTTGAAGTAATGCAACTGGAATTCCATCACCTCCACTAGCTTTGTTCGTAGTGATGCTAAGGCCCACTTGACTTCACATTCCAGGATGTCTGGCTCTAGGTGAGTGATCACACCATAATGATTATCTGGTTCGTGAAGACCTTTTTTGTACAGTTCTTCTGCATATTCTTGCATCTCTTCTTAATATCTTCTACTTCTGTTAGATCCGTACCATTTCTGTCCTTTACTGTTCCCATCTTTGCATGAAATGTTCCCTTGGTGTCTCTAGTTTTCTTGAAGAGATCTCTAGTCTTTCCCATTGTGTTGTTTTCCTCTATTTCTTTGCATTAATCGCTGAGGACGGCTTTCTTATCCCTCTTTGCTACTCTTTGGAACTCTGCATTTAAATGGGTATATCTTTCCTTTTCTCCTTTGCTTTTCACTTATCTTCTTTTCACAGCTATTTGTAAGGCCTCATCAGACAGCCATTTTTCTTTTTTTGCATTTCTGTTTCTTGGGGATGGTCTTAATTCCTGTCTCCTGTACAATGTCATGAACCTCTGTCCATAGTTCATCAGGCACTCTCTCTATCTGAACTAGTCCCTTAAATCTATTTCTTACTTCCACTGTATAATCATAAGGGATTTGATTTAGATCATACCTGAATGGTCCAGTGGTTTTCCCCACTTTCTTCAATTTAAGTCTCAATTTGGCAATAAGGAGTTCATGATCTGAGCCACAGTCAGCTCCCAGTCTTGTTTTTGCCGACTGTATAGAGCCTCTCCATCTTTGGCTGCAAGGAATATAATCAATCTGATTTCGGTGTTGACCATCTGGTGATGTCCATGTGTAGAGTCTTCTCTTGTGTTGTTGGAAGAAGCTGTTTGCTATGACCAGTGCGTTCTCTTGGCAAACATCTATTAGCCTTTGCCCTGCTTCATTCTGTACTCCAAGGCCAAATTTGCCTGTTACTCCAGGTGTTTCTTTTTTGTTTCTTTCCCCAGGTGTTTCTTGACTTCCTACTTTTGCATTCCAGTCCCCTATAATGAACAGGTCATCTTTTTTGGGTGTTAGTTCTAGAAGGTCTTGTAGGTTTTCATAGAACCGTTCAACTTCAGCTTCTTCAGCATTACTGGTCAGGGCATAGACTTGGATTACCATGATATTGAATGGTTTGCCTTGGAAACAAACAGAGATCATTCTGTCGTTTTTGAGATTGCATCCAAGTACTGCATTTCAGACTCTTTTGTTGACCATGATGGCTACTCCATTTCTTCTAAGGGATTCCTGCCCACAGTAGTAGATATAATGGTCATCTGAGTAAATTCACCCAATCCAGTCCATTTTAGTTTGCTGATTTCTAGAATGTCAACATTCACTCTTGCCATCACTTGTTTGACCACTTCCAATTTGCCTCAATTCGTGGACCTAACATTCCTGGTTCCTATGCAATATTGCTCTTTACAGCATTGGACCTTGCTTCCATCACCAGTCACATCCACAACTGGGTATTGTTTTTGCTTTGGCTCCATCCCTTCATTCTTTCTGGAGTTATGTCTCCACTGATCTCCAGTAGCATATTGGGCACCTACTGACGTGGGGAGTTCCTCTTTCAGTATCCTATCATTTTTCCTTCTCATACTGTTCATAGGGTTCTCAAGACAAGAACACTGAAGTGGTTTGCCATCCCCTTCTCCAGTGGACCACATTCTGTCAGACCTCTCCACCATGACCCATCCGTCCTGGGTGGCCCCACATGGCATGGCTTAGTTTCATTGAGTTAGATAAGGCTGTGGTCCTTGTGATCAGATTGGCTAGTTGTCTGTGATTGTGGTTTCAGTCTGTCTGCCCTCTGATGCCCTTTCTCAGCGTCTACCGTGTTATTTGGGTTTCTCTTACCCTGGACGTGGGATATCTCTTCACGGCTGCTCCAGCAAAGCGCAGCCGCTGCTCCTGACCTTGGACGAGGGGTATCTCCTCTAGGGCTGCTCCTGACCTTGGACGAGGGGGATCTCCTCTCTGCCACTGCTCCTGACCTTGGACATGGGGTGGCTCCTCTCAGCCGCTCCTGTAGCCGCGCGGCTGCTGGAGCAAGGGAGCCCCAGTAAAACCAGCAGCGAGGGCGGGGGGAACGGGGCCAGAAGGCAATGGGACAGCACATTCAAAGTGCTAAAAGACCAACACTATTAGCCAATAATTCTGTATCAAGAAAAAGCTATAATTCATAAATGAAGGCGAAATTAAGATGCCTCCACATACAAAGATTGAAAGAATCCATTACTAGCAGATTTTCATGAGAAGAAATACTAAAGGAAGCACTTTACATTCAAGAGAAAGGAAATCACATGATAACTTAAATCCACACAAGGAAATAAAGAACACCAGTAAGCACATTTACGTAAAGAAATACAGAAGGGTAAGTTAAAAATACTTACATGTAACTAAATAGGTATGTATAAATATATATTTGCATTTTTCTTGTCTTAACTGATTTAAAAGACAATTACATAAAACAATTAGTTGAAAACTGTGTTGTTGGGCTGACAACATATAAACATATAGATATGTGATAATGATAGCATAAAGGAGTGGGAAAGGAATAAGTCTGTTTGATAAAGTTTCGATATTTCACTGGAATTAAGGGCTAAGATGCAACTGGAAATGAAGTGATGGTTTGGGAAGTTATTCCAATAGCCAGGAAATGGTCATGTAGGGATCATGTAGGGATGAAACTCAGACTATTTGAGTGGGATGAAGAGGCTTTCCTGGTGGTTCAGATGGCAGTGAATCCACCTGTGATGCAGGAGACCCAGGTTCAATCCCTGGGCTGGGAAGATCCCCTGGAGAAGGGCTTGGCTACCCAGTCCAGTATTCTGGCCTGGAGAATCCCATGGGCAGAGGAGCCTGGCAGGACCCAGTCCATGGGGTCACAAAGAGTCAGACACAGCTGAGCGACTAACACTTTCAAAGAGATACATTAAGAAATTTGGCCGAGGATTAGAACAAAGGGACAGGCAAATGGGAGGAAGGATAAGTTAAAGAAAATGTAAGTCAGGTTGAAAGAGAAGAAGCAGCCATTAACATAACTGTAAGTATTGGTACGTTATTGTACATTTACTTGCATTTTTTTCTAGTCTGAGGATTAGCTAAAAGCCAGGTCTTAAGAAATGGAAGATAAAGCAGGTGAGTTTGATCAGACTAATTTCTCTACCCCACCGCATCCTTGTTACTGCACCGGAAAACCACACTGGAGTGAGTCCTGAGTTTCGCAAGAAGAGGAAATGAACATAAAAGACGCCAAGCTAGAGTGGCATTTAATGAAAGTCCTTCATATTTCAAAACACTGGCACTAAAGCTGCCAAGGACAAGGATTCTTTATCGACTCACTTAACTCATCGTTTCACTGAATTTTTTAAAATAGTGAGATAGGTTGATGATCAATACAGAGAAAATCACTAAGATTTCAGAGAACAGGAGAGCAAGTGAGAAGAAAAGATTGAGAAATTAATGCAGTTGGCAGGTTGAGAGGAGAATCAGGGCTTCCATCTAATTACCCACCGAACCCTCACCTTCGACTTTCCTTCTTTCTGTTCTCCTCTATAGCCTGACATCACCTCATTTCTTCCTTTTTCCCTCCCAGTATTAACTACTATGTGAATAATTTCCTGAATTTATGAGACCATTGTGAAAATTGAGGGCACATCTTTTATAATATTAAAAGATAAATGTTTTCCTATGGATCATATTCTATTAAAATGGCCCTGGAGATTTTGATGAGACATCTGTATCTCTGGCACCCAGGTATCTATGTAGATAAGCCACCGTTACCTAGAGCCGGGGTATTCTTTCCTTTGCAACTCCTGTTATACACACAGGTAGGGCTTGTGTGAAATATGCTGTTCTAGGTCAGAGAGATTCAGGGAAATAAGCGACCGTTATAGTGCCTACAGATCAGACAGATCTCAGATTCATAAAAATGACAAGCAGTGATTCAAGAAAATAACTTTTTCTACTTCTGTGTCCTCTTATTATTATCACACTTCCTATTCCTTCATCATTCTCTGTTTACTGGGAAATAGTGCCTTCTGGAAAACTGCTTTATCAGCAAGAGAAGAAGTCACTATGAAGCTGTGGTCAGGCAGCTGTGATATAAATGCCTTTCCTGTTAAAATATGTAACCAATAATGGTAATGATGATAACAATCTGAGACGGAGTTATAACCCACAGTGTGGCAGGGCATAGTCTCAGGATCCACACCTATAGAAGGGAAGGCAAGTGTCAGCTGAAGAAACGCATGCATCCGAAGAGTGGAGAGTTATGTTGTTCAGTAAGAACTGTTAGGACTTAGAGCATAGGCGGCAGCATCTCAAGGACCCCTGAGAGAACGGCTCTGAGGAGGCGTGGGGAGGAGCCAGGTTATGCAGAAGCTTTGCAGGTCGTCTAAACATCAAAAATATTTTTGTTAATTAAAGAAAACCACATATCTCACGTTGAGGAATTCAGCGCTTTTCTCCTGTTGGGAAGATGCAGAGTCTGGGCCCACTGAGATCACTCCTCTCATGCCGCTCAGCCGTCTGGGCTCAGAGCTCCTCACTGAGATCACTCCTGTCATTCCCCTCTCAGCCGTCTGGGGTCAGAGCTCCTCAGTTCAATTCAGTTCAGTCGCTCAGTCGTGTCTGACTCTTTGCAACCCCATGAACCTCAGCACGCCAGGCCTCCCTGTCCATCACCAACTCCCGGAGTTTACTCAAACCCATGTCCATCGAGTCGGTGATGCCATCCAACCATCTCATCCTCTGTCGTCCCCTTCTCCTCCTGCCCTCAATCTTTCCCAGCATCAGGGTCTTGTCAAATGAGTCAGCTCTTCCTATCAGGTGGCCAAAGGATTGGAGTTTCAGCTTCAACATCAGTCCTTCCAGTGAACACCCAGGACTGATCTCCTTTAGGATGGACTGGTTGGACCTCCTTGCAGTCCAAGGGACTCTCAAGAGTCTTCTCCAACACCACAGTTCAAAAGCAGCAGTTCTTCAGTGCTCAGCCTTCTTTATGTCCAACTCTCACACCCATACATGACCACTGGAAAAACCATAGCCTTGACTAGACAGACCTTTATTAACAAAGTAATGTCTCTCTTTTTTAGTATGCTGTCTAGGTTGGTCAGCACTTTCCTTCCAAGGAGTGAGCATCTTTTAACTTCATAACATCACTCAGGGAACTCAGCCTGAAGTGCAGGCACGTGGGAGCATACAGCAAGGCACTGCTGTAGGCAGACAGTCCTGGAGACTCTCCTGATCCCTGGAGATCGCTCTGCAGTCATGAGAGCCGGGATCCTAGAAGACTCCCTCTAGCTTTTGCTTCCCAACCTAAAAGGCAACCTTTGCAGCTTTGCAAGGGAATGTGTCAAGGTTTGTTTTCCCCCCAAGAGGTGTCAGAGGTCTGAAGATTTATGGCAGGGAAACCAGGGTAAGTGAGAGTGCGCTGAATGGGAGAAGCCAGGCAATATTCAAACCAGAATTTGGTGTCTTTAGGTTTGGGTTTCTTGACAAACAGAGCCTGAGACTTAGGTGCAGACAGGTGTGGAGGGGATGGGGGAGTTTATCCCAAGAAACAAGAGAGAAAAGTAAGGAGATGAGGCGAGGAAGGAGCTTTAAATGGCATTAGTTGTTCAAGCTGGTTACTGCTATAGGCAAGTGGCACTCAATCATCCTACTGACTAACCTTGCAGGACGCATCTCAGACTTGTTCCCAGCAGGGACATCCCCCGTGGTCCAGTGGTTGAGATTTTGCTTTCCAATGCCGGGAGTGAGAGTTTGATCCCTGGTCAGTGAGCTAAGATCCCACATTCCATGCAGTCAAACAACCAAATCATAAAGCAGAAGGAATATTGTAACAAATTCAACAAAGACCTTATTGAAGGTCTCTGCATTTTGAGGCATCTGCATTTTTCAAAATAGTCTTTAAAAAAAATTGTTCCCACCAAAGAATGAGTACCTGGGACATTTTTTATAGGGACCCAATCTCCCATTGTGCAATCGTGTCCCTAGGGTTAGAGTTAGGGGCCTGCTAACTCTCCCACACTTCTTGAGCAAGTTCCCTTAGTTCTCGAAAAGCGTTGAGTATGAACAGTGATGGATCCAGATGTGCGAGTGTCGGCCTGCAGAGCAGCCGCCCACCTCCGCTGATGCTGAAACCAGACAAAGCTGAGGAAATACTGTATGCAGCTTATGTAGGGGCTTCCTGGTGGCGCAGACGGTAAAGAATCTGCCCGCAATGCAAGAGACTTGGGTTCACCCTCTGGGTCAGGAAGATCCCCTGCAGAAGGGAAAGGCTACCCACTCCAGTATCCTTGCCTAGAGAATTCCATGGACAGAGGAGCCTGGTGGGCTGCAGTCCATGGGGTCGCAAAGCATCAAACACGACTGAGCGACTAACACGTTCACACTTGTCAAACACGTCTGCTGCAGCGGGTGGCTGTCTGGATAGATGAATTCTCACAGTGAAGAGGCACTCACCTGGACTGTCAGCTCTCTCCTTCAGCATTTCTGCTCTCCAATATTCGTAGGAGCTTCTCCCTGTGTCCACGTTAGGGAATATTTTCACCCTTAGGAATAATTTCTCCAAGACCTTGGTGGGCTTCTTGCTTTGGGTTCTGGCTCAGTCCTCTGAGATGCAGAGTAATTGACCTAAACAGGGCCTCTTTTCTTATCCACAATAAATGTCAGCTCCTTCTGCTGCCAAGAGGAGCCGAGGTCAGGAAATCAACAGTGTTTGTAAATCTAGGGAGATGTCTCCAAACCACACAGGTTTAAATGACTGGATTGATCAGTACTCTTAAGAGCCAGTCACCAAAAGAAAAAAAGTCATTTTAGTGACCGTCCATTTTGTCTGCTGATGTTTGGATATTGGAAAGGGCCTCTGGAGTTAGCTTTCACCATTAATTTTTTTGCATCTTTGGGTTTCTGCACATCTCATTCCTAAATTCTATGATTTCATTTTGTATCATGATATGGGCTTCTGTTTTAATTTTTTCAATCACTCAGGCCGTTGAGATATGATATGTCACTTATTTTGGATTTGTTGACTATAATGCAATAAAGGATGAAGAGACAGCTGAATTCTAAGAGCAAATACCTTTTCATTGCAAACCAGTTGGCTTTTCTCCTTTTTGAAAAACTCTGATAACATGGATGCTTCCAGATTTCTCCCACATCCCTTACGTTTTTTGACTTATTTCACTGCATTGAACCTTGAAATGCATTTTTTTTCAGCACAGAAAACAAGGCTGCCATCACTGGCTGATGTCAAGAGAAGAAAAATAAACCTAAGGGTAAGTTTTAGGCTTCCTTCCTTATGCAATATTAAATGTATGATTATAAATAAGACCATTCAGATCCTAAAACTCTAATGCTGCCTATCTTTGGTTATTCAATAGAGGACATGATGCACAACTTTTTTTTAAGTGAACTAGATTTCAGTGTGTGCCATAAGTTTTATAGCATCCTTGTAACCACTATTTCTGGGCTCATCTATAGGTGGAGAGGCTTAGACTTGCAGACGTTAGATTCTACTCCCACCACCAATAGATAAGCAAGAGGGCCAAGATTCAATCCCGAGCAGCATGGCTTTAAAAACCGTGCTTTTGGATTTCCCTGGTGGTCTAGTGATTAAGACTCTGTGACCCCAATGTGGGGAGCCCAGGTTCAATCCCTGGTCAGGGGCCTAGATGCCACATGCTTCAACTACACGCTCACATGCGACAACTAAAGATCCCTCACGCCAAAAGTAAGACCTGATGCGGCCAAATAAATAATGAAGTTTAAACAAAAACAAACAACCATGCTTTTACTACCATGTCCTGCTGCTTCTTAGCCAAAGTGAAGTGAAAGTCGCTCGGTCGTGTTTGACTCTTTGTGACCCCATGGACTCTACAGTCCATGGAATTCTCCAGGCCAGAACACTGGAGTAGGCAGCCTTTCCCTTCTCCAGGGGATCTTCCCAACCCAGGGGTCAAACCCAGGTCTCCTGCATTGCGGGCGGATGCTTTACCAGCTGAGCCACCAGGGGAGCCCTTCTTTGCCCAAGTTTTCTCTGTAAAAGTCCTTGGCCTGGATTCAGTGCCACCTTGTCAAGCTACCAGGGAGTTAAGGATACTGATGTCACTAGTGCTAAAGAACCCGCCTGCCAGTGCAGGAGACATTACAGACCCGGGTTCAATCCCTGGACCAGGAAGATCCCCTGGAGAAGGAAACAGCAGCCCACTCCAGTGTTCTTGCCTGAAGAATCCTTTGGACAGAAGGGCCTCCTGGGCGACAGTCCGTGGGATCACAAAGGGTCAGACAGGACTGAGTGTCTGAGCAATGTAGCAATGCAATGTAGCATTTTTCCGGTAGAGTTTAAATTTGTTTAGAACTTATCAGTAAAGTAAGAAGATCTTTGAGGATGCTCATCTTTGTACACTTGATCTAATTTCTGCTATCCTGATTTCCCACAAATCAAAGCCCAGAGTTGTGCCTGTGTATTTTTCTGGGATACTGCCAAGTACCCCAGATGTGAGGGCTGCCATTTGGAGATATTTCAGTCATAGTAAGATGTGATTAAAACAGTAATTCTATTAGTGAACTTTGACCTGCTGACATCTGAAAATCCCCAGCAAACTTCCTAGCATAGTTAGTAGTAACCGCGAATTGCCCTGCCTGCAGACCGCAGTCTCAGCCTGGTTCTTTTTTCTGGTTTAGAGACGTAATGAGGCCCATCGAACACTAGATGGCACCCCTGCCACACGAGCGCCCAACCTCAGCCCCGCCTTGGAGAACTACTGGGGGAGCAGTTACTTAACAAGGCGACAGGAGGTTTAATGAGGTGTGGATGCGGGTCTAAAAGTGAGTCCACTTCTTTGACTTGGGGATTAGAGGCCAAGATTTGTGGAAGGAAAGAATACCACGAAAGTGACAGACTGATCCTCCACTCTACAACTCAAGAGGAGTCCACACGTTGCCCTCCAGACGCTGTCCCCGGGAGGCTTGGGAAGGTCACTTTCTGCCCTGCAAAGACGGAATCCCCATAAAAAGCTGCTCCGAGGACCCATCAAAAAGCCTTGTAATTATACACCGAACTAACCGATTTCTTGTAGCTCTTAAGTTACATAGTAAATACGTAGGCGCATATAATTATATGATTATAGGATAAAATACTGCTAAACATTCTGTGTATAATGTTCTTGAAAACCTCCAGCTTTATCTAAGACATAGGAGATTTTATGGATACATAAAAACATTCTTTATGACTGTAAAGGAACTGAAACACATAGACAGTGAAAGGAGACTGTCGACTAAAAAAATACAGTCACAATCTGAAAGCAGAGTTGCTGTATTTGGTGGGATACCTTAGGACTGGGTCCAGGAGACAGCATCTCAGGTGACGCAAGAGAGCCGAGTCCAAGGAGGCCGGGAGGGCCCGGCTGCAGACACGTCTGCAGCAAGGGGCGGGCAACCTGAACACGTAAGTATTACTGTTAATGAAGAGAGAACTAAATCTCTCACAGAAAGAGATTTAGTGATCCTTTACGCATGGGAAGATGCAAGTACCCAGGCTTGCTGAAATCATCTCTTTCATATGCATCTAGCTACCTGGGGCGAATCCTGCTTTCTTTATTGTTTACATACTAATTCCTTGTTTGCCCTAAGAGATGGTGAATGTGGCGAATGGCCACCTCCCACAGACTGATTCATTAAATGATAGAATGTTTCAAGTACTAAATCACAAGAAACTGTGGAAAATTCTTAAAGAGATGGGAATACCAGACCACCTGACCTGCATCCTGAGAAACCTGTATGCAGGTCAGGAAGCAACAGTTAGAACTGGACGTGGAACAACAGACTGGTTGCAAATCAGGAAAGGAGTACGTGAAGGCTGTATATTGTCACCCTGTTTATTTAACTTATATGCAGAGTACATCATGAGAAACGCTGGGCTGGAGGAAGCACAAGCTGGAATCAAGATTGCTTGGAGAAATATCAATAACCTCAGATATTCAGATGACACCACTCTTACGGCAGAAAGTGAAGAACTAAAGAGCCTCTTGATGAAAGTGAAAGAGGGAGAGTGAAAAAGTTGGCTTAAAGCTCAACATTCAGAAAACTAAGATCATGGCATCTGGTCCCATCACTTCATGGCAAATAGATGGGGAAACAGTGGAAACAGTGTCAGACTTTATTTTTCTGGGCTCCAAAATCACTGCAGGTGGTGACTGTAGCCATGAAATTAAAAGACCCTTGCTCCTTGGAAGCAAAGCTATAACCAACCTAGAAAGCATATTAAAAAGTTAGAGACATTATTTTACCAACAAAGGTCCATATAGTCAAACCTATGGTTTTTCCAGTAGTCATGTATAAATGTGAGACCTGGACCATAAAGAAAGCTGAGCACCAAAGAATTGATGCTTTTGAACTGTGTTGGAGAAGACTCTTGAGAGTCCCTTGGACTGCAAGGAGATCAAACTGGTCCATCCTAGAGGAAATCAGTCCTGAATATTCATTGGAAGGACTGAGGTTGAAGCTGAAACTCCAATACTTTTGGCCACTTGATGCAAAGAGCTGACTCATTTGAAAAGACCCTGATGCTGGGAGGGATTGGGGGCAGAAGGAGAAGGGGACGACAGAGGATGAGATGGTTGGATGACATCACCGACTCAATGAACATGAGTTTGGATAAACTCCAGGAGTTGGTGATGGACAGGGAGGCCTGGCGTGCTGAGGTCCATGGGGTCACAATGAGTCGGACAGGACTGAGAGACTGAACTGAACTGAACTTCAAATATTAAAAAGGCATCAAAAAGAATGAAGTGACCCTCTCCACGTTTTTCTACTGTAGAAAGATCTTCAGGACACTACTAAATGAATATCAAAAGGCAAGTTGTAAATTCAATTTACATGGCAAAAAACAAGTCTTAATATTACCAAGTATGATCCCTTAGTTACTTAACATCTATCATTTTGCTCATCCCAAAAATGCCCCTCTCATCTCTATCCCTTTTTTTTTCATTTATTTTTATTAGTTGGAGGCTAATTACTTTACAATATTGTAGTGGTTTTTGTCATACATTAACATGAATCAGCCATGGATTTACATGTATTCCCCATCCCGATCCCCCCTCCCACCTCCCTCTCTACCCAGTCCAGGTCTAAACCTGGTCTAAAGCCAGTTTGAAACCCAGTCTAAAGCCAGAGTTGTACACCAACCAACCCTCAGTAACCCGTCAGCCAGTGTATCCATCTCACTGGTAAATACAAGTTTAAGGGATTAAAAGGAGAAAAGGAACTTCCTATCTTGCAGAGTCCAGAGAGACCGGCATATTCCTGCCATCCCGTGGGAAAACTTTGACCACATCGCCCGGTAGACACAAAGACTCCTTCAAGCAAATTAATCATGAAATAGGCTTTTGTGGGTTGGCTTGGGAACCAGCAACCATATATGTGCTTGGAGAAATCGATTCGTTGAGCAGTGCAAGCTGTTCAAACAACAGGGCTACAAACAGCTCCTAGATTGGAGCCCAAAAGTAATGTTTATCTCTTTCATTTTTGTTGGCTTCCTGCAGTTTTTATCAGATCTCCCAAGTCAGATGGCTGCTGATGTTCCTATTTTTTTTTATTGTTTATTAACAAGGTGATAATTATGACATAAATTCAGTGGGCAACACAGCTTTATGATTATCTTCTTAGAGATAAAAACAAAAAGCTTTCTGTAAAACCCTGCATTGGGTGGGAGCAGGGAGTACAAAATCTAAGTAAAAATCCATGAGGTCTCAAAGAGTCGGACACGACTGAGCGACTGAACTGAACTGAACTGAAGCAGGTGCAGAGAAGCTGAGGGTCTGTTCAGGAGTCTATGGGGAATCCCCGCCAGGATCCACATTTGGTTTTCTCAGTTTCAAAACTAAATCCTTAAATGAGTAGCTCAGAGTATTCTCTGAGTGCCTCAGCCTGATGATGGTAAATTGTGATAGAAACTGCTCTGACAGGGAAACTGACTACTCATAACTGTGACTCCATCAGCTATATGTTTAGTTAATACAAAGCTTCTCTGATAGTGAAAAGATGCATTCACAACTAAAACAGGTTTTCTGGCTATATGGTTACATATAAAGGAATAAACAAGTCTATGGCATCATTTCTATTTCCTCTTGATTGTACCAAGAAGTCAGCAGCTCCCAGCTGTTAACCAACAGGGGCCCTATTACCATTTGTGGTCTGACTCCTTGACCCCCAAAGATGGATGGGTCAAGTGCTCTTCCCAAGACAGGGTGAGTCTGGATCAGCGTCTCAGCCCCGTTATGTGGGGGTAGTTGGGAGAAAACCTACTTTCCAAGATGCAAATCAAAACTCCTAATAACCTAACCTAGTGAGTGTGGATTCCAGGTCTGTGGCAATTTTAACATGAATGAGCTTGAAGCCAAACTTTACCCATACTTCTGAAAGATAAGGAATATGACAGAGAAGAACTTCTGTCCCAGGGGTGAACGGAGACAGAGGACTCTGGGTCCCAAAGACAAGGCAGAGGCCCGTCTGATGCAGGCTCAGCCAAGTGGAGGTCATTCTGAGGCAGGAGGCAGATGCCCCCCTGGGCTGGGCAGCTGGTGTTTGTCAAGCAGAGTAAAATTGAGGTTTCTTTTCCCCCAGACACTCCAAGGACAAAGCTAGTGGCAGAAGCGGAGCTCTGCTGAGGAAGAGAGATAAGGGAAAGAGAAGGCTCCTGAGGTCAAGGGAAGCTTCCGGGACTGCATATGCAGGACGTCTCCTTGGTGATCCGAACCGGAGGAGGCACCACCCCATAGTAAGTGTGGACACGTGCCCACGGGCCTCTGTGCTGGGACCCATCTCAGCAAAAAGTTGTGCACGTGTGTTGGGAAGAATCCTAGGCAGGTCAGATGTGTGAAAAGAAACAAGATTAATCAGCCAAAGGTAAATAAAGACCCAGAAGAATTGCCCTGTACAAGGAATTAAATCACCTCTTCACTGCACTAATCCTCATTAGTGAGGGACGCCCACACCCTTTCTCTCTGGGTGTGTATTTCCCCCCTCAGTCTTAAACTGTTTCTCTTATTGTCTAGCCCCTGGTGGTCTAGTGGCTAGGATTCCTGGTTTCCATCCAGGGTAATTGGGTTCAATTCTCAGGCAGTGGACTAAGATCTCTCTTCAAGACCAGGTACTGCGGTCTCCCTGAGATCAATTTTGATAAATTTCACCCACGAGATGCTTTCCGTCTTTACAGTATTTGGCTGAGAGATATGCAAGGTGGGGGCCACCCTCCCCCTCAGAGGAAACCTGGAGGGATATACAATGTCAGCGCAGTGGGGACCTCATGAAAATGCCCAGCTCTGGCCTTTGCTAGCGTCCTCCCAGCCTCCCTGTGACTCTCAGCCCTGATCCCAATGTGGCTGTAAACCCTGGGGCCCATTGCTAGTCTCATCCCTGCTCTCTGGAGCATCACTTGGAGAGGCTTTGACGGTGACCTGCTGTCTGGGGACGAGAGTCATCTGCTCACCTAGCCACACGTCTGGTTGCTGATTTTGGCCATTGACCAAGATCCTACCTGTGCGGTCATTGAGAACATCTGTGATGTAGAATTTTCATGGAGCCTGGGCTCCTGTGTGGCGTTGTGGCTGAATTCCAAGAGCAAACGTCCCAGAAGAGAATCAGGTGGACGCTGTTTCAGCTTTCATAAATGAGCCTCAAATTCCACATGGCATCACTTATACTAGAGTCACAAGTTTGTACCAAAATAAAGGGGAAAGAACATAAATCCTACCTCTTCACAGAAGATGTAGGAAGGGACAGAACGTGTTCATCCTTGAAAAATTCAATCTGCCACACTAAGTCAACAGAATTCCCTGTCTTTCTTTGAATATCATTTGAACACTTTGCATGTTTTTTAAAATAAACATTTTGTATTGATATGCACAATTTGATTGATTGTATTCTTTAGACATTATTTATTTGGTCGTGCCTTATACAAATAAGTAATAAATTGGCAGGAGAAGCGAAGTTATTTCTTTTTTTTTTTCCATTTATTTTTATTAGTTGGAGGCTAATTACTTTACATCATTGCAGTGGTTTTTGTCATACATTGAAATGAATTAGCCATGGATTTACATGTATTCCCCATCCCGGGCCCCCCTCCCACCTCCCTCCCCACCTGATCCTTCTGGGTCTTCCCAGTGCACCAGGCCTGAGCACTTGTCTCATGCATCCAACCTGGGCTGGTGATCTGTTTCACCCTAGATATACATGTTTCGATGCTGTTCTCTTGAAACATCCCACCCTCGCCTTCTCCCACAGAGTCCACAAATCTGTTCTATACATCTGAGTCTCTTTTTCTTTTTTTGAATATAGGGTTACCATTACCATCTTTCTAAATTCCATATATATGTGTTAGTATACTGTAATGGTCTTTATCTTTCTGGCTTACTTCGCTCTGTATAATGGGCTCCAGTTTCACCCATCTCATTAGAACTGATTCAAATGAATTCTTTTTAATGGCTGAGTAATATTCCATTGTGTATATGTACCACAGCTTCCTCATCCATTCATCTGCTGATGGGCATCTAGGTTGCTTCCATGTCCTGGCTATTATAAACAGTGCTGCGATGAACATTGGGGTGCACGTGTCTCTTTCGGATCTGGTTTCCTCAGTGTGTATGCCTAGAAGTGGTATTGCTGGGTCATATGGCAGATCTATTTCCAGCTTTTTAAGGAATCTCCACACTGTTTTCCATAGTGGCTGTACTAATTTGCATTCCCACCAACAGTGTAAGAGGGTTCCCTTTTCTCCACACCCTCTGCGAAATTATTTCTTGAATATGGATGTGATTCTGTATTTATATATATAATTTTATATTTATAATATAATGTATTATAATTTTAAATGATTAGTGTAGTGTTATTATAAGTCCTGATCCTCCATCCATAATTTCAATGTATTGGGTACCTCTAGAAAAGTATCATTTATCTATTCAGATATTGAAAATATTGGGTTACAATCATTAGTTTTATAATATAGGGATATATATGTGAGAAATTTTATTTTTATTTGTTGACTCAAATCAATAAAATTAGAAATGAAAAAGGACATGTTACAACAAACAATGTAGAAACACAAAAGATCATATGAGCAACTTTATGCCAATGAAATGGACAGCCGGGAAGAAATGGACAAATTAACCTTCCCAGAGTGAACCAGGAAGAAACAGAAATTATGAACAGACCAAGGGCAAGCAGTGAAATCAGAATTGTGATCAAAACTCTCACAAAAAAAACAAAATCCCAGGGTCAGATGGCTTCACAGGTGAATTCTATCAAATGTTTAGAGAAAAGCTAATGCCCACCCTTCTCAAACTCTGCCAAAAAATTGCTGAGGAAGGAATACTTCCAAACTCATTCTACAAGGCCACTGTCACCTTGATGCCAAAACCAGACAAAGACATCGCACACACAAAGAAAAGTTATAGGCCAATATCACTGATGAACATAGGTGCAAAAATCTTCAACAAAATTCTAGCAAACGGAATCCCACATCAAAAGGATTGTATATCATGATAAAGGGGATTTCTCCCAGGGATGCAAGGATAGCTCAATAGACTTGAATCAACCAATGTGATACACCACATTAACAGACTGAAAGATAAAAATCATATGATAATATCAGTAGATGAAGAAAAAGCTTTTGACAAAATTCATCACTCATTTGTGATACTATCAAAAAGAGTTACTAGAGCTAATCAGTGAATTTTCTAAAGTCACAGGATACAAAATCAATACACAGAAATCCCTTGCATTCTTATACAGTAACAATGAAAAATCAGAAAGAGAGATTAAGGAAACAATCACATTCACCACTGCAACAAAAATTAATAAAAAACATAAGAATAAATCTACTTAAGGAGACAAAAGTCTTATACACAAAATACTATTAAGACACTGATGAAGAAATCAAAGATGACACAAACAGAGCGATATATCATGTGCTTGGATTGGAAGAATCAATATTGTGAAAATGACTATACTACCCAAAGCAGTCTACAGTTTCAACACAATCTCTATCCAGTTACCAATGACATTGTTTTTTACATAGCTAGAACAAAGACATTCACGATTTGTATGGAAACACAAAAGATCCCAAACAGCCAAAGCAATCTTGAGAAAGAAAAATGGAACTGGAGGAATCAACCTTCCTGACTCAGACTATGCTACAAAGCTACAGTCATCAATACAGCATGGCCCTGGCAGGAAGACAGAAATACAGATTAACGGAACAAGATGAAAGTCTAGAGATACACCCACACACCTGTGGGCATCTTATCTTTGACAAAGGAGGCAAGAATATACAATGGAGAAAGACAGTCTCTTCAGTAAGTTGCTGCTGCTGCCGGTGCTAAGTCGCTTCAGTCGTGTCCAACTCGGTGTGACTCCATAGACGGCAGCCCACCAGGCTCCCCCGTCCCTGGGATTCTCCAGGCAAGAACGCTGGAGTGGGTTGCCATTTCCTTCTCCAATGCATGCAAGTGAAAAGTGAAGTCGCTCCGTGTGTCCGACTCTTAGCGACGCCATGGACTGCAGCCTACCAGGCTCCTCCATCCATGGGATTCTCCAGGCAAGAGTGCTGGAGTGGGTTGCCATTGCCTTCTCCACTTCAATAAGTGGTGCTGGGAAAACTGTACAGCTACATGTAAAAGAATGAAATTAGAACAATTTCTAACCCCATACACAAAAATAAATTAAGACCTAAATTTAAGAACAGAAACTATAAAACTCTTAGAGAAAAACATAAGCAGGACACTCTGACATAAAGTGCAGCAAGATCTTCTGTGACCCACCTCTTAGCATAATGGAAATAAAGACAAAAATAGCAAGTAGGACCTAATTAAACTTAAAAGGCTTTGCACAGCAAAGGAAACTATAAACAAAATGAAAAGACAGCCCTCAGAATGGAAGAAAATAATTGCAAATGAAGCAACTGACAAGGATTAATCTCCAAAATATTCAAGCAGCTCATGCAGCTCAGTATCAGAAAAACAAATAGCCCAATCAAAAATTGGGGAGAAGACCTAAACAGACATTTCTCCAAAGAAGACATACAGATGGCCAACAAATACATGAAAAAAAAATGTTCAACATCATTCATTATTAGAGAAATGCAAATCAAAACTACAGTGAGGTGTTACACCATACTAGTCAGAATGGCCATCATTTTAAAGATTTACAAACCATAAATGCTGGAGACGATGTGGAGAAAAGGGAACAGTCTTATACTGTTGGTAGGAATGTAACTTGATACAGCCACTGTGGAGAACAGTATGAAGATTTCTTAAAAAAAAAAAAAAAACTAGGAAGAAAACTACCACATGACCCAGTAATCCAATTACTGGGCATATACCCTGAGAAAACCATAATTCAAAAAGATGCATGTACCCCAGTGTTCATCGCAGCACTATTATAATAAAGACACAGAAGCAATCTAGATGTCCATGGAGAGATGAATGGGTAAAGAATGTGGCACATATATACAAAAGAATATCCCCCAGCCAGGAAACTTAATGAAATTGAGTCAGTTCTGGTGAGGTGGATGAACCTGTTATACAGAGTGAAGAAAGTGAAGAAAGAGAAAAATATCGTATATTAATGCACATACATGGAATCCAGGAAACTGGTGCTGATGAACCTATGTGCAGAGCAGGCATAGAGACACACAGAGAACAGACGTGAGGACCCAGCAGGGGGAGAGGAGGGTGGGGCAAATTGAGAGCGCGGCGTTGAGACGCACGCATTACCATATGTAAAGTAGATAGCTGTGCAAGGAGGCTGTGTAATAAGGAGTCCAGCCTGCACTCTGACAACATAGAGGGGTGGGATGGGTGAAGGGTGCGAGGGAGCCTCAAGGGGACATACGGATCCTTACGACTGATGTAAGTTGTTGCGTTGCAGAAAGCAACACAGTATTGTAAAGTAATTATCTTCCAATTTTTTAAAAAAAGGGGAAAAAAGGACTGCCAATGCAGGGGGACACGGGTTCTATCCTTGGTGTGTGCAGATCGCGTATGCCAAGGAGCAACGAAGCCCATCAGCCACAACCGCCGAGCCTGCACCCCGGCGCCCGCGCGCCGGGACGGGAGAAGCCCCCGCAGCGAGACGCCCGCGCGCCGCGGGGACATCTTACAGACACAGCCGCGAGCCGCGGGTGTGAGATTAAAACCATGACGCGCTTCCATCAGCATCCCCCACCGGATGAAAGAGAACCCTTAGATCTAACAAAAGCCGCGCTATGATTTTATGCGGAAAGCTACGGAACTCTGATGAAAGAGGCCGTAGAACTAGAGGTGAAGAGACAGTTCGTGTTCACACCCAGGTAGACTCGATATTGTCCAGATGTTTGTTCTCCCCAATAGGTCTGTAGGGTCACTGCCGTCTCAATCAAAATATAAGGAAGTAATTCTGCGGGTACTGTCTGATTACAAAGTTTGTACAGAGAAGCAAAAGATCTAGAGAAGCCAACACGCTATTGAGAGAGAAGAGTCAGAAGACTGAAACTAACTTCAAGACCCGCTATAAAGATACGGTAATCCAGACAGCGTGGTACCGGCAAAATAATAGACAGATCAATCCAGAAATAAATCTACATAAATACAGCCAAGTGGTCTTTGACAAAGGAGCAAAGGCAATTCAGTGAAGAGAAAAAATAGCCTTTCAGCGAAAGGTGCTGTGACAACAGACACCCACGTGCAAAATCAAAAGCAAAAAGGAATCCAGATACAAACCTTACACACTTCTTCACAAAATTTAACTCAAAGTGGATCACACACCTGGAAATCAAATGCAAAAATACAAAACTACTGGAAGACAGTAGATGAGAAAATCTACGTAGTCTTGTTTGATGATGACTTTTTAGATAGAGCCTCAAAGGCATGTCCCATAAAAGAAATAATTGACAAGCTACCCTTCATTAAAATTAAAACAGTCTGCCTTGGAAAAGAAACCATCAAGAGAATGAAAAGACAAGTCACTGACTGGGGAAAATTATTTGAACAAAAAAATCTGATAAAGAAATATTATCCAAAACATATGAAGGATTGTTAAAATTCAACCCTAACAAAGTGAACAGCCCAGTTAAAAAATGAGCAAGGTGCCTGAAGAGATACCTTACCAAAGAAGATACACACGTCATAAACGAGCACGTGACGTGGACACAGTGTGAGGACAGGACTAACGAAGCAAGAGTAACACTGACTTCCCTGCAAAGCAATTATATTTCAGTTTTTAAAGAGCATATGCAAAGATGCTCAACATCATCTGTCATTAAGTACTCTTCAAATTAAAGTAACCATGAGATGCTACTATGCCACACATCTATCAGAACGGCCAAAATTCAAAACACAACATCAAAACTGACAAAAATGTGGAACAATAGGAATTTTCATTCTCTGCTGGTAGGAATGCAAAATGGTACCCTTACATTGATAGACAGTTTGGCAGCTTCTTATTAAAAAAGAAAAACACTTGTACAGCCCAGCAATGGCGCTCCTTGTTATTTACCCAAATGAGGTGAAAACTCATGTCTGTACAAACTGCACAAGAATGTTTGTAGCTTCATCCATAATTGTGAAAACTTGGGAGCAGCCAAGATGTTCTTCAGAAGGTAAATGAATAAACAGACTGTGATCATTCCAGGCAATGGGTTATTATTCAGTTCTAAAAAGAAATGAGCTATCAAGCCAGGAAAAGATATAGAGGAACCTTAAATACATACTCGTTAGTGACAGAAAGAGCTACATGCTTTATGATTCCAAGTACATGACAACCTTGAAAAGCAAAACCTTGGAGATAGTAAAGAGACCAGTGGTTTCCGGGGTTGGGGGAGAGGGTGGGATAAACAGGTGGAGCACAGAGGTTTTTGGGCAGTGAAACTGTTCTGTAGGATCCTATAGCGTGGGATACATGTCGTACCGGTTGCCAAATCCTATAGAATGTCCAACACCAAGAGTGAACCCTAATGTAAGTGACGGGATTTGGGGGATACTCTGTGTCAATATACGTTCATCAGTTGCAGCAAACGAACCATGCTGGGGCAGGGTATCGGTGGAGTAGGTGATGTACCTGCAGGGACAGGGCTACATGGGATTCTCGGTACTTTCTGCTCAGTTTGAAGCTAAATCTCCTCTAAACATAAGGTCTGTTTTAAAAATCAAGAAGAGGTTAATACGATATTGCTGGAATGTTTATCTTGTTTTGGGTTACAGGGAATTTGTGACAACCCAGTGAATGGATACACCACTGCCACCATGCTGGAAATTAGAGTCATCCAACTGCAGGTTTCGGTGGCAGCACAGCATGCTAAACCCAACTTCTAAAGTTACGGAGGTTTCTGTGATTCTCTCTGACTCAGAGTTGGAGGAGGGACTGATGTGCTGTTTAAGCCAAGCCAGCTTCTCTGCCACTTTTTTTGCCAAGTGACAGTTTCCAAGTATGCCAGGGAGACCTCATCCACTGGGGTCTTCTTTGTCAGCGCTGGCTTGGTAGACAACACGGGACCAGATGTCCCATTATTTGAAAGGAGTTTGGCCATAAAATGGAAAAACACAACAAAACAACACTTTCATGGTCATATTATATCCCCCGTTGAATCCAAAAGGGGCATGCATAATTTTATCAGTCAATGTAGCATAATATTGGGCATTTGAAACTCTGTTTCCCATTGCTTTGAAAAAGTGTCTTCTATAGACAAATGATACCTTAAAGGAAGAAAGAATCCAGAAAGGAAAAGAATACCACTAGCAATTCTTACAAATAGCAGTTTTAGTGTATGAAGAACAGCTTTAGATTCATGTGTTCATTGTCACCTTGAAAGTATAATTTTGGAGCAAAGACTTTTCATATGCAGCTATTGTATTTTAAATATTTCAATAAAATCCAATGATATACATAAGCAATTTATAAGAAATATATAGAAACAGACAGCATCACCAATCTGCTGGGGAGTAAGAAAGAGTCCTGATTTGGAAGTTGGCTCTGTGAGGTACACATTATTCTCATTTTCAACTGGTACATTTAATAGCCCTATTGTTACTGGAAAATTGCTTCCTCATTTGAATGACTAGAGAATGAGTCTTTTCAATCTGGATTCAGGAAGATGCTAATGTAGTTTCTTAAACTCAGAAAGAATGTGTTTTCCTGGGGTCTAGAGGATCCAGCTTCCCTTTTGCCACTGTGATTGTACGAAGGTATTTCCTCCGGCTAACTTTTCTTGACTGTGACTCTGCACTCTCGGGCATAACTCGAGCCATCTCTCACCCTCACTCTCACAGGGGCAAATCTGGCGGGGGTTAAAGGTTTATGATGAAATGCCAAGGAAGTGGTCCCCATTGTTTGCTTCCCCCCATTAGAACCCCCACCTTGACACAGTTCTGGGAGCGCCCCTCAGCTACCTGGGCACTGCCCTAGGGGTTGTTTCAACTGGTCTAGGCTTGCCTGCCCTTGAAAGGCCACCCCAAACTCTCAGAATAACTCTCCTGCTATTTTATCTTTTTTTTTTTTCATTTTAAAAAAACCATTCTGACTCAGCAAATGATCTGATGAGTCCCTTTCTGACATCCTGCTCCTATGCCCATACCGACATACCCAAATCAAGGAGACAGCTCTGTATCAATCATAGTTTATGAAGTACTTTCACATATCACCTTCTGGCCCGTGGCCCATTATCTCCATTTATCTTTTGAAAAGGGGAGGCTCGGGGTCCAGGAAGGTTATAAGGTTTGCATCAAGGCCACGCAGGAAACAGCTGCAGGGGAAGCCCAGGAGACCAGCCTTTCCAGCATCTTGTTCTGGCTCTCAAACTGAGTGGGGATTACTGTCACCTGGAGGACTTGTGAGAACACGGATCCCTAAGAGCACGAGCCGCGCTCCTGAGCCAGCAGGACTCGGGCGTGTCGAAGCATTTGCCTTCAGACAAATTCCCTGGTGGTGCCGATGCTGCGGGTCTGGGGACCACAGGCGGAGGACCGCTAGAACGTGCCATGAGTCCAGGCCTGCATTATTTGCATACCCCGCACTGCAGACCCAGCTAGATTTCATAAAATGAAAAAGGTGTGGTAAGACGCAGAGACGCAGGCTTGTCACCTCCCTGCCTCTGGCCCCTCACTGAAGCTGGGCAGAGCAGAAGCCATCACTGCTGACGGTTCCCCTCCACACCTCCACTTCGTCACCAGTGAGCAAAGACTCAAGCCCGAGACGAAGTGACATTAGCCCAACTTGAGGCTTTGAAGGTTTCAAAGTGTTTTCAGAGATCCTGTTGTCAAGTGTTTCTATTAATGGAAGTTTCTGGAGTTCTTAATTCAGTGCTAAAAAAATGAACAACTTTAGCATAGCAATTTCCATTTATAAGAAACTTTGTGTGTTATCCAATTTGGTTCTTATAACAATTCATGAGCTAATTCAGGCAGTTATTGTCATCCTCGTTTTTCCAAACATAGAAGCTGATACGCAGAGAACTCCTGTTGGAAAGCTTATGTTTCATAAGTGACAAAGTTCAAACATGAAGCCCAGCCTGCAGATTAGTGCTAAAGAGCTAGGAAAATAAAGATTAAAATGTCATTGAAAATAAAGTGAAAGTAAAGTCACTCGGTCGTGTCTGACTCTTTGTGACCCCACGGACTGTAGCCCACCAGGCTCCTCAGTCGATGGAATTTTCCAGGCAAGAATACTGGAGTGGGTTGCCATTTCCTCCCCCAGGGGATCTTCCCGACCCAGAGGTTGAACCCAGGTCTCCCGCATTGCAGGCAGATGCTTTACCATCTGAGCTACCAGGGAAGCTTCAAAGGTCATTATGGAATTGAAAAATAAGAAAACAATATTGATAATAATATTAACATTTAGACAGCAGTGACGGTCATACACCTTTCTAAATAAAATCCACACACTGAATCCTTAAAATGACACAATCCTTAAAATGACACTCAACCTCACAGCATAAACAAAAATTAATTTGACACAGATCAGAGACAAAAGTATGAAAGATGAAACAACAAAGCTTCCAGGGGGAAATATAGCAGAGCGTTTTCTATAGCAAGCTTAGAATGGGAAAAGGTTTCTACACCAAAAGCCTTAACTAGAAAATACTGACGTTAGACTTTATGAAAGTTAAGTGTTTCTATTCATCATCAGTTCAGTTCAGTTCAGTCCAGTCGCTCAGTCATGTCCTACTCTCCGCGACCCCATGAATCGCAGCACGCCAGGCCTCCCTGTCCGTCACCAACTCCCAGGGTTTACTCAAACTCATGCCCTTCTAGTCGGTGATGCCATCCAGCCATCTCATCCTCTGTCGGCCTCTTCTCCTCCTACCCCCAATCTCTCCCAGCATCAGGGTCTTTTCCAATGAGTCAACTCTTCACATCAGGTGGCCAAAGTATGGAGTTTCAGTTTCAGCATCAGTCCTTCCAATGAACACCCAGGACTGATCTCCTTTAGGATGGACTGGTTGGATCTCCTTGCAGTCCAAGGGACCCTCAAGAGTCTTCTCCAACACCACAGCTCAAAAGCATCAATTCTTCAGCACTCAGCTTTCTTCACAGTCCAACTCTCATGTCCATACATGACTACTGGAAAAACCATAGCCTTGACTAGAGGGACCTTTGTTGGCAAAATAATGTCTCTGCTTTTTAATATGCTGTCTAGGTTGGTCATAAGTTTCCTTACAAGGAGTAAGCATCTTTTAATTTCATGGATGCAGTCACCATCTGCAGTGATTTTGGAGCCCCCAAAAATAAAGTCTGACACAGTTTCCACTGTCTCCCCATCTATTTCCCATGAAGTGATGGGACCAGATGCCATGATCTTAGTTTTCTGAATGTTAAGCTTTAAGCCAACCTTTTCACTCTCCTCTTTCACTTTCATCAAGAGGCTTTTTAGTTCCTCTTCACTTTCTGTCATAAGGGTGGTGTCATCTGCATATCTGAGGTTATTGATATTTCTCCCGGCAATGTTGATTCCAGCTTGTGCTTCCTACAGCCCAGTGTTTCTCATGATGTACTCTGCGTATAAGTTAAATAAGCAGGGTGACAATGTACAGCCTTGACACACTCCTTTTCCTATTCGGAACCAGTCTGTTGTTCCATGTCCAGTTCTAACTGTTGCTTCTTGGCCTGTATACAGGTTTCTCAAGAGGCAGGCCAGGTGGTCTGGTATGCCCGTCTCCTTCAGAATTTTCCACAGTTTATTGTGATCCACACAGTCAAAGGCTTTGGCACAGTCAATAAAGCAGAAATACAGGGAGTCAAAAAGCAACACACAGACTGGAAGACGTTCACAAGACTTACACACAATGAATGATTATGCCCAAATATATAAAGAAATGCTAGAAACCAATGAGAGGCAAACCTGTCACTCTAACTGGATAAGGACTAGGAGAGTCACTTAGTAAAAGAAGATAACTGAATGCCCAGTAATTGTATGGGAAGATGCTGAGTGTCACCAGCCATCTGGGACATGCAAAGTTAAACTTCAGGTCCCCCTCTGCCCCCATCAAGAGTCTAAAATGGAAAAGGCTGGCTTACTAGGCAAGTAACCCATGCTGCATAACTGGAACATTCCTGCGTGGCTGGCAAGGTGTGAACTGGGCCAGCCTCACCAAAGGGTTTCTCTCAGAACAGAACAGAAAATGGAGATGAGAAACCTCCCTGAAGACAGGTGCAAAGGTTCCACTGCAGAATACGTAACTGACTTCAAGTCAAAACTGTCTATAGGTAACCTGTTCACCACTAGGAATCTCGTTACGTATGCTGTCTTGAAAACCTGCATTATTTTTTGTTTTTACTTGATTTATATTTCAAATACACTGAAGAGATTTGCGTTGTGAGTGAACTCCGAAGTGGATGTATATTCCTTTTGTAATATGAATAAGCCACATTGTATCTATTTTCTAATTAAATGTAATAATTGTATCTAACTGAGGACATTTCTTGGAAGTCCAGGGCTTATGGCTTCATGCTTCCACTGCTTGGGGGCATGTGTTTGATCCCTAATTGGGGAAATATGATTCCCCAATGCCTTGCAGTGTCCTCAAAAAGGAGGAAAAAGACAAAATAGCATTAGAAAATGTATCTAATTGACATGTTCACTTAATCATGAAAACAGCACAAGATATATAATGAAAATAGCTGACAACAACTCAACTAAAAACAAATACAAGTTGATTTAAAAGTTGGCAGATGAGCTGAACAGGCATTCTTCCAAAAACATACAGTTGGCCAAGACAAGTGAAAAGATGCTCAGTGTCATTCATCATGAAGGAAATGTAAGTTAAAATCGCAGTGAAATACCACCTCATAGCTGTCAAAATGGTTTTTATCAGCAAAGCAGCAAATAGCAAGTATTGGTGAGGAAGTGGGGAAAGGGAGCCCTCCTGTGCCGTTGGTGGACTGTGAACTGGGGCAGGCGCTATGGGAAAGAATGGAGGCTCCTCAAAAATGGAAAAAAGAGCTACCGTGTGATCCACCAAGTTTGCTTCTCAGTGTTTGCTCAAAGAAAACAAAGAGAATAATTCAGAAACATATATGCACGACAATTTTCACTGAAGCATTATTTGTAACAGTCAATATCTGGAAGCAACCTAAGTGTCCATCAATAGATGGATGGATAAAGAATATGGGATATATATCCACAATGGAATGTTGTTGTTTTGTTTAGTTGCTAAGCTGTATCTGACTCTTCTGTGGACTATGAACTGCTTCCTGCCAACTTCCTCTGTCCATGGGATTTCCCAGGCAAGAATCCCGCTGGAGAGGATTGCCATTTCCTTCTCCAGAGTGGAATATTGCTCAGTCATTAAAAATATCTTTGCTACTTGTGACAGTATGAGTGGACAAAATTCAGGGTACTATACTAAGTGAAATAAGTCGACAGAGACAAACAAATACCTTTTGATTTCACTTATATATGGAATGTAAAAAGCAAAAGTGGAGCAAAACAAAATTAAAACAGACTCAATGATACAGAGAACAAACTGGTGTTTGCCAGAGGGAACAGGAGGAAACAGATGATGGAGATTAAAAGGTACAAGCCTCCATTTATAAAACAGATAAGCCACAGGGATACACTGTCCAGCACAAGAAATATGGTCAATAATATTGTAATAACTTTGTACTGGGACAAATGGTTACTACACTTATCATGGTGATCATTTCTTAATATTTGAAAATATCAAATCACTATGCAGTACACTTCAAAATAACAATATTCTATGTCAACTATATTTCATTAAAAATTAAAAATAAAGACAGATATATAACTCAAAAAAAGGTTAATAATCTCATTAAATCCCCTTCCCTTTCGTACTTCCATACTCACGAAGTAACTTTTATAAAGAGCTCAGTTTCCTTTCTAAATTCAAATACACAAGAAATTTACAAAAATAACAAAGATGTTTGTTTTCTGAAAATAGAATGATGCTGCACACATGTCTCTGAAACTTGTTTTTCTCATTGAAAAATACATCATAAATAACCCTAGCAATCAGTATACACATATCTAGTTTTCTTTGAGTCAAAAGCTTCCCTTCTTCAGCTGTGAAGAATTTCAGCCTCTGACAGCAAGTCCCCCTGGGCACTACCCTAGCATCAGAAACTGCCTCACCCAGGGCGTCCCCTTCCAGGGACTGCCGGCAGCCAGCAATCAAAGGATTGGAAACACAAAGGCCAACTTCTGTCTCAACTGGGGATGACCCTGTGGCTTCCCTTGGTGGGTCAGCTGATAAAGAATCCGCCTGCAATGCAGGAGACCTGGATTCGATTGCTGGGTTGGGAAGATCCCATGGAGAAGGGAAAGGCTACCCACTCCAATATTCTGGCCTGGAGAATTCCATGGACTGTATAATCCATGGGGTCGCAAAGAGTCGGACACGACTGGGCGACTTTCACCTTGACTTTTTTGGAGATGACCTTGAAGGTCCACCTCAGCTCTGGAACATCCTCACAGCATCGTCTGAGGCCCCAGTGGAAACTGATTGTGGGTCATCTTGTCTCTTTGCCCAATCTTGCCTTCCTCCACTTCTTAACTGGGAGATCTCTGTAGACTTAAAAAATATTCACAACCTAAAAGTTGAGAGTTACACTTTATGCAGTGGGGATTGTGAGGGCTTCAAGCCTGAGAGGCAGCATCTCAAGTCACCCTGAAAGACATGTTCTGAGGAGGTGGGAGGGGGAGCCGGGTTATATAGAAGTTGTGTGACTAAGGGCAGGCAATATGAATGTGAGAAGGTTGTTATTAATTAAGAGAAAACCAGCTATCTCAAATTAAGGGATTCAGTGCTTTTCTGTGCATGGGAAAATGCGCGTCTGGGCTCACTGAAGTCGGGCTTCTGACGTGCAGCTGAGCTGCCTGGGCGCCTGTGTCCTGGATTTTCACGCCCTGAGTTCCCTCGGGGCTCACCACAGGGAGTGGCTGCCGTCTGATGGAAGCTGGATGGCAGGAACTTACCCCTCAGGGCTCACCAGCTCACAAAGGAGGGCTGCGATGCCGAGGACTATGAGAGCTCTTGTTCACTGATAAGGCTGGGAATATTCCACTTGCCACCTCTAACCAAAAAAAAAAAAAAAAAAATCATGCCACTCCCAGTCTGAGAGTCAGTTTCCACCTTACCTAAGACAACTGCCTAAGTGAGGGAAATAGAGGAAGGAAGTGAAGATAAGGAAATAAATAAACAAAGGCAGCCAAGAGACTCTATATGGACCGATGATTTTAGTGCATCATGAGCTTGGGCAGCGATGTGGTGCTTGGACAAGCAGCAGCAACAGCACCTAGAACTCTGTCCACAGAGGAAGCGTCAACCTGAAAAGCACTCACAGTCCAAAACTTGAGAGTTGTGTTTTATTCAGTGGGAATTTTTAGGACTTCAGGACCAGGAAACAGCATCTCAAGTAATCTTGAGAGAACTCCTCCAAGGAAGGAGCTCCAAGAGGAGCAGCCAGCTTATATAGAAGTTTAGGGACAAAAAGCAGATTGTCTGAACATCAGAAGATTATTGTTAACTAAGGGAAACCAGATATCCCAAGTTAAGGAATCTAGCACTTTCTGATGTGCGGGAAGATGCAAGAGTCTGGGCTGACTGAAATCATTCCCTTCATGTGGGTCTCGGCTATCTGGGGCCAGTATCTTGTGTTTCTCGCATCTTGAGCTTCCTTGGCAGTCCATGGGGTCGCAAAGAGTCGGACACTGAACTGAACTGAACTGAGCTTCCTTGAAAGTCACCACAGGGACTGACAGCAGGCTGATGGCTGCCAAATCTCAGGTGTTCTTTCCCCCCAAATGCTCTTAGGGCTCAGAAGCTCAGTTTGGAGGGCTGCAGTTGGTGATGACTGTGACATCTTTGCTTACTGATACGCCAGTAAATACTCCATTTCTCAGAAGAATTACAAAGTTACAAAATTCCCTGGTGGCTCAGACGGTAAAAAGTCTGCCTACAATGCGGGAAACCCAGGTTTCATCCCTGAGTTGGGACGATCCCCTGAAGAAGGAAATGGCAACCCAATCCAGTATTTTTGCCCAGGAAATGTCATGGACAGAGCGAGGAACCTGGCGGGCTATATAGTCCACGGGGTTGCAGAAGAGTTGGACACAATTTAGCCACTGAACAAAAACAGAAATTCCCGAACCCCACTTGCAAATGACTTAGTCATAAACCCTGGGGGCAAGGTTCAGTGATCTGTGCTAATGTCTGGGGACCACTGCTTTAGACCATCACCCCACTTGCTTTCCACTCTCTTGCTGATGAGAATGGGCCCCCATATCACACCTCTTTGTGAAACCTTCTCCAAACCCACAACCCCGTTCAATAAGTGGAACAGAATCACTGCGCCTTGCTGCGTCCTCTGAGCTCTTAGAGCAGTTTGTTCATGTGTACAAGCCGCCACCACCGGAAACATCCCCTTTTCCAAAAGAGCAGTTTTCCACCCACATCCGTTTCCAGTCACCTTGGATCCTATGAAGCCCACCGCAGTGAGAAGGTGTCAAAGGCAAGCCTTCTGCTGACAGTGTTGGCCCAGGAGATCATGAATGTGGAAGTGAGTTCATCAGAGAAAGTCTGAATGACCCAGTCCTGAAATTTTCATAGATGTTTCTTTCTCTATTCTCGAGCCTCAGGAGAAACAAAAACCAATAAAGCAGTTATTAAGAAAAGAAAGAAGTTGCTGAGCTGGAGCAGATTAAAAATCTGATCAGTGATCAGTAGAAATGCTGAACTGCTGCCCTCTTGCTGAGTTTAGATACTTTTCCTCTTCTTTATTAAGTGGTCTTCTTGATGTTACTGTTCGGAAAGCTTCAAACATCAGGGTTTCTTGTGTGTTGGGTTGTGTATCTTCACCCTTTAAATGAATCATGGGCTTACAAGCTTATGAACCAGAGATAGGAACAAACAGATTCATACAGTTTCAGTGGAATAGCTCCTTGATTATAAATTAGGTACTTTTGGGAACTGCAGAATTCCCTTTTTGATAGTTGAGTATAATTAGAAAATTACTGCTCTAGCAAACAAAAAACCATTTTTAAAAGTAAATACCAAGGATGCAAATTTTGGGAGAATTCAACTCACTTTCCATTCAGTGTTGATAAAACATAGCTGAATGTTTGCAGCCATACCAGAGAGCTCTGCGAATCAATTAATTCTCATTTTAATTTTTTTGTATTGGGATCAGCTCCATGAAATGCTTTCTGTACACTTGGGCTTTGGTGTGCTGGTCAATTAGATAGACTTTTCTTGCAGACTGTTTTTGAAAAACTGAGGGTGGTTCTTCCCTTGGTATTCAAGGAAACGTAATGCCTTCTTTTCTTTAACATCCACTACTTTGAAGTTTATTGATAATGAAAGCAAGTAAAAGGTTTAATTGATAACAGACGATGAAGGAGAAATGTTATGAAGTATCCCTACATATTTTTCATCCTTCACATAGCTAACTGTGCTATTGTGTATTGCTTCAGACCATAAAAACAAGCTCTTTTCATTACTTCTGTTCATTTTTTCACATTAATTTTTATTAAATATCTTGTTAATAGAGAACAAAGGGACATTTTCCCATTATGCTGTTTTGAAAAGTAATAGTAAAATGTGTGTGTGTCTGTTTTGAATAATTAGGAAATAAACAGATAAAAACCAAAAGCCACAGTCACACATGATCCCATCACTAATGAAAAATTAATTATTAAAATTTTTGCGACAATTTTTTCAGCTATTTATCTGAATGTGGGCTTAATATTTTCAGGTTTGGGATCATAAATGCACTATTCTGTTTAATAATGCCTACTGTGTCTTAAGCATTTTTTAATATCTTTTACATTTAAAAAATTTTATAAAGTAGCCTTATTGTTTTCTAATGTTTTTTAATTTTATCCATAACATGACTTTAACATTATTTTGATTTTAAAAATTCCTCAGGTAGAAGAGACACTCTAGCGCAGAAATATCCAAGAGAAAATATGGGCTGTGCGTACAATTCAAAGTTTTCTAGTAACCGCATTTTAAAAAGCCAAAAAAAATGTTGAAAGTAATCTTAATTTCACTCAACATGATATATCCCAAACTGTAATTTTGAAGTGCAGTTAATATGAATATTATTAAGGTCCTATTTCGCATTCTTTTCCTCAGTCTAAATCTTTGAAATTTGGTGAGTATTTTGCACAGAATACACCTTAATTCTGATGAGTCACGTGATGTCAGTTGCCCAAAGCCACGAGTGGACGGTCGTCGCCACAGTAAATAGGGCAGCTCTGTATCTTCCTGCCCTGTTTGCTTGACTTCAGTAGACGCCAAACAAGCTAAATATCTAACCTCGTGTGGGAAGATGTATGACTTTCTCTACCTGGCTCCTCTGCCACACTTCTTTTTCCTCCATCGCATTTTCCCCTGGGAGTCTAAGAGAAGCTTCACATAAAAATCCCCAATGAGCTGAAGATGACCTCTCCTTAAAGACCCCCCATGGGACTCTCCCAACCCCATCCCCAGCAGCTGAGGTTTCTAGAGCAACGTCCCCGCACTGCCTGCTTCAGCCAGTCCGTGCCCTTGTTCTAAAGAAAGTCTTTTCTCTCTGTGCCTCATCCTCCCGCCTCTTGCTTCCTTGGAGGTCATGCTTCCAGGGGGTAGTCTCTGGTTACTCATTCATTGCCCCGTCAGACACTGAGCAACTGGGCAGTCTGTCCTAAGCAATAATCTTCCCACTGGGGTCTGGGAATCGCTGGATTCCAAAGGCTACATGGCTCTATGGGCTTCCCTGGTGGCGCAGCTGGTAGAGAATCTGCCTGCAATGATGGAGACCTGGGTTTGAGCCCTGGTTAGGAAGATCCCCTGGAGAGGGCAACAGCTACCCACTCCAGTGTTCTGGCCTGGAGAATATACAAGACAACGTGTTAGTTGCTCAGTTGTCTGACTCTGCGACCCCATGGACTGTAGCCCACCATGTTCCTCCATCCATGGCATTTCACAGGCAAGAATACTAGAGTGGATTGCCATTTCCTTCTCCAAGGGATCTTCTCAACCCAGGGATCAAATCCAGGTCACCTGCATCACAGGCAGGTTCTTTAGCATCTAAGATAGAAGGGAAGCTTGGTAAACACAGCCATATAGATATTTCTAAAAGAATCAATTTTCAAATCCTCAACTTCCATATACATGCCCAACTGAAAACACCGCTTGATCGTATTTCACTGGCCGTCGTCGCTCACCTCCTTTTTCAGAGACGCCCCTCGGCACACTCTTCATCATGCTTGGCATCTGCCGCTGCACCGGGGTGGAAATCCTCAGGTGTGCCCCACAAATCATTTCTAAATGCCAGTGCAGGCGCCCGCAATGGATGCTTGCGTAGCAAACCCTTTCTCGGGTTAGGTGCTTTCTAACTCCTGCTTTTCACCACTCCTCTGAGTTACAGCTTATAGTTATTAAACATAACCTTTGATGATAGATCACTAAGAAATTTTTGTAATATAACTTTAAAGATAGGTCTAAGAATCAAAGAGTCGTTGCTAGTTACATAACTTTTTATTCTCATCTGTTTATGCAAACATTCACAGAAAAAAAATGTTAAACAGGAATAAAACAGACACTTAACCCTGTGTTTTTAAAAAATAAGTAAAATTTACCCTGCATGCAGGACAAAAATCCCTATTCATCTTCTTAAGAAATGCAATAAATTTTACATTTTATGGTGATTATTTATTAACATTTGTACTACTTCTCTGTCATTTTTATTAGCTATATATTAATGCTAACTGCAAGGAAAACTCAGTCTGGAGCCTTATTGTCATAAGAAATAAAATATTTAAATTTCAGCTTATAACAAACACCATGTTGTTTCAGAGAATTCTGAATCAGTCGTTTCAAATATAAAATATATTTTAAAGATAAAATCATGTGAAGGAAGTAGAATGGAAATATGAATTCAAAGAAATAGAAATTCAATATGAAAAAATATGTCAAAATTTCTTTCTGTTAAAGAAAAACTTGCTTACATATGCTTTAAAAAAACAATAGTGGGTATCAAAAGGCTTTTATATGCAGGTTGGATTTGTTACACAAAAGAAAGATGTCAGAGTTCCATTATGCTAGAAGTTACACCCTTTGAGCTTCTTTAAATGTGTGATGAAAAATTTTTAGTTATCAAGTGAAAAATGTGCAATGTGACACTGTTTCAAAAAAAGAGACAGTATACCACTTAGTGGAGAAGGCAATGGCAACCCACTCCAGTGTTCTTGCCTGGAGAACCCCAGGGACGGCGGAGCCTGGTGGGCTGCCGTCTGCGGGGCCGCACAGAGTCGGATGCGACTGAAGCGACGCAGCAGCAGCAGCAGCATACGACTTAGAATGGCCATCGTCGAAAGAGTACAAATAATAAATGCTGGAGAGGGTCTGGAGAAAAGAAAACCTCATACGCGGCTGGGCGGGGAGGTAGGTTAGTGTCGCCACTGTGGAGAACAGAATGGGGAATTCCCTGGCTGTCCACCTCTTAGAACTCCATGCTCTCACTGCTGAGGACGGGGTTTAATCCCTGTCCTGGGAACTAAAATCCCACAAGCCCCTGGCAAAAACAAAAAACCACAGCAGTGTGGAGACTCCTTGAGAAACTAAATCTATCATATGATCTATCATACGATGGATCTATCATGCGACCCTGCAATCTCACCCCTGGGCAAACATCTGGAGAAAAATCTAATTCAAAATACTACATGCACCACTATGTTATAGCAGCACTGTTTACAATAGAACAAACGTGGAAGCAACCTAAACATCCACCAAGAGACGAATGGATGAAGAAGACGTGTATACACACATGTACGTGTACACACTGGAATATTACTGAGCCGTGAAACGGAGTGAAATGCTGCCATTTGCAGCAACAGGGATGGACCTAGGGATCATCACACTGAAAGTGAAGTAAATCGGAATTAGGAAGACAAATATCTAATCCCACTTATTATAGAATTTAAAATTACGATACAAATGAGCTTATTTACAAAACAAAGACAGATTCACATACACAGTAAACAAAGTTATGGTTACCAAAGAGAAAAGGAGGTGGGAGAGGAAAGGATAAATTAGGAGTTTGGGATTTACAGATACATACTACTATATAGAAAATAGAAAGAAAACAAAGTCCTGATGTATAGCATAGGGAACCATATTCAATATCTTATAATAACCCATAGTTGGAGAATCTGGAAAAGAATAGCTATGTTTAACTGAGCCACTTTTGTACACCTGAAATTAATACAACATTTTAAATCACCTATATATATAAAAAAAGTTAGACGATACAAAAAACATTTGAATGCCTCCTAAAATTGGTTCAGCTACCTTGCACCCGGTCTTCAGGGAGACCTCAACGGCAAGATCTTTTAGCTCTCTGCAGCTCAGTCTCCCCTTGAAATAATATGACTATCATCATGTTAATAATGTGGAGCAAGATCACTTACCAGACTGTGTTGTAAGGTTAGAATGAGATAACCTATGAGAAAGCAACTTGTGACTATAAAGTATCATGGATAAGTTTGTCATTAACAAATTTTTTTATTCATGAATTCCTTCACCAAAAAATATCTTTTTTTTTTTTTTTTTTTCAAAAAATATGTCTTAAGTATCAGTGACAAAAACTCTTTCATGTTTTAGGAACAATAATGAAATAGAAAGAGGAAATGTTTTGTAGATCTTATGTTTCAGTAGGAAGGGCAGAATGTAAACAAGTAAACAAGTGAATAATTGGTTCCAAATTAGGAAAGGAGTACGTCAAGGCTGTACATTGTCACCCTGCTTCTTTAACTTATATGCAGAGTACATCAGGTAAAACTCTGGGCTGGATGAAGCACAAGCTGGAATCAAGATTGCCAGGAGAAATATCAATAACCTCAGATATGCAGATGATACCACCCTTAAGGCAGAGAGTGAAGAAGAACTAAACAGCCTATTGATGAAAGTGAAAGAGGAGAGTGAAAAAACTGGCTCAACACTCAAAGTTCAAAAAATGCAAATCATGGCATCCAGTCCCATCACTTCATGGCAAATAGATGGGGAAACCATGGAAACAGTGTCAGACTTTATCTTCTTGGGCCCCAAAATCACTGCAGATGGTGAGAGCAGCCATGAAATTGAAAGATGTTTTTTCCTTGGAAGAAAGGCCACGACCAGCCTCAGTTCAGTTCAGTGGCTCGGTCATGTCAGACTCTTTGAGACCCCATGGACTGCCAGGCCTCCCTGTCCATCACCAACTCCTGGAGCCTGCTCAGACTCATGTCCATCGAGCCGGTGATGCCATCCAACCATCTCATCCTCTGTCATCCCCTTCTCCTCCTGCCTTCAATTTTCCCAGCATCAGGATTTTTTCCAATGAGTCAGTTCTTCACATCAGGTGGTCAAAGTATTGGAGTTTCAGCTTCAGCATCAGTCCTTCCAATGAATATTCAAGACTGATTTCCTTTAGGATTGACTGGTTTGATCTCCTTGCAGTCCAAGAGGCTCTCAAAAGTCTCCAACACTTCAGTTTGAAAGAATCTATTCTTCAGCACTCAGTTTTCTTTATAGTCCAACTCTCACATCCGTACATAACTGCCGGAAAACCATAGCTTTGACTAGATGGACCATTGTCAGCAAAGCAATTCATATGATTTTTAATATGCTGTCTAGTTTGGTCATAGCTTTTCTTCCAAGGAGCAAGCGTTCTTTAATTTCATGACTGAAGTCTGCAGTGATATTGGAGCCTAAGAAAGTAAACTCTGTCACTGTTTCCATTGTTCCCCTTCTATTTGCCATGAAGTGATGGGACTGTATGCCAAGATCTGCGTTTTTTGAATGCTGAGTTTTAAGCCAGTTCTTTCATGCTCTTCTTTCACTTTCATCAAGAAGCTCTTTAGTTCTTTGCTTTCTCCCATAAGTATGGTATCATCTGCACATCTGAGGTTATTGATATTTCCCCTGGCAATCTTGATTCCAGCTTGTGCTTCATCCAGCCTGACATTTCACATGATGTGCTCTGAGTGGATGTTAACTAAGCAGGATGACAATAAACATACTTAACGTACTCTTTTTCCAATTTGGAACCAGTCCATTGTTCCATGCCTGGTTCTAAATGTTACTTCTTGACCTGCATGCAGATTTCTCAAAAGGTAGGTAAGATGGTCTGGTATTCTCATCTCTTGCCGAAGTTTCCACAGTTTGTTGTGATCCACACAGTCAAAGGCTTTGGCATAGTCAATAAAGCAGACGTTTCTCTGGAACTCTCTTGCTTTATCGATGATCCAACAGATATTGGCAATTTGACCTCTGGTTCCTCTGACTTCTCTAAATCCAGCTTGAATATCTGCAAGCTCTTGGTTCAGGTACTACTGAAGCCTGGTTGGAGAATTTTGAGCATTACTTTGCTAGTGTGTGAGATGAGTGAAGTTGTGCAGTAGTTTGAACATTCTTTGACATTGCCTTTCTTTGGGATTGGAATGAAAACTGACCTTTTCCAGTCCTGTATCCACTGCTGAGTTTTCCAAATTTGATGGCATATTGAGTGCAGCACTTTCACAGCATCACCTTTTAGGATTTGAAATAGCTCATCTGGAATTCCATCACCTCCACTATCTTTGTTCATTGTGATGCTTCCTAAGGCCCACTTGACTTTGCATTCCAGGATGTCTGGCTCTAGGTGACTGATCACATCACCGTGGTTACCTGGGTCATTAAGACCTTTTTTGTATAGTTCTTCAGTGTATTCTTGCCACCTTTCTTTAATATCTTCTGCTTCTATTAGGTCTATACCATTTCTGTCCTTTATTGTGCTCATCTTTACATGAAATGTTCCCTTGGTATCTCTAATTTTCTTTTAAGAGATTGTGTCTTTCCCATTCTATTGTTTTCCTCTATTTCTTTGCATTGATAACTGAGGAAGGCTTTCTTATCTCTCCTTGCTATTCTTTGGAACTCTGCATTCAGATGGATATATCTTTCCTTTTCTCCTTTGCCTTCAGTTTCTCTTCTTTTCTCAGCTCTTGGTAAGGTCTCTTCAAACAACCATTTTGCTTTTTTGCATTTCTTTTTCTTGGGGATGGTCTTGATCACTGCCTCCTGTACAATGTCATGAACTTCTGTCCGTAGTTCTTCAGACACTCTGTCTATCAGATCTAGTCCCTTAAATCTATTTCTCACTTCCACTGTATAATCATAAGGGATTTGATTTAGATCATACCTGAATGGTCTCATGCTTTTCCCTACTTTCTTCAATTTAAGTCTGAATTTTGCAATAAGGAGTTCATGACTGGAGCCATAGTCAGCTCCAGATCTTGTTTTTGCTGGCTGTATAGAGCTTCTCCAACTCTGGCTGCAAAGAATATAATCAACCTGATTTCGGTATTGACCGTGTGGTGATGTAGAATCGTCTCTTGTGTTGTTGGAAGGTCTTTGCTGTGACCAGAGCGTTTTCTTGGCAAAACTCTGTTAGCCTTTGCTCTGCTTCATCTTGTACTCCAGGGCCAAACTTGCCTGTTACTCCAGGTATCTCTCGACTTCCTACTTTTGCATCCCAGTCCCCTATAATGAAAAGGACATCTTTTTTGGATATTAGTTCTAGAAGGTCTTGGAGGTCTTCATAGAACCGTTCAACTTCAGCTTCTTCAGCATTACTGGTTGGGGCATAGACTTGGATTACTGTGATATTGACTGGTTTGCCTTGGAAATTAATAGAGGTCATTCTGTCATTTTTGAGATTGCACCCAAGTACTGCATTTCAGACTCTTTTGTTGACTATGATGGCTACTCCATTTCTTCTAAGGGATTCCCACCCACAGTAGTAGATACAATGGTCACCTGGGTTAAATCACCCATTCCAGTCCATTTTAGTTCCCTGATTCCTCAAATGTCGATGTTCACTCTTGGCGTCTCCTGTTTGGCCACTTCCAATTTACCTTGATTCATGGACCTAACATTCCAGGTTCCTATGCAGTATCGTTCTTTACAGCATTGGACTTACTTCCATCACCAGTCACATCCACAACAGGACATAGTTTTCGCTTTGGCCCTGTCTCTTCATTATTTCTGGAATGGGTAGCCATTCCCTTCTCCAGGGGATCTTCCCAACCCACAGATCAAATGCAGGTCCCCAGCATTGCAGGCAGATTCTTTACCGACTGAATCCCCAGGGAAGCCCATGACCAACCTAGACAGCACATTAAAAGCTGACATTATTTTACCAACAAAGGTCCATTTGTCAAAACTATGGTTTTTCCAGTAGTCATGTGTTAATGTCAGAGTTGGACCATAAAGAAAGCTGAGCACTGAAGAATTGATGCTTTTGAACTGAGGGGTTGGAGAAGACTCTTGAGAGTCCCTTGGACTGCAAGGAGATCCAACCAGTCCATCCTAAAGGAGATCAGTCATGGGTGTTTATTGGAAGGACTGATGCTGAAGCTGAAACTCCAATACTTTTGCCACCTGCTGCAAAGAGTTGACTCATTTGAAAAGACCCTGATGCTGGGAAAGATTGAGGGCAGGAGGAGAAGGTGATGACAGAGGATGAGATGGTTCGATGGCATCACTGACTCAATGGATATGAATCTGAGCAAGCTACAGGAGTTGGTGATGGACAGGGAAGCCTGGCCTGCTGCAGTCCATGGGGACACAAAGTGTCAGACATACTGAGTGACTGAACTGAACTGAAACAAATGAACAGAACATGCTAATTTGTTGGAAGTGATAAGTGTTAGGAAGGCAATAATATCAGGTATTTCAACTGTTGTTGAGTTTCCATTTCACAGTTTTGGAAAAAAAAAAAAAACCATCCCTTTCAAGAGACAAAACACCTCTTTCTCAATGTTTTAGAATAACCAAAGATCTCACTATAGTTTCCATCCTGCCCTGGCAGCCAACTATATCTCTCTCCATGGTCCACATTGCCCCGTGTGTCCCAGCCACCGTGGCCTCCCTGCTGAGCCCCAGCCAGTCCAGCCGTGCTGGTCCTTTCAGTGTCCGGACCGGCCATGTCCTTCCTCTGGGAGTGCGTGGATGTTCCACCTATAATCTTTGTTTTCCCATTGGACAGTACATTCTAACAAACTACATTGTTTACTTATTTATCATTTCTGTCTGCTCCTTCTAGGTTGTAAGCTCTACAAAGGGATCGGTCTCTGGAATTCTGACTCATTGTTACCATCCAATCACTAACAAGAGTTGAATTTAACTGTAATTCTCCCCCATATGGTGATCCTTGTTTTAGTATATGATTGCTGTCTAATTTAATTCCAACAGACATCACAAGAGTTAGGTTCTTTTTCTATTTCAGGTACCCATTGCTACCTAACACACCCCTCCAGAGTGGCAAGGACTGATGCATAATATCAGTCATTTCTCACTTTCCAGAGGGTCAGAAATTTAGGCTGTCTCAGCTGGATGGTTCTCCTACTGTCTGGGGCTCACACTCTCCTCTGACTTCAGCTCATGGTGGGGCTGATCCATGCGGACTCCACCCAGCTCTCTGGGGCATCTGTGCTCCTCCTGTGACCTCTCTGCCAATCCTGATTTCTCCTCCAACTAACCGTCTCATCTGAATGTCTTTGTAGCATGGCAGCTGGCTTTCCTGAGCAGAAGCTGCCAGACTTCCTAAGGTTTGTTACTGGAAATGGCCCAGTCATTTTCTCCACAATCTATTGGTAAAAGGAATTCACAAGGCTGGCCTACTTTCAAGGGGGTGGGAAATAGAATATACCTCTTAATGGGTGGAGCAGCATGGATTCAGCGAAAAAGAAATGATGGCAGTCCACTCTTGGTGACTCTCAACTGCAATTGTTCTCAATTTTCAGATGAAGGAATTGAGACTCAGAGAGATTAGGCCGATGAATTAACAAGAGGCAGAGATGTGAGCCAAATCTCGTTTCACTGACTCCAGAGCCTTCATCCTTCAGCACTCTGCTTTACAGGCTCTAGAAGAGGCCTGGGTCTTATAAGACATGCCTCTGGGGAGGCAAATGCCACTGGGGGCAAATGCCACTGGGGGGCAAATAGTAACTGCTTCAGGCCTCCCTCCTTGCTTCAGTCAATGAATCCAACCTCAAACTGATTTACCCACTGAGTTTCCACAAAACTCAATTTAAAGAAGGGATTCCATTTATTTAGAACACTGTCAAAGAATACTAAACAAATCTCTGAAATAAAAATGAGTTTAGATTTCTATGAGCTCCAGTCTCTGCTGCTGCTGCTGCTAAGTCGCTTCAGTCGTGTCCGACTCTGTACGATCCTGTAGACGGCAGCCCACCAGGCTCCCCCGTCCCTGGGATTCTCCAGGCAAGAACACTGGAGTGGGTTGCCATTTCCTTCTCCAATGCATGAAAGTGAAAAGTGAAAGTGAAGTCGCTCAGTCGTGTCCGACTCTTAGCGACCCCATGGACTGCAGCCCACCAGGCTCCCCCATCCCTGGGATTCTCCAGGCAAGAGTACTGGAGTGGGGTGCCATCGCCTTCTCCGAGTTAAAGTCTCTAACATATTAAAAAAAAATGTAACTTTGTCTTTATGACTGTTGTTATCATTATTTTGTTTATAAAGATGTATCTTAAAGAGATAACAGTTCACCATTTCAAATAGGCATTTTATACCTAAGATGAAGGTGGTTTTTTTTACAGTGATTTAAAAATACTAGTTTTTTGGGAAGGTCTCTTTTGAGCTTTTTAAAAATATTGTAATATGTGATATATCCCATTTCAAGCTGATAGGGAAACTGTACATTTCTGCTGTGCTCTTTCTAGGAATATAATTTGGGGAGCAATTTTTCATACAGGTGATGGACATGTTACAATTGTGTGCAAGTCAGACACGACATTTTTGTAAATTTTAATAGTTCTGCTTCTTTGTAACACTGCAAATATGGGAGGAGAGGAAAATGATGAGCAGTCATGCTCCCGTGCTTCCATTCAGAGAAATGCTCTTTTTTTCTTCTACACACTGCATTTCTAGGCAAGATTTTGTTTGAAGAGATGTATTTGCTTCAAAAGAAAAACACAAGTTCAAAGCAGTCTCACTAAATGATCTCTAAGCCAAGGAGTTCAACTACAAAGTCTATGGCTTTTTAGTTACCAAGTTATTCCTTTGGCAAAAATTCATACCAAATATATTCCTGGAGTGCTCATAGGATCTGATAATTTTATGAACATTTTTGGCAGTGATGACGTTAATTGGAAATAAACAAGATAGAATGAAAAACTTCCCTCCACATGCCGCTTATGAGGTGGAATTGTAAAAATATTTTGCCCTGGTAAAATAACTTTTGGGATTCCCAGGCGGTGTAGTGGTAAAGAATTTGCCTGCCAATGCAGGAGACACAAGAGATGTGGGTTTGATCCCTGGGTTAGGAAGATCTCCTGGAGAAGGAAATGGCAACCCACTCCAGTACTCTTGCCTGGGAAATCCCGTGGACAGAGGAGCCTGATGGCTATAGTCCATGGGGTTGCTAGAGAGTTGGACATGACTGAGCACACACTTGTAACTTCATTAAAGACCTCTCAAAGGTCGTTCAGATGCCCACAATTTCTCCAGAAAAATCCTGAACTTTCTAGAAAACTGCTCTAGTTGAGAAATGCATTGGTTTTCCATCCAAGAAATCAGTGGAGAACAGAATAACTGGCTTACTGCTAATCAAGAACCACTGGGGAACAGAAACCGTCCTAATTCACAAGTGCCACAAGCTCAAACTTAAGTCAAAATCCATCCCACCGTATTGACTAGTTTTACTTTGCTTGCAACCAAATCATATTTTCAATATCTGATTTTAATGAGCATACTTTTCTAGGAACAATCCCCTTTTGTTCCTGGGGTAACAACCTGAGAAGACAGGGATCACTTGAATTTCTTCTGGACTGGACAAGAGTGTACTGAAACTCACCCCACAGAGAGAGTGCTGGAAATTGTCAGGCATTGTCAAATCAGTAAAGAAAATAAACTTGCTCTAGACCTGGTTTGACACTGGCAATTGATGCACATTGGAGCTAGAAAATACAAAGCATTTTATATAATCAAAATCGATCAGCTCCCACAGCCTGGGGATAGTCTCTTCAAATGTTAGAACAAACAAAGAGATACTGAATTTCTAGCAGAGAGAAACTTTGGTCTCAAGGCAAAACATATACAGAACTAGCTTCAGAAAGCTAGGTTTAGAAGCCATACACGTGTGAAAGCTATGCATGTTCTGAGTTCGTAAACTTGAAAAGGAGTGCTAAAATCAACAGTGTATGAGGCCAGTGATAAAAGCAAGAAATTCAGTTAGCAGGCTACTGCAGCAACCAGATTAAAATTTTCAAGGAAATGAGCTAAGTAATGGTAGCAAAGAAGATAGAAGAAGGGGATGGGAAGGAGAAAAGTTGGGGTGGGGTTTCCAGCCATCCAGGTTTGTGTGAAACTGAGGAGTTGCCCAAGATATAAGACTTTCAGTTCTAAAACTGGGATGTTCCTGAGCAAATTGCCCAGTTTTGATGAAATTGAAGGGTTTCCAGGTATGCAGGGCTAGAACCGGGAGAATCCTAGGCAAAAGGGTCAAGTTGGTCTTCTAATTCAACCTTCCTCCACTTTCCTGTAATGACACAGCTGCTTCCTGCCTTGGCCTCCTTGCAGAAGCTTTTCCCGCTGCCAATGATTTGAGCTTATCCCTCTAAAACACTCAGTTACATCTGGAAAGCCTCAGACAATTCTATTCTAAATGTCATGAGAACATCTTGAGATGAGCCAGAGACGGAAAACACATTATGTGAGTAAACAATGATACGCATTATAACTGCTTTCTACCTAAGTCAGTGAAAACCAGAAGACTAGGGTCTGGCATCTTTGAAATGCTAAATAAAAATAAAAGAAAATCTAGAATTCTACCCCCACCAAAGTATCCTTCAAAACTGAAGATAAAATATATTTTCAGGTAAATAAAAACTGAAGGGCCACCAGAATGGGCCGCCAGATGAGCTACATGACAGAATATGATAAAGAAAATTCTTCGGCCTGAAAGAGAGTGATATAAAATAAAAATTCGGAGGAATCAAAGGAAAGAAGAGCACAAATTATTAGAAACATGTATATGAATAAAAATAGCTATTTTCCATGCTTCATAATTCATCTTAAAGAGGACTTATTTACAGGAATAGTAATAATAATGTACTATGATTGACGTCTGGTTTCTACTCATAATTGAAAAAGCTGGAAAAAGTTTCATTTTCACTCTTACAATAAACACTTTAAAAACAGATAATCTGCAAATTCACAATTTTTTCTCAAGCCCAACATGATAACTGAGGTTACAAAGCAAACAAGAAACCTGAAATCTAAGGGAAAAAAATGGGCTCCTGGGATAGAGGGGACATGGACAGCTGCCTACCTGGATCCCACACAACCCAAGAAAAGAATTCAAGCAAAACTTAAATTAAATTAAAAAGGAACATATTCGAGCTCACAGGATATTATAGGGCCTTTGGGAGAAACAGACACAGTAGTTGGACCACCTATTTGAAGTCTCTGATCAGTAGATCTCTTGAGAGTCAGGAGATTAGGGGCAAGGAGAGAACCCTGGGAAACCCCTCCCTGGGTGGGCGCAGGTCTGGAAAAGGGTTTCGGCAGTCATCATGAGAAAACCAGAAAGTCCTGCCTGATGCTTCACCCCCGTCTCCCATCCTGAACAAAAACTTCCAGCCCCTGGGAGACAGGCATCAAATTCTGTCGCCCTTAGACCACAGGTGAGAACTCACTGCCCCCAGAGCAATAGGTGAATAACCTTACGATGGAGGAAAGGCAAGGAGACATGCTGAGCTCAGACTGTTAGAGATTCTCGACCACTAGGAGAGACACAGGGTCATGGGGGAGATCTCATCCCTGATGCCCAGAATCTTGGCAGCTGCCTAAGACTTAGATGAAACACAGTAACACAGGACACACACACCGTGCCCAGCACAGTCAGACCAGCAAAGGCTGAGTGGTTGGTAAGAGTGCTCTAATTCTGGGAGCGAGGCAAGAACACGGAGAGAGACTCTCTTTAATTCAAAGAGAGGACCTGATGTCAAAGGTAAAGAGGACAGAGAGAACCTCCTTAATACACCAGCTCTCAGCTCAGCCACGAGGTAGAGCTAAAAGCGTCTGAAGGAATTCAGAGACAAAACCCAAATCCAGATCAAAACCTCCGTACCAAAACCCAGTCAAAACACAAGGCACGCCTATTTCCATCTGTAATACTATTTGCGTCATCTGTAGTATTCTATACAATATGTCAACTTTTAGTCAAAAATTATGCAGCAAAGAAGCACAGAGAAAACTTTTTAAACACACACACATGAGAAGACTCCCCTGGTGGCACAGTGGATAAGAATCCACCTGCCCGTGCAGAAGACACGGATTCCATATCTAGTCTGGGAAGATTCCACAGACCTGACCTCCTCCACCACTTTGGGAATCCCAGAGCTTTTTATATCAAGGTAGGTAAAATGGACAGGGAGCAGGAAAAGAAGGAAAAAGTCTTCTAAAACCCCTCCTCTAAGACCAAAGTTTGCTCCCTGGATCCTGATGAAAAGTAAAGGTAAAGGTACAGAAGTTGGCAAAATTTGGATAAAAGCACATAAAATAGGCATACATAAATGGGCTTCAAATACGATGGTACAGCTCTTGTTAAAGTATATTGTGGGATAGACCAGGCATGTAAATTGCCAACTGGAGAAGGAAATGGCAAACCATTCCCATAACCTTGCCTGGAAAATCCCATGGACGGGGGAACCCAGTGGTCTACAGTGCATGGGGTCACAAGAGTCAGACATGACCGAGGGACTAAAGCTACCTACCTAACCTAAAGAAATAATAACTGAATGTACTAACCAATAGAGTTATCCGATTCATAAAAAATAATTAAAAACTGGGAACAAAAGTGGAAGGACTAAGAAAAATAGAGTAGTGATACTGCTTTGGTTTAATTTGTAAACTCAGAATGGTCTTTGTTGAATGCCTTATACAAACCTTTGAAGACATGATAAATTAATCTCTAACGTTATAGAACATGAGCGAGTGAGTGAAGTCGCTCAGTCGTGTCCGACTCTTTGTGACCCCATGAACTGTAGCCTACCAGGCTCCTCCGTCCATGGGATTTTCCAGGCAAGAGAACTGGAGAGGGTTGCCATTTCCTTCTCCAGAGGATCTTCCCAACCCAGGGTTCGAACCCGGGTCTCCCGCATTGTAGGCAGACGCTTTACTGTCTGAGCTACCAGGGAAGCCCCATTGTAGAACACAGGACTTTGTAAAATAAATTTCAGTTTAATCAAAAATCTTGTCACTGGCTTTAATATCTTTAGGTGACAAAACAGTTCTTTGGGAAACTAAAAACAACAGTCTTTGTCTTGCAAATGTCTAAAACCCAGAAATATAGACACAGGCCACAAAGACCTGAATTAGATCAAGAAGGCAAGACTTCAAAAGAAAGGGAATAAAAGTGGCAGTTTTAAATCCAAACCACTGAAAATGCTCCCTCAGCCAAACCTAAAATATAGTAAGCCTTAAACATCTGAGCAAGCAACCTTAGTGTATTGCAATTGATTGTAGTCAGTTTATACTGTAAGACCTGATTCTCAGCTAAGCTTTTAGGTGAAGCCACGCAATCTCTAGTTTGCCTGTTAATGTCCGTGTACACATTTTACATGAGCTATCTCTACTTCTAAAAAGTACTGGTCAGTTTCAGCTTCTTCAGCATCAGTGTTTGGGGCATAGACTTGCATCATTGTGATGTTGAATGGTTTGTGTTGGAAACGAACTGAGATCATTCTTGTTCATTTTTGAGATGGCACCCAAGCACTGCATTTAGGACTCTCGTGGACTATAAGGGCTACTCCATTTCTTCTAAGAGATTCTTGCCCACAGTAGTAGATATAATGCTCATCTGAATTAAATTCACCCATTCCAGTCCGTTTTAGTTCACTGATTCCTAACATGCAGACGTTCACTCTTGCCATCTCCTGTTTGACCACATCCAATTTGCCTTGATTCATGGACCTAACATTCCAGGCTCCTATGCAATATTGTTCTTACAGCATCGGACTTTACTTTCCCCACCAGTCACATCCACACTGAGCGTCCTTTCTGCTTAGGCCTGGCCACTTCATTCTTGGAGCTGTTAGTAATTGCCCCCTGCTCTTCCCCGGTAGCACAGTGGACTCCTTCCACCCTCGGGGTGGCGTCTTCCGGTGTCATGTCTTTTTGCTTTTTAATACTGTTCGTGGAGTTTTTGTGTTCTCACGGCAAGAACACTGGAGTGGTTTGCCATTCCCTCCTCCAGTGGACCACGTTCTGTCAAAACTCTTCACTGTGACCTGTCCACCTTGGCCACAGCGTGGCTCATAACTTCATTGACTTATGCAAACCCCATCACCACGACAAGGTATTGGCAATATTAAAGAAAGTGTTTGGTATCACCTGAGATGTCCTTTATTAAAAATATAATAATTTTTAAAAAATTATCACTGGTGTTTATGGTCACTGATCTATAAAATGCTAATGCAAAGACATTTCAGATTGCATGCTTTTGGCTTTTCTAAGAGTCAAGGTCTTCAGAGTTGTGGATTCTTATTTCAACATGTAGTTAAACATTGGGAATAATACAGAACATTCCAATGTGCAATAAGAAATAAAATGTATATTTTCAGTAAAGAAAATATAAAAAATATAATTACTTTTTATTTAAAAACAAGAAAGAATGAGCTGGTTGATTTTATTTGGATGAGAACTGAGAGACACGGTAGATAGAGGAAGTAATTAGAGATGTGGAAAGAAACCCTGAGGAAAAAGTTTTATGCATAGTCAGGATTAACTCAATTTAGATTAAAGTTAACTAAATAGATTTTGTTAAAAGAGCTAGTGCAGGACTGGAATTTGATTGATCTCTGTTAGCAGTGCTCCTTTTGATAACAGATTTTCTGAGGTTCTGTGCCCTTAAAAGATCTATATATTTTTTAATGGTTTTTGTGACTTTGGTTAAATGAACAGGTATTGTTTCAGTGACTTATGATCCTATTGTGTTTTAAAGCCTTTCTGATATTTCTAACAAACTTCCCAAATATAAAAATCAAACTAAAGTTCTTTTTGCCTCCAGCTGACACTGGGATGGATGCTTCAAAGAAACATCTCTGAGACAGCTCAGAGAGAAAAGGTAAACTAAGTTTATTTGGTATTTTTAATTCCAAGAACATTGTCAAGTGATTGAAAGTGAACTTTAGGTTGCAATATGTGAAAAAAATTTATATGAAACCCCTGCCATCTGATATGTCCTGATATAATGTTGCCAGTCACAATTCTAGTGATTATACCAAAATGTTATATATCGCAGAAATATCCAAGTTTCCTACTTGAATTGTACTCAAATCTTTAACCACGATATTTTGCATTTTGTCCTTTATAGACTCTCATAATTTTACATTGTTCTAACAACATGAAGATTTTCAAGAAGACTCATTGAAAAGAACTTTTAAACAAATGTGTTTCTGATAGCCTTCACACCACTGAATTGGGCAACAAATTATAAACTCTAAAGAAAACCTGATTACTTCATGCAGATCAACAGGAATCCATTACATGGCACTGAATGAACTGATCAATATGATTTATAACTTTGATTTTAGAAAGGGTACTAACTTGAATCTGCTTTCCAGTAAACCTGCTTCTCCTATGCTGTGACCACAGCAAGTTGGTAAAGTATGTGTTTGTAAACAAAGGTGTAACATTTCTCTCTTTCTCTCTGCCTGATCCTGCCAAGATTTGCCTTCTCCAGCTGGCTCGCCTGTGGACCTGACAGTTATTGCAACTGGATTACAACTAATTATACTAAAAATTTCTTTAATTTGCTCTTTGCTTCCAAACTGTTATGTCTCTGTCTCTCTGCTTCACTATGACTTTATAGATGTTACTAGCTACATTACTTTGATCAATTTTATAAGGTCGTTGTCTGTGACAGTGTGTAAGCAGACCTCCAAATGTAACGGTGACCAAGTGACTTGAAAAAGTTGATCAAAAAAATAGTTTTGAATGCCATCAATAATTATAATAGTGTAATTCTAGGTATGGGAAGAAGCAATAAGGGAAATATCTCCTGGATCCTAATAGGTTAGAAGATAGAAGATACAGAGAATCTATACTTATGTATCAAGGGATCTAATTCGAAAATTAACAACTGGAGTGACATATCAATGAGAAGTTTCGCCTGATCTGGGATGATCCTCCCAGCGCCATGGGACAAGAAAAATGGTAATGAAATGTCTCCCAAATATGGTCAAATTTCTTACATGGGGAGGGACTGTGAAATGAAATGTCTCCTCTCATATCAATAAACAAAAATGTAGCAGCCATCAGAAAATTTCAGCCTCCAAATGTTAATTTCTGAGCCTAGGGGGCCCCCAAGAGGGAGAGCAATACCTTGCATCTTCCTGGGCATAGAAGAGCACTGAATTCCTTACTGTGACATGTCTTTAATGTTCAGACCAGCTGACCCTCTGCTACAAACTTCTTATAACTGACTCCCTCCCCCACCTCCTCGGAGCAGCTCCTCAGAGCTACCTGAGATGCTGCATCCCACACCTGAAGTCCTAAAAATCCCCACCAAATAAAACCACTCTCTACTGTTAAGTTGTGACTTTTTTTTTTTTAGTCAACAGTTACAGCGATTTTGGAAGACTGTCGTTTTTCATGACATTAAACATATACCCACTCTCTGTGACCCAACAATTCCTAGGACTATACCCAAGAGAAATGAGTACAAATATCTTTACAAAAGACTTTTATGAGAATGTATCTTACAGAGATGGTAATAATAGCCCAAGGCAGAGAACAACCCAAATGTTCATCAAGAGTAGAATGGGTCAATAACTCATGAAAGTCATGCAATGCAGTGACAATGCGGCAAGACACGAAATCAGTGAAATGTGGCTACAGGCAACCACTGGAGTCTCACAATTAAAATTTTAGTGAAAGAAGTCAGACAGGAAAGAAAACCTACGACATGATTCCATGTATATATAAGTAAAAGTTCAACATCCAGCAAAATTAATCCCTGGTGGTAAACTCCAGGTAGAGGTAAGCTTTGTGGATGAGGGTAGGCTGAGGCCTAGGAGGAGGCTTGGGGGCTGCTGATAAGGACACCAAGCAGGATGCTGCTGGGTTTCTGGGCACGGAAGCCTTTCAAACAGCTGCTGATCAGAGCGCGGGGTGATGCAGAGACGAGTGAGGAGCCGCTAAGAAACAACAGTGCAGCCTCGGGCCAGACTGCTGGTTCCTCCTCAGGGGAGACACTTAACAGTACCTTTGAGCTCTTCTGCAGAACCAGAAACCCCAACAACAGAAGCTGTTAGCTACTTGATGAGTCATTCTTAATCCCAGAGAAGATCGCAGTTTGATGGCCGTGAGAACCAGAAATGGTCCTCAGGAGACCAGCCAAACTAAAGGCAGGCAGGCCCTGCACACTCCCGGATCCTTAGCAGCAAGCCCAACTTTGAACCCTTGCTGTGAGACTTCTCCCCAGATCCTCCTGGGTGGCACACACAGTTTTGAGAGGCACAAGTCCACTGTGTCCCCCTTTGCCTGGCAAAGCAATAAAGCTGTTCTATTTTCAGTTCTGTTATGTTCAGTCGCTCAGTCGTGTCCGACTCTTTGCGACCCCATGGACTGCAGCACGCCAGGCCTCCCTGTCCATCACCAACTCCCGGAGTTTACTCAAACTCATGTCCATCGAGTCGGTGATGCCATCCAACCATCTCATCCTCTGTCGTCCCCTTCTCCTCCTGCCTTCAATTTTTCCCAGCATCAGGGTCTTTTCCAATGAGTCAGTTCTTCACATCAGGTGGCCAAAGTATTGGAGTTTCAGCTTCAGCATCAGTCCTTCCAATGAACATTCAGGAGTGATTTCCTTTTAGGATGGACTGGTTGGATCTCCTTGCAATCCAAGAGACTCTCAAGAGTCTTCTCCAACAACACAGTTCAAAAGTTAGTTGGTTCTATTTTACTTCACTCAAAATCCTGTCTCTGAGATCTGATTCTGCAGAGAGGCTAAGTTTCTAATATCAATAATTTCTTGATCTGTGTAATAATTACCACATCGTGACAACTCCTTACACTGTACACTTAAGATTTGTGTATTTCCCTGCATATAGGATAGAATTCAATAGCATGTATATATTTAAAATAATAAAAATTAAATAGAGCAAAGTAAAGCATATTGAATTCCAAACTTGGGTAAAATTAATGACTGTAAGATTGGCGGTTCTGCTGTCAGTACAATCTGAATTTTTCCTGGAAACAGCATTCCGCAGTGGGTACGTGAGTGAGGCGGGGTCTCCATCAGCAGCCCTGTGGAGCTTCAAGTTCAGTCCGGGTGACAGGAGCCTCGGAGTGAGCGGCGCCCAGCGGGAGGCTTCCCTTTGCCCTTTTCTAGCGTTCCCTCCCTGCTGAGGAGGGAATTTTGTGTTCCCTCCCTGCTGAGAGGTCGCTGGTATTAACAACAAATAAACGGGCAGCTGTAGGCGACACAAACAGATGACTTCGGTAATCCCTTTGTGGCAAGCCATCTAATTTCTGATTCATTCTTGTCCTTTTTATTTCAGGAGAAGGCAGAGGGCACTGCCCAGAATCCCACCACTAATGGATACTGTTTGCTGTTTATCTGCCAATAATGGAGGGATCAGTTTCCTAGCGTGTATGGTGATTATAACTACACCTATGCTCCTCCGCACACATTTCTATGTGCATTATTTCACTTATCTTCACAATAATTATGACAAAGAGGGGGAAACATTATTATCTCCCTTTTAACCAAGAGGAAACCAAAGTTCACATAAATTTTGCAAAATTAACACTTTGTTTGAATTGGGTAAGGAAAGGTGAAGCTTTCTTTTTAAAACCAATGTGTATTATGGTAAAAGTCACATGATATAAAACATACTATTTTAACCATATTTGACTCTACAGTTTGGGGGCACTAAGGACATTCACATTTTTGTGCAATTCTCACCATCATCCATCTCCTGAATTTTTCACTTTCCTAAACTGAAACTCTGTCCCCATTAAACACTAACTCCCCAGCCCCCCAAGCCAACACCCACCTTGGCCCTGGTGTCTACAGATATATTTTCTGACACTATGAATTTGACTACTCTAGGTATCTCATGTAAATCAAGTCAAACAGTATTTGTTTGCACCTAATATATATTGAAATGTATCTTTAAGGTTAATTTAATGCGTGTCCTACAAACAGATGGTATGATTTCCTAAGTCAGAAAAAGAAAACAAATATCGTATATCGAGAATATATGAGAAAATATTGAGAAAAATACTACAGATGAACCTGTTTGCAGGGAAGCAGAGACAGACATAGAGAACCAACGTGTGGACGCCAAGAAGGTAAGGGTTGTGGGTGGGGTGGATCGGTAGACTGGGTCTGACATACGCACATACTGTGTATGGGATAGATAGTTCATGAGAACCGATTGTATGGCGCAGCGGGAAAGTGAAGCTTTAATATCAAGTTTGGGGACATTCATTAGAAAGGGCATACAAATGAAATAGAGTGATTAAGATAATCCTAAAATGCGTTCCCATCTAGAGCCCAACTCTTCTCAAATCATCATCATAATCCATATGTTCCTACCAGATATTTTCCTTGGGAACACAGATTTTCTTATATGCCCAGAAGTTGTCTTTCTAACTTCCTCTGTGCCTTACACATCTATTCTGCAAGTTTTAATGTTTACTCTTTCTTGTGTATGATAGGCAATACTATTAATAAAAAAAGTCACACATAATCAACCATGGATTTCTTCAAGAATCTCATAAAGCATTTGGTTGCAGCTTTGCAAGAAAATGTAGAATGGGTTTACCCTTCCAAAGGAAATATTTGCTTTGCAAGTAGCAAATTTATGCCCCACAGCTTTCTTCTGTTGCTTTTTTAGGTAGACGAGAACTTTTCACCTTTAAATCATAGTGAAATTGTAAAAAGACATAAACAGAGGGTTTTTCAGTAATGTCCACAGCTCAGTTGATGTCATAACAAATAACCAACTGTGATCAAGTTTTGGTCGTATACACAGGCAAGGATAACTATGTCATGATTGTAGTCTGGTTGACAACCATTTGAAGACACCTTAGATGGTGTGTCACATGACAACTTCAGAGGTATTCAGAGTGAATGAATGAAAAGATTCACATCTCATAGTAGATGAAATGTGATGTCACGTATCTAGTAATGCAGAATCAACTCAGCTCTACTATTCTGGTCTCCTTTCAATACACTGTATGCCTTATTCCAGTAAGGATGTTTATCTCCTTCCATTTCATCACTATAGTTAGAATTCTTTTAAAATTCTTATTGTTTATGTATTAATATTTCTTTATATTATAGATATATATATTTAACTCTTTGGACATGAGAATTTGGTGTTCCCTAAAATACATTATAAAATCTAAGAATTTTGATTATTTTAAGTCTTTGTGAAACCATGCAAGTCAGATTTGGGTCTTGAACTCATAATCTCTTCACTAAGATCACACACCTGGTCTCAGGACTCAATGAAGCTCAGGTTTTTTATGGCTCCTTGCAGGAAGAAATCAGTGAGACGCAAAGTGATAGTTACGTGGATTTATTCAGAGAGATATACATTCCATAGACAGAATGTGATCCCTCTCAAAAGGTGAGAATGGCCTTGGGAGAAACACATTCCATAGAAAGGAATATGGGCCATCTCAGAAGGCAAGAGCCTCCACAATACAATATGGCCAGTTTTCTTTTCTTGTTTTAATTTGAGGATAATTGCTTTATAATATTGTATTGGTTTCTGCCATTAAAAAGAAAAATAAACATGAATCAGTCATAATTATATATAAACTCTTCCCTTTTGAGCTTCCCTCCCTTCTCCAATCCCAGCCTTCTAGGTCATCAGAAAAAGAAAAACAAACATCGTATATTAAGTATTAAATATGAAATCCAGAAAAGTAGTACTAATGAACCTATTTACAGGGAAGAAATGGAGATATAGATGTTGCATGGTTAGTCTTTTTCAGCTGGGTAATTTCATAGGCTAACAAGTGGGGTTTATTCCAACTATGTTGGAAAAGGGGTGAAGATTTCCAAGAATGGGGCCACTGCCCACTTTTCAGCCTTTTATGGTCAGCCTTAGAACAGTCATGGTGCTGCTAGTGTGTTATTTAGCAGTTAATGTGTGCAATGAACATACAATGAGACTCAGGATCCACTGAAAGTCAAACCCTCTGCTTTCTTGGACCTAGTTGATTCTAGCCAGTTTTTTTGTCATGTCCTTGGGGTATGTTAGTCTTCTAAAGGTTGTGTCCTGCCCCCTTCCCTCCTGTTTCAGTTGGACATGATTACTTGGTGTTCCTTAAAATATATTTTAGCATCTAAGGATTTTAATATTTTTTGAATAAAATAAGATTTGAATAAATTGAGATGAACGTCCAATACAATAGATGCTGCACTTTCCCTCACCATAACCTGGTGTCACCAGCTGACTCAGAGGACGGCAGACTAAGGCCTTAAAATAACCATCTTACCTGGGTCTGGACGCCAGGCTCTTTTATAGAACAGAGATTGAGGGGAAGGGAGGAAACAAAGTAGAAAGGCCATTAATCTTGGAAATATCTCCTAGAATGGCAAGTCTCGGGCAGGGGATGTGTAACTTCTTCCTTCCTGCCATCTATAGGTAGACAGGGTTCTGAACAAAGGCACTTTAACACTGAGGTAGACGGGCAGGTTTCTCTAAGGCAAGCCTTTATGCATGATCAGAATGGCGAAAGCAACAGAAAGCAAGTCAAAGAAACAGTTCCAACGAGGAGTCAGAAATGAGGTTTCCCTCCAATACACAGAGGTGGAGCGGGGCAGGATAACATCAGGAAACTCTGCCATGAGGAAGGGCAAAGATGGGGGACAGAGAGCCGGCACTGGCTGATGGCAACTCTGCAATCCGGCCCCACTTACCCCTGGATGCACATTTATTGGGCCCTAACTCAGCAATCAGGGAGGGAATCCCTTGACCAGTGTTTCTCAGGGCTTTCCTGTTCAGTCTGTTTTCTGCCCCTTGAAGTCTGGGAGACTAAGGATTATTATGCTTTGAATAATCACAAATATTTTTGTATCAAACTCTTGATTTTTATAAAACTCTAAAACAGTGAACACTTTTGCTCTTTGTTTGCTCACAGTCACATCGTGCCGTAAACCACTGCTCTCAGATTCCTTAAGTTTTATTGCTTTCTCACCCCTATCTTACCTCCATAACTGCCAGCTTATGAGTAAAATGAGGGCGTCCCCAGTGGCTCAGCTGGTAAAGAATCTTCTGGCAATGCAGGAGACCTGGGTTTGATCCCTGGGTTGGGAAGATCCCCTGCAGAAGGGAACGAATACCCACTCCAGTATTGTGACGTGGACAATCCCATGGATTCAGAAGGACTGATGCTGAAGCTGAAACTCCAATACTATGGCCACCTGATGTGAAGAACTGACTCATTGGAAAAGACCCTGATGCTGGGAAAGATTGAAGGCAGGAGGAGAAGGGGATGACAGAGGATGAGATGGTTGGATGGCATCACCAACTTGATGACATGAGTTTGAGCAAGCTCCAGGAGTTGGTGATGGACAGGGAGGCCTGGTCTGCTGCAGTCCATGGGGTCGCAAACTGTCAGACAAGACTGAGTGACTTTCACTTTCATACCTTTATCTAGCTCCTCTGGCTTGACTTAAAAGTGAGTACCTTTCTGATCATTGTGCTGACTTATTTTAACTGGCTGCCCGTGTTAAATTTATTGAAAACAGCCTTCTTAAATGATGTATTTTATGCACTGGTGTCTAGAATCAGTCACCATTTGAATCCTAACAACGTCTTGAATTTCTGCACTCTATTTCTTTTCATTTCCACTTACATCTCTGCCTTTTCTTTTTTAAAAGAAAACCTCAATACTTTCTTGAAATTAGTTGCCAAAGGTAATCAACAGCACACCCTCTGTCACTAGACTTTACCAGGTGTTTTGCCCTGGGATAGCATGGACCCACATCTTTCTAGGCTCAGTTCAGTTCAATCCAGGCACTCAGTCGTGTCTGACTCTTTGCGACCCCATGAACTGCAGCACACCAGGCCTCCTTGTCCATCACCAACTCCTGGAGTCCACCCAAACCCATGTCCATTGAGTCAGTGATGCCATCGAACCATCTCATCCTCTGTCATCCCCTTCTCCTCCTGCCCTCAATCTTTCCCAGCATCAGGGTCTTTTCCAATGAGTCAGCTCTTTGCATCAGGTGGCCAAAGTATTAGCGTTTCAGCTTCAGCATCAGTCCTTCCAATGAACATCCAGGACTGATTTTCGTTAGGATGGACTGGTTGGATCTCCTTGCAGTCCAAGAGACTCTCAAGAGTCTTCTCCAACACCACAGTTCAAAAGCATCAATTCTTTGGTGCTCGGCTTTCTTTATAGTCCAACTCTCACATCCATACATGACCACTGGAAAAACCATAGCCTTGACCAGACAGACCTTTATTGGCAAAGCAATGTCTCTGTTTTTTAATATGCTATCTAGGTTGGTCATAACTTTTCTTCCAAGGAGTAAGCGTCTTTTGATTTCATGGTGCCAATCACCATCTGTAGTGATTTTGGAGCCCCAAAAAATAAAGTCTGCCACTGTTTCCACTGTCTTCCCATCTATTTCCCATGAAGTGATGGGACCAGATGCCGTGATCTTATTTTTCTGAATGTTAAGCTTTAAGCCAACTTTTTCACTCTCCTCTTTCACTTTCATCAAGAGGCTCTTTAGTTCTTCTTCACTTTCTGCCATAAGGGTGGTGTCGTCTGCATGTCTGAGGTTATTGATATTTCTCCCGGCAATCTTGATTCCAGCTTGTGCTTCCTCCAGCCCAGCTTTCTCATGATGTACTCTACATATAAGTTAAATAAGCAGGGTGACAATATACAACCTTGACGTACTCATTTTCCTATTTGGAACCAGTCTGTTGTTCCATGTCCAGTTCTAACTGTTGCTTCCTGACCTGCATACAGGTTTCTCAAGAGGCAGATAAGGTGGTCTGGTATTCCCATCTCTTTCATAATTTTCCACAGTTTATTGTGATCCACACAGTCAAAGGCTTTGGCATAGTCAATTAAGCAGACATAGACGTTTTTCTGGAACTCTCTTGCTTTTTCGATGATCCAGTGGATGTTTGCAATTTGATCTCTGGTTCCTCTGCCTTTTCTAAAACCAGCTTGAACATCTGGAAGCTAAAGTTTCACATATTGCTGAAGCCTGGCTTGGAGAATTTTGAGCATTACTTTATTAGCGTCAACTACACCACTGTGTTAAAAGTACCTTTTTCCCTTTGTTTACTTATTGAAATATGTATTCAAATTGTCATTACCACAGTTTTTATGAGAGTGGAACCATTATCCACATTAATTATGCAGAAAGAGGTCAATTAATAAATCAAATTGTGCTTTTGAATTTTGTAAATTCATAATGCACAAAGCCCTCAAAATTTTGGTTTGTTTAAAGTATGTCTTAGGAAGCAATCAAATAAAGTTGAAATTTTGTAAGTTTCATTTTCATGATTAACCTTGACTACCTAATTTTTAATATACTTTCTGGTTTTTCCTTAATGCAATTGATGTGATTGAATACAATGTATCCTTTAAATATAATAACACAGTATACGTTATTTTTTAAAAGATACTAAACCTTTATAAGGATCCAATCCTTAGGAAAAATAGGGAATAGAGGTGATTTTCGCTCCTCTCCCAGATTCTTCCACATGTGCTTAAATAAGTGTTTGAAAGCAATTAAAGCTGCTAGATGCTCCTGTTTTGGTGCCTTTGGCAGAAAGAATGAGTAAGCTTAGAAAGTGCTATCTAGGGAAGTGTTTGTTGAAACTTGAACTTGATGTAAAGAAGCTGGGGCGTGGGCTTGTTGGTCGATAAAAATACTCCTCATTTCCAAAATTCAAATAAAGCTACACTTCTGGATAACACTTCAGAAATAGCACGTGGAGTGAAGCCTGGTCAGGGCGGGCTTGGGTTCATTCATTCCCTCCCTCACTCACTCATCGTGGGGGTAACCACAGTCTCTACGTGTCCTGAGTCACTTTATGAATCATTTCTAGTCTGAATCATTTCATGCACTAAGCACAGCTGTGATATTGATACTGATGATTTTTTTCTTTTAAACTGTTAAAATATATTAAATTTTGCAAAGGCAGGTTTTGCTTGCATGAGGTTTCCTGGTTGCATACCTGTGCGTCACCGAAGGATAGCAGTACTCTTTAGGAACCGCTGGGTTCAGGGGCAGAGTTGAGACTGTGTGAATCCTGTGGGGGAAGCCAGATCCCATACAGAAGAAAATCAGCTGAAATGGCGACGCCGATTCTCCATACAACTAAGAAGAGACATCCTCACAACTGTTGGAATTAAGTACTATGGTTTTTTTGATACCATCGAGAAAAACACAGTTGGACCTTACCATCTGTTGAGAAAACACAAATAAACATGCTTCCTGGCAAACAACTGACAGATAACTCGGTAGTCACCTGAACAGTCATGCCCTGTGTAACCTGATGCACGAACTTGCCTCCAGCACATGCACGCCACTGTTTAAAAAAAAAGAAGCCAAGTCTCGTGTCTGCATCAGGTGCAGGGCCTCTGAGTTCCCTGAACTTTCGCTAAGCTAAGTAATACCTCCTGAGCTTTGCTGGTGGCCCAGATGGAAAAGAATCTGCCAGTAATGCAGGAGATCTGGGTTCAATTCAAGAAGGGAATGGCAACCCACTCCAGTATTCCTGCCTGGAAAATCCCATGGATGGAGGATCCTGGTAGGCTACAGTCCTTGGGGTTGCAAAGAGTCGGACACGACTGAGCGACTTCACTTTTACTTTTCAATGTGCATTTAAAAGTTATCGAACTTTTTGTTTGTATTAAAACGCATGTGATGGGCATTATAGATTTTACTGAACTTTCCATCTATTTTCTCTCAGATCAGCAATTTAAAATGAAATTATTCCTCAAAGTAGACTGGAATTTTTTTTCTAACATTTGGTAGAATATAAAATATTCTCAAAGTGCTGTACCTTCTCAATTCCCATGATACCTACTATGGCATATCTGGGTCTTCATATTCCCTGAGGCAGAGACTGTATGCACTCTGCATCTACAAACAGTCCCTATAACTATTTGTCATCCTTTACATAATCTACATTTATTAGGCAACAGATGTGCATTGTGGTCAGTACTTTGCTAACCAGTAAGGAACCCAAAGAGCAAGACTGACAGATAAAAAGTCAAGGCTGAATCACAAGTTTTACAATAATGACAGACAGTTTCATAAACTGCTATTGTGGGTACTTTTTCAACTCACTTGTTTTGTTACAGTCTCTGCTTCAACTTTTCTTCTTGAGTTCTGCTAACTTCAAGGCAGCCTGGATGCATATTCCCAGGAGAAGAGCCAGAAGTAGCAACCACAACTTTGAAAATTTAAAAAAATCCCTTTATTAAAAAAAAAATAGTTGCACTTTAACATGAAAATAGTTTATAAAAGATGTTCCTTGTTTATCCTATGGCTTTAGAAATAACTTTACCCCATACCATGAATCATCAGAGGCACGTATACTCCAGCTTGAGAAGCTTTAAAGGTGATCTACAAAAGGAGAACTGCATGAATATTTTATCAGAAGAGTTAGAACTCAAAAGAGGAGGAAGTTAATCTTCCATAGCTACATTAGGACTGGAGCATCAAGGGTACCCCCTTAACAGTTTGGGGGGGCGGGGGCGGGAAATATATTGATCCAAGAAAGAGCAGAGGTACAAAGGAAAAGTCACAAGGACACTCTGCTGGGACCATTTAGATTTAAGTGTCCTCTTTTGAGTTTATATTCTGACCTTGGGAAAGTCTCAGCCTTTCTTAGTGTACTATTCTTCCTCTGCTAGAATAATTGTACCATCTCTACCATCTTCTATAGTTTTTCCATCCTATGATTTAAAAATGCCCTGAATTTCTTGTCACTTTACAGCACTCCACTTTGAATTAATGAACACAGTAGAGTGGCAAAGATCCCTAAGTGCCGAGCTCGCCACCAAAAATAGCTTCAGTAATGTAATTTTAAAATGTTTCGACTGCCTGCAACTTTGAGGCTGCCACAAAAGGAAGAAACAAACCTTTATTGAGCTACTACAATGTGCCAGTCATCGCATACTCCACAATAGGAAAGAAATGGCTGAACTTTGCTCCTTACAATCTATTTAGAACCAAGGTGGAATTACAGAAGAAACATTCCAAAACTGGGTAACAGCAATGGAAAAAAACCAAATCTTGAAATTTAAAGTGATAGCAAACATGAGAAAGAATTAATGTTAGAAGTCTTTTGGAGAAGGTGAATTTTTCACCTGAATTTTGGGGAAAATGATAACTAAGTAATAAAAAGAAGGAAGGGAAAGGAGATGTTGGAAAAGTAAAAAAGTGCACTTGAATTTGCAGCATAAGAATTTTTAATTAAGTAGTAGGATGAAGAAATTGGCAACATGGAGGCCACAGTTTAGCTCCTTAAGTGAGTCCACATGGAGTAAATAACACTCTCTAGTCAGAGGACATGGAGAAGGCAATGGCACCCCGCTCCAGTACTCTTGCCTAGAAAATCCCATGGACGGAGGAGCCTGGTGGGCTGCAATCCACGGGGTCCTAGGAGTCAGACACGACCTGAGCGACTTCACTTTCCCTTTTCACCTTCACGCATTGGAGAAGGAAATGGCAACCCACTCCAGTGATGTTGCCCGGAGAATCCCAGGGACGGGGAGCTTGGTGGGCTGCTGTCTATGGGGTCGCACAGAGTCGGACACAACTGAAGCGACTCGGCAGTCAGAGGACGTAAATCTATATTGAAAATCTACAAAAAAACCATAAGTTCAAGCCAAGGACCAGAAAAGCTACAAAGCATCCAAAGTACAACACCAGCTCCTAAGATATCTCTGATTTAGCAGAAGACTCAAAGCACCCAGACCTTGAAAGGTAAGAAAACTAAACTTTACAAGAAATCAAGACATCAAAAGAAGACCTGTCTTGATATTTCATGAGACATTTCCAAATGAAGACTTTGAGTACTGAGACCACAACTCAGAAAAGAGAGAGATCACTGAGCCAGCACCATGAGATTAAAAAAGAAGTGGAGAGCGTGAAGTCTGGCCACCAGGAGCTTATAATTTCCAAGCGGCTACTTCACCAACACTTAGAACGGCTCCGCCCCTCCCTTCCCCTCAGTTCCCTTGCATTCCTATTTTCTGTTGACTGAGTGATGACGGCATTGCCATTTACATCAGCAGTGGGCACCTATTCTCATCCTCTGCTAAAACACTGGGTTTAAAAACATACAAAGGAGCAGCAGGAGACTTGAAAAAGACCAGCTTTATATACATGTATAATTTTTTTTCTTTTTTCTTCTGTGAAAGTCTAAAAACGGAAATCAGAATAGAATCTGGGGAAGAGAAGGAGGGTGTAAGAGTCACTATTTTCATCTTTAATGCTCTAGGCAAGCCTGAATTGTCTTTATCTGTATGTGAGCAAAGGGATACAGTGTTTCTTTCAAGTTCCCAGGGGCAGCAAGGATCATTGCCAGGGCTGGATTTTCAAGTGGAGAAAGATGATTCCTAAGCTTATTTTGAAGCTGTCTACCTGAGCATGGTTGTATTATTTATGCAGGAAGGAAACTTGGAGATCCGAAGCTATTCTTTCTTCTTTTTCTCTCTATGTGAATCCCAAAGGTATGAAATGTTGTGTTCAAAATCACAAACTAGATGAAGATTAGCTTTGGGTGGCACTTGAGTTTTCAGTGCTTAATACTTTGCTATTTCAATTAAACCACGTGACAGATTTTTTTCCTTGAAATTTATTTCTAATTATTTTACAATATTGTAGTGGTTTTGCCATACATTGACATGAATCTGCCATAGGTGTACATGTGTTCCCCATTCTGCCTCCAATTAAAATAAATAAATGTATATTAAAAAATTATTTCTAGGCAAGATTTTGATCTCACCCAAATGACTGATGTTTACAATCAACAGGTCTTGGTTTGGCCTTGACTTAAGACAGAGTATAATGCTCAGATGAATATACCATATTTATTGCCTGCCAAATTGTCCCTTCCTTTACTTGAATTCTGATTTTTAATGTTTATTTTTCAGTGTAATTTGGACTTTATCATAAAATAGTGGATATAGAAAATCTGGAAAATATGTCAGACTAGAAAGAAAAAAGTTTTATCTTATCACTCCTGTTAACTATATTTGAAGAACATTTCTGTATATGTTTTAACTATTAGTATAAATGGCCTTGAAATAGTTTAAGAAGTAGGAACAGCTTCCTTTATGAATACATTTCAGTTCAGTTCAGCCCAGTTGTGTCTGACCCTCTGTGACCCCATGGACTGCAGCACGCCAGGTCTCCCTGTCCATCACCAACTCCTGGAGCTTACTCAAACTCACTTCCACGGAGTTGGTGATGCCATCCAACCATCTCATCCTCTGTCATCCCCTTCTTCTCCTGCCCTTAATCTTTCCCAGCTTCAGGGTCTTTCACATCAGATGGCCAAAGTATTGGAGCTTCAGCTTCAACATCAGTCCTTCCAATGAACACCCAGCACTGATCTCCTTTAGGATGGACTGGTTGGATCTCCCTGCAGTCCAAGGGACTCTCAAGAGTCTTCTCCAACATCACAGTTCACAAGCATCCATTTGAGAGAGAGGATAGGATGGCGGAGGAGCGGGTGGATGTGGAGGACATCTCTCTCCGTGGATACATCAGGAACACACCTTCAAACACAGAACTGCAGGCAGCAGCAGCTGACAGCAGACAGAAGTCCCTGACTGGGAAAAAGAAAATAAGGTACCACACAAAACTCAGTTGGATGAAGGAGCTAGGGTGGAAAAAAGGAATATTTCTAGGAATACAACTGCCCTCAGCAGGTGGGGGAACTGAAGCAGGGGTCTGATCCCCACATCAGGGCAATTGTCTGAGTCAGAGGAGAAACATTTAAGGCTGAGAGTGAAACAGCTCATCTGTGGCCGCCTAAATGGAAGGAGAATCAGACAGTCCTTGCAGCAGCCATACAGACCCTGGACAGGAATGCAGGTCCCCTAGAAGGGGCAGCAGCTGGGAGTTGGAGTTTAGGGACTGTGGAGCAGGCCCAGGGTGAGGGCTATGGAAAAAGGCTGGCCAAACAGGCCTTCAGATCCCCAGCTACAAGAAGCTCGAAAAAAGACTCTGATAGGGACATAACTCCTGTGGCGGAGGCAGTCCATGTCCCTGCAAGCCAAGCAGCTGGGCCACCTTCACGTTCAACCCTCAAGGGGCAGGGCGGCCACAGGCAGAAGAAGTCTTCGTCTGGGCACGCAGGGCCCCTTCGGTCGTGTCCAGCTCTCTGTGACCCTGTGGACTGTGGCCTGCCAGGCTTCTCTGTCAGCGAGGGGGTTCTCCAGGCAAGAACACTGGAGCATATTGACCAATACTGTTGCCATACCCTTCAAGGACACTACATTTCCTGCTGCCCTAGCTGCCAACTCCCCTGAGTACCTGGTGCTGCCACAACCCCTGTGACCCAGGCAGCTGCCCCACCTCCACGCCTGGCCCTCACTGGGGCAGACCCGAGTCCTCCAGGGCAGCCTCAGGAGCAAACCCCAGTGGACGACCCACATGCAGAGGTGGAAATAAAACCACAACTGAAACCGGGGGGCAGTGTGACTGAAAAGAAGAGGCAGAGAAATACTACACAAATGAAGGAACAAAGTAGAAACACAGAAGTCCAAGTAAATGAAGAGGAAACAGACAAACTCCCTGAAAAATAATTCAGAATAATGATAGTAAAGATGATCAAAGACCTTGAAAACAAAATGGAGAAAATGTAAGAATCAGTTAATAAAGACCTAGAAGAATTAAAGAATAAACATATAGAGACAAACAACACAATTACTGAAATTAAAAATACTCTAGAAGGAATCAATAGCAGAATAGCTGAAGCAGAAGAACAAATCAGTGAGCTGGAAGATAAACTGGTGGAAGTAACTTCTGAAGAGCAGAATAAAGTAAAAAGAATGAAAAGAACTGAGGACAGTCTCAGAGACCTCTGGGATAATATAAAACACACCAAAATTTGAATTATAGGGCTTCCCAGAAGAAGAAGAGAAAAAGAAATGGTGTAAGAACATTTTTGAAGAGATTATAGTTTTAAATTTCCTTAACATGGAAAAGGATATAGTTGATCAAGTTCAAGAGGCACAAGAAGTCCCAAACAAGATAAACCCAAGGAAAAACATGCCAAGACACATACTAACCAAACTAACAAAGACTAAACACAAAGAAAGAATATTAAAAACAGCAAGGGAGAAGCAACAAGTAACATACAAGCGAAACCCCATACACTTAACAGCTGATCTTTCAGCAGAAACTCTGCAGGCCAGAAGGGAATGGCAGGATATATTTAAAGTACTGATAAGGAAAAGCCTATAACCAAGATTACTGTACCCAGCAAGGATCTCATTCAAATTTATGGAGAAATCAAAACTTTTTCAGACAAGCTAAAGTTAAGAGAATTCAATACCACCAAACCAGCTTTATAACAACTTTATATAGTCACAGCTTTATATAGTCAAGAAATACAAGAGAAGAAGAAAGATCTATGAAAGCAACCCCAAATAATTAATAAAATGGCAATAGGAACATACATACCAATAATTACTTTAAATGTAAATGGATTAAATGCTCCAACCAAAAGACAGACTGGAGAATGGATATAAAACCAAGACCCACATATATGCTGTCTACAAGAAACCAAATAAAGACCTAAAGACACATATAGCCTGAAAGTGAGAGGATGGAAAAATATATTCCTTGCAAATGGGAAGCAAAAGAAAGCTGGAGTAGCGTCCTCATATCAGACAAAACAGACCTTAAAATAAAAAATATTATAAGAGATAAGGAAGGACACTACATAATGATCAAGAGATCAATCCAAGAGGAAGACATAACAATTGTAAACATCTATGCACCCAAATAGGAGCACCTCAATACATAAGACAAACACTAACAGACATAAAAGGAGAAACTGACAGTAACACAATAATAGTAGGAGACTTTAACACCCCACTCACACCAATGGACAGATCATCAAAACAGAAAATTAATAAGGAAACACAAGTCTCAAATGATACATTAGATGAGATGGGTCTCATTTATATCTTCAGGGCATTCCACCCAATGCAGAAGAATACACCTTCTCTTCAAGTGCACATGGAACATTCTCCAGGATAGACCACATCTTGGGTTGCAAATCAAACCTCAGTAAGTTTAAGAAAATTGAAATCATATTAAGCATCTTCTCCAACCACAACACTGTGAGACTAGATATCAATTACAAGAAAAGAAAATGTAAGATACACTCACACATGGAGACTAAACAACACGTTTCTAAATAACCAGCAGATTCCTGAGGAAATCAAAAGGGAAATCAAAAAATTTCTAGAAACAAATGACAGTGAAAACACGACAACTCAAAACCCATGGGATGCAGCAAAAGCAGTTCTAAGAGGGAAGTTTAAAGCAATACAATCCTACCTCAAGAAACAAGAAAAACATCTAATAGACAACCTAATTTTATACCTAAAACAACTGTAAAAAGAACAACAAAAAACTAAAATTAATAGAAGGAAAGATATGATAAAGATCTGAGCAAAAATAAATTAAAAAGAAATGAAAGAAACAATAGTAAGGATTAATAAAACTAAAAGCTGGTTCTCTGAGAAGATAAACAAAATTGACAAACGTTTAGCCAGACTCATCAAGAAGAAAAGAGAGAAGAATCAAATCAACAAAATTAGAAATAAAAAAAGGAGAGGTTACAACAGACAATGCAGAAATACAAAGGATTATAAGAGACTATTATGAACAATGGCAATAAAATAGATAACTTGGAAGAAATGGACAGATTCTTAGAAAAATTCAATCTTCCAAGACTGAACCAGAGAGAAATAGAAATTATGAACAAGCACTGAAATTGAAGCTGTGATCAAAAATTCTCCCCAAAACAAAAGCCCAGGGCTAGATGGCTTCACGGGAGAATTCTATCAAACATCTAGAGAAGCGCTAATGCTTATCCTTCTAAAACTCTTTAAAAAAACTGCAGAGGAAGGAACACTTCCAAACTCATTCTATGAGGCTATCATCACCCTGATACCAAAACCAGACAAAGACAACACAAAAAAAGAAAAATACAGGCCAATATCACTGGTGAATATAGACGCAAAAATCCTCAACAAAATTTTAGCAAATAGAATTCAGCAACATATCAAAAAGCTCAAACACCATGATCAAGTTGGGTTCATTCCAGGAATGCAAGGATTCTTCAATATATGCAAATCAATCAATGTGATACACCATATTAACAAACTGAAAGATAGAAAACCATTTGATAATCTAAATAGATGCAGAAAAGGCCTTTGACAAAATTCAGCCCCCATTTATGATTAAAACTCTTCAAAAAATGGTCATAGAAGGAACCTATCTCAACATAGTAAAGGCCATATATGATAAGCCTACAGCAAACATTATTCTCAATGGTGAAAAACTGAAAGCATTCCCCCTAAGACCAGGAACAAGACAAGGGTGTCCACTCTCACCACTATTAATCAACATAGTTCTGGAAGTCCTAGCTACAGCAATCATAGAAGACAAAGAAATAAAAGGAATCCAGATTGGAAAAGAAGAAATAAAGCATTCCCTATTTGCAGATGACATGATACTGTATATGGAAAACCCTAAAGATAGTATCAGAAAATTACTAGAGCTAATCAGTGAATTTAGGAAAGTTGCAAGATACAAAATCAGTATAGAGAAATCACTTGCATTTCTATATACTAACAATGAAAAATCAAAGAGAGCAACTAAGGAATCAGCCCCATTCACCATTGCAGCAAAAATATCTAGGAATAAACTTACCTAAGGAGACAAAATAACTACACACAGAAAATAATAAGACACTAATGAAATAAATCAAAGATGACATAAACAGATGGAGAGATACTCCATGTTCCAGGGTAGAAAGAACCAATATTGTGAAAATGACTACACTACCAAATGCAATCTACAGATTCAACACAATCCCTATCAAATTAACAATGGCATTTTTCACAGAACCAAAACAAAAAATTTTACAACTCATATAGCAACACAAAAGACCCCAAATAGCCAAAGCAGTCTTGAGAAAGAAGAATGGAGCTGGAGGAACCCACCTTCCTGACTTCAGGTTATACCACAAAGCCACAGTCATCGAGACAGTATGGTACTGGCACAGAAACAGAAACACAGTCCAATGGAACAAGATAGAAAGTCCAGAAATAAACCTACGCACCTATAGGTACCTTATTTTTTACAAAGGAGGCAAGAATATACAATGGGGCAAAGACAGCCTCTTCAATAAATGGTGCTGGGAAAACTGGACATCTGCATGTAAAAGAATGAAATTAGAACAATTCTTAACACCATACAAAAAGGTAAAGTCAAAATGGATTAAAGACCTAAATACAAGACCAGTAACTATAAAACTCTTAGAAGAAAACATAGGCAGAACACTAGATGACATAAATCAAAGCAAGATCCTCAATGATCCACCTCCTAGAGTAATGGAAATAAAACAAAAGTAAATAAGTGGGACCTGAGTAAACTTAAAAGCTTTTGCACAGCAAAGGAAACCATTAGCCAGGTGAAAAGACAACCCTCTGAATGGTGGAAAATAATAGCAAATGAAACCACTGGCAAAGGATTAATTTCCAAAATGTACAAGCAACTCATACAACTCAATACCAGAAAAACAAACAACCCAATCAAAAAGTGGGAAAAAGACCTAAGCAGACATTTCTCCAAAGACACACAGATGGCTAACAAACACATGAAAAGATGCTCAACACCGCTCATTATTAGAGAAATGCAAATCAAAACTACAATGAGACATCACCTCACACTAGTCAGAATGGCCATTATCAAAAAGTCTGCAAACAGTAAATTCTGAAGAGGGTGTGGAGGGAAGGGAATGCTCTTGCATTGTTGGTGGGAATATAAATTGATACAGCCACTATGGAAGACAGTATGGAGATTCCTTAAAAAACTAGGAATAAAACCACCATATGACCCAGCAATTCTACTCTTAGGCATATGCCCTGAGGAAATCAAAATTGAAAAAGACACATGTATCCCATTGCTCACTGAAGCACTGTTTACAATAGCTAGAGCATTGAAGCAACCTAGATGTCCATTGACAGATGAATGGATAAAGAAGCTGTGGTACATATGCACAATGGAATATTATTCAGTCATAAAAGGAATGCATTTAAGTCAGTCCTAATGAGGTGGATGAATCTAGAGCCTATTATACAGAGTGAAGTAAATCAGAAATAGAAAGATAAATATCATATTCTAAACATATACATGGAATCTAGAAAAATGGTACTGAAGAATTTATTTACAGGGCAGCAATGGGGAAACAGACATCGAGAATAGACTTATGGACATGGGGAGAAGGGAGGAGGGGTGAAATGACTGGAGAGAGTAACATGGAAGCTTACATTACCACATGTAAAATAGATAGCCAACGGGAATTTGCTGTATGGCTCAGGAAACTCAAACAGGGGCTCTGGGTCAACCTAAAGGGGTGGGATGGAGAGGGAGATGGGAGGGAGCTTCAAAAAGGAGGGGATAAATGTATACTGACAGCTGATTCATGTTGAGGTTTGACAAAAAACAGAAAAATTCTGTAAAGCAGTTATCCTTCAAAAAAAATAATAAATTTTTTTTTTAATGCATCAATACTTTGGTGCTCAGCTTTCTTTATAGTCCAACTCTCATATCCATACATGACTACTGGAAAAAACACCTACTGACTAGGAAGTTCATCTTTCAGTGTCCCATCTTTTTGCCTTTTCATACTGCTCATGGGGCTCTCAAGGCAAGAATACTGAAGTGGCTTGCCATTCCCGTCTCCAGTGGACCACGTTTTGTCGGAACTCTCCACCATGACTTGTCTGTCTTGGGTGGTCCTGCATGGCATGGCTCAGAGTGTCATTGAGTTAGACAAGGCTGTGGTCCACAGTTTGATTAGTTTTCTGTGATTTTGGTTTTCATTCTGTTGGTATTATTATATCTGTTGGTGTTCATTCATTTTGGTATCCATTCTCTGATGGATAGAGATAAGAGGCTTATGGAAGCCTCCTGATGGGAGGGACTGACTGTGGGGGAAACTGGGTCTTGTTCTGAAGGGCAGGGCTGTAAATCTTTAATCCAATTTTTCTCTTGATGAGTGGGGCTCTGTTCCCTCCCTGCTGTTAGACCTGAGACAAACTATGGTGGAGGTGTTGAAGATACGGGGACCTCCTTCAAAAGGAGGAGCACCTCCAACCCTGCAGCAGGCCATGGCTTATTTTATTAAATAAATAGGTTTATCAAATGAATAATCTTATTTTATTAAATAAGAATAACACCACCTTACACTTCATGAATATCCACCCGTGTGTTAATACAGATAATTCCTTTAGTATAATAGGCATCCAACAAGCGGAACCCTCCTTTTTAAAAATCCACATGTCATAGAGAGATGGAGATCCTAATGCAGGACAGCACTATCTTGAATTCCTAGTGAGTGGTTATGGATTTAAGGAATATTCTATAAGTTTAAATTTCTGTGACTTAAGGAATATACATTATTATTAAGTACTTGTTCAATAATTTGAACAGAGAAGTTTGGATCACCTAACAAGCCCTCCCTTCATTTCTTGTATGTAAACGAGCAATCCAAAAAAATTATGGAAAGCGCTCAGAATATTCTTTGAAGTTCAAATTCCTGTGATTTGTAGATCAGTAAATCAAAAGTGAACGCCCACATCCAGATCCTGCTTTCAGGATATCAATCAGCAAGGGAAAGTACGAGAGATATTGTAATGAAAGTCCTGAAGTTAATGTTGATTCTTGCTTCAAGGGAGGGCCTGCTTTAGAAAAACTTCACTCATCCATTCATTTATTCTTCATTCATTAAACATTTAAAAATACATCATCTGCGCCGAATAGCCTTAAATAAAAGATTGTATAAGCTAATCCCCTTAAGATAAACTTTAAAGAGCTTAGTGTCAGGTATAAGAGACAGAGGGATTAAACTGACAGATATCAAACCATGTAATAGTGAAAAGATTAAAATAATAATTAGGATCACTAACTTGTCTGCTTTCAACAGATATTTCTGTGTCTATGATGTGCAGGAGCCCATGTTAGTCACTGGGAATACAGTGGTGAACAGACAGTGAATACTGTCCTAATCACCTTTTTAGGGTGTCTCATTTACCTGTCACAATTGCCCTGTGAAATGTACATTATTATCATTCCCATGATACTCAGAAAAGATAAATAAGTGACCCAGAAATACACAGGTAATACTAGGTCAGGTCGTATTCAACAACTGATGTATAGCTGTTATGACATCTAGCAGCTCCCTTTTAAGTGGCATCCAAATTCAGCTGGAGTAGAAAGGAGGTTTGTATATGGTGGACATGCCCAGGAAGTTTGGGAAGCACCTTCCAGGAAGTGAGGATAATATGATCAAAGTCACAGCTTCTAGAAGGCCACTCTACATTTTGGAAACTTCTAGGAATTTGAGACTCTTTGAACATACGATATGAAGATGATAATAAATGTGTTTTGAGAGCTGAGCCGAGCTCAGAGACCTTTGACTTTATCCCATAGGTAGCAAGAGTAGTAACATGATGACACATTTTGGTCGGTCCTGCCAGCCTGGAGCGCAGAGAAAGGATTCAGGAAGAGAAAACTTCAGGTCAGGACAGCGTTGCAGGGGCTCCCACAACGGGGCCCGTGCTGCGTTCAGCCACTCGGTCGTGTCTGACGCTTGTGACCCCGTGGACTGCGGCCCGCCAGGCTCCTCTGTCCGTGGGAGTCTCCAGGCTAGAATACTGGAGAGGGTTGCCATGCCCTCCTCCAGGGGATCTTCCCGGCCCAGGGATCGAACCCAGTTCTCCAGCATTGCAGCCCCCAGGGAAGAGAATCCACCTGCAAGGGACGGCAGAGCCCTCAAGTAGGGCATTGACTGGATGGAAAAGTCGCAGATTCTTCAGAATATAGCTGGGAGATGAAGTAAGGGGCTAAGGATCTGATGGACATTGGGAATAAGATGTAAGAAGGATGCCTTCCTAGAGGCTTATGTAGATTAGCTGACAGGAGGATAAGAGTTCATGTGAGAGGACTATTCAAGGGGTGAAATGAAGCCCACAGTTTGACACTGTGAGTCAGAAGCTCAGAGGAGAGTCCTGGGCTTCAGATAAAGACATGGGAGGCATTCTCCTGGAACACATGTGTAAAGTATGACAAGAATTGAGATGTAGAAGTTTAGTGGTCCAGTTCATGGAATCGTGACGAACACTACGAATGGGTGAAGGAACAGAGTCTTTTGAAGAATGCTGAACATTTAGCAGGGAAGTGTCTTTTTGTCCAAGAATGCTTGCTGTCTTAGAAACGTATGAAGTAGGGAGTTTTAAGAAGGACTTTGTTAACAGAATCAAATGCATTAAAAAAAAAAAATCAGGGATATAAGGATGGACAATGTGCATTAGTTTAAACAAGCAGGTCATTGATGACTTCAAAAAAGAGCAGAATGGTTGAAGATGAATCCAGATTATAGAGGGTTGATGAGGGAATAAGGAAGTAAGAGAGAAGTCCTGCTGGTTATAGACTAATTTTCAGGAAACCTGCCTAAGCAGGAAATGCAAAGATTGACAAGGTCAAGGAAGGTTATTTCTTAGAATCAGAGAGTGTGGATTAGGTTATCAGAAGGTGCCAGAAGGAAGGGAAAACAAAGATATAAGAAACTCTTTAGAAAGAGCAAGATTCTAGACTACGAAAAAAGTACAGGTGGCCGTATGATGCTACGGACAAGAACACATAACACCCTGGGGGAAGAGCAAAGACGGTAGAATGGATGCAGGTGCAAGCTCACCGGCAGAGGAGAGAGCGGGAAGCGGAGGGTGCTCCCCGCGAAGGTCCGATGAGACTGGGAGGCAGCCAAGCCTTTGCTGGAGGAGGCCTGAGCAGAGTGTTGGAGCGTCGGAACAGACACTCTGGGACGTAGAGTTTCCTGCGACAGAACGCCCTCAAGGCAAGGGAGAGGCGGGGCTGTCTAATGCGTAAATAAAGCCAGCACTAATGCAGGCTCACTTCCTGCCCTCCCACAGAGGCTCCCATTCAGGGAATGGCAAAAAGATACGGGTCGTATTCTTGGCCACGCTACTCCGCAACTGTGAAGATTTGCTCTAGCTGAGGATGCTACTGCTGTGCCAAGTCACTTCAGTCGTGTCCACATCTTTGCGACTCTTTGGGCCGCAGCCCACCAGGCTCCTCTGTCCATGGGAGTCTCCAGGCAAGAATACTGGAGTGGACTGCCATGCCCTCCTCCAGGGGACTGTCCCAACCCAGGGGTCGATCCTGTCTCTTGCATCGCGGGCAGAATGTTTTTACCGTTTGAGCCACTACGGAAGCCTCTACATAAGCCGCACACAGCATTTCCTCAGCCTCGTCTGGCTTCAGCTTTGTTCCGGTTACTCCACGTTTATGGCAGGCTCATGCCTGTACCTACAAGGCACATGTTAGGGTTTCAGTGGAAGTGACATTGAAGGTGACCTTTGGATTGAGTTCAGCTGGTGAGCAGAGTTATAAGGTGGTCATCTGAGATAACATACTGTTAAAAGGGCTGGAAGCTTGAAAGAGAACAGCTCCTTCTGGGAACTGAACACAATTCGGCACGGATCGAGGGCAGGATGATGCAGGCTCTGGACCAGCACGTGTGCTGGCAGTTGAGGCTGCAGGTCGATGCAGAGGTCAGCGGCAGAGAATTGCCCCCCACGGGACAGGGGATGAAATTTTGCTTGTCTTCTAAAATAGAGGGGTTTTAAGGAGGGGACCATGTGATTAATTCGTATCACAGAAAAACATTATGCTAGCTGCAGAACAAAGGATCAAATAAAGAAGAACAGTTTTGACGCAGGATGACCAGCTGGGGAAAGCAAGCTAGTGAGAAACACTGAGTATCAACCAGGAGTGCGACAGGAGAAAATGCGGAAACGATTCCGCAGACGCGATGGAGCCCGAAGGCACGGCAAGTGATAGATTACTGGGGTGTAAGGAGGGGGTGATTTAGACTGGTGTTCAGATCACAGTTGGGCTAATGGTGAATCAGAGCTGAGAAGGGGAGCCAAAGGAGAAGTAGAAGCTGGAGTGAGGCGGGAAATAAATGAAGCTGTTTTCTTCTTCCGTTTAAGACTCACTGTCAGCAGTAGAATCTAGCAAATGCGCTCATGGGTCCCAGGAAACCTCCCTGATGTGTCCAGGTCAGTTCAGATCCTTTGAGAAGCAGACACGAAGACAGGGTTAGATGTGCAAAGAAAAAGCCCGTTGAGGATGAAACAAGGTGGGCTCAGTTGTAGGCAGGGAGTGTCTTCAGACTGTGACGCAAGGTCGATAGCCCTGAAGGAACAGGAAGGCAGGAGGCTGGGAGGACGTAGGATACATGATTGCGTGTCCACCAAGAGAGGAGTGATCCCGCAGCAAAGATCACCTGTTAGGAGAGCCCCACACTGGGCACCTCTGGCCAGGCTGTAATCCCTGCCGAGTGTTGGTCACTGGCAGGCAGCAGCCCCGAGTGAGCCTGGCTCAGCGTGGAGAGAGTGGCAGAGCCTAGCCTGAGCACTGGACGCTGTCACCAATGACGCTCCTCCCAGCACATGCTCTAAAGAGGGCACCCGACTGGCACACTTCCTGGCATCAACTATCCGCCCAGAGCTCCTTTTCTTCCAACACCATGCTTGGATTGCTTTCTGTGTTTTAAAAAATTCTGTGTTTGTCTATTTGGCATCCATTCATCACGGGTCCAGTGATATTAACCATATTTTCTTACTTTCTATACTCTTGATGCTCTGATATTTGGGGACCTTACAAACTCTGGGGGGACTGCCCTTCCCAGGGCTTACTTCAGTTCAGTTCAGTCACTCAGTCGTGTCCAACTCTTTGCGACCTCATGGGCTGCAGCACGCCAGGCCTCCCTGTCCATCATCAACTCACAGGGCTTACTCAAACTCATGTCCATCAAGTCGGTGATGCCATCCAACCATCTCATCCTCTGTCGTCCCCTTCTCCTCCTGCCTCAGTCTTTCCCAGCACCAGGGTCTTTTCCAATGAGTCAGTTCTTCACATCAAATGTCCAAAGTATTGGAGTTTCAGCCTCAGCATCAGTCCTTCCAATGAACACCCAGGACTGATCTCCTTTAGGATGCACTGGTTGGACCTCCTTGCAGTCCAAGGGACTCTCAAGAGTCTTCTCCAACACCACAGTTCAAAAGCATCAATTCTTCGGTGCTTTCTTCACAGTCCAACTCTCACATCCATACATGACCACTGGAAAAACCATAGCCTTGACTAGATGGAGTTTTGTTGGCAAAGTAGTGTCTCTGCTTTTTAGTATGCTGTCTAGGTAGGTCATGACTTTTCTTCCAAGGAATAAGCGTCTTTTAATTTCATGGCTGCAGTCACCATCTGCAGTGATTTTTGGAGCCCCCAAAAAATAAAGTCTCTCACTGTTTCTATTGTTTCCCCATCTATTTGCCACAAGGTGATGGGACCAGATGTCATAATCTTAGTTTTCTGAAGGTTGAGCTTTAAGCCAACTTTTTCACTCTCCTCTTTCACTTTCATCAAGAGGCTCTTTAGTTCTTCTTCACTTTCTGCCATAATGGTGGTGTCATCTGCATATCTGAGGTTATTGATATTTCTCCCGGCAATCTTGATTCCAGCTTGTGCCTCATCCAGCCCAGCGTTTCTCATGATGTACTCTACATTGAAGTTAAATAAGCAGGGTGACAATACACAGCCTTGACATACTCCTTTTCCTAGTTGGAACCAGTCTGTTGTTCCATGTCCAGTTCTAACTGTTGCTTCCTGACCTGCATACAGATTTCTCAGGAGGCAGGTCAGGTGTTCTAGTATTCCCATCTCTTTCAGAATTTTCCAGTTTGTGGTGATGCACACAAAGGCTTTGGCATAGTCAATAAAACAAGTAAATGTTTTTCTGGAACTCTCTTGCTTTTTCTATGGTCCATCGGATGTTGGCAATTTGATCTCTGGTTCCTCTGCCTTTTATAAATCCAGCTTGAACATCTGGAAGTTCTCGGTTCACGTATTGCTGAAGCCTGGCTTGGAGAATTTTGAGCATTACTTTACTAGCATGTGAGATGAGTGCAATTGTGCAGTAGTTTGAACATTCTGTGGCCTTGCCTTTCTTTGAGATTGGAATGAAAACTGACCTTTTCCAGTCCTGTGACCACTGCTGAGTTTTCCAATTTGCTGGCATATTGCGTGCAGCTCTTTCACAGCAGCCTCTTTTAGGATTTGAAGTAGCTCAACTGGAACTCCATCACCTCCACTAGCTTTGTTCGTAGTGATGCTTCCTAAGGCCCACTTGACTTCACATTCCAGGATGTCTGGCTCTAGGTGAGTGATCACACCATAGTGATTATCTGGGTGGTGAAGATCTTTTTTGCATAGTTCTTCTGCATATTTTTGCCACCTCTTAATATCTTCTGTTTCTGCTTCACAGGGCTAGCTAATTCCTAAAGATACTGATAACTTAACTATGAGTGTGCTTTTTATAGGAAAACCAATCAGTCTCAGGTTTATGTCACCAACCTCCTCCTTATCTAAGTCTCACACTCTGAGCTAATGTTTCCCCTGCTCTAAATCATCTGGGGGCCAGGTATCATGTAATTTAAAGGCAAAGCAAAAGCCCCTCAGAATTTTCTAAACTAGCCAGTCCTAAATTGTTCACCCTGTCCTGCCTTGTCCTCCTCAGAGACACTCCAGAAGAGACTGTGCCCTAAGCCCGCTCCCCAGGTCTGACTCTGAGCTGGTGCTTCTGTGAACCGGCAGTCGCCTCACTGGTCCTTAGCAATGGCACTGACCTCTGCCTGCTCTCTGTCTAGGGCACCGTAACTAGAGAGCAGCCTCTGCTCACTGCAGCGAAAGACACCCTGGCAGCAAGGAAGACCCAGCACAGCCAAAAACAAAATAAGTAAAAGTTTTAAAAAAAAAAAAAAACATTGATTTTCCTTCTGAGCTCTAGAACCATTCATATTTAGAAGGAAAAGCTCAGAAGCAGTGGATTGTAACAGGTTACTATACATGAATGTGTTCTTAGTTATTCCTTTCTCCAGGGGATCTTCCCCACCCAGGGACCGAACCCAGGTCTCCCACATTGCAGGCGGATCCTTACCAGCTGAGCCACAAAGGAAGCCCGTCCTTAATTAATAAGACCACACATTACAACAGTCAGTCAACAATATTTATTGTCTATGAAGGATTGAATTAGGTGTGTTAGAATACCAAAAAAGGGGGCTTCACAAGTGGTTCAGTGGTAAAGCATCTGCCTGCAATGCAGGAGGCACAGGAGATTTGGGTTCAGTCCCTGGGTAGGGAAGATCTCCTGTAGGAGGAAATGGCAACCCATTCCAGTATTCTTGCCTGGGAAATCCCATGGACAGCGGAGTCTGGCGGCCTACCGTTCACGGGTCACAAAGAGTCAGACACGCCTGAGCAACAGTACACACACAGACACAGAATGCCAACAGAGGAGAAGTATTTAGAAGATGATAATAACAGTCCTTTATGATATACGCCATTGTTATAGGTTTCAAAGATTTTGCACAGATATTTTCTTCTACCCAGTGAAGGAGGTAGGGGAAGTACTATCCCCACATTACAGGTGAGGACATGGAAACTCATAAAGATTAAATAAGTTGCCCAAGGTCACAACAAAATTACAAACGGGATAGTGGTAGAGTCAAATCTAGAACAGACACTTCTGAGTAGATGCTCTTTTATACCAGTCTCTTAATTAAAATACTTACTTCTCTTGAGGGCTAAAATTCTTGCTGCCAGAAAAGGTTTTAAGAATATTTTCAAAGCCTACAGTCAAGCACATGAACATATAGGAAGCGTTTGTTATCATGGCACTGGATGAGTGCTATAGGCTAGAAAACTGACCTGAAGACCTAAAATCATCAAACAGGTACAATGGTTTGTAAAGTCCCTTGCAGTCTCACCCAGACTGAAAAGACAGCATGAACCACAGCGGAGATGCCGGTTCAAAACCTCAGGAGCTCCCAGAATGAAACCTGAAACTGGGCCCCAAACAGGCATAGGCAGAGACCAAAGAAAGAGGCAGATCCCTCTAGCTGGGCGGATGTAACAAGCAAGAGAACTTACATACAGGGCTCGTTTAGAGTGGCTGCAAGACAGTAGAACCTCACACTCACCCACCAGAACCTTGAGCATTTATACAGAGGCCCTAATGGGGTTCGGACTTCCTAGTGTCTCAGAAGGTAAAGCATCTGCCTACAATGCGGGAGACCCAGGTTCAATCCCTGGGTCGGGAAGATCCCCTGGAGAAGGAAATGGCAACCCACTCCAGTATTCTTGCCTGGAAAATTCCATGGATGGAGGAGCCTGGTAGGCTACAGTCCACGGGGTTGCAAAGAGTCGGACATGACTGAGCAACTTCACTCACTCACTCACACTCAATGGGGTTCAGTCCCAGTGGTTTCAAGGCCAGGTTCCTCTATCAAGCCTCTGTCTTTGAAAACAGCTTCAGCCGTTTGCTGGTGGGGAGGGCGGTCTGCGATTGCCCAGGTCTGGACTGCAGGTGAAGCAGGGTCCAAGCCCTCTCCTTGACTTCTCCCCAACAGGAGAGGATTAAAGGTAAAGGAAACAATGGCACTTACAATTTGGCTTTCCTTCTCAAGTGATTTTTGTGTACGTTTTTCACTTGTGTCTTACATTTTCCCTCCAAAATTTGTCAACTTGAGCCCAGATCTTGCATCCGTAAATCCTAAACTCTTATGAAAACACATAGAATAAGTGAAAACAGATTCTTAAATCAAATTTTGGAATACTACTATAAGCAACCTCCTTTGAAAGTGGAAATATTAATGAGTTGCTGTGGAGATTCTAACACGTAGACCTGTGTTCCCTCCCCCTGAATCTGGGCTCTGGGCCCGCTTTGTTCTCAGTTTCTAGACCAGGCCTTAAGAAACCAGTCGCTCCCAATTCCTGTCTCTTGGGATTATGCACTCCTGAAGTCCAATCACGGTGCTCCAGGTATGCCTGGAGAAATTCATATGAAGGAGAACCCAGGCCCCCAAGCCCCAGCCCAGGTTCAGACCCCAGCTGACAGCCAGCGCCGGACTCCATCCAAGTCAGGGAGCCATATGTGAAGAGACTCGGAAACGGGCTGTCCCAATGAGCCCTGCCCAAATGGCAGATCTAGGAGCAAAACAAAATATTATTATTGTGGGTTTTAGCATGATTTGTTACATGGAAAATCAGTGAAACTTGTCTGGGTTGGTTTGACCTAGAGAGGCCTTGCATAGAACATAACGCAGAGTACCCTGGTCTGAGCTGAGCGATTTTGTGTCTTCTTTTACATTTGAGTCAAAGAAATGATCTCCTCTTCTGCGAACATGAGTCTCTTCAAGAGGGCCTTGGGTTTACTGTGTGGTCAGCCTGTGTTCTCGTGGTGTGGTCTTACTCAGGTCACAGAGAAAGGTCATGGTTTCTACAGGATGGAAAGGTATTCAGTGAGATGAGCTGGGTTCCATTTGGTCAACCAGTCCTGAAGTCCCTGAAGAACCCACTCGAGGATGGCCGCCATCCTCGAGTGGGTTCTTCAGGGACTTCAGGACTGGTTGACCAAACGGAACCCAGCTCATCTCACTGAATACAAGGGTCTGGGATGTCCTGGGATGCTCACGGGATGGTGGGGACATTCCCTTTAAGGAAAGGAGATGAGGTTTGTGACAGAGGATGCTGGAATCCCAAGTTTCCATCATGCCTCCCTGCTTCTTGAGCCTCTTTGATCTCAAGGTGCAAAGGATGTTTGCAGGGACTGGGGTATGCTTCACCTCTCAGCAAGGTCAGGTTTTAATGTCACAGTTGGACTTCATCCCCCTCACAAACACTTAGGATTAGGTCCTCGACTGGGCCAAAGCTCAGAGATGGCCTGGACCCATGACCTGAGTGCTGATGACTTCTTTAAGAAAGATTGCATCTTGATAGGGAAAAACATGGGGTTTTCCAGGTGGCAAAGAACCCACCCGTCAATACAAGTGACATAAGAGACGCAGGTTCCATCCCCGGGTCGGGAAGATCCCCTGGAGGAGGGCATGGCAGCCCACTCCAGTGTCCTGCCTGGAGAATCCATGGACAGAGGAGCCTGGCGGGCTATAGTCCATGGGCTCGCAGAGTCAGACAGGACTGAAGCAACTCAGCAGGCACGCGGGGGAAACATCTAAGAGGTGGTGAGATTCACTTACTACAGGCCCATAGGACCCCGACTTCGCATAAGCGTTTTGGGCGTTTTGGACAGGAGTCTTGCCAGGTCTCAGAGTAGCAGGAAGGAGTAAAGCAGCCAGGGACACGCCGGGTTCGCTCTGCCATAAACACGATGCTTTCCCGGGGGGCGGGGGGGGGTTGCCCTTCTGAAGTCCCTCCTGCCGCTCGCAAGTGACTTCATGCATTCGGCAATACAGATCAAGCCCGCAACACAAGAGCTTTTACATACACACACACACACTACACACACTGACACACACAGAGACACACAGACAGATACACAGACACAGACACACACACACACACATACACAGACACACACACACACAGACAGATGCACACACACAGAGACACACAGACACACAGACACACACACACACACACACACACACACTGACACACACAGAGACACACAGACAGATACACAGACACAGACACACAGACAGATGCACACACACAGAGACACACAGACACACACAGACACACAGACACACACACACACATACACACACACTGACACACATACACACATACACACAGACAGATGCACACACACAGAGACACACATACACACACACATACACACACACACACACTCTGACACACAGACAGATACAGACACAGACACACACACACACACACATACACAGACACACAGACAGATGCACACACACAGAGACACACAGACACACACAGACACACACACAGACATACACACAGACACACACACACAAACACACACAGACACACACACAGACACAGACACACACACAGACACACACAGAGAGACATGGCCCCAAAGTACACATTTTCTGAAGCCGAGTCGTGGTTTACACTTCATGTATTTCACATTTCATTTCAGCCTCAGGCCGCCTCAGAGGAGGAGTTTCTCCGGCTGGCGCCCTGACGGCAGCAGTCTGGCTTTTCTGGAACCCCCTGCACCGCCCAGGCAGCAGGGAGCCCCTCGTCCGTCCGTCTCCCGGCTCTGCCCTAGAGGGGACCCGCGAGCCACTGGCAGGTGGCCGGCGCGCCGCTGGGGACTCCGCCGCGCAGCGGGGTGTCCGCCGAGCTCAGCTGGCTCGGGCCGGGAGGGCCGGCACCGGGGTGCGGACGCTGCGCCCCCCGCCCGCCGCTGTCGCCCTGGCTGCCCACTCACCAATCCCCCCAGCCCACCCCGTGCCGGGCGCGCCGCCGCCCCTCCGGCCGCCCGCGGAGGGAGGCCGGATCTCCTCGAATTTCAACACAAAGGGAATCCTCGGCCGCAGGAAGTGCATCACCAGGAAGGGGGGTCGGGGCGGGGAAAGGGGGTGCCTGCCTCCGCCTCGACAGCCCGCCCCCCCGCGGGCCTGGACGTGCCGTGACGACAGCCTCGGGGTCCCCCCGCCGCCCCCGCAGCCGGAGACCTCGGAGGCCGGGTGCCCGCTCTCGCCCGCGGCGCCCGGCGGCGCGGACCCGCCTCCCCGGGCCGCCCCCGCCTCTGCTCGCGGGCGCCCGCACCTGGGCTGCCCTCGGTGCCCCGGCCCTGGGCCCCCGACTTGCCTCCCGCACCCCTGCCCCTTGCGGAGCTTCCGTGAATGCCCGGCTGCGGGGTCCCGGCGGCGCTGCGCCCCCGAGCGGGGCCAGGCTTCCCGGGCAGGGCTCAGGGCGGGAGGGCGTCGGCAGGGCGGCGGGGCTCGGAGGGCCCGCTTTCGCTTCCCGGACGCAGGCCGGGGGCGCGGCCGGGCTTGCTACCGGGGCCGCGAGCCTGAGACGTGGGGGCGGCGGGCGAGGCCCCTGCGCCGCGGCCCTTGGTGTTCTCACTGGGCAGCCTCACGGGTGTTTACTTACGTGGCGATTTTCAAATCAATAGCAACAGCAAACTTTTCTAGAAAGGTTTTGTTCCCCTTTCCCCGCAGAGTGGGACCCCGTTCACCGTCCACATAAAATCTATTATATCATTTCGTTCCTCTAGCTTAGCAGGGCCTGGGGGGACCGGTGGTCATCCGGGGGCGAGGGCTGAAGGCTCCGTTTCGGGGCCGGGGATGGGAAGGTGCGGAGACCCCGGCGGCGCCTGTGTCCCGGTTGAGAGACCCGCGGGCCTGGGGAGGGGGCCGCGCGACCCCCTCGGGCCGCTCCCGGGGGCGCCGGCGCGGGGCGCGGCGGGGGCGCCGGGAGGGGCCGGCCCCGGGGCGCGGGCGGCCGGGTACCTGCCCGACCTGTCTCCTCCCCTTCGCCGACACCACACCCACGGGACTCCGGGCTCCCCGGGAGAGGGCCGGCGCGGAACAAAGGGGTCTTTGTTCCCCGGCTCCCGGGGCCGGGAGCGGCGCTCGCTCGCGTCTCCCCGCGCCCCGAGCCTCGCGCAGCCCAGAGCGCCGCCCTCGCGACCCCCGCGCCGGCGGTCAGGGCGCGGCGCCCGGCGGGGAGGGGGCGCGCGGCGGGGGTACGGGGGCGCCCGCGGCCGTGGGGGCGGAGGGCGGGCCAGGCGGCCTCGCCGGGCGGGCCGGGCGCTGCGGGCCGGGCCGGGCGGGCGCCCCGGGGCTGCCCCCGCCAGAGCCGCGCCCCCGCCCTCGCGTCCTCCCGCCGCTCCGAGCGGCCCCTCGCCGGCGCCGGCCCCCTCCCGGCCGGCCCTGCGCTCCCCACTCTGCTTCTTGGCACTTTCCTCCCGAGCCATCCTTCTGCACAAACTTTGATGGAGAATTTCACACCGCGCTGGAAAGATGCCGGTTATGAAGGGATTGCTGGCGCCCCAGAACACCTTCCTGGACACCATCGCCACCCGTTTTGACGGAACACGTAAGTCTTGCACTTGGATGAGTTGCATATATATATATATATATTATTTTTAAGCGATCTTTTCTCATATAAATTACTTTCGTTCCCACTGTCCATTTTGCACCAGGGCAGAGTGTTTCCTTCGCTTCCTGCCGAGGTGTCTTTTGTGGGGAGAATTTATTTATTTTTTTTTTCAGTGTAGTGTTAACATTTCGGTGTATTTGGCCCCCTTGATTCTTGGGTTTGTAAAGGCTGGAAAAGAATCTGAAGAAAGACCTACATCTGTGTTCACTGTGGGACCCGTAATGCCTCTTTAAAGAATCGGTTTTTATTAATTTTATGGGGTGAAGATGAAAACTGTCCATATTGGTGAATTGCCAATCTATCTAGAGTTTCAAGGCTCCATAGACCGAAGAGCCTGGCGGGCTACAGCCCATGGGGTCGCAAAGAATCGGACACGGCTGAGCGCGACTAACACAACAAATTATAGGGAGAGTTTGGAGTGTTCTTTCTCCGTGGAGCTTCATTCCGAGAAGTCTTTTGGATAGGCATGATCCCATCTGAGTTTAAGAAATGCAACTAGAATCAAGATCGCCAAGTGTAAGCTTCCTGTAGAATTTTAAGCGTTGTGAATTGGTCAGAATATCGATTCCTGCTTCTCAGGTAGAATAAAATACCTTTCGATCTGAAAGTACCCTAGCACTCCAGGAGAGACTGTTGTGGAAGGAGATGCTGGGCATTCTAAAGGCTGATCTATCATAAGAGAAAGTTTCAACATCTACATATATATTTTGAGGGCGAAAATCACTGGACGTTTAGCTTGTTTAAGCTTCAGTTTAAAAGCAAAGATATGCCATGTGGCTTCTTGGAGACTTGATCACGTCTGCGAATGGTTCTCTTTCAGTACCACGGTCAGGTCCCCGTTACTTCCGGACTTCTCAAGCCCTCCTTCTCCGGGGGCGGTTGGTTTTCCTTGCAGTGAGCAGTCTGTGCTTTCGCTCGCAGCAAAAGCTATCACTATGAATACCCACACCGTCCTCCTAGCTTGTGTTGCTTCTGCGTGTTGTGTTTCCCTTTCTGCCTATACACAAGACTCGTAGAAACTCATTTGTTCCAAGGCTTGTCCCGATTCCGGTATCACTTTTTAGGATGATGGCATATTTCTCAGAGTTGGTGTGGAAGCACATACTATTTTCTCTCCAGTAGTCTGGATACACCGTCTTACGACGGTGGGAAGTAAATCCTGGACTTATGCGCTTCAGGAAGAGTTAGGAAAGTTTATGTGAGGGAGAAATGAAATATTTCCTGGATTTTGTTCAGTTTTTATTTTTGACATCCAGCCTACTCCGGGTGGTTGTTGTGAACATTCTTTCCGGTGGTTTTAATCTTTATCTTTAGCCTTTCCCTCCCGTTATGTTCCAGATGTGTCAGGCGGTCTGAGTGAAGAGCAATGCTATTGTCTTAGTCAGATGATAATAAGAGAAAATACCACCGTTAGGCATTCAAACCCTTGCCAATGCTATCTTACCCACCACCCAACCTCTACACAGCATCACCACTGCTGTCTTCATGCATGATTGCGGTTACTACGATTTATTACATTAGGAACTGATTAGTTTCTAGTGGATGTTATTCTTGAAGTTGAAAATTTAAACCCCTAAGACTTTTGATATTGATTACAGATGCATCTGTTGAAAAATGAACTAATTGGGAAACGGTGGTTGCTTATTTCATTGTCATTAAAGTCGAATGGAATGCAGTGTGTTCCCAGCATAGCCCTGGGAATTTCAGAAGGGCTATATTTAGGTATCAGTGGCTAATGAGAGGAGGCTTTGCATCATCTGTAAGAACACCTCTGCCTCTTTCACTATAACATTTGATAAAACAGAGGACATGTAAGAGAAAGAATGGTGTGCTAGTGAATAGCTCTTTTTCTATTTTGACTATGCATTCATGTGAATAAAATAGAAGGTTAGAAGTTTTAAACCTTGTTGGGGAAGACCATCATCACATAACCAGCATTTAGAATAATAGCAGAACTAAAAGTATAGAGGGAGAGCATGCCTGGTCTGTGCTCCAAGGGTCTGTGGAATTCCTGGAGGGGACCACTTGGTGTGAAATCAATCTGAAAATCAGTGGAGCACAGCCTATAATGATACCCCTCATCCCAACAAACCCCACTCGAGGAATGAGGATTCTGTCTTCTCATTTGCACTTCCTTTGAATTACAAGAAGACCTGAATAATCTGAAACTTAAAAGATTACTTTAAGCAAAATTTAGCCACACATTTTGCTGTATCTAGCATCATGGCAAATCATTTTGCCAGCTAAATATTTAGTCTATCTTTTTCTATTTTTTGATGTATTGACATAATTTTATTAAGTATAATTACTATCCCTGAAACTATTTTCCTATGATCATCCTTCGCTCTCTTGACTTTTTTAGAGCAGTCATTTATTTCCTTGGGAAAGATAAAACTACTTGCAAGTTTTAAATTTGCAAAATTACCACTTGCCCAAATAAAAATTATACTGGAGAAAGAGTAATGCTACTGTACTCAAAATGTAGTGTGTTTACTTGGTACATTTTCTGCCTTATTTGTTAGGTATATTTTATAGTCATGTTAACTTCTTACTCTGTTTTATTTTGGGCAATATCATTGAAAAAATAAAAGACCAAACAATAACCCTAGCAAGCCCCCTTAGTTAACCACCGTGCAGTATTATTATTATCTTTATTGACTTAATACTGTAGTGGAAAATAATAAATCTTGAAACATCTAAAATTTCTCCCAGGAAAAATTAAATATATGACAATAAAAGCCTAAAGCATAATCTATAATTTATCAGTTGATGTATTATCACAGAACAACATAAAAGAAGTTAATAATGCTTTTTATCACCTAGTGATACTTTCCCTGGGTTTCCCTGGTGGCTCAGTCAATAAAGAATCCACCTGTAATACAAGAGACCAACTGCGATGCAGGAGACCTGAGTCTGATCCCTCGATCGGGAAGATCCCCTGGAGATAGAAACGACAACCCACTCCAGTATTCTTGCCTGGAAAATTCCATGGACAGAGGAGCCTGGTGGGCTACAGTCCATGGGGTTGCAAAGAGTCGGACAAGACTGAGCGACTAAACCACCACCAGAGACACTTTATTGTTTGGCATAATAGGCTATTTTCTCTTTTTAATATTTAAGAAGTGACCTCTTTGTCAGGATTGAAAGACAGTAGTGGACTGTTAACTGAAAGTTTTTCCTCATATCCAATGTAATTTTTAACAACTATTGGAAAATATAAATCTTTTCATATAAAACTATCCTAGCATATATTTACTCTTGAAATATGTTCTCCTGGAAAATTAAATGTAAATGAGACTTAAAAAAACTAAGAACTTTGCAAATATTGAATATGTGTACCCCATTTAGGGGGAAAAAGTAACTCCAATGAATTTCTTCAACTCAGCATATAGCCATACTTCTCATTTGAAACAGTTAAACACACACACACACACACACACACACACACACAATCTTAACGTTATGACCTGCATATAGTTTATTTTTATTTTTACACTTTTAATGTACTTAAAAAATTATTTTCAGAGTAGACAATTGCTTTAAGGACATGAATATTACTCTGGACAAAGGGAAGGTATAATAACAGAACACATAAATGCATATGTTAAAACATAGTTTTTCAGTGTGACAAATATTTGCCACAGGGTACCATTTGAGAAAAATACATTTTTTTTTTTTTGAGTATATGAAACTTTCAAAGAAAAGTGTCCATTTTCAAACAAAGTGGTGCATTAGCCTATATTTTCCAGTCACATCAAAATTTGGCCAGAACACTTTTTTCCCCTTTGGGGTTAGTGAAACAAGGTCGAAGCTCTAAAGGAAGTTGGTAGCCCAGTGGACTCTGTCAAGGAGATTCCAGTCAAAGTATTCAGAAATAATGGTGGTTTAGACACTCATTCGTATTTGCATATGTTTTATGTGTTCCTGCTCCAAGTGGTCCAGCGACATTTGTTACATTGGAATGCTTCCTGTACATAAGCGGCTTTTCTTTTCGTCTTTATAGTTTCTTCAGAGTATGTAGACCTCATGATATGAGAAGCACAGAGAGAAGGTGCCCAGTGCTGCGGGAAGGGAGCGAAACACAGTGAGAAAGGGGGCACTGGGGGCTTCCTGAGTCTCTTCTGGGCTGCAGTGTGGAAAATATCGTCAAAGGCATTTAGCCAATAAGAAGAGTGAGCTCCATCGTGTGTGGGTCTGAACGTAAAAGGCCGTTCCATGGAAACCTTGGGATGCACTCCTGGCTGTCTCCCCACAAACGGCAGTTTATAAAGACTCGTCTGTGTTTTTTACATGCCACCGGTAGTCGCTGTTATTCCCACGTTTTATGTTCGGAGTGCTAGTTCCCGTGTTAGTGTTCTGTCTCTGTGCCATGAATCACCACACACTCAGTGACTTACCTGCTCACATTTCCTTCGGGTCAGGCATCCAGGCAGGGGCTAGCTGGGCCCTGTGCTCGGGGTTTCTAAGGACCACAAGGTGGCAACCAAGTCATCAGCTGGGGCTTGAGGGCCTCCTTCAAGCTCACATGGTTGTTGGAGGAATTTAGTTCCTTGGGGTTTTAGGACTAAGGCCTCTGTTTTCCTGCCAGTCTTCAGCTGGGGACTTTTTTCAGCAGCTGGCTTCCTCTGGGCTCCTGGTACAAAATCCCTCCCAGGCCCTCTCACATCAGACTGGCTTACTGCTTCACAATGGAACATAACTCAGCCATAAAAAAGAACTAAATAATGCTGCTAGCAGCAATGTGGGTGGACCTAGAAATCATCATACTGAGTGAAGCAAGTCAGAAAAGGACAACCCTCATATATTTGTCTTATATGCGGGACCTAAAAAAGGATATAAATGAACTTATTTACAAAGCAGAAATAGGCTCACTGATACAGAAAATAAAATTATGATTGCCAAGGGGGAAGGGTGAAGAGTGAAAGTGCCTCAGCCACGTCTGACTCTTTGTGACCCTGTGGTTAGCCCGCCAGGCTCCTCCGTCCATGGAATTCTCCAGGCAGAAGACCCGAGTGGGTTGCCACTTCCTCCTCCAGGGGACAAGGGTCTCCTGCATTGCAGGTGGATTCTTTACCGGCTGAGCTACCAGGGAGGCCCGGCGGGGAAGGGGGAGAGGGATAAATTGGAGATTAGGGACTGACATGTACACACTGCTAAATATAAAATAGATAATGAATTAGGATTTACTCTGCAGCTCAGAGGACTCTGCTCAGTACTCTAATGGCCAATATGGGAGAAGAATCGAAAAAAGAGTAGATATGTGTATCTATGTAACGGAGTCACTTTGCTGCAGAAGCTAACACATTGTAAATCAACTATACTAAAACAAAAATTAAAAAAAAAAAAAAGCAAGGATGCCTTTCTTTTAGGAGCTCACCTCCATCAGATCCACCCAGAATAGTCTCCCTTTTGATGTACTCAAAGTCGACTGATTAGGGATCTTAATTACATCTGTAAAGTCCCTTCTGAAATCACAGGACCTGTCCAAATGCAAGAGAAAGGGTTAGATGAGGTCTTACACAAGGGATTGGAAATCTCATGAGCTGGCTCAGAATTCAGTCTGCTAACAGCGCTGTCCCATTGCTGTACCATCACACAAAGCCTCACATTTTCACATCTGTCTTTCTGCAAAGCAGGTTTACTGAGCATGGTCTCTGTGATTCTGTATGCACATAAACTCTCATCTGAATCCTTGGTGAATGTATGGCCCAACTCTCTGGGTGGAAGGTGTTTCTTTATATTTGGTGATGATGTATGAGTCAGCCCAGCTGAGGATGCGTTTAGTCAGCTGTGTTATCAGATTCTTCATTCTCGGATCTAGGAAAAATGTGGGAGACGTAAGGATATTTTCAGAATGTTAATCCCAGTCTTTTGACAGTGTGCACACTCTTTCCAGATAAGGAAGCTTCCATGGGGTCTGTTGGTCTGGGAACTGGAGGGTGAACCAGTCCACAGATGTGGCATCCATCTAGGAGTCAAGACGAGTCCTTGTACCCTAAGCTGACCGAGCTGTTTCCACGTTATTTACCTTCAGAACCACTTCTGTAACTGGGCTAGCATGTGGACTGTTTTGACAGTATGTTTTCCATCTCTTTCTTATGCCTCTAACCGTGTTTCAAATTTTAAGAAACTCCACATTGTGCACTCTTGTATTGAGGTTGACTGTGTTAAATTAAACAATTTTCTCTACGTAAGCTTTATCCCAAGTTTACTAACAAATAGAAAAGAAGAAAGAAAGAGGGAGAGGGAAGAACAAATTGAGAAGAGGGATGAGGAAGGAGGGAATTATTTCTTTTCACTCTTTTAACTTGAGAGATGAATTCTTTATCCTGCAAAAGACTTATCATGTAGGTTCTCAAAATTTTTCTGCAGTGAACAAAGTGTTTGACTTATAAGAATTTGGATTTACGACTTCCCTGGTGGCTCAGTGGTAAAGAATCAGCCTGCAAATACAGGAGATGTAGGTTTGATCCCTGGCTTAGCAAGATCCCCTAGAAGAGGGCATGGCAACCCATTCTAGAGTTCTTGCTTGGGAAATCCCATGGACAGTGAAGCCTGCTGGGCTACATCCATAGGGTTGCACATGAGTCAGACATGACTTAGCTAACCAGAACTGCATTTCTTTGAATGAGTGAGATATACTAATAGTAAGAAAAATTTTGCTACGTGACCTTTAAAAGTACCAGATAATTTTGTTTTGACATCATCATATAGAAGAACATGGATGGGTAAACATGTTAAGGATGGAAGTTATACCCCCAGTGTATTTTCCCTAGGCTCTGGTATTTGGTGTTGCCTGTAGACCAGACACGATGCTCTTCTGGGAGGGCGCGTTCTCTCTTAGGACGTCTTTACTCAGGATGTTAAGCATTTCTTCAAGGATATTTAATCCATGCTGACTCTATACAGAGCCATTATGCTAGGATCTTTGGGGTAAATCGGGTTTGTCCTTCTCTCAAAGAGGACAATAAACGTATGCACAGATTACCACCATCACGTTGGAAAGGGGTACACATGTCCAGGACGTGTAGGCGAAGGACTGCACATTTGGATGAGGGAGAAATAGCTTCTCCAGGGGCCATCACACAGTAAACGACTTCCGGGTGGGAATGGTTGGCTCCCATATGACAAGGGCAAAAAACAATCTTCCTTTTACTTTGCCAACTTGTGTAGAACTTGTCACTGAGCCTAGGAAACTGAAGATACTCCTTTTGTTTTTCTTTTTTAAATTGAAGTGTAGCTGGTACACAATATTATATGCCTCAGGTGTACAATATAGTGATTCACAAACTGTGAAGGTCATATTCCACTTATAGTTATTATAAAACATCGGCTGTATTTTCCATGTTGTGCAGCGTATCCGTGTAGCTTATTTTCTACCTGAAGATTTGTACCGTCTTAATCCCTACTGCTATACTCTCCTTCCTCGCTTCCCTCCGAAAGTGTTCATTCTTTCCAGCTAGAGATTACTCTCAGCTTCCACGAGAGTTTTGCAGTTTTTTTTCAGCTTCTGCCCATTAAGGTTTACAATACTTAGTGTCTGAATTTTAGCCTGGGCTCTCTGAACAAAGCCGAGAGTCTCAAGCTTGTGGGCTTCAGTGGGGAAGAGCTACATTGGTCTGGTCTTGCCTTTGAAAAAGCAAGATAACTATTTTATTGAGTGTGTGTGTGTCTGTGTGGGTTTATCTGGCTCTTATGTCTCGATGCTTTTAGTTAATTCTTGTAGGCTGTCCAAGTGTGTAAACCAGATCCCTAAGATCCTTCTTCTTACTGTGTCCTAATAAAGTCTTTACACTTGAGCACGGGTCCCCTACTATGCAGTGAAATTGTGCGTTCCTCATTTGTTTATGAATATCTGCTTTGCCCATGAAGCCAGCTTTCCTTGGGAAAGGGAAAGATTGATTTCTGACTACATAGCTGAGCGCCTTTCTCCCCCAGGCCTGCTGACCCCTGGCTTGTACTGTAGGACCACACCCGTGAAGAAGAAAAACAACTGAGGGTGTTCTAGTCCCCGTGAAGCGACTGGAGAAGTGCCAACCCTCAAAGGTACAGAATTGCCACTTCTTCAGAGACAGTAGGTTCACCCAGGCAATGCCTATTTGCTGATCCAGTCTAAACCCTAAGTTTTTAAAATCCATTTTACAAACAAAAATGATGAGGTTTCAACTTCATCTGTGGCATAGTTCATACTTAACCACGGCAGCAACTAAAGAGTTTTCTCAGTCATTTAAACAGTCAAATGTGGTTCTTGGCTTATAAATTCCCTGGAAAATTAATTTTGCTTTCCTTTTTAGCTGATAACACAACTCTCTCTCTTAAGCCCTTCAAAGTCCACATGACCCCCAGTGAACAGATAATCTTTCCTAGCCCACGAGCCCTGTTTGTTCTCTGGCGCCGTAGCTGGCACCCCCACCCACCGCTTTCTTCAGGCTGGGGGTCTGAGCCCGCCTGGGCGGCCGTCCGGCTCAGGGTCGTCTTCGAGGCTTCGCGCGGAAACGCCCTGACGTGGCGCCTCGTCTCCCCGTCGCTGCTTCCGCTTTCCTTTGGATGCGGTTCCTCCTGGGCACGGCGGCAGCCTTGCTCTCTGGACCCTCGGGGGCATGAGCTTCTATCTGACCCCCCTGTTCCCCCTTCAGTCCGCACTGTCCCCAGAGTGGTTTCCGTAAAAGCAGGGGCCTCATTTAAGCCTGTGACCGCCGGTTCCCGGCCACCTCTTGGAGGGGTCCAGAGCCCGCAGGGGCGCCTGACCCCAAGGTCACCCTGCAGGCTCCTGTCCAGCCCGCGCCGCCTCAGGCTGCAGACGCCCTGGCCCGGAACCCTCTGGGCCTCTGCCTGGCTCCCGCCCCGAGGCTGCGGAGAGTCGGGCGGCCTCTGCCCTGGCCGCCGGGGCCTGGCCCGGGCCGTGCCTTGCCCAGCCCCGCTGTGCATCCGGTCTCAGCGCCCAGCCACCAGCTTCTCCCGGCTCTGGCTGGGTCACCGCTCACGTGTCGCTTCCTTGCTGGGGCTTACGCTGGGAAGGAAGTCTGTGCTCAGAAAATGCTTCTTTGGGTAAAAGAAGTCACATTTCTGAAAGACCAGGTGTGTATACTGACTGTCTTGAATTCCTTTCAGTGATAGCTGCTGCTCTATTTGTGAATGTAGTTTTGAAACATAATTCTAGACTGGCTCCTAGCCCTTCATGTTCACATGGGTGAAGGACTGATTTCTCTTATGAAGCTCAGGATAACAGTGACTACCGTTTGGGGCCTGTCTGCATCCATGCTGTGTGTCTTGCTGGTGCTTTATCTGTTCCCACACAGCCCGGCTCAGCCAGGAGGCAGGCACTTCAGCGCGTTTCCGTACCAGATGACAGGCCTCAAGCTCGGGATTTTCCCAACGTTATCACAGTAGCTTGTGATTTTTCTACTATAGCCTGTGCTTTTTCTACTATATCACACTGCCTCTAAAATGTGGTTTTTTAATAGTAAGTATAAACAGGCTGGGACAATCTGTGATAGCATTGCTAGTTTCTGACTCTTGCAAAAAGGGATTTCTGCTTTAAAGATTTTAGCCTTTTCTGGTTCATATACTGTTTTCCCTTTTGATATATTATGGTTTAAGTACTTGTCATTTAAGGAATGTTTTTCGATTGGTACTTAAAGACTCGTCTCTGGAACTACTAAGCGCACTCACTTGCAAAGCAGTTTTGCTCATCAAAGAAAATCTACTGTCCGTTTTTTTAAAAGAAAAAGGAATCCCATCTTCTTTGAGATTTTGGTCCTTAAAATTTACTGACTTTAGAATTTTCTGTGATGTTTTTGTTGTCAGGCTAATCTTTCTATAGAAGATATTCTAATTCTTATGGCTGTTATAGGGACCTTTTTTTTGTATTTTTACACTGTTAATGCCTTACACAGGAAATTCTTCTACTTATTTTGAGTCTACTTTTATTGGGAGAAATATATTCTCAAGTGTTAGGCACTTTTAGCAGCAATCATTTACCCTTTCTTTATAATGAACCTACAGGCAGAGGGCTTCCCTAGTAGCTCAGTTGGTGAAGAATCTGCCTGCAGTGCAGGAGACCCGGCTTTGATCCCTGGGTGGGGAAGAGCCGCTGGAGAGGGGAATGGCAGCCCACTCCAGTCCTCTTGCCTGGAGAATCCCATGGTCGGAGGAGCCTGGAGGGCTGCAGTCCATGGAATCGCAGAGTTGGACACGACTGTGCGACTCACTTTCCTTTACAGGAAGAAGTCAGGGCACCTAGGTTTCTAACTCGCAGATCTCATCTAAAGCACTCTGTTTTTTTGGCTTGTTTTTTGTTCTGATAAGTCTTTGGGACAGATTTCCCTTTTGTACTTCTCAGTCCAACAGAGTTCCTTACTCTTCTTACTTTCTTAGTCATTAAACTAGAGGGAACCAAGACCAGAACACTCATCCAACTTTCAATGTTTTATCTGATTGTCTAGAAGAAATGATCTTTGTAAGAAGTTCAGATGTTATCAAAATGTCAGATACTCACTTTGATAGAAAGGAACTTGTCCTTAAGTGTGGCATTCTGGCCATTGCTTCAGTGGAAAGAATGATGTGGAAGAGTAAATGGAGCCTATTTTAACCTCAGCCCAGAAGGCTGTTTCTACTATGATTCCATGAATTGTGGAGAAGAGTGAATGTCTTGGGACTGCAGCTTTTGTGTTGTATTGTAACTTTTGGTTTGAATAAAAGTTATATGGTTAATAAAGAGATAATAGCTATTTGCCTAGCATTTCAGCATACTCATTCTTTCACTCCATCGCTTGAATTGCTTTTGAACGAATCGATGAAAAGTGGCTTCCTATTGTCATTTTTAATGTACATGTATTTACTGTAAGGGAAGCAGAGCATTATTTAATATATTTGAGTTCTATTTAAATTTCCTTTCCTGATCATATTTGTTTGTTCATATTCATTACCCTTTATTAATTACATGTTTCATTCCCTTTTTGACATTTGTGAGCTCTTTACATAGTCAAACACTGAACACTTTATTAGTGACGTGAATTGTGTATGTTCCCTCCAGTTTTGGTGGATTTTAGCATTTTTATGTAAATGAATCAATTGATTTTCCTTTTAGGATTTCTGTGTTCTGTGCCATACTTAAAGAAATGTTTTCTCTTCTGAAATTATTAAAAAGATATATCCTATATATATGTGTTCTACCATAGTTTCATTTTGTATATTCATTTTTTTCTACTTAATACATTGTATAATTTGATCTATTGAGTACAATGTAGGGATCAGATTCTTCCTTTCTAGATCCGTATCCATTTTTCTAACAATATTCTTCCATAATTCATCTTTTCCATGCTGATTTGAAATGTCTAGATTATCATATTCTACATTTGTCTGTGTAATTCCATTTTTGACTTATTACATTCATCTATCTTCTTCTTAATGTGTAGTTTCACAGTTTTAATTATAGAAGATTTATGATGTGTGTTAAAAGTCTCATTCTATTCTGTTTCCCCTCCAGAATGTTACTTGGTTAATCATACTTATTTGGAAGTCCACAGGAACTTAAGAATCAGATTATCTAGTTGAAAAACCCCTCCTGGTATTTTTAATGGAATCTCCTGTAGGAAAATGGCATTTCTATAATGTTGAAAATTCATATCCAAAAATTTGCTGTGTATTTTTATCTTTCACATCTTTTTTTGGGATTCTCAATAAAGGTCTTGTGTATTTCTAGTTTATTTGATCCCTAGTAATTTTATCTTTGTAACTGCTATATAGAATTGATTCTTCCACTGTTTAGTGTTTCTAATTCAGTCATGTTTATTTATTTGAAGGCTATTGATTCTTATATTTTTTTAATTTTTCTAACCAGTCAGCTTGCTGAGCTTCTATTAATCTTTGTAATAATTTTGCACTTGGGTTTTTGAGGTTTTCAGGTAAGAAATAATATTGCTGTCAAATAATAAAAAGTTTGCTTTCTTATTCCCAGTGTTCAAAGCTCTTACTTTTGTCCCTTTAATTTTTCTGTTGTCTAGTTGCTTTGGCTAGTATTATAAGTACTAAAAAAATGGTGATGATAAACAACATCTTTCTTGTTCTTGACTTTAATGGGAATTATTTTAGTGTTTTTCTAATAAGAATTTTTCTGGTTTTTAGTTTGAGAAATATTTTATTATTAAGAGGTTTCATTATGTGTTCTTATTTTATCAAGCAGTTTAATCAATTCTTTTCATCATCTATTCAAGTAATTCTGTGGTTCTTGTTGAATCAATTAATAGATTCTTTTGACAGGTTTTATAATTTCAACTATCCTGGCATTCTTTCAATAAAAATTTCTTGGATGTGTTGCTAGTTTTTACTTGTTAATGTTTTATTTAGCACTTCACTTAGAATTTTACTTGTTACCGTTTTATTTAGAATTTCAGAATGTGTGTAATATTCATTTTTTGTTTGTGTACGTTATTGGCTTTTTGGTAGGGATCCACACATCCATATTTGTGGCAGTTATGATGTAGTCTCATTGGGTTTAATATTGGTGCCAGATTTTTCTTAATTTAATGTATTATCATTAACTGTCACTTTAAAACAAGTGAAGACGGGCTGGTAGGTCTCTAGTTAGTTCTGCAGTTCTGGCTTAGGTCAGTTTTCTAGTGGCGTCTCAGATGTCTGTGTGCTGAGTGCAGTTCTTACTTTAATGTTTAATGTGCCCTCAAATCTGAAAGATGCCCAGCAACAGATCTTTTATCCCGGCATTTTCCAGATGAAAAACATGCATGCATGTCCTTTCCTAGAACAACACGCACTTTGCACAACCCCCGCCTGTAGCACCGTGTCTTGCAACATGCATGTCACTACAGGGCCACAAGCTCATGCGCTCAGTAGGAGACATGGGTTCAGTGGACGTGAACGTGCTCACATTTGTATCTATCGTGGGTGCCCATACTGGGGCAGTTACTGACCGCATTAACATCAGGAGCCACAAATCTGCTGAATAAGCATCAGCATGTTTTTATTTTTTAAATTAGTATCTGATGTCAGGAAATTATGCCTGCAAATGACAGTTCATCCCACAGAAAGTACCTTGGTCATAGTTGTTGTGTAGCATTGCTGCTGAGTTCAGGTTCATACTGCTTGCTGCAACAGGTCAGTAAGTCGAGAGAGGAGTTGTTGGGCAAGGAGTATTGATTTTATTTGAAAAGCCAGCCGACCAAGAAGATGGTGGACCAGTGTCCCAAAGAACCTCTTAGCAGAGTTAGAATCATTCAGGCTTCTTTTAGCCTTAAAGGGTAGGAGGTTGTTGCAAACTGCTTGGTTCAAAATCCCTTTGATATTGCAGCTGTCCTTGTAAGTCTGTACGATGTTCCTAAAAAACTCCAAGACATTTTTTGTTTTCAGTTCTGCAATTTGTTAATCTCTATGTGGAAAAGTGTTATACCTTTAAATTTCAGAGCCTCAACAATGGGTTATTCTGTGTATTTCAGGCTCTAGGCAATGTTCTTTTCCAAATGCCCAGAGTCAGCTTGACTAAGCTGGGGCAAGAGCACAGAGGTTTAAAGGAAGAGGAACAGACCCAACATGGAGTCTGGTCTGCTCTTCTCTGTTGGAGCCTGATTTCTCATTTAGATCAAAGAATTGATCTTCTAAATGAATTTCATTCATTCATTTTTTTGGGTGAAGTTTGTAACGGTATAATTTATATGCCATATATATGGAATTTAGGAAGATGGTAACAATGACCCTATATGCGAGACAGCAAAAGAGACACAGATGTAAAGAACAGTCTTTTGGACTCTGTGGGAGGTGAGGGTGGGATGATTTGAGAGGGTAGCGCTGAAACGTGTGTATTACCCTATGTGAAGTGGATCGCTGGTCCAGGTTGGATGCATGAGACAGGGCGCTCAGGGCTGGTGCACTGGGATGACCCCGAGGGATGGGATGGGGGGAGGTGGGGGGGGGTTCAGGGTGGGGGACACATGTAGCTGTGTCTGATTCATGCCGATGTTTGGCAAAAACCACCAGAATATTGTAAAGTAGTTAGCCTCCAATTAAAATAAATAAATCAATTAAAAAAATTACGTGCCATAAAATCATCCCTTGTAAATATAATTCAATGAAGTTTACAAAAAACCTGTAGTCATAAAACTACCACCACATTCAAGATTTGCAGCAGTATCTTCCCTTTCCCACCAAGGTTATTACTCTCCTCCCACTTCCAGTCTCTAGGGACAACCAATTTTTTTTTCCCCCTCCTTATGGTTTTACCTTTTCTAGGATATATGGTTAATGTGAAACCATATAGTGTGTAGCATTTTGGTGTGGGCGGGGTGCTGCTGGCTTCTTTCACTTAGCATAATGCTTTTGCAGTTAGATTTTTTGCATGTGTCAGTAGTTCAATTTTGTTGTTGAAAACTTTATTCAGTTTTAAAGTTGAGTTTTCTGGTGCACAGAAAGAAATGAAGCAACAGTGGGTTAATGTATTGATTCAATAGTAGAAGAACTTAGTATTTATACCATCAAAGTTTTCTATGAAAAAATCAGTTAATTTTAATAATACTTGAGTTTTTACATCAAATTCATGGATGTAAGTAAAGCTTTCCCAAGTTTATTTTATAGACGATAAATCATATATCATTTTAAGTGTTACTGTAAATTCAGTTAAATGAATCATTAAAAATAAAATTAATGTAAATTATGATGGAGTGTAGGGTCATAGTGGGAGAAGGCAATGGCATCCCACTCCAGTACTCTTGCCTGGAAAATCCCGTGGACGGAGGAGCCTGGTGGACTGTGGTCCATGGGGTCACACAGAGTCGGACTCGACTGAAGTGACTTAGCAGCAGCAGGGTCATAGTGAAGATAATACATATCAAATTAAAAAACATATGCAGGAGGAAGAAATGTGCTTGAACTTTGTTGTACATTTTTGTGTCCAAAAAGTGGTATATTCTAGCAATTATTATAGAGGCTATAATGCTCAGAATTACCAAATATGTTTATATGTGAAGAATTCGTTACAGCGGTCACACTATGTGACATTTATTAAATACAGGAGAGCATGTGGCGTGGCAGAACCTGGCTTGTCTTTTTACTGCCATCATCAGCCAGGATTTTAAACAGTCTGAGCCTTTGAATGAATGCTTTGTAAACAGCCTAAGTGCCTGACAATTATTATTCTTTTCTGAATGAGCCTTTTATATTTTTCTTTTCATTTTGTTTGAAATCACTTGAAAATATTTAGTCAAAGTATTTAATCAGCAGAGTATAAAACAGCAGAGTATTAAAAAACTTCATTTTAGTGGATAGCAAGTATTGTAAACCAAGCTTAAAGACAGGAATACATTGAAATGTATCACTAGATAAGAAAGAGGGAAAGTGAAGCAGTAAGAGCTCACACTGTGTGCTAGATTTAAGAATTTTCCTTTGGAATATTTGGAATATTTTAGCTTGGAAGACTTGGCTTCTGCCTTTACTTGGGCACAGTGGTCAGTACTGAAAGTGAACACAGTTGAAAACGTCTGTCATTTCGCAGCACCTACGTTTGACAACACATTGAAAAGAATCATGGAGATCCTTTTTATGACAGTTTCTTATACTGTAAAATTTGTATTGTATTGTACCTTTTTTGAAGGTAATTTCTCTGAGTAATGAAAGGACCAATGAGGGATTTGTACTGAAATACTTAGATGCTCAACATAAAAAGTAGAATTGAGATTTTCCTCAATGTAGCAAAATGTTGGGAACAAATAGAATTGAAAATATTCTCTGTGTAGCAGAATTTATCATGTGTCTTTAAGGTAGTTCAGCAAGCACAGAGTATTTTTTCACTTAAAACTTTTCATGGTCTATAGCAAAGAGTTAATTGAAGATGCCCACAATTTCAAATTTATTAAGCATAAAATGCACCGTTGAGGAAAATTACAGGAAATTTTACAAAAAATATTAAAATAATAATATAGATGTAAGAGAGATATTTAGATTAATACCAGCAACTTAGTATAAAAGACAAATACAGCTAAGTATACAATAAATGTGTGAAAACTTAATGAAAAATCATTGTGTTTACGTTATTTTATTTTCTGGTAATATACAGATGACATCTTATAGAAATAATTTTTTGTTTCAAAATAATTTGGGGAAAATGGAAGGCTATAGGTTCACTGATATTGTAAAACCAGTCAATAATAAAAAATAGGTACTTTAATAATTATATAATTTTATTCTTTGATACCTATTTTCACTTTCAAAGGCATCCTTAAGTCATCATATGTTACGCCTACCTCATAACAAGATCTTCAGAGCTCTTTAAAATAGCAACTTTTTGCCCTGCCTTAGGCCTCCAAGTAAAAATTTCTTTACATTGGACTTTTAATTTATCTTTGAGATTATCTTCTGTGATAGATTGATGAAGTTGAGGAAAAATTTATCTCCCAATTTTAATTGTTAATATAAATATTAAAATTAAAATTCAAGGGTTTATATAAGCCTGTTAGCTGTTTCTTTAATTTCGATATACCAGATACCTTGAATGGAAGTGGCTTGGGCTTCTCTTGGCCTGTGATTGTTCCTAAAGATTTTTATTGCCTCAGTTTTAGAGAAAAGGAAGCAGAGGACCCGAGAGCCTCAGGATTTTGTCTCAAGCTCTCACATAGGAGGGTGGGTTCTCCCAGCCTTTACTTGAAAAACCCGTATTCTTGTTTCAGCTTTACTCCAATTTTACATTGGAAGAAGAAAAGGAGGAGAATTGACAGTTAATGAAGCACAAGCTGGAATCAAGATTGCTGGGAGAAATATCAATAACCTCAGATATGCAGATGACACCACCCTTATGGCAGAAAGTGAAGAAGAACTAAAGAGCCTCTCGATGGAAGTGAAAGAGGAGACTGAAAAAGTTGGCTTAAAGCTCAACATTCAGAAAACTAAGATCATGGCATCTGGTCCCATCACTTCATGGCAAATAGATGGGGAAACAGAAGAAACACTGAGAGACTTTATTTTTCTGGGCTCCAAAATCACTGCACATGGTGACTGCAGCCATGAAATTAAAAGATGCTTATTCCTTGGAAGGAAAGTTATGACCAACCTAGACAGCATATTAAAAAGCATAGATATCACTTTGCCAACAAAGGTCCGTCTAGTCAAAGCTATGGTTTATCCAGTAGTCAGGTATGGATGTGAGAGAATATAAAGAAAGCTGAGTGCTGAAGAATAGATGCTTTTGAACTGTGTTGTTGGAGAAGACTCTTGAAAGTCCCTTGAACTGCAAGGAGGTCCAACCAGTCCATCCTAAAGGAAATCAGTCCTGAATATTCATTGGTGTTGTAGTTTAAACTCCAGTACTTTGGCCACCTGATGCGAAGAGCTGACTCATTTGAAAAGACCCTGATGCTGGGAAAGATTGAAGGCGGGAGAAGAAGGGGATGACAGAGGATGAGATGGCTGGATGGCATCACCAACTCAATGGACGTGAGTTTGAGTCATCTCCAGGAGTTGGTGATGGACAGGGAGGCCTGGCATGCTGCAGTCCATGGGGTCGTAATGAGTTGGATACGACTGAGCGACTGAACTGAACTGAACTGAGTAATCATGAATCCAATGCTGTTTTTGACATTTCATTTATATTAGTTTATTTAATCACTGCAATTCTGCAAGGTAGATGTTTTTATTCCTACTTTGTGGATAGGAAATTAAAACCCAGAAAGGCTGAATAAATTGTCAAAATCATACACTTTATAAGTAGTGAAGTTGAAATGGATACATATTGTTTTGACTATAACAGTTTGTGTTTAATAAGACTACAAAAACTTGGAGCTAAATTGTAAGGTGTTCTGTTTATTAGGATTAAGATCTTAGTGGTCATGGTTGACTTCACTTTGAGACATGAACCTTTTTTGTGCTTTTTAAGATTATATCCTTTGGGAAACTCAATTAAGAAAGTTACAAAGTAGCATGTTCTCCAAATGGCATTTAGTGGATTACTTCAAAAATGGTACTTTTTATGTTAGGGGTCATGACCACCGATGTTGGAGATCACTTGGGTGATACACATCCAGAGCTAACTGTAGAACCATGTCACATTTTAAAGATACATCTGGCCAGTCAGTAGTTGCTTAGGGGTGGGAGGAGGGGTGGAGAAGGATGGAATTATAAGGAAGCTTTTGGGGGCTTACCTGGTGGCTCGGAAAGTAAAGAATCTGCCTATAATTAAGAGACATGGGTTTAACTCCTGGGTCAGGAAGATCCCCTGGGGAGGGAAATGGCACCCACTCCAGTATTCTTGCCTGGAGAATCCCAGGGACGGGGGAGCCTGGTGGGCTACAGCCCATGGGGTCGCAGAGGCAGACATGACTGAGCCAGTAACACTTTCACTTCCACGAGGAGCTTTTAAGGATAATGGATATTATCCTTGTCTTGATTGTAGTGATAGTGTTTTGGGACAAACATCTCTGAAACTTACCAGATTGTACGTTCTAAATATGTGCAGTTTATTGTATGTGAATTGTACTCTAATAAAGCTGTTAAAATGCTTTCCTGGGTGGTAGGGGGTAGGGTAGAATTATAGCTACAGTACTAGGAATGACACACACTTATTCAATATTCTGTGTCTCACAACTTCTTGATGAGCACCCTTTCTGGCGTATTATTAGTTGTACTGATCCAAATTATTGAATAGAGGAGACTTGAGAAACAAGTGAAATTGACAGTGAAGCTATTGAAATGAACAGTGCAGAGTAATTGTTTGGCAGTAAAATCGTATCAGTGTTCTTTTCATCAGTGGTACAGACTTGCCTGCTCTATTAGTTGTCTATTGGTTAACATAGCTGACAAGTTATGGGCTGGCTGGGAGGTCAGCTAATCCACGATCCAGCCTGGGCTTAGCTGGGCTGCACGGGGCCCTTGACCGGGCTCTCTGGCATCTGCATCTTCAGGCTCTGCCCCATCTGGTCAGTTCAGGGAAGCTGACCTGGAGGCGTTTCTGCCTGAGTCAGATTCTGTGATCCTGGCAAAGGTACCACAAAGCCAGCCCCATAACAGACTTCTTAAAGACTTTTCTTATCACGTCTGCTAACATCTCAATGGGCTTCCCTCATAGCTCAGCTGGAAGAAAATCCGCCTGCAATGCAGGAGACCCCGGTTCCATCCCTGGGTCAGGAAGATCTGCTGGAGACGGGACAGGCTACCCACTCTAGTATTCTTGGGTTTCCCTGGTGGCTCAGCTGGTAAAGAATCCACCTGCAATACTGGAGACCTGGGTTAGATCCCTGGGTTGGGAAGATTCCCCTGGAGAAGTGAAAAGCAAACTAAATCATTTGGCAAACATAGCTGTGGAATAATGCTCCTTCCACAGTGAGCAGGCACAGAAAACTATATGCCGAAAGAGGACTGGAGGCAGTAATGGTACTTGCTTTGCTAATATTATCTCAGGGGTGGGGAGGTGGTGCGTCTTTCAAAAATGAAAAGTTAGTTCTTAAAAAAAGATTGGCCCTGTTTATTTTCTTTGTAAAATGACAGTCTGGTATCTTTAAATGGCTTTATTTCCTCACACACTGTCAAAATTTAAACAGAATGCCATAGAATAGAAAATGTGTGATGCTACTTGTTCAGTTTATGAAAGCGTTTCAAAAAGAGAGGGTCTAAATACTGGGTTGGGCAAAAAGTTCATTCGGATTTCTCTGCGCGATGGTGCGCATAATTTTTGACCAGCCCAAAATTTCTCTGTGATGAGAACCTACAGGTGCGAAAAACACACTTCTGTGTGATGTTTTGCACAGGTCACCTACTCTGGCCAGAAGGGCAGTCACGGGACGATGCGGTCTTCCCTGTCTTGTTGACACTGTACTTCTTGCTCCTAAGCACAGGTCCTTGGACACAATTAGAACATCACATGCGTGTGGAATGAATGAACCTGCAAAACACAAAGAATTCCCTCCTCATTATTTAAAAGTTTTTTTAAGGTATTAATTTATTGACTTGACTGCTCTGAGTCTTGGTTGCAGCATCCAGGATCTGTATCCCTGACCCAGATTGAACCTGGGCCCCTGCATTGGGAGCTCCGAGTCTCAGCCTCTGGACCACCAGGGAAGCCCCTTGCCCTCTCATTTAAAGGTTTCACGAGTTCAAGGACCTTCCTAGTTACACGGAACCAAATTGGGTTAAATTACCCATGCTGGAATGCTTTCTGGAGAGGGAAATGGCATCCCCCTCCAGTATTCCTGCCTGGAAAGTTCCATGAACAGAGGAATGGCATCCCACTCCAGTATTCCTGCCTGGAAAGTTCCATGAACAGAGGAGCCTGGTGGGCTAATCAAACAGCAGACACAATGGTAGCAGCCTACAAGAGTAGGGTGGGGATAACAAGGAAACCAATAGATTACTTTGGAAGTCAAGTTGAAGGTGGTGGTGGTATATACTTTTAAATTCTACACTGAACTGGACGGCAACAAGAGATACCTAGAATCCTTACGGAAAGTTTAGGCCCTTAACAGTTCTTTGTTACAGAAACAGTATGACTTTCTGTAGCAAAGTCATTGGTGTGTGCTGTGTGACACAGGTGACCAGGCCACTCACGGTTAGTACGACAGGGATGAAACTCCTCTAGCAGTTCAGCTGTGGTGCTGGACGTCAGCTGTAAATGACCAGAAAGATGATGGCCAAATGCTTCAGTTTACTAGGTACCTTGATATATCTGTATAATACTTCCTAATTTTCCTTGTTATAAGTGCCTCTTATTTATTCTTCGCAAACAATGAAGTAGGCATGGCAGAAATTTTATCCCCATGCTACAAATGAAGAAATTGAGTATTAATTATGATATCACTGCAACTCATTTACCTTATTCAGATTTTACCAGTGTTACATGTACTCATTTGCATGTGAGTGTTCAGTTCTATGCAATTTTATTGCATGTGTACATTTGTGGAACAGCCACACAGTCAAGCAGTCAAGATACCGAACCATTTTATCACAAGAATCGCTTGTACAATCTTTTTATCACCACAGCTACCTCCCTCCCTACCCCCAGAAACCTTTAATCTACTCTGTATTTCTATAATTTTGTCATTTCAGGAACATGGTACCAGCATCAGAATTCAATAAATATTTTTTTTGAGATTGACTTTTTTTCGCTTAGCATATTTCCTTGAGAGGAGGGTCCATCCATGCTGATAAAGTTGATACACACATTTATCAGTAGTTGATTACTTTTCATTACTGAGCAGTGTTCCAGCTATTTGTTTTCTAGCTCCAGCTTTTCCATCTGTAACTGGTATGGAATGGGTTCTTGAGTTGCAACTCTAAACATGATTTGTCTGAACATATGCTTTGAAAAAAGGCTGAAACATGCCCAAGGAGTCAACAGACCTGTAAGGTATAAGCCTCAGAAAACTGGTGTGTACTGCCTCGGTGTTTAAGTGCAAACCCAGTCATCTAACAGTTATTTTCAAATATGAAGGATGAAGTGTAACAGCTTTCATTGATGTGTTTAGAGAAGGTGCCTCATTAACAAGTTTCCTCAGGAAAACTTGCGGAGAGGCTGAATTCTCATCTCTCAAATAAAAATAGAAAAGAATTAAAAATGTAATTATGAGATCAAACCCTTATCTGCCTTTGAACCTGACCTTCAGCATCTTCAGGGGCCTGGTACTCACCTGTCCTCCCTGTCCCCCTCCCCACACCTCTCCCAGCTAAAGCAACTCAGTGATCGTCTGTTTTGCACGTTGAGCTTTGCATCAACTTTTGGGGAGTGAGTTTTGTGGCGGAAATTTTGAAGACCTCAGAACTGTTACCTGAACATCCTATAACTGCAATTGTTTCACTGACTTACCTCCCCCAGCCAACTTCACGCCCTGTTCCAACCCACTGTTACGGGGTCAATCCTTTGCTTCTGCTTGGGGAAAATCTAGGTCAAGCTCTGTGACACTTTGGGTCAACGTCAGGTAATGGAAAGACCTTTCCATTACCGTAGCTTAGGTTAACAGAGATGCAGTGCAACGTAATAGCCGCAATTTCCATCTTCTTCTGAAATGACACCTGCTTCCCGCCCACAGCAGTGGTCCAGTTTGGCCTCTGTTGTGGGACAGTCCTTCTCTCCGCCATCCGTTCGACTGTCCCAGGCTCTTCCAGGGCTGAACCTGGAGGAGAGAGGAGCATGTGGGGTGGAGAAGTTCTCGGCTGACAAGTATTATCGTAAGCTGTCGGCATTTGGGAGCAAAGCTGAAGTCACTTTGCTACATACTGCTCCAGCAGAAGCCATTCTGATTGGTCGCTGCCCTTTTCTGATTGGCTGATGGCTGGGCCGGCTGAGCATTAAATCTTCAGAATGTGACATGTGCTTTGGGGTCATGGTGAAGCTTCTTCTCTTTGGGGGCACTTTTTGGGTTCTTAAAGACCTCTTCCTGTATACACACACAGCACATGTCCCAGGAGATTTATCGCCTGTTGCTTTCTTGATCTGGGGGACCGTGTTCATCTTTAGCTTGTGACTCTTCACCCCTGAGACATCCGGTGTACACCTTCCGCTTCTTCTAAGGGGGTCACTTCAGCCTTGCGGGGATCTCCCTTGTACAGGATGTTGGACAGCCCCGCACCGGTTTTCTTGTGGGCCTGGATATTGTGGAATCCACAGGGGACACCCCCAGACTCCTTGCTGGCCGTGGCCAATACAACAGTCTCTTTTAACTGCACCAATAGAGCTCCTGGTCACTCACTGGTGCTCACTGCTTGCACTGGTTTCCCCAGGTTTCCAAAGGACACTCTGTGTTAGTAAAGGCTGGTTTCCTGGGCTGGATGAAAAAGCCAAGCCTTTTTTTTTTCTCATGAAACCACCACCCTTAATCTCCCAACCCCACCGTTTTATAACCTCAGTGTGGATGAAGGGTTCAGGGTGTGCAAAACTAGTTTTGTTGACCTCATTTAGAAGTCTTGTGTATAGCCCTCTCACTTCTTTTGGTAATGTGGGGACACCACCACCTAATATTTTAGGATGTCAACATAAGTGGAAAAGAAAATAGATATATCCGATTATCTCGTTATATAACAAAGATACTGAGCACGTGCTTGTCCTCCAGTAAGTGGGTAGCTGCAGCTAAAATTGATCTTATGGAGCCTAGCAGGGATCAATAGATTTCCTCCTTATGACTGGAAGATTGTATAAACATTATCTTTTGTTCTTTTGTCATAGAACCTCAACATCCATTTTTTGTTTTATATTATGCTGTTGAAAAGCATACAGAAATGCTTTACTACAAAAACATGCACATTATTTCATTTGTCTTTCGCAAGTACCTGGGTAGTTTGGGAAGTAGTTAGCTATCTTTCCATTTAAGATCCATGGAGGAGATTCATATCCATGCGATACAACATCATAGTCGACATCCTTTCCTTACATCACTTTATGTTAATATTTTATTCAGCTTTTTTGTGAGATCCTTAAAATGGCATCACTTCCATCTCACAGATACATCTTTTGAAGGAAAGGCATCCTGGTTCTAGGTAAAGTGCATCTGCTGTGTTCCTAACCTATTTCTTTGTTTTCTTTCTTTAACAGGTTCCCAAACTCTGTCCGAACAATGTACACTCACTCACACACACAACTATTTATAATTTAGTATTGCTTCAGTTAATTGTTAATTGCTGCCAAGATATAATATCTTATACAGTGTAATAGTTTCTCAAAGCTTAAAGAATTTACAACAGCTTTCAATACCAGAGAATTAGATGGGGAAGAGATTTTGGAAATATTGTGAAATGGATTGTGTTTTTTCCATAAACTGGCTTCAGAATTCTCAAAGTTGAATGTCCAGCCTCTTTTGGAGAATATATGAGTCCCTGTGGCATTTATTTTAAGGACAGATACTATTCCTAGCCACAGAGCCTCTTACTTGTTCTAATCTCATTTATTTGTTTTTGTAAATTGTATATATTTTCATGAATCATATGAATAATCTCTTTTTCAGTTCATCTTACAAATAAGCATAAGTTTTAAGAAAACTTGGGTTGTTTTGCTTGCTGAGAGACTTTTTCACTGGCTTAGAGTTTTCTAGGTTAAATTAGGTCCTTTAGGGGATGCATCTCATATATTTTGCTCTTACTCATTCATTTCTGTATGGCTGCTCATGACTAGAAGGGTGAAAACTAAGATTCAGAGAAAAATTAATGATCCCTCCTTGCTATGTATTTTTCAAGTTGTCATTTGTTAAGGGTTGATGCAAATAGTAAAGATACATAGCTTTCCTTCATTTCTGCTTCAGTTTTCATATAGATATTGGGTAACTTGGATCTATAAATAAATAAGCCAACCAGGATTAAGTTGCTGTCAATGACAGATCTCCTCTGATCACTAAATTCACTTGAATGATTGCATGTATATTTTTAAATTAGTGTCTGTGATGCTTTTTGAAGCGAGCAGGGAAGCGTGATGATTGCTTCCATTGCCAAGTTTACAGAGAAAAGTGAGAAATATCTCATTAACCCAGAGTGAGACTTGCTTTGGGTATCCTCTGTAAAGTGAGGAGCTGAGGTGGGTTTTGAAATCCAGAATGGCTCACAGGTAATTTTGCCTGGATGGTGTGTGATTAGCCTTGAAGTTTTCCCTGCTCACTCAGTTGTGAAGGATCGTGGTTTTCAACGCACTCGGGAACTTGACAGCATTTCCCCGGAAGTGTGGCACTGGGGTCATCTCATCTGAGCGGGCGCTCCCCTGTCTCGGTCACGAGGGGCCAGCAGGAGAGGCTTCGGACTTCTGGATAATTGCTGCCTGTCAGTGGGGTCTCTCCCTAAAGCAGTCTTTCCTTTCGTCCTGATGTTTGTCACTTTGCAGTAGCGGGAATACTTTGACTTCCTTCCTGGGTTGGGAAGGAAAAAGCAGTACTACTGTAAATCCTTCCTTCTCTTAGTACCTAGATTATCTTAACAAACATTTTATTTGGAACTATAGCTTAGAGAAAGAGGTAGCCCTTAAGATGGTATTATTTTATTATTATTCCTTTTTACTTATATGTTTATCTCCCATGCAAGAATGCATACTCCTTGGAGATGATCTTGTCTTTTTTGATTTTTTTAACCTTTGCAGAATGCCAAAAACATGATAGACATACAAAAAATATTTACTAAACTTTTAAGCTGATCAGTATGAAATTAGAATTTTAGTGTTTTTCTATTCAACTACCAAAATATATTTTTTTTAAGTGAAAGTGCTAGTCGTTCAGTCGAGTCCAACTCTTTGCAAACCCATGGACTTATCCATGGAATTCACAGGCTCCCCTGTTCATGGATTCTCCAGGCAAGAATACTGGAGTGGGTTGCTATTTCCTTCTCCAGGGGATCTTCCTGACCCAGGGAATGAACCAGAGTTTCATGCATTGCAGCAGATTCTTTACCGTCTGAGTCACTAGGGAAACCCACTTTTTTTTTTTTTAAAGTCCTGATTTTAGTTTATTTATTTATTGATAAAACTTCTTGGCTGCATGGCTTGTGGGATCTTAGTTCCACAACCAGGTATTGAACCTGTGCCCCCCGAGTTGGAAGTGCAGAGTCTTAACCCCTGGACTGCCAGGGAAGTCCCTCCGAGGGTTTTTTTAAAATTCCTGAGTCACTTGTATTCAGGAATCATTACCATCAGCATTGGCATTGTCATCATTACACTTCCCACTTCTTGGTCTATTATTAAGTCCCAGTCAGTCTACTAAGCAAGCTTTATACATAAGCTCATTTATTTCACAGCAACCTGATGTGATGTCAGCCACATTTCCATTTTACAAATGAAGACACCGAAGTTCAGAGGCATCAAGCAATCTGCCCAGTGTCACAGCTCAGAGAGTAGCAGAGTCCAGACTGAAACTCGGGCCTGTCTTATTTTAAGCGCAAGCCGGCAGATGGTGATGGAAGGAAGTATCCCCAGCCCTCCTACACAGATCTTCCTGATTTAAATAAGTATTGATTATCTACTATGTGCCAGACAATGTGTGAAAGCTTGTACTTGCCCAAGTGCAGAAAGCAAGATATCATTCCATCAATCGAACTGCTTTATTTTTTATTAAAACTGTGAGGTAGATCTGTTGTGTGCGTGACACACTTCACTTCTCATTTCTCAGTTCTTTGCTCAATTTGTAAATGTCGCAGGGAGACAGAGGGTTTGGAGAAGAGGGGGCGGGGGAGAAAGGCGCGAACTCGGTGTGGACAGATGCATCACACAGCCGTCGAGGTGAGCTGTTCACTAAGTGTGATTCATGAGAAGATGACCGAACAGAGACCAGTATCTAAGTAAGTTCACCTCCGAACGGGGAGTCACGGTGTGACTGTGCTTCTCTCGATCACGGCGTAGTCCGTACATTGCAGTTCATTCCCAGAGAAGCCGCTCTCCCTGCTCCGCCAGCCTGCCTGGCGCTCCAGTCTTGCTCTGTTGGAGGCTTTGGCGCCCCGGCGTTCCCGCAGGCCCCGCCGCTGCCCTCTGATCTCCGCCGGCTCCCGGCCTCTGTGTGGTCGCATTCCTTTCTTCCCCGTCACCACCCTCACGTCGTCACACTTCCTTCCGTCCCTCTTCTGCGCCCCAGAACAGAGAAAGGGAATGATGGGGCACAGCCAGCCTGAGGCCGGCTCGCCCTCCCCTGTTCCGGGCGCCCCTGCATCCCGCCTCTCCGCGCGGCCTCTTCCTGAGGCTTCGCCTCTGACCTCGGGACGAGGCCTGAGACAGCAACTCTGTTTGAAGGATTCTTTACTGTAGATTTTCAAATATATTTGAATAGAATAGATTTTTACACAATGAATATGATTTCCTCTAAAATTGTATTAAACATGCCTCCAAAATACTTCATAAACATAATTAAGTTTCTATATTTCTCCTGGCAAGTTCATCAATCTCAGTGGCCCCTCCACTTTTAGGGAAATGAAAAAAGTATCTTGGGTGAAGTCAAGCAAGCCAACCAATAGTTAAGGCTTTACTTTAAAGGCTCTAATTTGTAGTTTCTGGTTTGCATTTCTCTAATAATTAGTGTTACTGAGCATCTTTTCATGTGCCTCTTAGCCATCTGTATGTCTTTTTGGAAAAATGCCTATTTAGGTCTTCCATCCATTTTTTTGATTTGGGTTTTTTTTTTTTTTAATATTGAGGTGCGTGAGATGTTTGCATATTTTGAAGGTTAAATCTTGTTTGTTGCTTCGTTTACAAATATCTTCTCCTATTCTGAAGGTTGTCTTCTTGTCTTGTTTACAGATACTTCAATTAAAAAAAACTAATTAGGACCTTCTTTACGTTTTTAAGAAATATTGATTTTTTTTTATGTTCTTAATCTTCAGAACTAAATCAACACTGAATTTTCATAAGTTTATTTTCCCATTGTGTCTTAAAGCATGTTCCTTATTCTGATTGCCTGATATCTGCTTTCATTCTAATTTCATTAGAATGAAATTTATAAAAATATTCACTCTCCTCAAGGAGGTGCTATCCAGCCTGTGCAATGGATATGTGTGTTATTTCCAGTAATAAAGTCTGGAAACTGTTTTAGTGGAGAAATATTTAACATTTGAATCATTTTGACTTCTATCTAGTAAAAAATTTTATGCTTGTTTTCTTTAACAAAAGGAATTTTTGACTGTATCTAGAATTGTTTTTGTTTCTGTTAGTGAAAAGTATTGCAAAAGAAAGAAATATGCCAACTGATCGTGTTGAGTTAGACACCAGTCATTTTCTGTTTTATTTTGTAGAACAGTCTTTGACCAGCCCATGAGAATATGGGCTCCTCTTCTGTTTTGTTATAGTCTTCGTCTTTCTCTTCTTCTCCTCCTTGTCCTCCACCCACCCCCACCTCCTTCTCCTTCTTTTTTTTAAAATGGTGACTCTGGCCTCCTTACCCCAGAGGAAGCACCATGAGTTTTAAAGGACATCATTGTATTGGGATAAGTACTTTGAGTCCACACTCTTGATAATGAATTAGCTTGTTCTGAATATAGTAATTTAGAAATACTCTCTTCACTTTTAGCTAAAAATATAAAAACTCTAGTAATTTCATATTGGAAACACATGCAGAATAACTGGTTTGTTATTTTATCAGTCAAACTTTATTCTGTAATCTTTCTTTACTTTTTATCGGTCCATAAAGTGGTGATAAATATTTCATGTGACTCTAAATAGTTGAGATACCACTTTATGTAGTATTTTCTATAAAATCCATGAGAACATAAGGAACTAATTTTGCTATACTTTCTAGCATGTTTCTTGTGGAAATACTGAATTATCACCTTTAATCACTTCTAATATTAAATTTGGGGCTTCCTTGTTGGCTTGATAAAGAATTCACCTGCAATGCGGGAGACTTGGGTTTGATCCCTGGGTTAGGAAGATCCCCTGAAGAAGGAAATGGAAACTCATTCCAGTATTCTTGCCTGGGGAATCCTATGGACAGAGGAGACTTGTGAGCCATAGTCCATGGGGTCACAAAGAGTCAGACATGACTTAGCGACTAAATCACCAAACTTTGGTTTATTGTCTTGATTTTTCTGTGCATATATATTTATCCAATTAAATGTAAAGGCTGGTTATAAATTGGTCTCCTAATACTCTCTCTGACATTTTATCAGAGGGAGAAAAAAATTCCTGTGAGCTATTTATATTTACATTTGAATTCAAGCACAAGTTCCCATACAGTACAGACTTCACCTTAGACAATTTCCTCACCTAATACATTTTTAGCAGCTGTGTGGGAGTTTAGGATCAATTTAGCTACATTAGCTTGTTTAGAAATAATGCTACCTAAAATGATGGAAATTCAAATCATAATGTCAGTACTTCCTCTGGGCTTGTTTCCTGTTATTAGGATTTTCTCAGAAAATGTGTGCTGCTGAGTTAGAGGTAAAATATTTGTTCACCTCCTGTCCTTTAATATTTCACTCTGATTTTCCTCTCTAATAATTAGATTCAGAGGTCCTCCTCTGGTAAAGCACTGAAAGAAGCCAGAAGAATTGTCTTCTTTCAGCTTCTTACTTGCTGATAAGGAAAATGAGGTTTATAAATGCAACTTGGATGGTCCAGGGTCATATAGCTGATTAGGACCCATGATCTTTATCCAGTGTCATGTTCATCCTAAAGGTGAATGAGTGAGATTGAGAGAATATTTAACTTTGAGACTCTAAAGTTTCTTTTCTACATCGACTTTTGTTCCATGAGAACTCCATGGGAAATATCTTTTCTACATAGACTTTTATTCCATGGAAATTGATGTTTACATTTAAAATAATAAATATCTTAGAAATTATGAGATTTTTCTTGGACAACAGTGATTAAAATGATAAATTTTAGGTATTTTCTTTTTAATGACCTTTTTGTAGACATTGTAAAATTGAGGTTAAGCAAAGGTAGGAAAATGAAAACATAATAAAGACAATAAAAAACAGAATACCTATTAAGTTTTAAAATATGATTCTGAGTCCTTCAGGTTTCTCATAATAGGCAATGTCTACCTTGGTAGAAATTATTCTCTAAGAATATTCTATGAATTCTTTTTCAGTTAGATGCTAGCATCTTTGATTATTGGTTGAGTCTAAACCTTATATTGAATGTTATGCATGTTCCATTGAACACCACTCTTCTCTTGGGTTAGAATCTACTTTTTTGCTCTCTGAAGCAGAAGTGACCTTTAGTAGCCATCCTTGAAGGTGGCCACAAGTCAGGAAAGGAGGAATCCTTTTTAAATTTTCATTTTGGCATGTTAAAAGTACCGAACTGAATTAAGTGTTTTGGGATTAGGGTTAGGGTTCTAATATCCAAAACTAGTGACTAATTGACACTAAGTTAAATACTTGCATTCCATATGGCGTGAATCTGTTGTTGTCTTTGTGGGTAATCGTATCCTGGCCATTGGGTGACTTTTCTTTCTGGACTACAGAACTTCATCCAGCAACATTCCAGTGCCTTCCTCTCGGGGTGGGCATATGAACGTGGACAGAGTACTATTATTGAATGCTACCTTCCCTGACTACTTTATCCTACAGGAATTGCTCCCCTTTTCTCCAGTACAAATAGCACCTCATTCTACATCATTCTGTGTTACTTTAATATGTATAACTTGTCTTTTCATGTTGAGATACTAGTAACTTTTTTTAGAGCAGTGTTTTCATTTTTGTTATGTTCAGGTGTTTATTAACTTGTTGTCAAGTCAGAGCAATGATTCATTCAATAAATACTTACTGAATGCTTATTATATGTCAGGCGCAGTTCTAGGTACTAGGGATGAAAATGTGAATTGTTGAGAAATGCCCGTTCCTTCATGATGCTTCTATTCGGAGAGTGAGTGTGGAAGGAAATTCTAAACACTCAAAATGAGTTCAGAGAGAGATACATGATGTTAAGAAAGTAGAAGAGAAACGGAGGAAGAAGAGTAGATAAGGGGAAAAGAAGTTATTTCTTTAGATGAGATAATCATAAAAAGCCTCTTTAAAAGTGGCCTAATATTTAAATCTTTTTAGTGTTAGTTCTAAAAGGTCTTGTAGGTCTTCATAGAACCGTTCAACTTCAGCTTCTTCAGCATTACTGGTTGGGGCATAGGCCTGGATTACCATGATATTGAATGGTTTGCCTTGGAAATGAACAGAGATCATTCGGTCATTTTTGAGATTGCATCCAAGTACTGCATTTCAGATTCTTTTGTTGACCATAATGGTTACTCCATTTCTTCTAAGGGATTCCTGCCCACAGTAGTAGATATAATGGTCATCTGAGTTAAATTCACCCATTCCAGTCCATCTTAGTTTGCTGATTCCTAGAATGTCAGTGTTCACTCTTGTCATCTCCTCTTTGACCACTTCCAATTTGCCTTGATTCATGGACCTAACATTCCAGGTTCCTATGCAATATTGCTCTTTACAGCATCGGACCTTGCTTCTATCACCAGTCCCATCCACAACTGGGTGTTGTTTTTGCTTTGGCTCCATCCTTCATTCTTTCTAGAGTTATTTCTCCACTGATCTCCAGTAGCATATTGGGAACCTACTGACCTGGGGAATTCATCTTTCAGTGTCCTATGTTTTTGCCTTTTCAAACTGTTCATGGGGTTCTGAAGGCAAGAATACTGAAGTGGTTTGCCATCCCCTTCTCCAGTGGACCACATTCTGTCAGACCTCTCCACCATGACCTGTCCGTCTTGGGTGGCCCCACACGGCGTGGCTTAGTTTCACTGAGTGAGACAAGGCTGTGGTCCAAGCCAGGCTTCAGCAATACGTGAATCGTGAACTTCCAGATGTTCAAGCTGGTTTTAGAAAAGGCAGAGGAACCAGAGATCAAATTGCCAACATCCACTGGATCATCAAAAAATCAAGAGAATTCCAGAAAAACATCTATTTCTGCTTTATTGACTATGCCAAAGCCTTTGACTGTGTGGATCACAATAAACTGTGAAAAATTCTAAAAGAGATGGGAATACCGGACCACCTGACCGGCCTCTTGAGAAACCTGTATGCAGGTCAGGAAGCAACAGTTAAAACTGAACATGGAACAACAGACTGGTTCCAAATAGGAAAAGGAGTACGTCAAGGCTGTATATTGTCACCCTGCTTATTTAACTTACATGCAGAGTACCTCATGAGAAACGCTGGGCTGGAGGAAGCACAAACTGGAATTAAGATTGCCGGGAGAAGTATCAAAAGTCTCAGATATGCAGATGACACTAACCTTATGGCAGAAAGTAAAGAGGAACTAAAAGACTCTTGATGAAAGTGAAGGAGGAGAGTGAAAAAGTTGGCTTGAAGTTCAACATTCAGAAAACTCAGATCATGGCATTTGGTCCCAACACTTCATGGCAAATAGATGGGGAAACAGTGGAAACAGTGTCAGACTTTATTTTCCTGGGCTCCAAAATCACTGCAGATGGTGATTGCAACCATGAAATTAAAAGATACTTGCTCCTTGGAAGGAAAGTTCTGACCAACCTAGACAGCATATTAAAAAGCAGGGACATTACTTTGCCAACAAAGGTCCATCTAGTCAAGGCTATGGTTTTTCCAGTGGTCATGTATGGACGTAAGAGTTGGACAGTAAAGAAAGCTGAGCACCGAAGAATTGATGCTTTTGAACTGTGTTGATGGAGAAGACTCTTGAGAGTCTCTTGGACTGCAAGGAGATCCATCCAGTCAATCCTAAAGGAGATCAGTCCTGGGTGTTCATTGGAAGGACCGATGTTGAAGCAGAAACTCCAATATTTTGGCCACCTGATGCAAAGAGCTGACTCATTGGAAAAGACCCTAATGCTGGGATGTATTGAGGGCAGGAGGAGAAGGGGACAACAGAGGATGAGATGGCTGGATGGCATCACTAACTTTATGGACATGGGTTTGAGTAAACTCCAGGAGTTGGTGATGGACAGGGAGGCCTGGCGTGCTGCGGTTCATGGGATCGCAAAGAGTTGTACATGACTGAGTGACTGAACTGGAACTGGAATATTTAAATAATGAAAACAATGGAATGAAACCAGCAATGGAAACATTAGAGGTAATGAGGGAAAATTCAAGACAGATAATTCCTAGAGGGAAAACTGATATGAAGCAAGTTCTGAGTAATATGGCCTGTAGGGCCATATCAGGGCCATGGTGGAAAGGAGCTGGATTGGGTTCAGGTGCAGCTAGGAAGCCAGTGTAAGGTTTTAGGGAACAGAGTGATGTTATCACTTTGGCTGTATTGGGAGAAGACATTGCAGATAGACATGAACGGAAGCCAGCTCTTCATATGTTGAATTATCCTCTACAGATGGATAGAGAGGAGTCTTCTTGGTGGGGCTTTTTGGAACATGTGGTTTTTGTATACGTGTATGAGTGTGTCTTGGGGCAGAGTAGGATTTGGTTTATTCTTCTAGATGTTAGACAGGTAGTTATATTAGGTGTTAGGTAGTAGTAGATGTTAGGTAATTAGAGATATGGGAGGCACTGATTGCATCACAAAGGATCTTGATGCCTGAGGGAACACTGGGACATGAAGGGAAAGACAGATTGTGTTTGAAAAAGGAAGTCAAACAGTGATGGGGCAGGCAGGAAGTCAGGAAGAGGAAGAGACAGACCTGGACCTGGGCGGGCAGGGGACTCACTACAACATGGATTGGTTGAAGGCCAACTTGAGATACTTTAATAATCACAATGAATTTCCATGTTTTCTTTTATCCTCTTTTTGTTGGATGAAACGCAGTATAGACTAGAGTGATATGATCTGATACGTAGTCATGTGTTCTTAAAGTACACATGTGTACTTCTAATATATTGGCATGTATTCTTCCCAGCAATTTCAAGCTGAGTACTCCTTCTCCACACCCCCTTATCCAAAACACTGGAAGAGAGGTGCATTTTGGAATGAAGACTTTTTCAGATGTTAAGATAATGTGATGCATGAACTAGATGTTGTGTAACATCCTACTGGAGTCTGGGGTGGCAGTCTATAATGAAGTATATTAATATTTTTCTAACCTGAGAAAAAAATTGACAATGTTGTATTAGTTTCAAGTATGCAGCAAAGTGATTCAGTTATATAATTCTTTTCAGATTCTTTTCCATTCTTGATGGTTACAAGAACTGAGTAAAGCTCCCTGTGTTATACACTAGGCCCTTGTTTATTTTATACAGTGTATATATTAGTGTGTATATATACAGTGTGTATATATTAATTCTAATTCCTAATTTGTCTCTACTGAATATATTAATATTTCTGCAATAATAGCAAACATATTGTTATTCTCATAAATGGGAAACATTGGGAAAATAAGTAGCCTCACTTCAGTTTAGATAAAGTCTGTATACAATAGAATTTATGCTGAGCTTTCAAAAAGCTTCCCATTTTCAGAGCTTTTAAAATATTTTGAAATCAAGAGATTTTTACTCAGGAAATAAAAACGTAGAGAATTTAAATGACTTGTTAAATAGTTGGGCTGTAATTTAAACACTGCATTGGCTGACCACAAACTCTGTGATCTTAGCCACATTAGAGCACTTGTACAGAAGTGATAAACATTCCCTATAAATACCTGTCCTGTATGTAAAAGCACCTACATGTATATTGAGAAACAGATAGCTATAAAGGAACTATTTAAAATTTAACCATTTTCTGCAGATCAGTACATGCCTATAAATTGTTTCAAGTATACTGTTTCTAGCATGGTACCAGCCATAATATTAATAATGACAATTATCTTGTAGTACTTTGAAGATTTAATTATGATAAATCTAATTAATGATAATTAAATGACTTTATCTTTGGTAAATTATCTAAATTATCATGAATTTTAAGGGCCACGTTTTTTCCATTATCTGCTGTTTAGCAGAGAAAATTTTGCATAAATTATAGATGAAAACAATCTTGTTTATTTTAACAGAACTTTGGAACATAAATTCAAGGAGTTGTTTATTCTCGAGGCCGTTGTTTTTACTAAGGATCTACTGGAAGTCTCCAACTAAACAGTATGAGGGGATGAAGATATTCTAGATTAAGTAAGAACATTTGTTGTTCAGGAGCTCAGTCATGTTCAGCTCTTTGCAACCTCATGGACAGAAGCATGCCAGGCTTCTCAGTCTTGCCCCATGTCACAGACTGTGCTCAAGCTCATGTCCATTGAATCAGTGATGCCATCCAACCATCTGTCATCCCCTTCTGCCTTCAATCTTTCTCAGCATCAGCATCTTTTCCAATGAGTCAGCTCTTCCCATCAGGTGCCCAAAGTAGTGGAGCTTTAGTTTCAGCATAAGTCCTTTCAATGAATATTCAGGACTGATTTCTTTTAGGATTGACTGGTTTGATCTTTTTGCAGTCCAAGGTACTCTCAAGGGTCTTCTCTAACACCGCAGTTTGAAAGTGGCAGTTCTTCGGCGCTCAGCTTTCTCTACAGTCCAACTCTCCCATCTGAACATGACTACTGGAAAACCCATAGCTTAGACTATAGGGACCTTTGTCAGCAAAGTGATTTCTCTGCTTTTTGATATGCTCTCTAGATTTGTCAGAGCTTTTCTTCCAGGGCAAATGCCTTATTTCATGGCTGCAGTCACTGTCTACAGTGATTTTTGGAGCCCAAGAGTGGAAAAAAAAAAATCTGTCACTGTTTTCTTTTTTCCCCATCTATTTGCCATGAAGTGATGGGACTGGGTGCCATGATGCCATGATCCTAGACATCAATTCTGGAAAGATCTGAAAATGCCAAGATTATGGTTAGTAGAGCATTTAACCTAAATTTAATGTGGCAACCAAGTCAATGTTTTCTTTCCTGAGAGTCTTTTAAGACTGTTCTCTACCTTAGAAGTTACCAGAGAAATTAATAGAAAAATGTTCTTCCTTTTATTGAAATTTAATATATACTTTTTATACTGTTTATGAGATTCTCAAGGCAAGAATACTGAAGTGGTTTGCCATTCCCTTCTCCAGTAGACCACATTTTGTCAGAACTCTCCACCATGATCCGTCATCTTGTGTGGCCCTACATGGCATGGCTCATAGTTTCGTTGAGTTAGACAAGGCTGTTTTAACTTGTTTAACTTATATGCAGAGTACCTCATGTGAGATGTCGGGCTGGATGAAGCACAAGCTGGAATCAAGATTGCCAGAAGAAATATCGATAACCTCAGATATGCAGATGACACTACCCTTTTGGCAGAAAGTGAAGAACTAAAGAGCCTCTTGATGAAAGTGAAAGAGGAGAGTGAAAAAGTTGCCTTAAAACTCAACATTCAAAAAACCAAAATCATGGCATCCAGTCCCATCACTTCATGGCAAATAGGTGGGGAAACAGTGGAAACAGTGAGAGACTTTATTTTGGGGGGCTCCAAAATCACTGCAGACGGTGATTGCAGCCATGAAATTAAAAGACGCTTACTCCTTGGAAGAAAAGCTATGACCAACCTAGACAACATATTAAAAAGCAGAGACTTTACTTTGCTGACAAAGGTCCATCTAGTCAAAGTTCTAGTTTTTCCAGTAGTCATGTATGAATGTGAGAATTAGACTATAAAGAAAGCTGAGTGCTAAAGAACTGATGCTTTTAAACTTTGGTGTTGGAGAAAACTCTTGAGAGTCCCTTGGACTACAAGGAAATCAAACCAGTCCATCCTAAAGAAAATCAGTCCTGATTATTCATTGGAAGGACTGATGCTGAAGCCTAAACTCCAATACTTTGGCCACCTGATGTGAGGAACTGACTCATTGGAAAATACCCTGATGCTGGGAAAGATTGAAGGCAGGAGGAGAAGGGGAGGACAGAGGATGAGATGGTTGGATGGCATCACTGACTTGATGGACATGTGTTTGAGCAAGCTCTAGGTGTTGGTGATGGACAGGGAGGCCTGTCATGCTGCAGTCCATGGGGTCGCAGAGTCAGACGTGACTGAGTGACTGAACTGAATATATACTTAGTTTGACTGAAATATACTGATTTTGAGCAGGCAGAGTTATCAAGCTAAAAAAAGTGATTTAAAAACATTACCTATCTTTTGGCTATTTAATTTCATCACTTTGAGACTGTTCCTTTTCATGGATATATGTGTGAGTCTGTGATTGTTTGCGTGTGCGTGATATATCCTCATTATAAATGCGGTAGTTATGCTCTCTCAAGTTGCCATGAATACTGAATTTGCAGAAGTACTCCTAAGGGAAATTCAGGATTAGGTTTTACTGAGCCTCTGGTCACCACATTTCTGTCAGCTGATCAATACATAATTTTGTTTTTCAAAACCTTATTTAATGTTTATTGCTGATTCATTTGCATTGAACTCAAGACCAACAGCCCTTTAACTCGGAGTTGAACAAATGTGTGTACTGCATGCATTTTCTCCATAAGGCACCTCCCAGCCCTCTTGGGCCTTGGGGCCCTGGGCAGCCTTTCAGCACTGCACTGTGTGTGGGGGGTCACATTGAGCAGCAAAGTCCCAACAGAAAGTGCACACAGGAGAAAAACGCGGCGTTAGACCCTGAGAAGGGCGCTTGTTTCATCAGACATTAAACAAGAAGGCAGAGAGTTGCCCCATTTCCCTTCAAGTGGGAACATGTGCAGGTCTGTGAATGACCGTGAAAGCGCTGGTATTGATTTTGTGGATACAGATGCATTTTGGCGAATAAGAAATTAACAAGTCAGAAATCCACAAGTGGGGCTTTGTTGGTGGGCCAGAGCTTAGGAATCCACCCGCCAATGCGGGGTACACAGGTTCAGTCCTTGCTCTGGGAAGACCCCACATGCCACAGAGCAGTAAGCTCGCACGCCGGAACTGCTGAACCTGCAGCCCGGAGCCTCGGTGAGTTGTGGCGCGCTTCTTGGTGTTGGAATCCTTTCTTCTTGAAGCTGTCCACCCAGGTCAGGCCGTGCTGTTCCTGTAAACCTCTGACCAGGCAAATGTTAATATTCTCTGTTCTGCAACTTTTTGCCTTTCTATGAGTGGACTCTTTAAGGTCAGAGCCTTGAGATTAGGACATCCTATGTATTTCAAGCTATAGGCAGCATTCTTTTACCAAAGGTAAGGAGCCAGCATGACCAAGCACAGAAGAAGGATCAGAGCGAGTGTGGAGTCAGATTTCTCCTTCCTGTCACAACACTTGGCGGGCAGCCGAGCTCGTTCTCTGCCGCCCTTTGTTAACCACAGGCAGATATCTCCGAGGGCGATATTTATCATCTGTAACCTGTGTATTATACACGCGAGTATGTAAGAACACATATATTATTGTATATACATTCAGAGGCAGAGTCAGCGAGAGAGGGGGACTGAAAGATGAGAGCCCTGACAAGTGGATTATGGAAGAAAGCAATTTTTTATAAAGTAATGAATGTCCTAATTATTCATGTGTTAGTGTAGCAGCCTACTTAAAAATTCTTCGAAGTACATAAAATTGACTTACCCTCTCCTGTTTATGGACAATTAAAATGAAAAGCTTTCATAATTAATATAATCTTAACATTATTTTAAAAGGCAGTTAATGGGAAGCCATCCGTCTTCTGACATAGTTAATTCAGTTTTTGCCACACTTGTAGTTACTGAATTTGAACAGGTCATTATACATTAGAAAGTGGTGCTTTGTTTTGCTTTTTTTCCTCCTTCTTAATATGAAAGTCAGTGGAACATTTGCTTAGTATATTGCTAACTCATTCTTTGTTCATTTATCAGAATTACTTTATACCTTCTGTAACACTGAATAACATGGAAAAGTAAACACAGTGATCGGGTGGCCTTTTCCAGGAAATTCTGCTTTCGATTGTTAATAAGACGTAGAATTGAAGCCTCTTGGAAATAAATAAATTTCCTGCTTTGAATTATATTTTGTATTTAGATATTTTTCACTGCCATATTTTGGGGTCACAAAAATACTCATTTCATTTTATTTTTAACTTCTAATTTTTTAAAAATTCTATTTCAGATTCTTTCCCCAATTAGGTCATTACATAATATTGAGCAGAGTTCCCTGTACTATACAGTAGGTCTTCGTCGGTTATCCATTTTCAATGGATAACCATGTCAGTCCCAAACTCCCTAACTGTCCCTTCCCACCTCTCTCCCCCACTGGTGACCATAAGATCATTCTCTAATGTGCTTGTTCATTTTAATGTTTGTGCATTTAAAAAGCTAATTGGGTATAGGGAATAAAAAATGAGTGCTCTGTCCATCCCTTAATCTGTAGGCTCCAACTCAATGCCTCAGACAAGAGTTCAGTAAATAGTGCTGCAGATCACTGTGTTGCATGTGGCTGGGAGAACGGCTGAGTCCAGGGATGACTCTTCTCTGTCTCCAGACACACTGCAGGGAGGGAGGTTAGAGTGGCGAGTCTACCACACAGTTTAGAATGGAAGGTTATCTGAGAACTGGCAACCAGAACTATGAATTGATCAAAGAGGCTGATGCTGAAGAACAGAGAAGGGAGCTTGTAGACTGGGGTTTGTGTCCTGAGTTGCATCTGTTAGGTAGCAAGAGAGAGCGTGGTTCATCAGCAGATTTTGCTGGAGCAGGACATTCTTGAAAGTAAATTGTAGGGTGGCAAATTCTTGCAAGGCTTCAGTGGTGTTTGGGATATAATAGTTCAGGTCTTGGAAGCTAGGTAATACGACTGGGCTTAGATAAATAGACCAAAAAGAGATATTGCAAAATATTGAGCTGGTAAAGTTTGTATGCAGGTTAAGAAGCAACAGTTAGAACTGGACATGGAACAACGGACTGGTTCCAAATTGGGAAAGGAGTCCGTCAAAGCTGTATATTGTCACCCTGCTTATTTAGCTTATATGCAGAGTACATCATGTGAAATGCCAGACTGGATGAAGCATAAGCTGGAATCAAGATTGCAGGGAGAAGTAGCAATAACCTCAGATATGCAGATGACACCCACCTATGGCAGAAAGTGAAGAGAAACTAAAGAGATTCTTGATGAAAGTGAAAGAGGAGAGTGAAAAAGCTGTGTGACTGCAGTGATGAAATTAAAAGATGCTTGCTCCTTGGAAGAAAAGCTGTGACCAACCTAGACAGCGTATTAAAAAGCAGAGCCATTACTTTGCCAACAAAGGTCTGTATAGTCAAAGCTGTGGTTTTTCCAGTAGTCATGTATGGATGTGAGAGTTGGACTATAAAGAAAGCTGAGCACTGAAGAATCAATGCTTTTGAACTGTGGTGTTGGAGAAGAATCTTGAGAGTCCCTTGGACTGCAAGGAGATCCAACCAGTCCATCCTAAAGGAGATCAGTCCTGAATATTCATTGGAAGGACTAATTCTGAAACTGAAACTGCAATACTTGGGCCACCTGATGTGAAGAACTAACTCATTGGAAAATACCCTGATGCTGGGAAAGACTAAAGGCGGGAGGAGAAGGGGACGACAGAGGATGAGTTTGAGTAAACTCCGGGGCTGGTGATGGACAGGGAGGCCTGGCGTGCTGCAGTCCATGGGGTCAAAGACTCAGGCATGGCTGAATGACTGAACTGAACTGAAAGCCACAGACTTACATCTGTCTAGCAATGACATTTAGAAGGATTAGAAAAAATGAGATATGCAGTTCAGTGATTAGATATTAGACACAAAAATGTTAGGATTTGTGTGAGTGGTATCAAGAGATCAGAACCAGAGAAGGAGATTTGAACTAGGAAAATGGAGATGATTGTGAGTGATACTGTTGTGAAAGAATATGATTTTAATGTAATAAGTACTCTTCATTTGGCTGAGGAATTCTTTGCCCCAAACACTGAGCTTCTGTAGAGAATTTACTGCTAGATATGGTTGTTTAGATTTTATATTAGAGTGGGGAAAAAAAGCTATGGAAGAAAAGCTTGAACTGCAGAGAAACAATTTATATTTATATAAGCAATTTATATTTATATTGTTTCTCTGCAGTTTTCCAAGATGTATTTATCCATGATATTAGTCAGATATTGTATATTAATAACCTCTTTTTGAGTAACAGGGACAAAATAAACTTGTGTTTAATATATTTAGTAGAAATAGCCCTGTTAAGGGCTTCCCGGTTAGCTCGAATGGTAAACAATCTGCCTGCAAGGTGGGAGACCTGGGTTCATTCCCTGGGTTGGGAAGATCCCCTGTAGAAAGGAATGGCAACCCACTTCACTATTCTTGCCTAGAAAATTCCATGGCCAGAGGAGCCTGGCTGGCTACAGTCTATGGGGGTCTCGAAGAATTGGACACAACTGAGTGACTAATACTTTCACTTCACAGCCCTGTTAAAATTTGGATCTAGTCAAGAATCTTCTTGTTGCCAGTGTTCCAGCCAATGTAATACAATAATAAAAAGAAAAAAGGAGGTACAGAAATTAGAAGATATTGGAGATGATTGTCTCTGTAGGAAGCCCTGGAGAAAGTAAATACTGTTTGAAAAAAAACCCACCCAATATTAGATTGAGGAATAACAGCAGTTTGGAGATCTGTTCTATCAGCTGGCAAGATTTAAGTTATAAAAAGTAGATAAGGCAGTGTGCAGGCATAGAAAAATGACAAGTGGAACAGAGTACTGGACAAGGAAATGGCAACCCACTTCACTATTCTTGCCTGGACAGTTCCATGGACAGAGGAGCCTGGGGGCTACAGTCCATGGGATTGCAAAGAGTCAGACACAACTGAGCATGCATACATATACATACAGAGTACAGAACCATGAAACAGATCTAGACATGTTTAAACCTAACATAGGGAAATATACTCAATATTTTGCAATAACCTAAAAGGGAAAAGAATCTAAAAAAGAATATATATATATATATATATTCTTTCTGATTATAGGAAGAGAAGCATTTAAGAATGCACAAAAAACAGGAACTATTGTAAAGTTTGACAGATGTAATTAAAGCAAATTTTAAAATTATTTATCAACAACAGTCACACACACACACGTATATACATATATATATATATATTCTGTATGCCTGAAACTAGCATTGTGAATCAACTATACATCAATAAAAATTAACAAATCCTAAAAAAAGAAAGCAAAGAAGAACTAAAGAGCCTCTTGTTGAAAGTGAAAGAGGAGAGTGAAAAAGCTGGCTTAAAACTCAAAATTAAAAAAACTAAGATCTGGTTCCATCACTTCATGGCAAATAGATGGGGAAACAATGGAAACAGTGAGAGACTATGTTCTTGGGCTCCAAAATCATTGTAGATGATGACTGCAGCCATGAAATTAAAAAAAGATGCTTGCTCCTTGGAAGAAAAGCTATGACCAAACTAGACAGCATATTAAAAAGCAGAGACCTCCCTTTGCTGACAATGATCCCTATAGTCAAAACTGTGGTTTTTCCAGCAGTCATATACAGATGTGAGTGTTGGATCATAAAGAAGGCTGAGTGCCAAAGAACTGATGCTTTCCAACTCTGGTGCTGGAGAAGAGTCTTGGGAGTCCGTTGGACAGCAAGGAGATCAAACCAGTTAATCCTAAAGGAAATGAATCCTGAATTATCACTGGAAGGACTAATGCTGAAGCTGAAGCTCCAATACTTTTGCCACCTGATGTGAAGAGTCCATTGGAAAAGACCCTGATTCGGGGAAAGATGAGGACAGAAGGAGAAGGGGGCAATGGAGGATGAAATGGTTGAATGTCATCACTGACTCAATGGACATGAATTTGAGCAAACTTTGGGAGACAGTGAAGGACAGGCAAGCCTGGCGTGCTACAGTCCATGGTGGTAGCAAAGAGTCAGACATGATTTAAGGACCGAACTGTTACAACAAAAAGCAAAGAAAACCTAACATAGGGCAGAGTTAACATTACAAATGGTCTGGCAAAGGGTGAGGTGACTATTAAATTCTCAGTGGACTAAAGACTTAGATAAATCAATGTCACATTCTACTGTTTACAAAATAGATAACTACTAAGAACCTGTTTATAGTAGTCAGAACTCAACTCAGTACTCTGTGATGACTTATATGGGAAAAGAGTCTAAGGAAAAAAGAGTCGATATATGTATATGTATAACTGATTCACTTTATTGTACACCTGAAACTAACACAACGTTGTAAATCAACTATTCTCCAATAAAAATTTAAAAATAAATAAATAAATCGCACAGCATGAAATATAGAACAAGGGTCTCCGACCCCCAGGAAACTGGGTCACACAACAGGAGGTGAGCGGCAGGTGGCCAGCCAAGTTCCATCTGCTTCTACCATCGCTTGCATTACTGCCTGAACTGCCCTCCCCCCTGGCCACCCCAAGTTCCCGTCCCATGGGAAACTTGTCTTCCAAGAGACCAGTCCCTGGTGCCAAAAGGTTGAAGACTTCTGGTATAGAATGTCTTTGTTATTATAGGAAGGGTAACATTTAAAAATACACAAAGAACATGAACTATTATAAAGTTTGACAGATGCAATTAAAGCAAATTTTAAAACTATTTAACAACAGTGATCACAACACTTCCCATAAACATGGGTGAAATGCAGGCTGCAGACTAGAATTAGATATCTGCCAAATATATGACTGACAAAAGATCACATACAGAATTTAGAAGAACTTGTTATATTCATCTGAAAAAGGAATGTGTCAAGGCAAAGTAGAGAGGAGGAAACTCTAATGGTAAGTCAAAAGAAGAAAGAAAAAGGGAAAGATGTCCAACCTCACTAGTAACCAAGAAAATGCAAATTAAGATGCACTTTGCATCTATTTGGTTAGTATAAATTTTGAAAATCTGAGTTTAACATGTATTGGCAAGAATTTGGGAAAATAGGCTTTAAATATGTTTATGTTACTATGACTTGAAATAGCCTGTCTGAAAGAACAATTTGACAAGCTGTAATAAACTTGAACATAAGCATACTTTTTAGCAGAGCTATGCCAATTTTCAAAGTAAATTCTAGAAAATAATCTGCTACCAGTACATAAAGAGGTATGTCTAGAATGCTTGTTGGCATCATTTTCTATAATGGTAAAATGTACTATAAATTTGATAAGGAAATTGTGAATGTAATCATGTAAAGAACTACTAAACACCCGTGAAGATGAACATCTTCATTTTAGGAAACATCTAAAAAACACAGTCTTGAGAGAAAAAAAAACTAGTGTGTCATTGCTCATATAAAGTTTAAACATATGTAAAAATACCTTATATATTAACAGGCATTACTATATCTATATAGTAATAGTATGTAATAGGCATGGGAATGATAAACACCAGCTTAGTGTAGGGACTACAACTGGATAAGGCGAGATGGAATTTGGATACAGAAGTGCTTCAACTGTGTATCTAATATTGGTATTTTTATCCAATATCATCAAAAGCAAAAATGGAAAACTTTGAAATTTAATAAAACTGGTTCAGAGATACAACGACATGTCATTCTGTATAACATTATAGACAATAATGATATTTCATTGAAAATGATGTTAAAATTCACCTGTATTGTTGATAATGCAGAACTTCTCAGAACCTTTATTAAACTGGCTGCGCTAGGACTCTCTAAGGGGCAAATGTAGTGTCCAGTTCTCCTCAGACATATTTGACCAGGGGATGAATAATATTGTGACACTAGATTATTGCAGGAGGAATGGGCAAAATGGAGATCTATAGATGGACAATGCTATGGACTTCTTTTTCAGTGCAAGTCTCTAGGGTCTGGATGAGCATTTGCCTTGTGGTCAGAATAGTTAATCAAAATGGGTGAAGCTTTGTTAAATATGGTTTAGTTTGGGGGGGTTAATAGAAAAGCTATTCCAACTTGTGCCATAAAATATCTGTAGAATTTAAAAGATTTCAATATAGTTTATAGTTTTAGAGTCTCATTTATATTCCATGAATTTTTTTATGAGTGTATGATTACATGATTTTCAATTTAATGTGCCAAGTTGTGCCGCCATAACCATGATCTAGTTTTATATCATTTCTACCACCTGCAAAATTCCCAACATCGTATTCGTAGTTCATCTTGGTTGCCACCTCTAGGCAACAACTGGTTTGCTTTCTGTCTTCCTAAATTTGCCTTTTCTGGATATTTCATACAAATTAAATCATACAGTATAGCCTTTTGAATCTACCTTCTTTAACAGTGTTTTTGAGGTTCATCCATGTTGCAGTATGTGACAATTATTTGTTCCTTTGTAGAGCTGAATGGACTACTGTCAACTGCCTGGATACACTATGTTTGATTTATCTATTCTGTAGTTGATGGTCATTTGAATTGTTTCTAGTTCTTGCCTATGAGTAATTCTATGCTATTCATAATGCTATGAAATTTTTGTACAAGTCTTTCGTAGACATGTGTTTTTATTCCTCTTGTGTAGATTCCTAAAAGTGAAATAGTGTCATTGAACATTTATGTTTAACTTATTAAAATACTGCTAACCTATTTTTAGTGTGTTTGCATCACTGTACGTTTCTACCAGTAATATATGAGCATTCTTACTTCTCCACATCCTTGCCAAAACTTGTTACTGTCTGTGTTTTGATTACAGCCGTTCAGGCAGGTGGCTGTGTTATGCTGCCCCAGTATAGTTCTTAATGTTCATTTTCCCAGTGAAAAATGATACTGAATATCTTATCATGTCCTTATTGGCTGTCTGATGTCTTCTTCGGTGAAATGTCTATTCAAGTTTTTTACTGTATTTTAAATTGGATTATTATTATTATTTATTGAGTTACAAAAGGTTTAGTCTAGGTATAAATCCTTTACAAGATATAAGATCTGCAAACTTTTTTCTGTATGAAAGAATTCAATTTTAAGCAGGGCTTCATTTTCCTGTGTATCATATCTCTCCTATGATCTTAATTTATATAGAAAGTACTGCTTAGGAGACAATTTAAAAGAGGATCATTATCACTGTAGCTAATACTTTAGGTAGTTAGCATTTTTATGCTCCTATGATTTATTTACCCTTTTTCTTTTTAAAGGCAATTTAAATCTAATGAAAAACATCGATTCTAACTTATTAGAACTCATGCGTTCCAATTACCAGTGATTCTGTCAAAGTAATTCTATTTACTCTCCACATGTATCCAAAAATATAACCATTATTCAAAACATTTTTTGAGGTTTGCTCATGGTTTGCATTCCAAGCAAGTGGCAAACACCTGCGCACAGCGTACGAATACAAACTCACACGCACTGGTTTTCTCTGCTTCAGACTCTTAAGTTCACATTTGGCCAACTGCAGGCGGTAGCTGTGTTACAGGACAGGCCTTCCAGGGCCCGAGAGCGGGCTCTCGTCTGAGCTCAGAAATGAATGATCCGAGGAGACACGTGTGCTGACAAAGCAGGAGACGTCATCGGGCGGGGTCCCCGGGCGAGAGCAGCGGGGTGAGGGACCCGGGAGGACGGCTCTGCTCGTGGCTCGCGGTCCCGGGTTTATGGTGAGGGGATTCGTTTCCGGGTCATCTGTGGCCGATCATTCTGACCCAGGGTCCTTCCTGATGGCGCCCTCACCAGTCAGCCAACATGGATTCCAGCGAGGAGGATTCTGGGAGGACATACGGACTGGTGTGCCGTCTCTTTTGACCTTGCCCGAGTCTTCCGGTTGGTAGTGACTTGTGAGTTCTGTGTTCCTGACCAGGACGTCCTGTTGTGAAATGACTCAAGCAAATGGTTACTGTGGTTCCTGGCCAGGGTGGGTGGTTTCAGTCACTGTTTTCTCTAACAGTTGGGCAAACTCCTGTTGGCAAGATGAGTGTTTCATGGAAAATGGGATCTAGCTAGAGGTTAATAAAAAATATTCCTAAATAGGCTTTAAAAAAACAGCAGTAAGTAACAGTTCTAGACTTAACCTGCGTCTAAAGGGTCATCAGCATTAACATTTGCTGGGACAGGTAGCTGTCCTCCTGAGTCACCTTTGCAGGTTGTCTGGGAGACTGCTGCATTGACACAACCCAGTTGGGTGTATTCTCTCATGGTTTTATTTTTTGCAGACTGCTCCTCTTTAAAAAAAAAATGCAATTCACCCTTCCTGGCTTGAAATGAATGTCCTTTACACTTGAATATGCCTTTTGTTTCATTTTCAAAAGTCTTTCTAGAAGAAAACCTTGTATAAACACCTGGCATTTCACAAATTATTGTGTTGCTTAAGGGCACTTTTCCTGAGCCTTGTCTTTTATTCATACATTGAAAGGGCAGAGCATAAACAGATCACTTTTGTGTGCTGCCCCTCACATGATGTAAGAGGTGGGGCAGGGAGAATAATACATATTCTTTGATGTGTTCTTTTTGTTCAGTTGAAGGATCCATTTGAAAAAGGAGAATTCATAACTTTCGTGTAGATATAAAACAAAACATGTTAAAGATTTCATTTAACCTGTTCTCAAAAAGGGCAGTATGCTAATGTTGCAGTGTTCAAAGAAGTCAAAGAATCTCAAATTGATATGGAACAAAGACATGTTGAAATGAATCTACAAGAAGAGGTGAAACTAGCTTTTTGGAGAGGAAGCAGGGACAATGCATGGTATTTCATTGGAGACATCCAATAAATCTTTCATATTCTAATTTTTGTATAGTTTTAAGCAAGGGTTGTCAAATGTTTTCTGTAATGAGCCAGATAGTAAATATCTTAAGTTTATGAATCTATGGTCTCCCTCTCCAATCTGCTATTGTTACGTGAAAGCATCCACAGACAATAGGAGAACAAGTGGATGTGATATTTCAGTGAAACTTCACCTATGATCACTGAAACTTGAATTTCATATTATTTTCATGTCATGGATTCTTTCTTTAGAATTTTTTCCCCAGTCAGAGTAGGATTATGAACTGAGTTTGGCTAACCTCTAATCTACAAGGAGTAACCTGAAAAGCTCATAACATTAGCATAGCTTTTACAAAGTATGTATTTTATGGTAATAAATAGCCATACACAGTAGCATAAATCAGTCTTCCTATCAATCTGTCTTAGCTAGGAAAAAGAGAGCAACAATAAAACTCTATGCTATAACAGTCAGAAAGAAAAAATAGACTGAGTAAAAATTACTAGACTTTGTTGACTCAAGTTTTACCACTCCAGGTTATCATTCACTTTGGTTATGAGACTCAAAATTGCCTGAATTCTGAAATGATTCTCTTCCAGATAATCCATACGAAATTGACTTGGAGTTCCAAACATACAGGGGAACTATTAGTATGAGTATTTTCATTTTATTAAATAATATTTTTTTTTAATTGCACATGTTAAACAATCGAAAATCCTTGCTAATAAACTTTACCAACTCTCATCCACTTGGCTGAATAAACTGATGATTTCATAAATCGGGAAAAGTTATAAAATTATATTTTATGTATTTATGCTTCTGTTATCTATTAGTGTGATTTACAACTACTAGGGCCATCCTATATATTCTTGGGGGTCCATGAGTGCTTGGAGAAGGAAATGGCAACCCACTCCAGTACTCTTGCCTGGAGAATCCCATGGACGGAGGAGCCTGGTAGGCTACAGTCTACGGGGTCGCAAAGAGTCAGACATGACTGAGCGACTTCACTTTCACTTTTCACTTTTCATGCATTAGAGAAGAAAATGGCAACTCACTCCAGTATTCTTGCCTGGAGAATCCCAGGGACGGGGAGCCTGGTGGGCTGCCGTCTATGGGGTCGCACAGAGTCGGACACGACTGACTGAAATTAGCAGCAGCAGCAGCATGAGTGCGTAATAGGTATTTTTATTTTTATGAATGATCTAATAAGATTATAAGCATATTTTCTATTATCTGGATTCCCATTTTATGTCCAAGTACTGCTATCCAGTTTTTATTTCTATACTTGTATTTATTTTTTTAGTGTGCTTTAGTCATTGTTTTAAAATGTAACCTTTACCATAACATTGGTCCAGCTATGAGCTTTGACTCCTTGTAATGGGGTATACAAATATATTCTAGAGCAAGGGTCAACGAAGTTTCTATAAAGGGCTAGAAAGTAAGTAGTTTAGGTTCTAACATCTCCATCACAACTGTGCAACTTGACAATTACAGTGTGAAAGCTGCCAGAGCCAGTATGGAAATTAATGTGTTCCAATAAAACTTTATTTACAAAAATAGGTGAAATTTAGCACAAGGGCCTCAGTTTGCTAACTCCTATCCTAGAACATCTGATGATTCTCAAAAGTCTGAGAAAGATCTATGTATAATTATCTATTAATAGTTTAACAAAATTATTCTATAAATTAGGAATAATAAATTTAGGAAGCTATTATTTGCTTGATAATATGATCCTTCCTTTATAGAAGTACAGTTGAAAATTAGATCATTACTGATGTTTTATGTTAAAGAATTCTAGGTTTTTAAAATTTGTTTTCAATTAAAAGCTCATTCTTGAAGAAAACTGATGTGCATTCTACAAGTTTTTTTTTTTAAATAGATGATGGGTAGCTTTTCTTTTTGACTCAGCCATAAGCTGTGCACATAATTGAGTAACCAAATGAATTGCTAACCATATCCTAGATATAAGACATTCCTTTTCATGCTCATCTTGCGAGTGAAGGATTTTTAGATGTCAGCCAAATCAAAGCTGTTTGTATGAAGAAATTTCAATAGTTAAAGTGCATGAGTGGGTCACACTTTGACAGACCAGATCAGTTCCCCCAAAATCTCTTTGCTGGATGGCTGATTTTTGGTTTATCAAAATTACCATTTCTTTTTGGATATATCCAGTCAATACTCAGTTGCAAGGGTTGTTTTCTATTGAAATGAATTAGATGATTTAGGTTTCCAATCATCTCCTCCACTGTCCACTTCATCGTTGACCCGATCCCTTGGATTATTCCAGAAAATAAAAAGAAATTGCACAAGGGCCCAGTTTGCTACTCATCAGTTGCTGAGTTGATGAATTTTTATGAATGCATTTATAAGTACATTGTTTTATTTACTATTTTTGATGAATCTACTAAATGTTTTATATCTCTTTTAAATTCCTTCTAAAGTCATTTTTGCTTTTATGTATTTTAAGAGATCCTTTAAATTCTCAAGTAACATTAATTTAGCTTATTTAATAATTTATAAATTTATGAATTTTATAACAATTCATACTGTAGGACTGTGTTAATAGTTTTTAAGTATTTCTGTGAATTCTGGCTTATTGGATTTTTGTCTTAATAGTAGTATTTTTAGGAATTATTTGGTTGAAAGATAATTTTTAAAAGGTCATAGAATGACTTAGTTTTCTTTTGATTATACTTAGAATATACTATTTAAAAATATGTAATCCATATTCAGAGGCAACCAAAATTTAGATTATGATTATTTAGATTATGATTTAGATTATTTGGTGGAAAGATAATTTTTAAAAGATCATAGAATGACTTAGTTTTCTTTTGATTATACTTAGAATATACTTATTTAAAAATATGTAACCCATATTCAGAGGCAACCAAAATTTAGATTATAAACTGTGTTAATAGTTTTTAAGTATTTCTGTGAATTCTAGCTCATTGGATTTTTGTCTTAATAGTGGTATTTTTAGGAATTATTTGGTTGAAAGATAATTTTTAAAAGGTCATAGAATGACTTAGTTTTCTTTTGATTATACTTAGAATATACTTATTTAAAAATATGTAATCCATATTCAGAGGCAACCAAAATTTAGATTATGATTTAGATTTAGATTATTATTATGATTTATAAGGGCCATAAACATGACTTTGCCAATAAATGTTCCAAAGCAAATAAATTGATTCAAAATATTAACTACTTTGCTAGTAATTAAAATTGGATCATTATTGATACTTTATGTTAAAATGAAGAATTCTAGGTTTTTGAAATTTATTTCCAATTAAGAGCTTATTCTTGAAGAAAACTGATGTGCCTTCTATGAGTTGTATCAAAACAATCATATCAGAATTATGGTTGATATGGCATTTGATGAAATAATTGTGAAATAAACTTACTTTAAGTCTGAAAGCATAAAAAAATGAATTGCAAATATGGGAAAGAACTAAAAGAATTAAGTTAAAACCAATTTTATACATGTGAAGTGCTGTAGTTTTAAATTTTAGGTAATAGAAATAAAAAATTAAGGTGATATATTTATAACAGCTTCAAAAAAGAATATATAGTCATTGACTATAATTTTTAAATTTATTAATATTCCTTGAAACAGTTGATACATTTGATAAATATTGGTGATAATTAGTTGACTTTTGTCAAAATTGATGTTGAGTCAGCAGAGATGGCAAGTTAAGGGTAAGAAAATATCTTTCCTTGCCTTGAGAGGAAAATTTGATTGAGGACATTGGAATCAATATTTCTGTGAAGTGAAATGAACATTTTAAAGCTGGTGTTCACAGGTTTTCCTCTGATACAAGAAACTAGTAAATGCTTTCTTTTATTTTTCATCTATATAAGTTCTAAGAAAAATTGAGTCACTTTCCTTGTTATTGTGTCGGTAGCTGTTTGGTGTCAGTAGCTTGGTGACAAATACGCTTCCAGTTGTTGGAGGAAACCCTCGGACCCTTGTCCTGTGTGTTCCTGGCAGAAGAGTGGTCTGCAGGTGCTTTTTGTATCACAGAGTCCAAGGTCATTCTGCTCAGTGCACAACAGACTGATAAATCAAGAGACAAGGTGTTTGTGTTTTCCAACTTTATTTGGAAGGTCAGAAGGCCTAGAAGATGGTGAACTAGGGTCCCAAAGGACCATCATGCCCAGATTAGAATTCAGTCTTCCTTTATACCAAAAGAGGAGGGGGTATGGTTGGTTGGTGCAAACTTCTTGGTGTCAGAATTCTTTATTCTTGAATCTATCCATTTAGGTCAGGTAATGATGTTCTTTGACTGTGTGGATCACAATAAACTGTGGAAAATTCTGAAAGAGAGAATACCAGACCACCTGACCTGCCTCCTGAGAAATCTGTATACAGGTCAGGAAGCAACAGTTAGAACTGAACATGGAACAACAGACTGACTCCAAATAGGAAAAGGAGTACATCAAGGCTGTATATTGTCACCCTGCTTATTTAACCTCTATGCAGAGTACATCATGAGAAACGCTGGGCTGAGGAAGCACAAACTGGAATCAAGATTGCCGGGAGAAATATCAATAACCTCAGATATGCAGGTGACACCACACAGAAAGTGAAGAACTAAATAGCCTCTTGATGAAAGTGAAAGAGGAGAGTGAAAAAGCTGGCTTAAAGCTCAACATTGAGAAAACTAAGATCATGGCATCTGGTCCCAGCACTTCATGGCAAATAGATGGGGAAGCAGTGGAAACAGTGGCTGACTTTATTTTTTTGGGCTCCAAAATCACTGCAGATGGTGACTACAGCCATGAAATAAAAAGACACTTACTCCTTGGAAGAAAAGTTTATGACCAACCTAGATAGCATATTAAAAAGCAGAGACATTACTTTGCCAACAAAGGTCTGCCTAGTCAAGGCTATGGTTTTTCCAGTGGTCATGTATGGATGTGAAAGTTGCACTATAAAGAAAGCTGAACTCTGAAGAATTGATGCTTTTGAACTGTGGTGTTGAAGAAGACTCTTGAGAATCCTTGGACTGCAAGGAGATCCAGCCAGTCCATCCTAAAGGGGATCAGTCCTGGGTGTTCATTGGAAGGACTGATGTTGAAGCTGAAACTCCAACACTTCGGCCTCCTGATGTGAAGAACTGACTCATTTGAAAAGACCCTGATGCTGGGAAAGATTGAGGGCAGGAGGAGAAGGGGATGACAGAGGATGAGATGGTTGGATGGCATCACCGACTCGATGGACATGGGTTTGGGTGGACTCCGGGAGTTGGTGATGGACAGGGAGGCCTGGGGTGCTGCAGTCCCTGGGATCGCAGTGTCGGACACGACTGAGCGACTGAACTGACTGACAGAGCCTGTGTATTTCAGGCTATAGGCAACATTGTTCACAAGCAGCAAAAGTAATAGAGTAAAAAGACCAAAGTAAATGAAGCAAATCCAGTATGGAGTCAGATTTGCTCTTCCGTGTTATGATTGTATGTCCTCATCATTGGATTCTAAATTCTTTTAGGTTCTGGCACTCCTGCCTAGTTAGAAGTTCCGTGGTTCCTTCATAGAAGTTGTGAATTGACTCTCGTCCATGTTCATTCTCTGTCTCTGTGACTCTTCCTGTGTCTCTCTCTCTGTCTCCCTCTCTCATCTTACCAAGAGCCAAAGCTGAATGGAAGCTTCATGAAGTCTCCCCTGGCTACTCCTGGCTGTTTGTTTTCAGTAGATCAAAGGTATTTTTTTTTAATCCTAGCATAAGTGTTTTTAAAAGTGTAAACAACCCAGGTGATGTTAATTTGACCTCTGATGAGGTTAAAGGAATAAAGTGTATAAAACTGGCTTCTCTGAAGGCATTCCTTTTTCCCAGAATAACTCTGTGGGGGATAAGATGTGTCCAATTTATTTATAGGCAAAAAAATATTAACAGCATGGACAAGCTGCCGGATGCTGTAGTGGGGAAGGAAATAGGATGCTGTTGGAGATTAACTATTCTCTTAAAGTAACACGTGGAAATAACACTGTGGCCACACTACGGCTCTCCCAATATTAATTGACTGTAGAGTTTAGGACGGGGCACTCAAATGCTACCATACTTTCATGCCCTCCCCCCGTCAAACTCACTTTCATGAAGGTAGAGTGGCTTCTACAAACTTGCATGGCTTTATTTCAAATACGTTCTTTGAGTTTTGTTTTTATGAAAAAATAAAAATATACCATGTATATAAATATATATAATGTTTTTTAATTTAATTAATAAGTGGTTTTCAGTAGTTTGTCCATAATTTTATAGAAATACTTTCATTAACCCTGTGGACTCCTTTGAGGGATTGCTATGATCATATCTTAAAACTTTCAAGGAAACTGTTATCTTTGCAAAATGCATAGTAACAAACTGTCTCATATGTTAAAGTTACAAAATTGAAACATGAATACACAATTCAAACAGCACAAACACAGGATGAGAAATAGAGTCCTCCTTGACTCCTGACTGCTGACGCACACACACGCTTGTTTGGTAAACCTGTTCCCCATATGCAGAGTCTTCAGTGTACAGCCTTACGTGTCTTTGCTTTGCATTTGCATTTATGTATATAATGTAAATGGGTTCGTTTTGTAATACCCTCTACAATTTTCTTGCTCAGCCTACTAAGTTCCCACTGAAATTGTGTGAGCATGTCCATTTTCCCATAAGCTTGCATTTGTATTTTACCACCCTGCTGAATATTATGAACAAAAAGTGATATGTCATTATGATTTTGATGTGTCTGACTAGTAACTGAATTGAAACTCTTTCACATGTATGGTTCAATAGCATAGTATTTTCTTATCATATTATAGCTTTAACTAATGGGCAAATTTAGTCTATTTATTACTCCAGTTCTATTCAGGTATCACTGACATACAGCACTCTATAAGCTTAAGGTGTATAGCATAATTATTTGATTTACATACATCATGAAGTGATGACCACAATAAGTTACGGAGTATTCATCATCTCATACAGATATAGATACAGAACTCCCCTGGTGGCTCAGATGGTAAAGAATCTACTTGCATTGTGGGAGACCCAGGTTTGATCTCTGGGTCAGGAAGATACACCAGAGAAGGGAATGGCAACCTACTTAAGTATTCTTTCCTGGAGAATTCCATGTACTAAAGAGCCTGGCGGGCTACAGTCCACGGGGTCACAAAGAGTCCAACATGACTGAGCAACTAACACATATATACATCAGTTCAGTTTGGTTCAGTTCAGTCGCTCAGTTGTGTCCTACTCTTTGCGACCCCATGGACTGCAGCATGCCAGGCCTCCCTGTCCATCACCAACTCCTGGAGTTTACTCAGACTCATGTCCATTGAGTCAGTGATGCCATCCAACCATCTTATCCTCTGTCGTCCCCTTCTCCTCCCACCTTTAATCTTTCCCAGCATCAGGGTCTTTTCCAATCAGTCAGCTCTTTGCATCAGGTTGCCGAAGTATTGGAGTTTCAGCTTCAGCATCAGTCCTTCCAATGAACATTCAGGACTGATCTCTTCTAGGTTGGACTGGTTGGATCTCCTTGCAGTCCAAGGGACTCTCAAGAGAGTCCAACACCACAGTTCAAAAGCATCAATTTTTCGGCACTCAGCTTTCTTCACAGTCCAACTGTCACATCCATACATGACTACTGGAAAAACCATAGCTTTGACTAGATGGACCTTTGTTGGCAAAGTAATGTCTCTGCTTTTAAATATGCTGTCTAGGTTGGTCATAAATTTTCTTCCAAGCAGCAAGCATCTTTTTAATTTAATGGCTGCAGTCACCATCTGCAGTGATTTTGGAAATATATGTATATATCATACATACATACAGATACAAAATTAAAGAAATAAAAAACATTTTTCTTTTTTGTGAGGAGAACTCAGGATTTTCTAACAATGTTCATATATAGTATACAGCAATGTTAATTATATTTATCATGGAGTCTGGTACATCCCTGGTGCTTCCTGATTTGTAACTTCTTACCACCTTCATCCATTTCCTTCTTCCACCACCCCTGGTCTTTGGTAACCACAAATCTGGTCTCTTTTTTCTATGAGTTTGTTTCTGAAGTATAATTGACCTACAACACTGTGTTAGTTCCTGTTGCTCAACATAGTGATTTGATATTTCTGTTCATGTAAAGATGATCCCCACAATAAGACTAGTTACCATATGGCACCATACAAAGATTTACCTAATTATTTACTGTGTTCCCCACACTGCACATAGCAACCTCTCTCTATATATGTGATTATTATAAGTGACTGATCTCTTAAGTTCAAACAGCTTTTCACAATCTTGCATTTTCATTCCCCATCCCCTCATTTACCATTTTTGACATCATATTTTACATCTTTTTGTTTTGTGTATCCCTTATCTCTTCATTTTGAATTTAGATGATTGTACCACCTTTATCTTTTAACCTTCCTACTAGCTTTATACCTGGTTGATTTACTTATTTAACTGTATATTTGCCTTTACTGATGAGATTTTTCCTTTTATGTTTCTAGTTGTGGCCTTTTCTTTTTCACTTGGAAAAGTCCAAAACATTTCTTTTAAAGCTGGTTGGTGGTTCTGGGCCCCTTCAGGTTTCCTTTTTCTGTAAAATTTTGACCTCCCCATCAAACCTATATGGAAGCTTTGTTGAGTAGAGTGTTCTTGGTTGCAGGTTTCCCCCTTTCATCACTTTAATATATTGTATCACCACCTTCTGGCCTCCAGTTTCTATTGAAAAGCCAGGTGATAGCTTTATGGGAATTTCCTTACCTGATGCTTTTTCCTTTCACCTTTTTTAAAAAAATTTCCCATTTTAATTACAGTCTGTCTTGGTGTAGAGCTATTTGAGTTGATCATGTTTGGGATCTTCTGTATTTCCTCTCTGTTTCCTATCTCTGGTGAAAGAAGTTTTTGACTATTAGGTCTTCAAATATGTTCTCTGCCCCTTTCTCTCTTTCTTTTCTGTCTGGGACACCTTTAATGCGAATGTCTGTGCACTTGATGTTGTTGTAAAGTGACTTAACTGTCCACTTATTTTTATTTCTTTTTCTTTTTTTTTTCAGCTTCAGTGATTTCCACTATTCTGTCTTCAGGTTTGTAAATCTGTTCCTCTGTATCATTTAGTATACTGTTGATTCCTTCTAGTGTATTTTTCACTTTAGTTATTATGTTCTTCTTCTCTGTTTTTTCTTTATATTTTCTCACTGTGTTAAAAATATCTAACTTCTTACTCTGTTCATCTAATCATTTCCTAAATTCTTTGAACATACTTATGATCATTAACTTGAATTCTTTATTGGGTAGATTCCTTATCTCTACTTCACTTAGTTCTTCCTCTGGGAGTTTATCTTATGTTTTCATTTGGAACACATTCCTCTGTCACCTCAGTTTGCCCAATCTGCTGTTTCTATTTCTATGTATCTCAACCCTGGAGAAGTGGCCATGTGCAGGAGACATCCTATATATTCCAGCAGTGCACACTCCTCTGGTCTTCACACTCCTAGAGATCTTCTAGGTTTGCTGTATGTGTGGGCTGCATGGGGCCTTCTGCTGTAGCTGCCTGACAAGTGTCAGTGGTCTGGTGGGCATGACTGGTCCCCAGTCCAGCTGGTTGCCTAGCCCTACTTATGCAGAGGCTGCTGGCCACTGTTTGTGGGACTGGGTCTCAAGGCTGCTGGCTGCATGACCCTGGGGGGCTTGGGGGTAGTGCTGGCCCATTGGGGTGGAGGTGGCTTGTGGAGTGGGTAGTTGTGGGTTAGAGGTCCCAGATGTATTGCTGGCCTACTGGTGGGTGAGGCCAGCTACTGACATGGCTGGAGGCTTGGCCTGGGATTCCTCAGAGTGGTGCTGGCCTGCTGGTGAGTTGGGCTTGATCCCAGGGCAGATCCTTGATCTGGATGAGGAATCCAGAATGTCTTGGAGCTGGTGCTGGATTACCGGTGGGTGGGCATGGCGACCAGGAGTTGGTAGGCACGCTGGATCCTGGAATGAGAGGCTGCAGTTATGTGGTAGTCTTTGGCCTGGTGTCTGCCTACCAGTGAGCAGGGTCAGGGGCCAAAGTCTCAGGCTGCAGGGCTCTGGAGGTCGTAGCGTTGGTGTGCTGGCCTGCAGGGCGAGGTCCTGGGCCCTCTGATAGACAGGACAGACAGGGTCCTGGACAACTGTGGGCACAGGGGCTCTTAAGACTGCTGGCTGACTAGTGGCTCAGGCTGTGTCCACATCCAGATAGCTGCTTGGCCTGAGCTTGCAGTGTTTGTGCCAGATGGCCAGTGGGCTGCTCTGGGTTCAGGTGTCGATAAGCTGAAGGGAGAACTCCAGAATGGCCCTTGTCAGCACCAGGGTCCGTGTGCATTGCAACCCCCTGAAATGACTGCCTCGAGAGTCTCTGTCCTCAGAGTGAGCTCCACTTACCTCCTGCCTCTTCGGGATCGGCAGGTGGCTATGGCCCAGGCTCCTTTCAATTTGCTGCTTCTTCCCTGGATCCCAGAGGGTGTGAGATTTTGTGTGCTTTTAATGAATGGAGTCGCTTTTCCTTAGCCCACTGGGTCTTGTGAGTGTACTGGCCTTCAACACCAAATCCTCTGGGGGCTTATATTCCCAGAGCGAGACCCCCCGGCTCGGAGCCCGCTCAGGGGCTCGGGCCCCTCACCCCTCAGGAAGAGCCTCTGCAGCGGGGACCGCCTTCCCACTTGTGGGTCCCCCACCCGCGGCGGAGCGTGAGTCCGGCTGCACCTCGGGCCTGCCCTCGTCTCTGTCTCATTGTGGTTTCCGCTTCATGTCTTTAGTCACAGAAGAGCTCTTCTGCTAGAATCTGGCTTTTATCATCAGTAGTTGCTCTGTAGATAGTTGCGATTTAGGTGTGCCTGTGGGAGAAGGTGAGCTTCGGGTCTTCCTACTCTGCCATCTTGGACATAATGTAGTATCTTTATTTTTTTATTTAGATACTTGCTTATTTGGCTGCTCTGGGTTTTTGTTATGGCACACGGGATCTTCATTGCCCCATGCAGGGTCTTAGTTTTGGCAGCTGAACTCTTAGTCGCAATATGTGGGATCTAGTTCCCTGACTGGGGGCTGAAGCCAGGCCCCTGTATTGGGAGCATGGACTCTTAGCCACAGGACCACAAGGAGTTCCAAAGTCGTCTCTTTGCTTTTGTTTTTATTCTTTAATCGGAGGGATTGCTTTACGATGTTGTGTTGGTTTCCCCGCACAACAATGCAACTCAGCCTAAGTATACACATGTCACCTCCCTCCGGAGCCTCCCCCCGCTGCCGCCACCTTACCCTTCTAGGTTCATCAGAGATGCCAGGCTGGGATCCCTGTGTTACATAGCAACTGCTCACCAGATATCTGTTTTACACATGGTAGTGTGTATATGTTGATGCTACTTTCTCCATTCATCCCACTTTCTCCTTTCCCCATTGTATCTACAAGTCATTTTCTATATCTGCATCTCCATAGCTTCCCTGCAATAGGTTTGTCAATACCGTTTTTATAGATTCCCTATATATGCGTTAATATACCATATTTATTTTTCTCTTTCTGACTAACTTCACTGTGTATAACAGGTTCTAGAATCATCCACCTCACTAAAACTGGCTCAAATTCATTCTGTTTATGGCTGAATAATGTTTCATTGTATGTAAGTACCACAACTTCTTTATCCATTCATCTGATGATAGACATCTAGATTGCTTCCATGTCCTAGCTATTGTAAATGGAGCTTCAGTGAACATTGGGGTACGTGTGTCTTTTTGAATTGTGGTTTTCTTAGGATATATGTGCAGTAGTGGAATTTCTGGGTCATATGATAGTTTTAATCTTAGTTTTTTAAGGAATCTCCATGCTGTTCCACATAGTGGCTGTATACCACCAGCAGTGCCAGAGGATTCCCTTTTCTCCACATTCTATCATTTATTTTTGGAGATTTTTTGATGATGGCCATTCTGACTGGTGCGAGGTGATACCTCACTGTAGTTTTGATTTGCATTTCTCTAATAATGAGTGATGCTAAGCATCTTTTCATGTGTTTATTGGCTATCTGTATGTCTTCTTTGGAGAAATGTCTGTTCAGGTTGGGCTGTTTGTTTTTCTGATACTGAGCCATATGAGCTGCTTATATATTTTGGAAATTAATTGTTTGTCAGTTGTTCCATTTGAAATTATTTTCTCCCATTTTGAGAGTGGTCTTTTAATCTTGTTTATTGTTTCCTTTGCTGTACAAAAGTGTCTAAGTTTAATTAGGTCCCATTTGTTTATTTTAGTTTTTATTTCCGTTACTGTAGGAGGTGGGTCAAAGAGGATCTTGTCGTAATTTATGTCAGAGAGTGTACTGTCTATGTTTTACTCTATGAGCTTTATAGTTTATGGTCTTACATTAAATCTGTAATTCATTTTGATTTTATTTTTGTGTATGGTGTTAAGAACTGTTCTAGTTTCATTCTTTTACTTCTAGCTGTCCTGTTTTCCCAACACTGCTTACTGAAGAGGCTAGCTTTTCTCCATTTTCTCCTATATTCCTGCCTCCTTTGTCTAAGATAAGGTGCCCATAATTGTATGGGTTTATCTCTGGGCTTTCAATCTTGTTCCATTGGTCTATATTTCTGTTTTTGTGCCAGTACCATACTGTCTTGATGACTGTAGCTTTGTAGCATAGTCTGAAGTCAGGAAGGTTGATTCCTCCAGTTCTGCTTTTCTTTCTCAAGATCGCGTTGGCTTTTCAGAATCTTTTCTGTCTCCTTACAAATTGTGAAATTTTTTTTTTTGTTCTAGTTCTGTGAAAAATACCCCTGGCAGTTTGATAGGGATTGTATTGAATCTGTAGATTGCTTTGGGTAGTAGAGTCACTTTCACAATATTGATTCTTCCAATCCAAGAACATGTTATATCTCTCCATCTGTTTCTATCATTTTTTTATTTCTTTCATCAGTGACTTATAATTTTCTGCGTACAGATCTTTTGTCTCTTTAGGTAGGTTTACTATTACTATTGTATTCTTTTTGTTGCGGTGGTGAATGTGATTGCTTCCTTAATTTCTCATCCTGATTTTCATTGTTAGTGTATAGAATTGCAAGGAATTTCTGTGTTGTTAATTTTATATTCAGCAACTGTACTATATTCATTGCTTATCTCTAATAATTTTCTGGTGGCCTCTTTAAGGTTTTCTATATATAGTATTATGTCATCTGCAAACAGTGAGAGTTTTACTTCTTTTTTTCTACTCTAGATTCCTTTCATTTCTTTTTCTCCTCTGATTGCTGTGGCTATTTGGTTATTCAACAGAATCGAAATTATGCTGAATAACAGTGGTGAGAGTGAGCACCCTTGTCTTGCTCCTGATCCTCGAGGACATGCTTTCAGTTTTCCATCATTGCTAATAATTTTTACTGTGGGTTTGTCATTTATGGCCTTTAGCATGTTGCATATGTGTGGCTCACACCGTAAGGAATCTGCCTCCAATGCAGGAGACCCAGGTTTGATCCCTTGTTTGGGAAGAAGCCCTGGAGAAGGGAGTGGCTACCCACCCCACTCTTCTTGCTGGAGACTTCCATGGACAGAGTAGCCTGGAGGATAACAGTCCATCTGATCATAGAGAGTCAGACACACTGAACAACGCACACATTCTCCTTCTGTGCCTGCTTTCTAGAGAGTGTTTAATCACAAGTCGTGTTGAATTTTGTCAGAAGCTTTCTCTGCATCCACTGAGGTGATCATATTGTTTTTATCTTTCCATTTGTTTATATGGCATATCACATTGATTGATTTGTGTGTGTTGAAGAATTCTTGCATCCCTGGGATAAAGCCTGCTTGATCATTATGTATGATCATTTCAGGTGGTGTTGGATTCTGTTTGCTAGAATTTTGTTGAAGATTTTTGCATCTATGTTCATCAGTGATATTGGCCTGCAGTTCTCATTTTTTTTTTTGGTATCTTTGTCTGGTTTTGGTAGCAGGGTGATGGCATTGTGGAATGAGTTTGGGAGTTTTCCTTTCTCTGCATTTTTCTGGAGGAGTTTGAGCAGGATAGGTGTTAGATTTTTTCTAAATTTTTGGCAGAATTTGCTAGTGAAGCCATCTGGCCCTGGTCTTTGTTTTATGGAAGATTTTTGATTATAGTTTTGATTTCCGATTGATCTGTTCATATTTTCTATTTCTTCCTGGTTCAGTTTTGGACAGTTATACATTTCTAAGAATTTGTCCATTTCTTTCAGGTTGTCCATTTTATTGGCATATAGTTGCTTGGAGTAGTCCCTTATGATCCTATTTCTGTGTTTCTTTATTAATTTTCTATCTGGATGATCTGTTCATTGGTATGAGTGGAGTGTTAAAGTCCCCCACTATTATTGTGTCACTGTCAATTTCCCCTTTAGTAGGTGTTAGCATTTGCCTAATGTATTGAGGTGCTCGTATGTTGGGTGCATATATAACTGTTACGTCTTCTTGGATCGATCCCTTGATCATCACATAGTATCCTTCCTTGTCTCTTGTAATGGCCTTCATTTTAAAACCTATTTTATCTTGAGATGAGTATTGCTACTCCTGCTTTTTCTATTTCAATTTGCTTGGAATTTCTTTTTTCTAACCCCTTACTTTCAATCTGTATATGTCCCTAGGTTCGAAGTGGGACTCTTGTAGACAGCAGTATATAGGGGGTCTTGATTTTGTATCCATTCAACCAATCTATGTCTTTTGATTGGATCATTTATTCTATTTATATTTAAGGTAATTAGTGATATGTATAATCCTATTACCATTTACTTTATTGTTTTGGGTTTTTTTTTTTTTTTTGTAGGCATTTTCTTCCTCTTGTGTTTCCTGTCTAAAAAAATTTCTTTAACATTTGGTGAAGAGCTGGTTTGGTAGTGCTTAATTCTCTTAACTTTTGTTTATCTGTAAAGCTTCTGATTTCTCCTTCAAATATGAATGGGATCCTTGCTGGGAAGAGTAATCTTGGTTGTAGTTTTTTTTTTTTTTTTTCCTCATCACTTTAAATACATCCTGTCACTGCCTTTTGGTCTGCAGCTTTTCTGTTGAAAGATCAGCTGTTCAAAGATCAGCTTGAAAGATCATCCTTATGGGGACCCCCTTGTATGTAGTTACTTTTTTCTTGCTGCTTTTAATATTTCTTCTTTGTGTTTAATTTTTGTTAGTTTGATGTATATGTGTCTTGACATGTTTCTCTTTGGGTTTATCCTGTTTGGGACTCTCTGATCTTCCTGGACTTAGATGGCTATTTCCTTTCCCATGTTAGGGAAGTTTTTGAGTACAATCTCCTCAAATATTTTCTTACACCCTTTCTTTTTCTCTTTTTCTTCTGGGATCCCTATAATTCAGATGTTGGTGTGTTTAATGTTGTCCAAGAAGTCTCTGAGACTGTTCTCATTCTTTTACATTTTTTTCTTTATTTCTTCTCTGCTTCAGTTATTTCCACCATTCTATCTTCCAGCTCATTTATCCATTCTTCTGCCTCAAGTATTCTGCTATTGGTTGCCTATAGTGTATTTTTAATCTCAATTATTATGTTGTGTCATTGTGTATTTTCTATTCTGTATTTTTTCTAAGCCCCTTGTTAGACATTTTTTCATATCTTCTTTATCTGTGCATCTGTTCTATATATCTGTGCCTCCATTTTATTTCCAAGATTTTGGATCATCTTCACTATTGTTACTCTGAATTCTTTTTCAGGTATAGTGCCTATTTCCTCTTCATTTGTTTGGTCTTGTGAGGTTTTACCATGTTCCTTCATCTGCATGTTTCTCTGTCTTTTCATTTTGTTTAATTTACTGTGTTTGAAGTCTCCTTTATGTAGGCTAGAAAGTCATAGTTCCTCTCAATTGTGGAGTCTCTCCCCAGTGGATGGGACTGGACCAGTGCCTTGTGAAGGTTTCTTGGTTTTGGGGGGACTTGTGCCTGTATTCTGGTGGATGGATCTGGGTCTTGTCTCTCTGAAGGGCAGTGTCATGTCCAATAGTGTGTTTTGGGGTACCTATAGGTTTGGTATGGCCTTGGGCAGTTTGTCTATTTTGGGGGCAGTTTTGTGTTCCTATTTTGCTGAATGTTTGGCATGCATCCAGCACTGGAGCTTGCTGGTCTTTGTCTCTGTGTTGAGATGGAAGCATTGGGAGAGGTCTTGTCGATTAATATTTCCTGGGGTCAGAAGTTCTCTGGTGGCCCGAAGTCCTGGACTCGGGTCTCCCACTTTGGAGGTTCAGGCCCTACGTCTTACCATAGCATCAAGTTTTCACAGGCCACACAGCACAGAAGGAAAAACCCGGCAACTAATGGTGAAAGGAACACTGAACAGCCAAGAACACTCAAGTAACTCACACACAAAGAGAAAAGAAGAGGGGGAAAGAAGGATAAAAATATGAGTCAAACAAGAACTATCAAGCCAATAAAATCCATTAGTGAAAATGAATACTAAAAACTAGACTAGCAAAAACACAAAGTAAAAAACATGGAAAAAAATTGCATTATAACTAAAAAGTAAAGTAAAAATAGGGAAAAAATAAAGAAAATGAATTTGTTTAAAAATCAGATGTTTTTAAATGGGGAAAAGTATGGTATAAAAGTAAAAATTAAAGGAATAATAAAGAAAGCATATTAGAATAATATGAAAAGAAAAAAGAAAAGGAAAAAAAAAAAAAAACGTGACAAACCTAGACAGCATATTAAAAAGCAGAGACATTACTTTGCTGACAAAGGTCCATATAGTCAAAACTATGGTTTTTCCAGTAGTCTCCTATGGATGTGAGAGTTGGACCATAAAGATGGCTGAGCACCAAAGAATTGATGCTTTTGAACCGTGGTGTTGGAGAAAACTCTCGAGAGTCCCTTGGACTGCAAGGAGATCCAAACGATCAATCTCTGACACTGCCCTTCAGAGAGACAAGACCCAGATCCATCCAACAGAACATAGGTACTGGTTCTGTGCCTGGAAACCAGGAAACCTTCACAAGGTACTGGTCCAATCCCACCCACTGGGGATAGACCCCACAATTAATCGGAACTATGACCTTCTAGCCTACATAAAGGAGACTTCAATCACAGTCCAACAAAGGATATCAGTCCTGAATATTCATTGGAAGGACTGATGCTGAAGCTGAAACTCCAATACTTTGGCCGCTTGATGTGAAGAACTGACTCATTTGAAAAGACCCCGATGCTGGGAAAGACTGAGGGCAGGAGAAGTGGATGACAGAGGATGAGATGGTTGGATGGCATCACCGACTTGATGGACATGAGTTTGGGTGGACTCTGGGAGTTGGTGATGGACAGGGAGGCCTGGCGTCCATGGGATTGCAGAGAGTCAGACACGACTGAGCGACTGGACTGAACTGGACCTGCTGTGGGTGGTGTGGGGGCAGCTCAGACTTAGATCGGGCCTCCCTCCAGCTTGTGCGCTTGCTCCGAAGTCCACAGCCTCAGGCAGATTGTGAGGGTTTAGTTCAGTGCACCGCACCTGCGGCCGCAGGCGTGCGGTCCCTTGCTCTCTGCGGCTCACGCAGCCGCCGGCGCTCTGAGGACAGCACAGCAGACACAGCTGGGCGGCCTGGGGAGGGCCCGCCGCGGCGCGGGAAGCCGCTCAGTCTGAGGTGCGTCGGGCGCGTCCCCGGGGGTGTTGGCCTCGGGTCGTGGGTCTCTAGGCAGAGCCAGGCTCACAGGCTTGCGGGAAGGGGCGGGCAGCCACCGGGGCCCACTCAGAGCTGGGGGCAGCCGCCGTCGGGACCTCGGCGTCCCCGGTCCTCTGACGCCGGCCCCGCAGAGATCCTGCCCTGACGGTGGTCAAGCGGCCCGCGTTCCCCGCTCTGCCACGGCGCACGACGGTCGGGCTGTGTCGGCCTCTGTGACTCGAGTCAGCTGGGCTCGTCCACCGCCGGAGTGACAGCCCCCGGGGCCCTCGCGAAGGCGGTCCTGTGGTGGGGGCCGCCCGCCCCTCTGGCCGGCCGGGGCTGTTCCCGGGCTCCTTCAGTCGTCCTGCGAGCCCCCTCGGAGTGTCCTCACTGCGGCCAACCCGCGTCTCTCCCCGGGGCCCAACCCCGGAAGCCTGAGCCGCCACGCGAGGCCCCTCACCGCGCGGGTGCGCCGGCCGCCTCTCCGCTGGGAGGCGCCGTTCAGCAGCGTCTCTGTGGTGACTTCGCTCCGTTTCGCTCCCTGAGCTCCTGTCGCTCGCTCTCCCCCGAGGCTCGTGGCCCTTCCGGCCCCCCCCCTGGTCCCCTGCTGTGAGGGGCTTTCAAGTGTGTGGAGACTTCTCCCTCATGAGTCCCTCCCCAGGGGGCGGGTCCCCATCCTAAAATCGTTTGTCCCTCTTTTTAAATCTTTATCTTTTGCCCTACCTCATGCTGAAGACGGAGAAGGAAATGGCAGCCCACTCCAGTCCTCTTGCCTGGAGAACCCCGGGGACGGGGGAGCCTGGTGGGCCTGCCGTCTCTGGGGTCGTAGAGAGTCGGACACGGCTGAAGCGACTCGCAGCAGCAGCAGCATGCTGAAGAAATTGGCTGACCTTTTGGGAAGTCTGGGGTCTTCTGCCAGCGTTCAGGTGTTCCCTAGGAGTCGTCCTGCGTGCAGATGCTGTGTTTTTGATGTATTTGTTGAGAAGAAAGGCTCCTCCACCATGTTGACAGTCCCCCAGTCTCACTAGTTCCATATGTCAATTTTATTTTATGGAGTTGACATAAGTAACTTGTTTTTTCTTGGTTATTTTTCTCCTCTGGTACACCTTTCTGAGTTCTGTTGGCTTAATGTTAAAAGACTATAGCTAATCATTATGTCTTGTAACTTTTTTCTCATGTTATCCAACTCTTGTCCACGGCATTCAGCAGACAGCTCCCCAGGCTTACTCTTCAGTTCACTTCAGTCGCTCAGGCGTGTCCGACTCTTTTCACCCCATGGACTGCAGCAGGCCAGGCCTCCCTGTCCATCACCAACTCCTGGAGTTTACTCAAACTCATGTCCACTGAGTCGGTGATGCCATCCAACCATCTCATCCTCTGTCGTCCCCTTCTCCTCCCACCTTCAATCTTTCCCAACATCAGGGTCACTTCCAATGAGTCACTTCTTCCAATCACGTGGCTGAAGTATTGGAGTTTCAGCTTCAGCATCAGTCCTTCCAATGAATATTCAGGACTGATTTCCTTTAGGACAGACTGATTGGATCACCTTACAGTCCAGGGACTCTCAAGAGTATTCAACACCACAGTTCAAAAGGATCAATTCTTCGGCTCTCAGCTTTCTTTATAGTCCAGCTCTCACATCCGTACATAACTACTGGAAAAACCGTTACCTTGACTAGATGGACCTTTGTTGATAGAGTAATGCCCCTGCTTTTTAATATGCTGTCTCAGTTGGTCATAACTTTTCTTCCAAGGAGTAAACTTCTTTTAATTTCATGGCTGCAGTCACCATCTGCAGTGATTTGGGAGCCCAAGAAAATAAAACCTGTCACTGTTTCTGCTTTTCCCCCATCTATTTGCCATGAAGTGATAGGACCGGATTCCATCATCTTAGTTTTTTGAATGCCGAGTTTTAAGCCAGCTTTTTCATTCTCCTCTTTCACCCTCATTAAGAGGCTCTATAGTTCTTCTTCGCTTTCTGCCATAAGGCTGGTGTCATCTGGATATCTGAGGTTATTGATATTTCTTCCAGCAATCTTGATTCCAGCTTGTGCTTCCTCCAGCCCAGCATTTCTCATCATGTACTCTGCAAATAAGTTAAATAAGCAGGGTGACAATATACAGCCTTGACGTACTCATTTTCCTATTTGGAACCAGTCTGTTGTTCCATGTCCAGTTCTAACTGTTGCTTCCTGACCTGCATACAGATTTCTCAAGAGGCAGGTCAGCTGATCTGGTGTTCCCAACTCTTTAAGAATTTTCCACAGTTTGCAGTGATCCACACAGTCAAAGGCTTTAGTGTAGTCAATAAAGCAGAAGTAGATCTTTTTCTGGAACTCTCTTGCTTTTTTGGTGATCCAGCGGATGTTGGCAATTTGATCTCTGGTTCCTCTGCCTTTTCTAAATCCAGCTTGAACATCTGGAAGTTCATGGTTCATATACTGTTGAAGCTTGGCTTGGAGAATTTTGAGTATTACTTTACTAGCCTGTGAGATGAGTGCAATTGTGTGATAGTTTGAGCATTTTCTTACTCCTTCTTATGGGTCTTCAATTTTTGTCAGGGTCCACTCTGCTATTTGGCCTTCTATTATTTTTTTTTTAATTTTCATCTTAGTATTTACCCTTTTTTAAATAACAAGTTATTTACACACATTTTATAATTTAAATTTCTTGTTCTCACTATCCTCTTGGATATTATTTAATTCTGAGAACATTAAATCTCATTTTTCATCTTTCTCCTGTCTTTTGCTTGAGCAGTTTCTTTACAGATTTGTAATAAGTTTGAAAATGTGAAAATTTTTTCAATTTGAAATTTTTTTTCAAATTTTTTCAGAAAATTCAAAAAAATTTTTATTTTTTTCAACATTTTTTTTTCTTCTTTGGGAGAGTAGGTTATTGCCTCTTTTTCAGGTTACTGGATTTCCTCTACAGATCTCAGATTGTACAGTCTAAGTAGCTTCAGTGTATTTCCACAGACTGAATGAATTTTATTTGTTTGTTTAGCAGTAAATACACACCTTAAAGATGAAAGTTTTCCTCTAGTTATTGTTCAGAGGGGAAAATGGGCAGAATGTTGAACTTCAGCCAGCTTTGTTTTCCCAAGTGTCTCATGATGCGCTTCACTTAGGATTTTGTCTCCTATTTCCAGTACCTGTGCCCACTATTGGAATCGTCCATGTCAGAGTTCCTCCTGTGATAGAATGTGCTCCTGTTCGATTTTAGTTTCATCTAGGCCAAAAAAAAAAAGTTATTCACCTAAATAGTCAGCTACTCTCATTGGTCTTACAGTACACTAATTTTTCTGTTAATTGCCTGTGATCCCATTCTCCAAAGAACACCATTATCCCAGGATTTTTAAAGTTCTTTGCTGGTTAAGATAATCATAATCTGGCTGGATTTTGACATTAGTGTATTTCCATCTGCTCTATATCTTCCAGGAAGTCCATAATTGTCCTGGATTTCAGGTGTTCTTTTACTTTGTCATTTGTCCTTTTTACTTTTTTTCCATTTGTACTTTTCAAAGGAGTTTGAGGTGATGTGTTTATTCCACTCTCTTCCGTCTTGATTTGTGGAAGCCACATTTCCTTTATTATTGACCTAGAATGCCTCTAATCGCATGATGCATTCATTTTGAGTAACTAGTTATGTTTTTCCAAGTTACTATTTTTCAGCTTTCTATGAAGTTGACTTCATAGTGTGTGGTTAGATTTGTTACCATTATATTTATTTTCACTCAGCCTGATTCCCATAAAAGAGAGAACTTCTTATTTTGTTTTCAATTCAAAATACTTATAGTAGGCATATTTAGAAATGGTCTTCAAACTTGCTGGCATTTTCATCCAGTCAAATATTATTACAAAAACCTTATTCCTTGCTTTTTTTTTTTTTTTAAACTGTTTTAAGTAGAAGATTGCCACCAGTTGTCATAAAGGATTTAAGGTTTCCATGTTATCTTTTAGAAAGATGCATTTATAGAGGCACTCAAACTCTGTCATTTTAAAGCATCAGTAACCAACTCAATGGACATGAGTTTGAGCCAGATCCGGGAGATGGTGAAGGACGGGGAAGCCTGGTGTGCTGCAGTCCATGGGGTCGCAAAGAGTCGGACACAACTGAGTGACTGAACAACAACAAATGAGAAAAGGAGTTTTAATCTGAAAGCTGAGGCTGATCCCATGCAAGGATGATTTTCATACCCTATCTGACTGAAAGTTTTAGATTCTCAAACATGTGCCATTTTTAAAAATAGTAAAGAGAATATCTCCTAATTCCAATATTTAATAATTCCCCTCACAAAACCTGTCATTTAGTGCTCAACACAAAGTATACTTGTGAGAATTAAATATTAACATAATTTGTGGAGTTTCTGCAACAGAGAAAAATAAGAACCTATCTTCTGTATTTCCATGGACATTAATGTTCCCTTGTTTTTTGTTTGTTTTTTATTTCAATTGTTTTTTGCTTCTTGATTTTTTTAGTTGAAGGATTCCTTGCTTTTGAGTCGTATCATTCTCTTCCTTTCCTCCTTGTTTTTCTTTATCCCCTGCCTTCATATTTAATCTAATAAATATTTATTCAGTATCTCATAGGGACCAGGTGCTTTGTATCGCAAGTAATACAAAGCTGGATAAATAAGCCATGATTTTGACCTTGTCTTTGTGTCTGTGCAAATTCAAGTGAGATTATAGGTATCAAAAGTGCTATAAACTCTAAAGTGCTATATAAGGCACCATAGAAGTATAGGTAGATACAGAAGTGATTCCATTTAAATCTGCGGTACAGATTTAACGTTTTAAAATTAGCTCTAAAAGCTTTCTGATTGTTGTCTTAAGTACTGAGTGTTAAAGTGGAGATAATTTTGCTATTGCAAAAGAAGTCTCCTCAAAGAAAGAACTGTTTTACTAATGAAATTTTGGTTTAACTTTAAAGCTTCAAACATTTCGAGGAGTTTATTAAGTATTAACACTCTTTTTTTGTAGTTTGTGTGTATGCATATGTGTATGCAAAGATCCAATCAGAAAGTATGTGTGAAAGTGTTTTAAAAACTGTGAAGTGCTATATAAATGTAAGGTGCTGTTACTGTGAAGGGAGACTATGTCAAGAGTGGAATTTGCATAGGGAGGGTGCAGAGCCAGGCTTCTGTGGCCATATTGGGACAGGAAAAGACAGTAGAGTAAGTTTAAGCAAAATTATGACTTCCTATATGGTATATTTGGAAGCACACTAGAATGGACCCCATTTCCAAAAATATCTCTTTGTCTGTAAGCTGCTATGGCATTTGAAATTCAGCTAGGGACATTGTTTTTATTTGTTGCTAATAGTAGTTAATAGCATGCATTCGAAAGTAGTCTTTTTATAATGCAGGAGTTTAATGTTTGAAAGCAGTTTGCTATATTTTTACCAGTTCACGATAACACATTGAGCTAGGTCTTGGTGGTGGTATTTTTATCTTCATCATCTTTGTCCCTTTTTTATTCATGAGGGAGTAAGGATCATCAGTTGAATAAAGTATTTATCCCATAATCAATGTGTGACAGACTTAACCCAGACCAGTTTGTTCCAACCTATCTTGAAGGTTAAACCCCTGTTTGTTGAGCAACTCTTAGATATAGAGAATTTCAAAGTCTGACAGTCCAGTTTCTTTACAGGGCTGCCATGCATTGGTTGAAGAGGCAAATCTTATGGGTTGGAAACAATTAGGGAAGGTCATAGATAGTGTTTGATTTTAAGTATTAAATTGCCTGGTAAGAGCTTTACTAATTTGGATAAGGAAGAAAGCAGTATGGGTTGGTTTAGGTCAGGAAATGCTTTGTTAAGAGGTGGGATTGTCCAGTTACTTTAAAAAGTTAGGTAAAAAAATGTGTAGAAGGCCATTTCAGTGTAGTAAAACATTATGAGGAAAGCCATCATACCTGGAAGTGATGGTAGAATTAATGAGATGATATGTTTTAAGGGAAAATACCAGTAATTTCTATTACCATGTTCTCCCTGAGCCTCACCAGCGGTGGGAACTTGAACCCTCTTTTGCCAGCTGGAGCCTCCCGGGGAGGCTCCCCATGCCTTTTCTCGGCTGGCATCACCTGCCCTGGTGCCCACTTACGAGCTGCTGCCTGGCCTCCTGCAGTTCCCAGGCTGTGTGTTCCATCCTGTGGTTGTGAAGGGAAGCCTCTCCCACCGTACTCTGCCTTTTCAGAAGGAGTCCCGCAGGAGAGCTTGGCCCTGGCCGCGTAGGCTTTACCCGCCTCGATTCCCATAGGGCCCTTCTTCCAGGCACGTGGGAGCTGACAGAGTAGAAGCATCGGAAATGGGCTCACCTCTCATCTGCTCTCCATCCCCAGCAGAGACCCCCTCTGGGCGTTTGCTCTGTTGTCTGACAGTGGACTTCCCTGGGGGCTCAGACTGTAAAGCGTCTGCCTACAACGCGGGAGACCCGAGGTCAATCCCTGGGTCGGGAGGATCTCCTGGAGAAGGAAATGGCAACCCACTCCAGTATTCTTGCCTGGAGAATCCCATGGATGGAGGAGCCTGCAGTCCATGGGGTCGCAGAGTTAGACACGACTGAACGACTTCACGTCACTTCACTTGACAGAGGGGCATCTGTTACCCTCTTTGTATTGGTGCAGTTCATCATATGGGTACGATGCAGTGTTTTGCCTTGCACTACAAAAGTGAAAGGGAGAGATATTCCATCTGCCTGAAAATTCCCCAGGGGCCAAAGCATAGCGTGTAACCCAAGCGCAGCCAATCAGATATCGCAGTCTGAGACCCTGACTCTAGAGCAGGAGATCAGGAGAGAAGAGTGCGTTAGGAACATGATGACTATGAAAGTGTTCATTTCTCAGTTGTGTCCAACCCTCTGTGACCCCATGGACTGTAGCCCATTAGGTGCCTCTGTCCAGGGCATTCTCCAGGCAAGAATACTAGAGTGGATTGTCATTGCCTTCTCCAGGGGATCTTCCCGACCCAGGGATCGAACCCGGGTCTCCTGCATTACAGGCAGATTCTTTGCCACCTGAGCCTCCAGGGAAGCCCATGATGACTATAACGAGGTGCAGAATTTGTGCCAGTGGCTTGTAGCAGTGGTGATACCTTTGCAGAAGCACCGATCTTACAATCGCCTCCTTGGTCCTCCAGCTCTGAGAGTCCCTGAGTCCTGCTCTTTCAGTTTGCATCTTTCTCTTGCCTTCTTGCAGATTCTGCCACACCTGATATCTTTCTAGCAAATGTTGGAAAGATAGAAAGTTAGGGAATGTTCATTTGCTTAAAAAAATATTTAGCTCAAGTTAGTTTATTATTATTATTATTATTATTATTTTTGCAACATTGCACTCTGACTCAAAGCAAAAGACCCCGTTGCAGATTTGGCTTATTGGACCATTGCTGACTTTTCTTTTCTTGTGCCGGATTCTCCCTAGGAGACCCCAAGTCAGCCCTTCGTTTCGCTGTCATCTTCCTCTAACGGCAGAAGTGGTATGCTTGCAGTTACCTAAACCTCGTGAATACCAGCTCTACTTCTTTTATGAATTTCCCAGCTCACATGTATATTGAGAAAATGATTAGGTACTATTTAAGTCGTGAGGAGAGGGAAAGGACTACCTAATTCCATGTGTTAGGAATTTTGGATTCCTGTTCTGGTCCAGTTATCACCAGTATTCTCAGTTAATGCTCATACAAGTGTCATCAAATGGACACAGTGGAAGAGTTTGAAAAAAAAAAAATTACTGAATTTCTTCAGTAGAAAACTAATAAAACTTAAGTAATACATCCCTCCTGGTTATCTGATTATTATCAGATAATGGTCTTTGAGCCATCTTTAATTACAACTAATTACTAATTTAATTATAACTAATTACAACTTTGAGCCATCTTTAATCTACAACTCTGTAAATTGTAGATAACTAATAGCAATGCAAATGATTCTTGTCTATAGATGTACAAATACATTATTCCCTGGTGAGGTAAAATTGGCTTCCTTTGCCCACTATCGAAGAATCCAGGTTTTTGTTCTATTTCTAAGTTTATTTTAGCATTTTTTTGCTGCTTTTGTTTATGGTTCTTTGAGCTAGTTTTAACATTTGACTGTTTGTCTCATCAATTAATAAATTAAATTTGTCTTGGACACCTGCATACTGTAAATTCACATGACAGATTTTATCTTGTAAAATAGTAATCCTTTAACAATCTCAGTTTATAAACTAGGAAATATTACAGTTTTGGCCCCTAGTGGTAATGAATGGCAGGTGTAAAATTTAAGACCAGATTTTCCAACTTCAAATTCAACAGTCTTTTTACAGGAAGGAAGGGAGAAGTAAAACAAGCATCCTATCACTTCTGCCCCTGTAAATTTAGTGCTTTCATGAGCTTCCTGCTTCCAGTGTCTTTATCCTTTGTTTTGCTTTACAAACTACTGACAGTTACTATTCTGAAGCGCTGCTTTATTCCTTTCTCTTTGGCCATTTCTCTCAATGGCTTCGGGGGTCAGTTAGAATATTTTGAACTATGGACTTTGGAATTTAATCCTCCCCATTCTAAGAACTGACCCATTGGAAAAAACCCTGGTAATTGGAAACACTGAAGGCAACAGGAGAAGGGGACCACAGAGGATGATGAGGTGGTTAGATAGTATCACCACCTCAGTGGACTTGAATCTGAGCAAATTCTGGGAGACAGTGAAGCACAGGAGAGCCTGGCCGTGCTGCCGTCCATGGGGTTGCAGAGTCAGACACAGCTTAGCGACTAACAGCATCATCTTGCCAGCGTATCCTCCAATATTATCTTACAGGCAACACGCCTTGTATTTACTCATCTTTGTTTCCTCCGTTGTGAGACCTTCCCTGAAATCCAATAAATTCTAAAAAGTCACTTCCAATCAAAGTTCACATCTCCCGTGAAGTTTTCCTGAATCTGTCTGTCATGGAGTCATGGTCCTCTCCTCTAAATTTTTATTAAAAGCTTGTGTCTGTCCAGCCATTTGACAGTCAGTCTTGCAGTTGTTTGGGGACATGCAGGCATTTATGCATCATGATTTTAGAGGCAATATGGGGCAGTGAGTAAGAATATAGGCTTTAGAGCGAGGCTGCCTGACTCCATATTTCAGCTCTGCCGCTTCCCCCTTCTGCAACCTTAGGAAAGCCATATAACTTCTCAGCGGTTTGGCTTCTTCACTTCTAAGATGATAATGAGTTTTCCTAACTAGATCATTGTGACGATTACCTGCACTAGTATATGTTGAGTACTTAAATGAATACTTCTGGTCCAAAATAAGTGGTGTATAAAACTCTAAGGTTATTATTGACATTATTGCTGTTTTACTCATTCTTGACCTATTTTCCAGGTGGGATTTACAGTTATTTGAGGAAAGAAAAAGTGTTTTTCAGAAACTGTTTTATAGTGCTTGTCACAAATTTGATGCTTGGTGTAGGGGACGCTGTCAGAGGTTTTTGAATGGGGTTTTATGTGTCAAAGGCAGTCTTTAGTCACCATGCAGCAAGGTATTGGAAAAGTTAATCAGCGGTAAATTCAGTAATTCCAAACAGGCGATAGCTCTTTATTCATTTGTAATTAATAAATGTTTTTTCACTATTCACCATGTTCTAGACATAGAGATCAATCATAGAGATTCAGAGCGAACAAGTAACCGTTCCAGTCTGTAAGGCACTTAGCATCCAGTGTAGGAAAATTAGTAAGTACATGAACATGAAGTCTTATTTCCGCACTGTATAAAGTGTTGCTGACCAGGGTTCTTGGCCTCCCCCAATCATCAGAAAGTTGTAAGAGGCCAGACAAGAAATTCAGGCAAGGCTTTCCTGGGGCCCTTGCGGCAGTAAGGGTTCCCTTTCTTGCTTCCCAAGGGGGAGGCGAGCTAGTTCCTCGCAAGGGCTGAGCGCAGGGGTGTTTCCGGGGGTCAGGCTGAGGGGGGCTCAGCCTGAGGGGACCTGCCTACCCCTTAGATGGTGCTGAGTGCGGGAGGCAGGCACAGTGCCCTGCTGTTGCTCTGACGCCCCGTTTTTCCTCCCGCGCCGCAGAAGTGTCCGGTGAGTTCTTCAGCGCTCTTGTACCTTGTCCGTGATGTGTCCCAGCTGCACATGCACGCAGTCACTCTTGGTCCCTTCGGTTTCTTTGTGTTCTGCTGCTCCGGGAGATGTGCGTCCATGTGCAGGCGCCGCAGCAAAGGACCGAGGCCCCAGCCCGCTCAGCAGGGTGTGTGTAAGCGCAGGGGACGGTGGGAAACGAGAGCAGGGGCAGAACTGGTGTCTTCAAGGAGGTGATTCTTGAGTCCACCCGGAATAGAAGGCCTTGGAAGGTAAAGGTGTGGGACTGTTCTAGCAAGTAGGGCACATCTGTAGAGGCCAGAGCAGCGTGGTGGTCTGCAGAACTGCAAGAGGGTAAGTCTTGACTCTGGCACAAATAAAGCCGGAGAAATAGGGCTCCATGCCCGTAGAAATAGCAGAGACCTTTTCCGGCAGCCAACAGAGAACGTGTGGAGAGCCGAATCTCTGTAATAAATGCTCAGGAAGATTTTTAAACCATTGTGATTCTGCATTATGCTTGATTTTAATATCACAGAAGTAAAGAAGCATTGCATGCACACAGTCAGCGTGCTAGTGACCCCACAACACAGAGCACCCGAACAATAATAGCGACTAGTGCTAATCCCCACTCACCAGTGGTGTCTTCATTGTATTCTTAACAGGGAAATACACCATGCTTTTCTAGGGGAGCTCCTAGAATGTAGAATCCCAAGTAGTTTTTAAGATAAATTAGCTGTATCATTAAGAATGAGGGCTCTGCAGAAATGAGACATGTTTCAGAAAATATAGAAGAGAGAGATAGGATGAGAAGGGTCCCCAGCAAGGCCGCTACTTGGAAGAGCCCAAAGTTGTTACCAAGCCTGTAACTGCTCGCCCCCACGACAGGCCGGTAGACCTAGGGATGTGTTGGGGCAAGGAACAGTGACTTTATTTGGAAAGCCAGCAGACCAAGAATGTAGCATTCTGAAGAACCACCTTGCCTGAGTTAGAATTTAGGCTTCCCTTATGCTCAAAGGAAATGGCAACCCACTCCAGTGTTCTTGCCTGGAGAATCCCAGGGATGGGGTCGCACAGAGTCGGACACAACTGAAGTGACTCAGCAGTAGCAGTGTACTCAACGGGCAGGAGTTTTTGCAAATAGAAGTTCTTACAGCTGTCCATGTAGGTCTGTTCATAATGTGCCTGTAAAACTCCAACAAGACAATTGTTATTTTCTGTTATGCAACTTTTTATCTCTGTATGAATGGAAATGTGCTATTTATATCTTTGAGAATAGCCCTTGAGAATAGCCTATTCTGTATATTTCAGGCTTTAGGCAACATTCTTAACTTGCAGCAAATGCAGTACAGGACAGAGGTTAAAGTTAAATAGATAGATCCAATATGGAATCAGATTTGCTCTTCCCTATTGCAGAGTCTCCAGAACCTCAAAGCAATGGCTGATGGCAGATGATCATGTAATGAAGACTCACTGGCTGATCGACAGTTGCCTATTATTGGCCTCATGTTTATGGCAGAAAGTTATAAAATGGGAAGTGCTGTGGGAAGGGAAAGGTTGACATTTTGAAAGCTGTTTTCATTCCTCTCTCAAATATTTAGCTTCTGCCGTGCTGCGTGTTCTTGCATGCATTGTCTTCTGTCGTCCTACTAATGTATCAGACTTAATGTATTAAGTCTGATAGTTGTTCGTCACTAATCAGGTTGAAATAAATCATGTTATGTGTTGAACTGAGCTAAATTCGACCCTCTCTTTATTCATCTGACAGGGTGGTTTTAGAACAATAAGTTCTACAAATGTCAGCGCACAAACAAACCTTCATTATAGAAGCAATTCACTAATATAGCATAAATCATGATGAGAAACAAAGGTTGCCTCATCCTAAGAGGCAAACTTCTCAATCATCTGACAAAAGAATATGCCCTCAAATTTGTAAATATGTATTCGCAGCTTGCAATGTTAAAAGTCCTTGTAGCTGCTGGATAAAAATTGTTATTTGTATGATTCATGCAGAAATGTGCCTAAGTCATTAGTTTCTGGAAACAGTTCACGTGTATATATTGTGTATTTATAAATGTACATAAAATTTAAAAATTATGTTCATAAATACATATATGTATTTGAATCCCTCAATAATGAATGCCGATAGTTTCTAACTCTCAGGAACTGTCTCTTATCCTCATAAAAAAGGCTGTATTCAGCAAAATATGCAAGTCAGTGAGAGTCTTACTGACAAACAGCAGAGGTGGTGATAAGGCAAAGCACTGTTTCTCTTTAGAAAGTGCGTAGTCCGGCTTCCCTGGTGACTGCCAACGCAGGATGCACAGGTTCGAGCCCTGATCCGGGAGGCTCCCACATGCCGCAGAGCAGCTGAGCCCGCCCCCACGAGTACCGGGCCTGTGCTCTAGCGCCCAGGGGCCACTACTGCCGAGTCCACGGGCCACAGCTCGGGAGCCTGCCAGCCACGCTGCACGGAGAGAGGGGTCCCTGGCGAGACGCCGGAGCACAGCTAGAGAGGAGCCGCTGCCCACGGCAACCGGAGAGGAGCCGGCGCAGCAACGAAGGCCAGCACAGCCAAAAGCAACCAATCAGTCAATATGTCAATCAAGTTCTAAAAAATGAGTAGTCCTGTCTATTCCGATGAGCTTGGTTTTATTCAGCTAATTTCAGGAGTGTTGTTGTTCAGATGCCAAGTCACGTCCAGCTCTTTGCGACCTCCTGGACTGCGGCACGCCAGGCCTCCCTGTCCCTCACTGTCTCCCGGAATTTGCCCAACTTAATGGCCATTGAATCCGTGATGCCACCCAACCATCTCATCCTCTGTCACTGTCTTCTTCTGCCTTCAGTCTTTCTCAGCATCAAGGTTTTTTCCAATGAATTGGCCATTTGCATCAGATGGCCACAGTATTGGAGCTTCAGCTTCAATATCAGTCTTTCCAGTGAATATTCAGGGCTGATTTCATGATCTAGTGCCACAGTTAATAATGAAGGAGTTCAAAGTAGGATCTCTTAAAAAAACCATTTTACTATAAACTCTCATGTGATATGAATACTTTATATATATTTTTATTGTGGAACTGAATATAATATCAATGCATTACTAAGACTTCTTATTTTTTTAACAGCTGGTTAATCAAATTATTCCTTACATTTTCCCAAAAATTAATTTGAAACCTCTTTCTGAGATACAAGTAAATGATTAAAAATAAAATCAGTTCCCCAGACTCATTCGTGGTTGCCTGGGGGGGTCGGAGGAGGAGAGGGATGGACTGGGAATTTGGGGTTACTGGACACAGACTCTTACATATAGGGTGGGTAAGTGACAGAGTCATAGCATAGCACAGGGAACTATCTAATCTCCTGTGATAAATGATAATAAAAATAATATATATTAAAAATGTATATGTGTATAAAACTGAGTCACTTTGCTCCTCAGCAGAAATTAGCACATTATAAATCACCTATACTTCAATAAAGTAATATAAAATCAGTTTCCACATTAAAATAAAAACTAAACCAAAAAATGGGTGAAATAAATAAAAGAAAATAACATTAAGCCCCAAGGATCAGCTTGACAGAAAAGACCATCTTGAGAATTTGATAAATGTGGTTCTGAATTATATCCAGATCATATATTAAGCACAAATAACTTGTAGATTTTAATTTTTTTAGATATTTATTTCTAAAGATGATTTATGAATAATTAATAATAACCCTTTTAATGAATAAACTTTACTAAAATCTTGTATTCTGAAAAAAATTGCGTGTCTTAAAATTTACTGAAAATCTAAACAATATGGCACCCAAGGAAAGTTACAAGTTTTTATTACACAGACAGTTGAGTTTCCCACTTCGTTTCCTTTCTGGAAGAATGATTAAATGGGGAGGTATAATCAGTGTTTGAAACTCCAATACTTTGGCCATCTGATGCGGTGAGCTGACTCATTGGAAAAGACCCTGATGCTGGGAAAGATTGAGGGCAGGAGGAGAAAGGGATGACAGAGGATGAGATGGTTGGATGGCATCACCGACACAATGGAAATGGGTTTGTGTGGACTCCAGGAGTTGGTGATGGACAGGGAGGCCTGGTGTGCTGCGGTTCATGGGGTCGCAGAGTTGAACATGACTGAGTGACCGAACTGAACTAAACTGAATCAGTGTTATACTTAGCTAGTGATCCTTTTCAGTTTTACTTACGGTTTTTAGGCTTTTAAAGTAATATCAGTTCAGCTTCATCTTTATCAACTGGTTATTTTTATAGGTTTGATTTAACCCTGCAGTATGTACTAATGTTGGGCTTCCCTGGTGGCTGAGCTGGTACAGAAGCCGCCTGCAATGCAGGAGACCTGGGTTCGATCCCTGGGTTGGGAAGATCCCCTGGAGAAGGGAAGGGCTCCCCACTCCAGTATTGTTGGGCTCCCCTGGTGGCTGAGCTGGTAAAGAATCCGCCTGCAATGCGGGAGACCTGGGTTCAATCCCAGGGCATGCAACCCACTCCAGCATTCTTGCCTGGAGGATCCCATGGACAGAGGCGCCTGGCGGGCTCCGGTTCAGGGGGTTGCAGAGACTCAGACAGGACTGAGCGACTGCGCACAGCACAGCATATACCTGATGCCACTCTCTAGAAACAGTAGTTCGGCGTTTTGTGAAGAGGCGGTGACTGAGCCATTCCGCCTGTGTTGCAGACCTCTAGCAGCCGTCGACTTCTCCACGTAGAACCCGGGAACAGGAGATTCAGAAGGAGTCTCTCCTCCTTCCCCATTCCTGGTTACAAGTCACTTGAAATAGGTAAGTTAGTAGAACTTGGTTGAGGGCAGCGAGGCAAGTCCCATCCCGCCTCACCGGAACTCAGCTTTATTTATCCTCCCTTCCCCACCCTTCCAGAACCCACGCATTCCCATTCCAAAACTGGTTTTAAAGACGTTTTTAACATAATGATGCAACTTGGTGGGCACCGTGGCAGCTTTACAGTGAGATTTGTCTTGGCCTTCAGCTACGTTTTTCAGCTTTGTGAGGCACCTTGTCATCAAAGACAACGGCCAGCAGTGTGACCCACAGGACAGCAGACGCAGTTCCATGAGCTCTGTGTATTCATGGGATTCTCAGTACTCTGTGGTCAAGGAATCTGGTGTGGAGGCAGTCTTCTCAGAATATGGCAGAACCGGGCTTCTCTCTTCTGAGGGCTTTGCCTTCGTTCAGCGTGTTAATGAGAGACGTGTCGGCGCTGCTGAGGCCGGAGAGGATGGCAGGATGACGGCTGATTTTAGATACTAACCTACCACAGAGCCAGAAGCGAACCCAGGAAAAGCCGGTGTGAAATAACATGCAACGGACATGCAGCTCCTCTTCTGCCTTGGACTGGGACTCTCATGGGCTTACAGTGATGGGCGGTACCGTTATCTAGCAGAGTTTCCTTCTCCTCCTGTTCCTCCTGCTGTAGTGCCCTCAGAACGCCAGCGTGCATCAAGAAACACCTCACCAAGGGGCACAAGCCACTTCGATTCTAAGAGCATCCAGTGGGGATCTTCTTCTAAGTCTGGAAAGTGGAAAGGAGATGACTGTCAGACGCTGAAGATGGAGTTGACCCAGAGGAAACAAAAAGTGGATTCTATGCTGGAAAGCCTAGAAAAAACTGGAAAGGAATGGAGCAAACAGGGAGCAGAGATGAAGGATGCAGCGTCAGAAGCGGGGCAGAGCAGCAGAAGAGAGATGAGACTCGTGTGCAGGTGCGGTCTGAAGATGACTCTGCGAAGGCGGGGACCACTGGGTGATGATGGTGATGATGACTGAGTGGTGACCACTGGAGGTGACCACGGAGGATGGGAAGAGGCTGGAAAGTGGAGAATGACCGCGGAGAGAGCGTTAGCGGCAAGAACGACTCTTAGGCACATAGTGGGGTTTGGAAACCTTGTCCCGTTTTTCTTTACTAGGCGTTTGTCTAAGACCAACATTTTCGCCAGATCCTCTCCCATAGCACTTTCAGAACACGCTCACTGTTCGCCCCATCCTAGTCCTCCCATGTCCATCAATTCATACTCCCCTGCGCCTGGCCCCATTTCCATTTCCTTTGGTGCTCCTAGTAGTTACATTGAGTCTTAACTGGTAACTTTTGCTTTGAATTTTGATACCTCTACATGACTTAACAGTAACAAGGATATATGGGTTTTATCAACCATCTCCCAAATAACCTCCTGTTAGCAGGGAGTGCAGTTCTTCCCATTTGTACGGTGGCACAGTACTTGCCTCCCTAACTACAGAGATAATGTCCGTAGCTGATTAGCACCTCAGAGTGGCTTTGAGTTAGAGATGTGTGTGTAAACCCCATGTAAGGTGCTCTGTGGCCTTGCTCAGCACAGATGGAACGGTGTGTTTTTTCAGATGCGCCCTCTAGAAAAGTAAACAGTGTAATGGACTCAAGATTTGTTTTCTAAAGTTGATACTGTGCATTATTTTTGTGAACAGACTCATGTTTGGAACATGTTTTTTTTCCTCTCACAATACGCAAGTCCTTATTAAACCAGGAATGGGAGAAAACAAAACAAAAAACAAACAGTAGTTTGCCCTTTAAATTAAAAACAAAAACAAACAATAAACAAACAACTTTGAGAAGTTACTTTCCCAAACCATTAACTTGCACATTGAAATTTCATTGTTGAAATTCTTTCCCTAAAATTGTGCTGTTTAATCAACTTTTTTACCCTCAGGTTACACTCAGTAGGACTTCCCTGTAGCTCAAACCATAAAGAATCTGCCTGCGATGCAGGAGACCAGGGTTTGATCCCTGCTTCCAGAGGATCCCCTGGAGAAGGGAATGGCAACCCACTCCAGTATTCTTGCCTGGAGAACTCCGTGGACAGAGAAGCCTGGCAGGCTACAGTCCATGGGGTCGCAAACAGTAGGACACAGCTGAATGACTAACACATGCAGACAGTAGGTGTCTAGAATAGCTTCAAGAATGTAAGCAAAAGTATAATATAATTAGCAATTATTCTCTTAAAAATGTATATTACACACTCAGGTGCTGCCTACAGTATTTTTATTACAGTGCATTTAATTCCTCTCCAGTTCTTTGTTTCCATCTAATTAGTTTTCAACATGTAAAATTCCACAAATATTGTTTAAGGGCCAATTACATTCCATTGTGTTATTTAATCTTAAATTCTCTCCTCTGAGGATATTAGCATGTTTGTTTTGCAGATAAGAAAATTAGCAATGTTAAATGATTGTAGTAATAGACAGGGATGTAAAGGTAATTGAATGTAAAGTTTTCAACACTTGTTTTCACCTTTACATCCCTGTAAAGGTAAAGCTTGGTTGGTAAAGAATCTGCCTGCAGTGGTGGAGACTGGGTTCGATCTCTGGATCGGGAAGATCCCCTGGAGAAGGAATGGCAACCCACTCCAGTATCCTTGCCTGGAAAATCTCATGGACAGAGGAGCCTGGTGGGCTGCAGTCCATGGTGGTCGCAAAGAGTTGAGCACGACAGCGTCTAACACTTCACTTCACACTTCAATATAGCATCCCACCAACTGCTACAATTAGCACCATTGCTCATAGTTTGTCCTTAGTGGACATCCTGTTCAAATCTCAATTTTTATGTCAATACTCCTAGGCCACACACCTTAATTTAATCTGCTGGGGCCTTGAAGAGCTGTGCCCCCTAATACTATCTATTTAGTTCTCAGTACAAGATAGAATAAGTCCAGGATATCTGAACTCGCCCACATCAAAACACAAGTTTCTTCTCACTAGGCTCCATTCTATTTTCCCTTTAAATGCTTCACTTAGATTGTTACATGGGATAACAAATTGATTGCTTTTACACAAGGCCATTGGATGTTAATTTATGTTTCTGGGAAAACAATTCATTAAAATTCCTTTCTTTTCTAAAACAAAATGAACTAGGAGGTCAATCCATAGGGTTTGATGGATAGATGCATCAGTAATTTTAAAGATAAAAACTGACAATATCAATTTCATTAACATATCTCCTGTGCCAAATTAGAAAGTTAAGATAATTGGGTAAGAAGAAAAAAATGTCTTTCTTGAGTTAGAGGTGGAAGTGCAGGCAGGCTTCCTGAGAAGGGTGACCGTTTGTCCAGTTTCTGCCCAGGGCAGTCCCAGCTTATGCCTGTTGTCCCGTCACTCATTCTAGTTTAACATCTATCCAGAGTTTTTAAGGACATGATTTTATTGTTTATTTTATGAAGATGAGCTGGGTTGTGTTTGATGGATTTTTGTTTTGCTTGTAGCTTCTGCCTTAATCTGGTCTGTGGTTTGTGAGGCCCAGATGCAATGAAGCACCAGGTGCAATGAAACTTCTGGTTAAAGGTGAAAGACAGTGACCAGCCTCTCTCTCTATTTCTAATACTTTCCAGCTTCAGCTTCTCTTCAAAGCCTGCGTGTATTGTGCTTGCTAAAACAGAAAGCTCTCTGACCTCGACACTAGGTACAGCTAACTCCTTCTCTGACAGATTCACAAAGCTGCCAGGTCACAGGAAATGGGGGAAATTTTGTCTGTGGTTTGGTAAATGTGTACTGAAAACAGAGGGTGAGTAATCAAATTCCTCGAGCGTAGTCTATAGTATTTTTGTCATTTATTGGATGGTTTATGTATGTATGCATACAACTGTTTGCATGGTTCAGAAAAGCTTTTTTATTTTGGAATTAAGCCCCTTTTACCAGCAGTAACAGAAGGAAATATGAAATGATTGTTTAATGAGATGTTAGGTGCCAGATTTGCAGTTCTTTTAAATATGTAACTTGTACAAAGAGTTTGTTGATATTTCCAGTCCATTATGGAGACTGTGTATGTGTCACTAACCACAGGACCACCAGAAGATTCGAATTTGCTAAAGTACTGGAGTCCTCTTCAGATTCTGTTTGCTTCAAAATTAGCTAGAAATTTAGAATCAAAGTAATCAAAAGAATGGAGCGGTGAAAATATTCATGTTTTGAAAAGGTGACAAACTAATTTTTGCAGACAATACTTGCAAACAGGAATATATTGAATTAGATCTTCACAAAAGGAAAGACTAAACAAATGGCAGAGCTCAAGTGGTATAAAAGAATTAATTTTGGAACTTTGTAATTGCATTTTATTTTATTTTTTGGTTTTCACGCATTTATTGGGGCCATTGGGGCGGGGGCCGCTCCCTGTCAACGGAGGCGCTCACAGTCTCTGCATTTTGAAATATCTTTAATTATGGGAAATTATTTCCTTGGCACTCCTCCTTGATTGAATATACTTATGTATTTTGAAGTACTTAAATTTTTCTATACATTCAAAAGAGTTATAATGTATTATATAAAAATGCCTGGCACAGACATATTTTATATAAATGAAGGCATAAACCCTCAATAGCTATAAGAATGTTCACATGTTTCAATTTAAAAATATTAAAATCGGGAATATACTTCATGTAGCATGATTTGCTTTTAGCTTACCAGGTATGTTAGCACTTACAGTGATAATTTTTTCACTTAAAAATTTAGTGGTGTACCTAATTATTAGATGAATGCAGATCAAAACTACACCTGGACATTACCACACACTAGTCAGAATGGCCACCATAGAAAGTCTAAATAACAAATGCTGGAGAGGGTGTGGAGAAAAGGAAAAGCTTCTACACTGTTGGTGGGAATGTAAGTTAGCGCAGCCAGTATGGAAAGCAATATGGATGTTTCTCAGAAAACTGAGACTAGAATTTCCATGTGATCCAGCAGTCCCACTCCTGGGCATATACCTGGACAAAACTATAATTCAAAAAGACATATGCACCTCTAGGCTCATAGCAACCCTATTCATAATGGCCAAAACATGGAATCAACTGAAATGTCCATGAAAGTGAAAGTCGCTCTATTGTGTCTGACTCTTTGCGACCCCATGGACTATACAGTCCACGGAATTCTCCAGACCAGAATACTGGAGTGGATAGCCTTTCCCTTCTCCAGGGGATCTTCCCAACCCAGGGATTGAACCCAGGTCTCCTGCATTGCAGGCAGATTCTTTACCAGCTGAGCCACAAGGGAAGCCCTAGTGTCAGTAGACAGATGAGTGGATAAAAAAGATGTGGTGCATGCATACAATGGAATATTACTCAGCCATAAAAAAGAATGATTTAATGCCATCTGCCGCAGCATGGATAGAGCTAGAGAGTATCATACTGCGTGAAGTAAGTCTGAAAGAGAAAGACAGGTACTACATGACGTCACTTAGATGTGATACCTAAAATACGACACAAGTGAGCCTGTATGCAAAGTGGAAACAGAATCACAGACATACAGATCAGACTTGTAGCTGCTAAGCAGGGACAGGGGAAGGGAGAGGGATGCACTGGGAATTTGGGATTTGTAGATACAAACTATTAACACTACACTTACAGTGGGCAGACAGCAAGGCCCTGCTTCAAAGTGCATGGAGCTACATCCAGTGTCTTGGGATAAACCATAATGGAAAAGAATATTTAAAAAAAGAATGTATATAAATAAATATATATATATATATGTAAAACAGAGTCACTTTGCTATACAGCAGAGATTCCAGCACTATAAATCAAATATACTTCAATAAAAAAAATTACAGTGTAACAAAAAAGAGCCAACTGAAATGTCCATGATTTTTATGTATTATTTATAAACTTCACCTTGGAAGATGTCTGCAGGTAATTTTACAGAAAAAAAATAGGAAAAGTGCATTTTCCAAATAATACTATGGATTAGAATCTGTTTAAAGTTCCTAAATATGTGCATAAATAATTTTCTGCATATGTTGTTTCTAAACATATTTCTCTTGGTAAAATTTTATAGAGCTTTACAAGGCTTAAAAAAAGAATTCCCAACTACTTCAGTGCATATTTTCTAGAATCAAAAATAGTCTCTGATAAAATCAGTACAACCGTCAAAATCTGGAAATGGAGTATTTTGGTATCATGTACTGCACGAGAAATGCGCTGTTTTCATTTTTCAGAAAATTTTATTTTGAAAATAGTTGCTGAATGTCGAATGCTGTTTAGTACTTCACCAGTGTACTGCTTGTCTTTGTAGTGGGTGTGTTTGTTCCTGGCCGCACTGGGTCTTCGTGGCTGTGCGTGGGCCTTCTCTAGGTGCGGTGCGTGGGGGCTGCTCCTTGCTGCGGCGCGCGGACTTCTCACGGCCGTGGCCCCTCCTGCAACGCACAGGCCCTCGGGCTCACGGCTTCAGTCGTTGCGGCTCTTGGGCCCTCAAGTGGGATCGCGGTAGTTGTGGTGCATGGGCTGAGTTGCTCCGCAGCATATGGAAACCCCCTAGACCAAGGCTCGAACCCTGACCCCCTGCACTGGCAGGCAGACTCTTATCCACTGGACCGTCAGGGAAGTCCGCCTCACCAGTATATTAAAACATAGCTGTCCACAGTTAATTAGATATTAAAAAAATTAAATAGTTTAGTTATTGCTATTGCTCCCATTGACTGTTAAATATACTGTGATTCGCGTGATAAGCTATATGGCTTCTTGCTCACGTCTGAAGGGCATATGGACATTGACCAGATAAGAGCAGGGAGGAGAGGGCGTTCCGGGGACTTGATTCCACTTGAGGCTGCTACCCTGTATTTCTGTGTCTCCTCTTTGTCTTTAGCGTTTGCCTTGGAAACGGGGTTCCAGCAGCGACCACAGCCTGTCTCTGAAATGGGACAGTTCGAGAGGTGGCTGCTCAGATGCCGTCAAAGATGTCACGCGCTTGTTGTCTTGAGGGTGTAAACTGGTAGTTTTAAACTATGGCCCCCTATTCCGCAAATAAAGGGTTTTAAAGAGGATTTAAAAAATAACCCCGTATTGTCACACAAGGGATTGTCAGGTTTTCTTTCCTTTTAAAATTCATAATTTGAGTAAAATAAATTTTAAAAATGTTTAATAAAAACATTTTTAACTGCTTGAGAAGACAAATTGGTATTGGGCAGGAGAGTCATACACAACTGTCAATGGGAATTGGAGGAGGTCTTCACTTCAGGCATTATAAGTGAAAGCAAGCTGCTTTAATGACCGTCAAAAATGATGAAATATTCATTGAAATGCTCCAGATTCTTTGCACTTGGTCTTCTTAAGGCTTGTCAAAATGGAGGAAAAATATATAATATGTATACAAGCAAAACAAGTAATGAGGTACTGTGAGTGTTTCCTAGCTCTATTAATAAGTAGATGGCCCAAAGAGATCAAAAGAGAAATCAAGAGAAGATACTATTCAGTCTATCCATCCACTCTTCTATCTGCCCATCCCCCTACCCACCATTCAGTTATTCATATGTTCAACTAATAGTTCATGGGTGCATATTTTTGACATATTTCCTTGTCAAAGAATTACAAAAACCTGACCCTGATCTTAAGGTGCTTTCAGTCTAATGCAGGGATTCAAATTGAGTAGAAATATTTTAGTGTGGCTAGGAAATTTCTGCTTATATGCTAATACTTTGGAGCAAGATGAGTTATTTTCTGAGAACTTAGATATTTAATATTAGTTAAACTTTATGCTAGTAAAATGCTCATCCTTGGATAAATATAATTTGCACTTAACTCTTCTACTTCATTTAAACAAATTTTTAAAGTATCTCACAATTGTTTTATTTATTTATTGGCCATGCATATGAGATCTTAGTTTCCCAGTCAGGGATTGAACCCAAGTCCCTTGTGTTGGAAGCACAGAGTCTTAACCACTGGACCTCCAGGGAAATTCCCACTTAAACAAATTTTTATTGATTACTTATGACGTGGGCACAGGAGTACAGAGAAATCTGGTAAAACAGCATCCTTGAACATGAACAAAGAAGGTGTAATAATAATAATAATAATAGTCATAATTTGAAAATAACCATGCTCATGCTCTGGGAAGACAGAGAAGGGGCATCTAATATGACCTTGGTCTGAGAGCTGGGAAGAGGGTGACAGTGTCAGGAAAGACTTCTGGGGAGAATCTTTAAGAATGCATGAAAATTAGCCATGTAAGAGACGGAATCAAATTGCCAACATCCGTTGGATCATTGAAAAACCAAGGGAGTTCCAGAAAAACATTTACTTTTCCTTTATTGACTATGCCAAAGCCTTTGATTGTGTGGATCACAACAAACTGTGGAACATTCTGAAAGAGATGGGAATATCAGACCACCTTACCTACCTTCTGAGAAATCTGTATGCAGGTCAAGAAGCAACAGTTAGAACTGGACATGGAACAACAGACTGGTTCCAAGTCAGAAAAGGAGTAGATCAAGGCTGCATATTGTCACCCTGCTTATTTAACTTATGTGCAGAGTACATCATGAGAAACGCTGGGCTGGAGGAAGCATTGGATAAAGTTCCCTGTGCTGTATAGTCAGTTCTTATCAGTTATCTGTTTTATGCATAGTAGTGTATATACATCAGTCCCAGTTCATCCACTTCCCCTTTCCTCTTTTGGTGACCATACATTTGTTCTCTATGTCTGTTTCTCTATTTCTGCTTTGCACATAAGTTCATCCAATTTTTTAGATTCCACATATTTGCATTAATATACCTTGTTTGCTTTTCTCTTTCTGACTTACACTTCACTCTGTATGACTCTAGGTCCATTCATGTTGCTGCAAATGGTACAATTTTGTTCCTTTTTGTGGCTGAGTAATATTCCATTGTTATCATACCACATCTTTATCCATTCCTCTGTGGACATTTAGATTGCTTCCATGTCTTGGCTATTGTAAATAGTGATGCTATGAACATTGGGGTGCATATATCTTTGGGAATTTTTTTTTTCTGGATATATGCCCAGGAGGTTGGTTTTTTGAGGTGGGGATTCACGATGCCTGAATTACCTCCAGGCTGATAGGTCTGGCAGACAAATGAATGTACAAACCTGAAGTTCCGTGAAGAAGTTGGTCTTCAAGGGAGCATTTGAGTGCTAACTTAACGTGAGGCTGGAGGTGTATAGACACATAGCAAGGCAGCTGACAGTTGAACCTTTGAGAACATACAGAAATAGAGGAGTCGAAGTCAGGAGAGAAGCAATCAAAGACAAGGAATGGTCAGAGGCGAGAGATGAGCTCGTGAGGTATGATAGTGCATCTGCCAAAGGAACTTTCCAGGAAGGAAGCTGTCTTAGTAACAGTGCTGCACAAAGGCATGCTCAGATACGAAGTGAGAAGTGTGCCTGGACACGGCGGTCAGCGTGAGGGAAAAATGCAGGATGTCAGTGGAGGCAGTGCTATTCTTCTCTGTAAACTTGATGGCTGGCTGCTCAAAACAATGTTTTTGAGATGAGTGAAAGAATAAACAAGTAAATTACACTGCTTTATACTGAATAAAGAACCTTTATTGAGAATATATTAATAGAAGCAGGTCTCTGTGCCTAGACTCTTACAATGATCGTTGGCTGGAGTAGGATATCAAATATCATGTCTAAGGAAATAGAGATTGTTAATGCTTCTCCCTTAATTACCTCATAGTGCTATAAATTAATCTGTTGATGTCTATGAAGTATTTTGAGACTCTCAGAAATAGGCATTGCAGGGATGTATTTTTTGTTCCTTTTCATGCTAATATGCACAAATAGCTGAATTATGCCAGTGGCAAAACAAGTCCAATGTGTAAATCAACTCATTTAATTTATAAATGATCATCTGTATGTTCTGAAATATGCCAAATTGTGCCTACAATGCTATGAATAGCTGTCTCCAAAAATGTAAAAAATAGATATAATACTCATCACCACCTTAATTCATTCTGGATACCAAAGAGGGGGGAGAGTTGTCTTGCATGATATTTAAATGTAATTGATATGGATTCCAAAATTATTTTCTTTTACACGTAGTTCAGGATATTCAACATATTTAATATCACCTGGCAATTCTACCTAAGATTTTTTTAAGATAAGAAAATAGTTACAGATGAATTTAATAAAACTCTAGCATGTATAGCCTTTGCCTGTTTATCTTTTTATTTCACAAGTTGAGAGTTATATGCTAACTGCTACAGAACTTAATTTCTCTAAATTCAATCACAGTTTAAGAAAATTAGTCATTTACTCCTCTTGTTAATGCAGTGAGAAAGGAATAGGGCAAAAGTTGCCCAGCTTGGAAAGCTCTATGTTACATTTTTACTCATAAGGGAATACTTTATTCTTTGTATTTACTCTCAAGAGCATTCACAGTTAGTGATTCACATGTCGTTATTTTTATTCCTATTGTGCATTTGCAGTATAAAGCAAAATATTGTGAATTATTGGGTCAAAAATTGTTGGATGCTCAGTTCAGTTCAGTTCATTTCAGGCACTCAGTCGTGTCTGACTCTTTGTTACCCCATGAATCGCAGCATGCCAGGCCTCCCTGTCCATCACCAACTCCCGAAGTCCACCCAAACTCATGTCCATCGAGTCAGTGATGCCATCCAGCCATCTCACCCTCTATTGTCCCCTTCTCCTCCTGCCCCCAATCCCTCCCAGCATCAGGGTCTGATTTGCCAACAAAGGTCCATCTGGTCAAGGCTATGGTTTTTCCAGTGGTCAAGTATGGATGTGAGAGTTGGACTATAAAGAAAGCTGAGCACCGAAGAATGGATGCTTTTGAACTGTGGTGTTGCAGAAGACTCTTGAGAGTCCCTTGGACTGCAAGGAGATCCAACCAGTCCATCCTAAAGGAGATCAGTCCTGGGTGTTCATTGGAAAGATTGATGCTGAAGCGGAAACTCCAATACTTTGGCCACCTGATGCAAAGAGCTGGCTCATTTGAAAAGACCCTGATGCTGGGAAAGATTGAAGGCAGGAGGAGAAGTGGACAACAGAGGATGAGATGATCGAATGGCATCACCGACTCAATGGACATGGGTTTGGGTAAACTCTAGGAGTTGGTGATGGATAGGGAGGCCTGGTGTGCTGTGGTTCACGGGATCACAAAGAGTTGGACACGACTGAGTGACTGAACTGATACTGATACACGTTTATTTTAAAAGAAAACACATATTCCTTGTATATACATCTATCTTCCTTCCTTTAGTTATCTTGGCAATAGCAAATTTTTCTTTAGTATAATGTTTAAAGGAACATGCCCAAAAAACATGTGGTTTTTTCCATTTAGGAGAATAATTTGTATTTCTTGGGGACAATATCATTGTATTTCCTGAGGTCAGGGAAGTATATTCATTTAGAAATCAATGCTGATATATTCAAGAAAATACATCAACCGTTCGAAAATAGAGCAGGTTCCTGTACGAAAAGCTAGTTTAACCTTTGGGAGTTTGAAAGGTCATTAACGCTTACCCAGAGATTGACTATTCCACTGAAAACATTCAAACCAGTCATGTGGACTGTCTCAAATACCCCAAGACGTTGAAATTCCCTTGTAGAAGTAAGCAAACGATTGTGTCTTCACGTCTGCTCGCAATACAAAGCAGGGATCTGTCTGCTGGATTGCAAGGAAAATGCAGCCTTGCTTCACTTCACTTCAGTTCAGTCGCTCAGTCGTGTCTGACTCTTTGCGACCCCATGAATCACAGCACACCAGGCCTCCCTGTCCATCACAAACTCCCGGAGTTTACTCAAACTCATGTCCATCGAGTCGGTGATGCCATCCAGCCATCTCATCCTCTGTCGTCCCCTTCTCCTCCTGCCCCCAATCCCTCCCAGCATCAGGGCCTTTTCCAGTGAGTCAGCTCTTCGCATGAGGTGGCCAAAGTATTGGAGTTTCAGCTTCAGCATTAGTCCTTCCAATGAATACCCAGGACTGATCTCCTTCAGGATGGACTGGTTGGATCTCCCTGCAGTCCAAGGGACTCTCAAGAGTCTTCTCCAACACCACAGTTCAAAAGCATCAATTCTTTGGCACTCAGCTTTCTTCACAGTCCAACTCTCACATCCGTACCTGACCACTGGAAAAACCATAGCCTTGACCAGATGGACCTTTGTTGGCAAAGTAATGTCTCTGCTTTTTAATATGCTATCTAGGTTGGTTATAACTTTCCTTCCAAGGAGTGTGTGTCTTTTAATTTCATGGCTGCAGTCACCATCTGCAGTGATTTTGGAGCCCAAAAAACTAAAGTCTGACACTGTTTCCACTGTCTCCCCATCTATTTCCCATGAGGTGATGGGACCAGATGACATGATCTGAGTTTTCTGAATGTTAAGCTTTAAGCCAACTTTTTTACTTTCCTCTTTCACTTTCATCAAGAGGCTCTTTAGTTCTTCTTCACTTTCTGCCATAAGGGTGGTGTCATCTGCATATCTGAGGTTATTGATATTTCTCCCGGCAATCTTGATTCCAGCTTGTGCTTCCTCCAGCCCAGTGTTTCTCATGATGTACTCTGCATATAAGTTAAATAAGCAGGGTGACAATATACAGTCTCGACGTACTCCTTTTCCTGTTTGGAACCAGTCTGTTGTTCCATGTCCAGTTCTAACTGTTGCTTCCTGACCTGCAGCATTGCTGAGGGAGATGCATTGTCAACAGTTGCAGGATACATGGGAGAAGTGAAGGCTGCCTGTTCATTCCAGGTGTTAAGGACAGAGGTCACAGACGGCAGCTGCGTGCTTGCTCAGGACCCGTGCAGAGCCATCAGTGGGAGACCTTTCCTGTCACGTGTCTCCACTCCTGTTCCTCACTATCACTGCAGCCTGGGCTGGAAGGGCACCAGAGCCTCGGGCTCTGAGACCCAGGGAGAGAGCCCCGGGTCAGCCCCGGGGAGAGGCAGGCTGAGCGATTTGGCTCGGGAGCTCTGCCTTCTAGGGTCGCGTTGCTCAAAGTAACAGCTCGGAGACACTTTACGTTCCTTTCTGGTCTTCTCTTGTGTGTACAGTACAGTTTGAACTAGGCGGTCTCTGAGATCACTCTCTGTTCTAACAAAAGTCTGTTTTAGAATTTCCCAGTTCTTCTTCAGAAAGCATTCTGTGGGTAAAGAGACGTGCCATCACCTTTTAAAAACACTTAATTGGAGGATAATTGATTTGCAGTATTGTGCTGGTCTCTGCCATCCAGCCGCGTGAATCAGCCGTAAGTATGCATATATCCTCTCCCTCTTAGCCTCCCCTCGCTGCGCCCCCCACCCCGTCCCACCCCCCAGCTCGTCGCAGAGCACAGGCTGAGCTCCCCGTGTTTGTTACACGGCAGCCTCTCACTAGCTGTCTCTTTCACTCACGGTTGTGTATATGCATCAGTGCTACATGCTCAATGCATCTCACCCTCCCCTTCCCCTGGTTGGTCCACAGATCCTTTCTCTACGTCTGCATCCCTCTTGTTGTCCTGCAAACAGGTCCAACAGTACCATTTTCCGGATTCCATCTCTATATGTTTGTATATGACATCTGTTTTTCTTTTTCTGGCCGACTTCACTCTGGATGATGGCTCCAGGTTCATCCACCTCACCACCTTTTAAAATGGAGAGAAGGCAGCAAGGAGTCGCCTGGGCACTGGGCTCTCATTTATGATTCCTTTCTCCTTCTACTTGCTTTCTTTTCCCATGATCTTATTTTCTCTAAAGTGACATTACCCAAATGCACGAAATGAAATTATGTCTTTGCAGACCATACGCCCAGCTCTGTGATGAATCATGTCTTGGTTATTACACAGGCTTCATTGACAGTAACGCAGGAAGCCTACCACTGGCTGAAAAAGCCTTTCTATTTGTCCTTCCAATCTTATGTGAAGTCTGAGAGAGGATTCATTTGAATACTTTACCTTTTGTGTAATCCAGTGCTTTTCACATTGCTTTCTTCAAGCTTGCTTTTCCACTCCTGAAGTTCCACTGGGGTGGGTTCTGATGTGTTGAGAAATAGCTCTTCTAGTGTTGCAGTAGGTTGAGTTTCATGTACCTATTGGTTAAAAAGTGATTAAACACACACACATGCGTGCACACACACACACACACACACACACATATCCAGAGAGGAGTGACTCGGGTTTCCCAGGGAGTCAGACAAGAGATACAAAGGCAAGACTCTGGTGATAGATTCCTTAGACAGCAGTGCCTGGATGGAGCCCCGTTACTTCCCGGACCCTGGAAACACTGAGACTTTACTTTTTAGTACTGACAGCTTCCTCTTTCACAGCTGTATGCAACCAGAATCATCTCAGGAAAGTTTCCCCTGCCACCCAATATTCAAATACTGAATTGGCCAAGAAGTTCATTCATGTTATGGAAAAACTCCAGTGAATGCTTTGGCCAACCCAACATTTTTATTTCAAAAATGCCTAGTTGATGTCAGTATTCTCAGCCTTCATCTGGACTCCCTCCGTCCTGCAATATGGCCAGAGTTAACGTCAGCATTCTCAGACTTCATCTGGGTCCCCTCCGTCCTGCAATATGGCCAGAGTGCTCAATGCTCTCTCTGACCACACTTTTAAATCACGTGTTCTGCATACTTTGCCCCGTGCCTACCAGTCTCAAGGCACACGAGTGAGATTCCATGGGGGGGGGGGGGGGGAGACGCTCACAATGATGTACTGGGGAGGGGCGTGAAAAAGCAAGAGCAGACCTCTGGGACAGCAGTCACAGAACGATGTCATGGGGAAGTACATGATGTATTTCCAAATGGGTTTTCTAAATACCAAGTACTTTGATGCAAAGACCGAGTGCTCATCTCTGCTACTCAGGGGAGACTCTGTAGAGGAGCTGGGGCTCGAGGAGGCATGAAGATCACGAAGGAGTGTGGCAAGCAGAGCGCGCAGGCTGGTGTGAATGAAGGCAGTGTTTCTCAGGGGCTCTGCACCCATGCTGAGAGGCACAATATACAGATGGAACATCGAGTATAGCAAGTTCCACGCACACGAACCTTCAGATTGTGAGCGTTCCAAGATGCAAACGTGTGTTCGCGTGTCCCCTGACGTTGGTTCACACGTCTGGCACGCCTTCCCACGTGCGTGCATCCTTGCCAGATAGCTGTGCTTTTCTGCACTTTACTGTGCAGTACTGTATAGAGTAGCCCACTCCAGTGTTCTTGCCTGGAGAATCCCCATGACCGGAGGAGCCTGGCGGGTCACAGTCCTTGGGGTCGCAAAGAGTCAGATTCGACTGAGCAGCCGAGTGTGCGGCACGCACTGTGTGGAGTTCTACCACAATATCTATTTCAAGCCCAGGATGTCCAGACGCAAGCGTAAAACAGTGGTGATGAAGCTGATACTACTGTACTTTTCATGGTACTGCGCTATAAGATTAAAAATATTTCCCGTAATTTTTGTGTTTGCTTTTTGTGTATTGCTAGTGTGAACAGTATTATAAGCCTAGCAGAGTATAGTACTATAAAGGCAATTGTGTTAGTCTGGTACCTAGGCTAACTCTGTCAGACTTAGGAACAAATTGGACTTATGAATGTGATCTTGGAACAGAGCGTGTTTGTATGTAGGGGGCTTAGTGTAATACTGAACCACACAGTGAGAAAGATTTCAATCATCTTTCAATAGTTTACTTAGGAAACAAAGGCCTGAGTCTGCTGTGAACACATCTTTAACCACTGCCTAAACCTGCTGGTTAGCCAGTCCCCCTTCCCTGCCCCATTCTATAACCTCTACCTAGGAGGGCCCCTCATAGAGGATGCCAGAGAATAGTTAACTGCATTTCAGTTCAGTGGCTTTCAGCTTGCATCTGTTTTTCAGTTCCCTTCTTCTTATGGAAAGTCATGTTGGATTTCCATTTAAAATTGTGGTATAAAATATTTTAATCAAAGAAATGTATCTAAGGGAGAACTTAGGTAAATTAAGAAAAAGTAGAGAAAACATAAGGTAAATAGAGCAGAATTTGTTTGGGCAATATACGAATGAATTTGGGAGAATGTGACTTTCAATAAGTTTTTCTAGTAAGTACTTCCATGTGATTAACAAACACAGTCCTGATGGAAAGTAGCCAGAATAAAGATGAGAAGGGGAGGTTGTGAGCAGGTCAGGATCAGAGGATATGAGATTCATGAACAGTATTCATGCTATGTCTTCCATAGGATTCCAAACCACTTCCTTTATCCAGATTTAATAATTAGGGTTTATTGATTCCTGAAAATGCCAGATATGATATTATCTTCTATATAATTATCAGTTTTCTTATCATAATTACCCCAAGAGGATGATGTTAGTCTTACTAAAGGCACACAGCTAACAGATTTGGAACCCAGATGTACAGACTTCTTTCTTCCCTCATTCCTAGAAACCGTATTCACCTCCTATCCCCAAAGAACACTGACTTTTTCTGTCTAAGTCCACCTTTTGAGCACAGGGTCAGTTTCCTCTTTAGATTTCCTGCATCTATCACTATACATTTCTAGGTAGTGATTTTAAGTGTTTTCCTAGCCATCTATGAATGAGATTGTAAGAGACACGATCTATTCCCATGTCCCAAGGCATCCAGCACTGTACTTTGTTCATGTTCAAGGTTGATCAGTTCAGTTCAGTCGCTCAGTCGTGTCCGACGCTTTATGACCCCATGGACTGCAGCACACCAGGCTTCCCTGTCCATCACCAACTCCGGGAGATTGCTCAAACTCATGCCCATCACGTCCGTGATGCCATCCAACCATCTCATCCTCTGCTGTCCCCTTCTCCTCCTGCCTTCAATGTTGCCCAGCATCAGGGTCTTTTCCAATGAGTCAGTTCTTCCTATCAGGTGGCCAAAGTATTACAGTCTCAGCTTCAACATCAGTCCTTCCAATGAATATTCAGGACCGATTTTCTTTAGGAGTGACTGGTTTGATCTCTTTGCAGTCCAAGGGACTCTCGAGAGTCTTTTCCAACACCACAGTTCAAAAGCATCGATTCTTTGGCGCTCAGCTTTGTTTATGGTCCAATTTTCACATCCACACATGACTACTGGAAAAACCATAGGTTTGACTATATGGACCTTTGTTGGTAAAGTAGCATCTCTACTTTTTAATATGCTTTCTAGGTTGGTTATAGCTTTACTTCTAAGGAGCAAGCATCTTTTAATTTCATGGCTTCACTCACCATTTGCAGTGATTTTGGAGCCCCCCAAAATAAAGTCTGTCACCGTTTCCATTGTTTCCACATCTATTTGCCATGAACTGATGGGAGCAGATGCCATGATCTTACTTTTTTGAATGTTGAGTTTTAAGCCAGCTTTTTCACTCTCCTCTTTCACTTTCCTCAGGAGGCTCTCTAGTTCCTTTTTGCTTTCTGCCATAAGGGTGGTGTCATCTGCATATTTGAGATTATTGATATTTCTCCCGGCAGTCTTGACTGCAGCTTGCGCTTCATCCAGCCCAGCGTTTCTCATGATGTTCTCTGCATATAAGTTAAATAAGCAGGGTGAAAACATACAGCCTTGGTATTCTGCTTTCCCAATTTGGAACCAGTCTGTTGGTCCATGTCTGATTCTAACTGTTGTTTCTTGACCTGCATACAGATTTCTCAGGAGGCAGGTAAGGTGGTCTGGTGTTCCCATCTCTTTAAGAATTTTCAGTTTGTTGTGATCCACAGAGTCAAAGGCTTTAGCATAGTCAATGAAGCAGAAGTAGATGTTTTTCTGGAATTCTCTTGCTTTTTCTATGATCCAGTGAATGTTGGCCATTTGATCTCTGGTTCCTCTGCCTTTTCTAAATTCAGCTTGAGCATCTGGAAGTTTTTGGTTCACGTGCTGTTGAAGCCTTGATTGGAGAATTTTGAGCATTACTTTGCTAGTGTGTGAGATGAGTGCAATTGTGAGGTAGTTTGAACATTCCCTGATTGCTCAGTTGGTAAAGAATCCACCTGCAATGCAGGAGACTCCAGTTCAATCCCTGGTTGGGAAGATGCCCTGGAGAAGGGAATGGCTCCAGTATTCTGGCCTGGAGAATCCCATGGACTGTATGTTGCAGAGTCGGACATGCCTGAGAGACTTTCACTTTCACTTGAACATTCTTTGGCATTGCCTTTCTTTGGGACTGGGATGAAAACTGACCTTTTCCAGTCCTGTGGGCACTGCTGAGCTTTCCAAATTTGCTGGACGTTTTCTTGCTCTCCCGGGGCTTATCACAGAAGTACAGCTGCGTCACCTCCAAGTGGAGGTGTGAACGGGAGCTCTGGCAAAGATAACTCAAGACCTACCTGGAAAGGCTTTGCTTTGTCCGATCCCAAGAATCTAGTTAATTAATTTTCAGCAAATCAGCAACTCTTTTTATTTGTTAAATAATTTTGGAATTTTTTTATAGCTGGATTTTGTAACAAGTGAGTTCAATAGAATAAAAAAGGATACCTGATAATTATAGACATTTAGACCTCAGGAGAGAGTTTTAAAGAGTATCTTATCCAGCTTATTCATTTTGTCAGTGGGGAAGCTCAAGACTAAGGGAGTTTCAGGAGTTGCTTGAGGCCACAGAGAGTGTTAAGGGTAGACCTTTAACTGAAGACCTCTCTCAATTCCTAGTCAATTATCTTCTGTGTTGATGGTTTTGAGCATGAAGGTCATGCACTCCTTCCCATTCAATAGACAAATCTCTACAGTATCTCTCCCTGCTGTCAACTGGGGCTCCTTGTGAGCATGGAACAGGACCTCGTTATCTTTGGAAACAGTCCATTCCGTTTAAAATTAAGGAGCATCTTTTCCTCAGTCACACCCACTAGAACCTTGCAATCCTCCCTGTTGCCTCCCTAGTTTTCTAAGGCTCCCTTTTAAAACAGTCCTCATTGCTATCCAACACACTCCTTCTGTGATCCTATCAGTTTTAGGATTTTAAATCTATAAACTGAGAATTTCACTTTAAATCTAACTGTATCTCTAGACCTGCCCTCTCCTTTGAACTCTAGACTCATGTACAACTACTTACTGAGTGCCTTATTTTAGGTGTATGGTAGGCATCCCAGATTCAATACCCCAAAGCAAAATCTTGATTGTCTCTTCCCACCAAAAACTCTCCACCTCCCCTAATCTTAATGTCATGAAATGATACTTTTTCCAGTTGCCTTGGCCAATAAGTTGAAGTCATCCTTATGTTTCCTATTTTCTTTCATCGTCTGTCTAGACCATCAAGTATCCTATTGGCTGTGTTTTAAAATAACACAACATTGTTATCCACCATGCTCCAGTACAAAATAAAATAAAAAATATAAAAGAACCAGAAAAAGAATATATATAGATATATATGTACAAACACCCACACAGACATATCTCTGAATCACTTTGCTATACACCAGAAACAAACCCAATATTATAAATCAACTATACTTCAATTTTAAAAAATTGTCTTTTGATGAATAGAAGTCTTTTTTTTCCCTTACCATTGTTAAATACATCAAACTTTTCTTGAAAAAAATAAAATTCCTTCCAGAATTCCACAGACGCTGACCAACCCCAGTGCCCGCATCGTAGTTCAGGCTGCATGCTTCTTGCGCAGACAGCTGGCCCTGCCCCTCACGGCTCCTCAGCAGTCTCTGCTCCCAGTGACTGGAGCATAACCCAGATTCCTCCTGCTGGGCGGCAAGCTCCTCACCGGGATCCAAAAGCCCCTGCTCTCCTAGCGACCTTCTCTCCTCCGCGTCTCCCTCCTCCTCAGTCTTTTCTGGGTACCTGCCAGCATGCCCCAGAACCGTCACCCTGGGACTTGCTGTGGTCTCTAATTAAAACAGTCTTCCCTCAAGAACGTTTACCAGTTACTGAAAAGTTTCACCGTCAATATTAAATTGGTTACCTTGTTAGCCTTTGTTCTTGGCTGAGGTAGCATTTAGTTGAGGATCAAGGTTCTGATAATTTAAAAATGGTGGTAATTTTAAGGTGATAATGATGATCTGTGACCTATTTCTGAAGTTTTCTATTTTTAAGACCATATTGGAAGTGTTTCTCCATTCAGAATTATCTACACTTTGTTGTTTTTCAGTTGCTCAGTCATATATGACTCTTTGCAACCCCACAGACCACAGCACACCAGGCTTCCCTGTTCTGCACCATCTCCCAGAGTTTGCTCTAACTCACGTCCACACAGTCAATGATGCCATCCAACCATCCCATCCTCCGTCATCCCCTTCTCCTCCTGCCTTTAATCTTTCCCAGCATCAGGGTCTTTTCTAATGAGTCAGCTCTTTGGATCAGGTGGCCAAAGTATCAAGATGATACTTAATACTTCAGCTTCAGCATCAGTCCTTCCAAAGAATGTTCAGGGTCGATTTCCCTTAGGATGGACTGGTTTGATCTCCTTGCAGTCCCAGGGACTCTTGAGAGTCTTCTCCAAGACCACAGTTCAAAAACATCAATTCTTTGGTACTCAGCTTTCTTTATGGCACAGCTCTCATGTCAATACATGCCTACTGGGAAAACCATAACTTTGACTACATGGACCTTTATCGGCAAAGTGATGTCTCTGCCTTTTAATATGCTGTTTAGGTTTTTCTTCCAAGGAGCAAGTGCCTTTCAATTTCATGGCTACAGTCACCATGTGCAGTGATTTTGGAGCCCAAGAAAATAAAATCTGTCACTGTTTCCACTTTTCCCCCATCTATTTGCCATGAAGTGATGGGACTAGATGCCATGATCTTAGTTTTTTGAATGCTGAGTTTTAAGCCAGCTTTTTCACTCTCCTCCTTCACTTTCATCAGGAGGCTCTTTAGTTCTTCTTCACTTTCTGCCACAAGGGTTGTGTCATCCGCATATCTGAGGTTATTGACATTTCTGCCAGCACTCTTGATTCTAGCTTCTGCTTCATCCAGCCCAGCATTTCTCATGATGTACTCTGCATATAAGTTAAATAAGCAGGGTGACAACATACAGCCTTGATGTACTCTTTTCCCAATTTTGAACCAGTCCCTGCTTCATGTCCGATTCTAACTGTTGCTTCTTGACCTGCATACAGGTTTCTCCGGAGGCAGGTAAGGTGAGCTGGTGTTCCCATCTCTTTAAGAATTTTCCACAGTTGTGATCCACACAATCAAAGGCTTTACTGCAGTCAATGAAGCAGAATAGATGTTTTTTTCTTGAATTCTCTTGCTTTTTCTATGATCCAACGGATGTTGGCAATCTGATCTCTGGTTCCTCTGCCTTTTCTAAATCCAACTTGTACATCTGGAGGTTCTCAGTTCACATACTGTTGAAGCCTAGCTTGAAGAATTTTGATCTTTGCTTATGGGAGTCTAATAATGAATTGATATCTGAATTCCACAGTACATCAGAAAATTACCTCAAGGCAAAAATCATATCTTTACCAATGCTGTGAAAATATAGCATCCAATAACTGTCCTGTCACTTTTTATTCTGGGGATACAAATGAGAATTAAATTAAATTATAAGAAGGTAGATGGCAGTAGGTGTGAGGGATAATTTAGATAAGGAAAAATCAACTCAGTTATTTGAGAAACAAGATAAGCATTTTCTAGATGATTGTATAAACTTTTCTGACTATTCAGTATTAAAATATAATTATTCAATTGATTATAAAATAAGCCAGACTTCTACGCTGGAGAAGAAAGCACTCTTCCAGCTGACATGCCCACGCTCACTCACGTCTCCTCCTCCTTTCGCTGGTCACTCCTCTCACATATATTATCCCAATATTTGATTAATTTCTCTTCATACCATTTACCACTATATGACAAACTATGCCTTCATCTTTTTTTAATTTCATCCTTTGCATATCCCACAAAGATGTGAGCTCAATGAGAGCTGGAATTTTATTTTATTTTTGTAGTTTCCTGCAGTTTCCTCAGCCTCTCTCATGGTATCTGCAAAATGCAGGTGCAATCAATAAATATTTGTTAAATGAGTTTCTTTACTTTGCCATCGAGCCAGGTCTTATACTTGTACCATGCTGTTTCTGGAACCCTTGTGCAAGCATTTGCCTTTATTCCTAGAAATATCATAATTTTAGTTTGGGACCATGAAGTAAAGTTGGCAAAGTCTTTGGGCCGTTTCTGTCCCGTGACCTTCCCCATCCCATAAATGAAGACTGCATAGGGCTGTTATGATGATTAGATGACTCGGGTCCCATGCTTCCTACACTTCTGGCCCAGAGCTAAAATTCAGTAAGAGTTGTCACGATGACAGTATAATAGGACTAAAAAAGATTGATGAATTTTGCTCCTAGTAAGGCAATGCATGTCCTCTTAATGTTCTTTCATCCCACATCTGTCTCTACAGTAAGGATGTATCTATACATGCAAATGAGTTCCATTCCAAGAGCACACTCAGAAGTCTCATTTGTTGGTTAAGTCCAACAAACTTCGCTTCGGTACCCAGCTAACACAATCGACTATCAAGTACTGTACTATAATATGCTTATAGCACTTTTCACACAAATAATATATTAAAAAAATAAAGCATTTTTAATTTTACACTGCAGGACCTTGAAAAGTACAGTGAGAGCAGGTGGCATACAGTGGCGAATTTGCATCTTTGAAAGTTTCACCTTGAAGGTTCATATGTATGGGACTTACTCTGTTACTTCCTGCTTCAGTCTGTGTGTCTACCAAATCTGATAATGTCATCTTACAATAAACCACTGATTAAAAGTGTTGAGGGACGTATAGGTAAGGAGAAAGCTTCAGACAGTCAGAGATGTCCTTTTGAAACTACCTGAGCTCTGTGTAACTGCAAGAGGGTCCTGGTTCATACGCTCCTTCCAGGGACATGGTTTCCTCCCACCAGTCTGCTCTGCCCATCTTCTGAAAGGCCAGCACCACTTTACTTTCTCTCCCAAGGGATCCTACTTGGGCTAAATGACTTGTTAGGAAATCCAAGTAGAAACTCTGACATCTACAGCCTTGGGCAGGCTGGTCTCTAGTCAGCCCTCTTCCGATCAGTGCTGGAGGTAGCCCGGGTGCTCCGCACCTTTAGGAGAAGCGAGCAGCACCAAGCTGGGCTTCCTGTGCTTTATGGCAGCTTCCAGGAGCTGTCGATTTTACACGCCTACTGTATGTTCGGCAATCCTCATCTCCCAATTCGCCCGTCCCTCTCCTTTCCCCTATGTCTGCATGTCCATGCTCTACATCTGCCATGCACTGAAAAAAAAAATCTTTTATCTGCACAATAAATATATACGGGATGCCACTCCTGTTTTCCAGAGGAGAGAATAGTGCGGAATGGGTTTCGGTCGGTACCCTTTCCAGATCCCCTTAGGTCAGCCATCAGTTTGCTGCGACCTCGCAGCTCCCGGGGCAATTTCACGGGTGCTCAGGGATAACGCACTTCCGGTAGAGGGTACCAGGGGCGGGTATGCAGCGGGCGCTGCGGGAGGAAGATGCGCTGCGGCCGCGAAGCGTGTCTAGAGGAGGCACGGCGAGGCTAGGACGGCTGCCCGCCCCGCTCGGGCCCCAGACAGACCCCTGCGCGGCCCGGCAGCCGTGGCCTGGCCGTGACCCACTCCCAGCGGCCCCCAATGTGGCCCCCGCCCGCAGCCCTCAGAGCCGCGGCGCACACACAGCATCAGCTGCAGATCCGAGCCGCTTGCACCTTCATCCGTGAGAGTGGAGGCCGGCTGCTCACAGGGCAGGGCGGAGCCTGTCCCCCGCGGCCGGGTCGGCGTCCGCCTCTGCCTGCCGGGCCCCGAGCCCCGCAGAAGCGATCTTCCTTGGGTCCTCTGTCTCAGCCCCAGGGTGCTCCAGGCGCTCCTTCCTCACGGTTCGTGCTTACTTACGCTGAGCCTTCCTGTGTCATCTGCAGGGTTTCCACAGGCAGGTTGGGTCCCGGCCCATCCCGTGGTTGCTCCAGCGCTGGCCGCTGAACCCCACCCCTCCATGGGAGGTACCTTTCCCAGGAGTTGAGCGCCCTCCCAACCCTCCCCTCCGCCTCTGGGCCGGGATCAGTGATTCACCCACAGAAGCCAGGCCCTGTGACCCCAGACAGGACCCCTCTGGTCAGGCTCAACCCTCCAGAGCCCCCGGAGACGACCCAGGAGAGCCACGGGGCTGAGGCGAAGCTCCGCAGAAACGAAATCCTTCCTGCGCTTTCTCCCTCTCCTCAACCCTCTTCCTCCTCCTATCATTCTTGTATGGGTTTTCCCTGATGATCCGCCCTCAGTAAATCGGGTATGTCCTAATCCTTGTCTCAGGATCTGCATTGAGCAGTGTGTTCAGAAATGTCCCCAGGGCACGGAGCTGGAAGATCGTGAAGCTGGTGATTGTACTGGATCTGGAGTGTGAAAGTGAAGTGAAAGTCACTAGGTGTGTCTGATTCTTTGCGACCCGTGGACTTAGTCCATGGAATTCTCCAGGTCAGAATACTGAAGTGGGTAGCCTTTCCTTTCTCCAGGGGATCTTCTTAATCCAGGGTTCAAACTCAGGTCTCCAGCATTGCAGGCAGATTCTTTACCAGCTGAGCCACCAGGGGAGCCCAGGAATACTGGAGTGAGTAGCCTCTCCCTTCTCCAGGGATCTTCCTGACCCAGGAATCGAACCGGGGTCTCCTGCATTGCAGGCAGATTCTTTACCAGCTGAGCTACCAGGGAATCTGACCCCAAATCCTTTTTTTTTTTCTCTTCTTTTTTATTGAAGCATAGTTGATTTATAATGTTGTGTTAGTTTAAGGTGTACAATAAAAAGATTCAGTTATTTCAGATTCCTTTCCGCTATAGGTTGTTACCCAATATTGAATATAGTCTCCTGTGCTATATAATAGGTCCTTGTTTTTGTCTATTTTGTATGTAGGAGTGTGTGTGTGTTGATCCCAGACTCCTAATTCATCCCTCACCACCTTCCTTCTTGCCCATCTTGTAGCCCTAAGTTTCGTTTCTATGTCTCTGAGTCCTTTTCTGTTTTATAAACACGTTCCTTTGCATCGTTTTAAAGGGTCCCACATATAAGTGATTTCACGTGGTATCTGTCTTTCCCCATCGGGCCTCACTTGGTGTGATCGCCCAGGTCCACGAGTCCTGTCCTCTTCACCACCACTGTCTTCCGGTGGGGGCGAGCTCCCACCTTCCACGCGTTCCTTCTGACGTAGTGTGCCGTCTGTGCTGGGAGTCCTGGTGTTGACGAGGGCCTGGCGTTGGTCCGGGAGGCCTGTGCCCAGTGTTAGCAGAGGCGCACATGCCCCTGGTCTGTCCTGTGGGGGCTCACGCACCCTGTGCTTTACTGCCTGGAGCTGTATCTCTTCCCCCTCGCCTCCCCAAGGAGCATGGACCAGCTCTTCCATCCCAGTGAGTCTGCTGTTTAGCTGAATCACTCTGCTCCTCTCCAGGCGTGTTTATTTAGGGTAGGTTCGTTCTCCACACCCTAGGAAGTGTGCACTGGTGTTCACCGAGATTCAGAAACTAAGCTGACAACTTGACACTTGCATGCCTTTTAGGTAAATCATAGTAATTACTGGGGACCGCAGCAGCAGGTTTATTTGTAACTCTCAGCACTTCCTGCTGGCATGAGATGCGATTCTGTGTGTGGGGGGCGACGGGGGTAATTGGAAGGCTGAGACGACCCAGGAGAGCTAGGAGGACCTGCAGTTACCGGTTGTGTGTGTCAGTCCTGAAAGATAATTGGGCCAACACTGTGTGAAAGCAGCTTGTTTCAGCCCATTCTGTTTTCAGGGGCTCTAACACAGAGTGAGCGATTCGGCAGATGAGTCAACATGTCTTGCAGTTAATTGTCTCTTTTCCGTGATCCCAACATGTCCTTTGGTTTTGTGGTTGGTCCTTTGACCATCACATACCGGTCCTGCTGCGGGCTTTCTCAGCCTAGTCGATGCTCCCCGGTTACTCTGAGTGGCTCCTGTTTTCCCGTTTGATAGCAATTATCTGACAGTTACACAACTTTTCTCTCTGTCCCAAAAAACAAAGGGATTAGTGTTCTAGTTAGTTCCTCTTAGTTCCTTTCTTCAGAGAGGTGGTGTCGGCCCTTCAGAGGTGATTCCATGCCGGTTTTCTCACCTCTCCTTTGTGGCTGGATAGAATACAGCTGTCGCTCATTCGGGCACATTGTTAGCTGCCCCACCGTTAGATGAAATCATGAGCCATCCCTACCGAGTGCTAACTGCAAATAGCAATATGCCTTTGAAGGCAGCAGAACCCAACTGGGAACTGAGAAATTAATAGGAATTTAGAATAATGGGCATGCTTGCAATGAACCATTTATGGGTTTGGAAACCTAGCTCCTCTGGTAATTTGAAAGAGCAGTTTTGCTGATAAAACTTGTCCATGTTGAGTGAACCTGTTGTATCTACCTATCATTCATAGAACAACTTGAGTAATCACTTTCTCACCAGATTCTGCTCTTTCCTTTAGCTTGCTGGCTCTTAGAGCCCATTTTCTCCATTGAAGGCAGGGGATGGGGGAGAAAAACTAAAAAAAAAAAAAATATTATAGCGCCAGCAGAAGCAGGCTGGTCTCTGTCTACGTTGGGGATGAAGCTTGCTTACTTATTACGCAGGTAACTTTGGGTGAACTTCAAGTGGTGCCACCTTGAGTTGAAAGGGCAAATAGTCCTAAAAGAAATTCCCAATGTTGGTCGAAATTTACCAACTGCTCTTGATGAACTTGCCTGAACTGTGATCCCCACGCTTCTGACCAAAGTGGGTTTTAATTTAAGGAAAATGATCAGTTGTCAAAGCCTCCAAATTTTGAATGATCGTCATAATTTCCAAGACAGTAAAGTCTGTTTGATTGCCCGTCACACTCACGGCCGTGCTCTGAGCCCCTTTTGGAGAGCCTCTTTTGCCGCATGGAATAGAAATGCTTGTCCTCGGGAATACAAAGCCTCAGATGCATCAGGAGCCCCTTGTGTGTGCTCCCTGCAGTTTCCGCAGCGGTCAGAGCACTGCTCTCAAGGAAACTGTTATCAGTGGGATTGATTTTTCCCCTCGGCTGGGGCATGGCTGCAGTGAGCGGCAGGTCAGGTGGGGCCCAGGATCCCGGGAGTGAAACAGGAGGCAGAGCCGCAGGGTGGGCTGGCAGAGCTGATGGCAGGGCTCGGGCCAGCGAGGCAGCGTGACGAGGACCTGAGATGCTGCTTCACCCCCACGCACGGTTGTATGAGCGGAGAAGGAAGACCCTCATCCCTGGGGTGGTTTCTTCAGGGTGGTGGTTGCTGTTGCTAAGGCGGGTGGAACTCTTTTGGACCCCGTGGGCTGCAGCCACCAGGCCCCTCGAGTGGCCGTCAGCCACGCCTCCTGAGTTTGCCCTGAGGACTGAGAGGGTCCTGTGGTCCCAGCAGCGTGGCCCAAGAAGCCTAACAGGGCTGCTTGCGTACACTTAACCGCCACTGCCAGTTCCCATTGTGAAGTGAAGTCCAGTCAGTCGTGTCCGACTCCTTGTGACCCCATGCAATATACAGCCCATGGAATTCTCCAGCCAGAATACTGCAGTGGGTAGCCTATCTCTTCTCCAGCGGATCTTCCCGACCCAGGAATCAAACCAGGGTCTCCTGCATGGCAGGCAAATTCTTTACCAACTGAGCTACCAGGGAAGCCCCAGATCCCACTGAGGGGACATCATTTGCTTTTGTTGAGAAGTGTTCTGTTTTAGCTTATTTAGCTATTATGTCTTGAGAAAGTTCACCTTACATTTCTGCAGCCTTTAAAAATCTGTCAAACCCAAACTTTTAAGGTAGGTGAGGATTTTGTGAGCGAGTGAGCTCACAGGAGGAGTCATGACTGGTACACACATTATTTCCTAGAGGCAACTATTTTTAAGAGCCTGAAGAGTTTCTCTTTACTATATGAAGCCTTTTTTAGCCCTTTTTATTTTTAATTTGTTTATCAAAATCTTTTTCCAATAAAGATACATACTTGTGTTTTGTGGATTTAACAAATTCCTATATAACTTTCACTGAGTTCTAGGCACGTGCTAGGTTCTTGACAAAGATTAGCTCAGTTAATCCTTATTACAATGCTCTGAAGTCAGTTCTGCTATCATCCCTGTTGTACAGGTGTGTGCACTGCAGCCCATTTTCCATTTCCTTCTCCATTTTCTGGCAGCCCACTCCAGTACTCTTGCCTGGAAAATCCTAGGGATGGAGGAACTTGGCAGGCTACAGTCTTCAGCATCAGTGCTTGCAGGGGTCGGGCTGGACCGGTCTGGCTGGTCAGTGTTGTGGGGGTCTTTGAATGACAGGAGCTGGGAGTGTTGTTCTGTGTGTCTGTCGGGATGGGATTTCAGGGTTGACAATCAGTCACTTTATTTAATCATTGTAGGACTGTGGCATTAACCTGGAATCTTCCCTTGGCTTGAGGCGGCACAGATGGGGAGTTAGAGAAACAGGGTCCCCTAAAGTGGCATGAAGGACTCCCTCTTCAGAATCTGTGCATGTGTTTCAAGAGCCACTGGCGTTGAGTGAATTAAGCTGTTTTTCTGAGTGAATCTAAACTAGAATCTGAGACTTTTGGCTTTTCAGAATCACCTTTCAGACCCTACTTAGTGATTCAGAATAGTTTTACTCAGTACAAATAGAAGACCTGTACGCTAACGCCAGGATTTTAGCATTATCCTCTTTTTGTTTCTTCTGATAAATAAATGCTGACTTTAAAAGCAAATCAAATTCCAGTAACCATAAGGCAGCCCGTGACGTAGATGATTTTTTTTTGCTTCACCGGCTCGCGTGTGCTTTGGAGGGAGCGAATGGACTCGTTTGTCCGCCCTCTTGAGTGGGTGACCCCAGTACCCCCGCCAGAGCTGCTTGTGCGATGCCACCTGGTTGTGTCTTTAGATGAAAAGACGCTGGGCTTTCCTGCTGCACATCCCCCTGGCGTTCCTTCTGCGTCGCTGGCGGCTCCTCTTTTCTGAGACTTCAGACAGTCGCAGTGCTCCAGAGCCGGGCTCTGGGCAGACTGTTTCACTCCACTGCTCAGAGCGCTGTGGTGCCTTCCCTTCCAAGCCCTCGCATGGAGACCTTTCACATCTGCCCCGTTACTCCTCTCTCTCTCTCTCTGTGACCTAATTGCCTACTGCTTTGCTAGAGCTTCCAGAACCCAGTGCCGCCAGCGGAGTGGCTGGAAGCACAGGCATGTCTTGTCTCGCAGTTTTGCAGCCTGGAAGTCTGAGACCAGGTGTGGGCAGGACTGAGCTGTCTCTGGAGGGTACGGAGGGCTGTCCCAGGCCTGTCTCCTGGTCTCTGGTGAGGCCTTGGCATGTGCCCTGCATCCCGCCAGTCTTCACCTGGCAGTCTCGCTGTGTGTGTGTCCGTCTCTGTCCAGATGTCTCCTTTTTTCTGAGGACTCGGGGTGAGGGCCCCGGCCTATTCCAGTGTGACCTCATCCTAATTAATTACATGTGCAGGGGCGCTATTTCCCACAGTGGCCACACTTGAGAGGCACTGGCGGTTAGGGCTTCCATGTATGGGTTTTGCCGAGACGCAGCTCAAGCCAGAGCCCTGCTGTGCTCTCCTCACGCTCCGGGAGGCATCGCGCCCCCTTGTTGTCGTGAATGCTTGGGGTGCCCCTGCCTTAAGGCCTTTGCCCTGTCTGTTCCCAGTGCCTGGAACGTCCCCGCACCCCAGCTTGTCCACGGGGCTCACGCCTGCCCCCTTCTCAAGTCTGTCTTCAAACATACCTATTTCAGTAATTCCTCCTTCCCCCGATCATCCTAGTTAAAATCATGCCTCCCTTTCCCCGCAGTCTCTCTGGCTCATTGTTTTTCCTTTTTCCATAGTTCTTTCCGTCTTCTAACATATTGGGCAAGTTGCTTATTTACGGGCTTTCCCCTGCGCTGACACTGCACTGTAAGCCCAGTGAAGGACTGTTTCTTTCCTTCTCTGATTTATTCAGCTCGGAAAATGTGTACAGCTGTCTCATTTGCTTTATCAGTTGGTTTCGCGGTGGAGACGTATGCCTCATGCGTTGGTGTAAGGTGTGTGGGAGGATGGCAAAACATATCTTCATCTGTTTTCTTGAGCATGTGACACAGCTCTCCTGCGCTGCCCTACGCCTGGGACCTTTAGGCAAATGTCACGTTCGTGACAGTTGCAGATCCTGGGAGGGCACGAGATGGAACCGGAGCCCTTCTGCTGAAACACCGAGGGGCCTCGTTTGACTTGTTCCCCTGTCATCTAGCTGTTGGAGGAGTGACCACCGAGGCCCCCGGAAGAAACCGACAGCCAGGCTGAGAGCTCAGGCGTCCTGACCTGCTGTGATTTTCACCCTAGCATCGAAAGGCAAGAAGCTCTCAAAGTGACCACAGAGTGCTCTGGGAGACATTTCTCTGGCTTCTCTAGAGTGGATGAGGTTTTAGTGACCCACAGATACCACATCCAGTTTCCTGAATAACCACGTCAAGGCCTTGCTCTCATGGGCCCCTGGTAGCGAATATCAGCAGTAATTCCCAGCGGAACCACTGAACTGGGCAACTCTCCATGCATTTGTTCGTCTTAAAAATCTATCAATTTATATTAAAAAATTTTAATTTGTTGTCATCCTTTGCCTTCATAAATATTGAATATTTTTATGAGCCTCTGTCCTCAGCTCAGCTGGTAAAGAATCTGCCTGTAGTGAGAGAGACCTGGGTTCGATCCCTGGGTTGGGAAGATCCCCTGGAGGAGGGCAAGGCAACCCACTCCAGTGTTCTTACCTGGAGAATCCCATGGACAGAAGGGCCTGACGGGCCACATTCCCCGGGTTCGCTGAGTCGGACGTGAGTGAGCAGCTAACCACAGCACAGCATCGTCATAGGAGGTGGAGACTCGTGAGGGCAAGGGTGTTGCACTTTTCCGGTTCTCTCTGTGGCGCCAGTCTGCTGGCACTTACAGGGTGCCTGGGAGCGTTTCTTAGCTCCCAGCTGATGTCCAGCCTCTGAGCTCTGCTACCCAGCTTCCTGGCTTAGATAGCATGGTCGGCAGGGGCCAGGCCTGGGCCGATTTGCATTTGTTTCCTCCTAGAACGCATGAATGGCTTTCAGAAGTGAAGGCTGAAACCCCACATTAAGAAGTGCTTCAGTGAGGACGAAGACTAGTGGTTTGTAGGAAAACTGTCTCAACATGACACCTGAAATGGATGGGACTTCAAAGAGACGCCATGGCTACAGAGAGGCCATTGGTTTTTTTTTTAGCCACGCTCATTCTGGCTGGCAATGTGTCCATGACCGACCATAAAAGAGCAGGGGTGTCAGGAATTCGATGTTGATTGAGGCCGCACAGCAGACCTCGGTCCACAGCTAATAAAGCGCCCTCCTTCGTGTTTCCGGCACGGCGTCTGCGCTTCCCTCGTCCTGCTGGGCTGCCACCGGGAATCTACCTGAAAGAAAGCACTGGGTGTGTTTGACTCCATCCTTTAGCTGGGATGCGTTCTTTCTGCAGATGAGGGCTTATCAGGAACTGAGCAAGCTGAAGCTTCAGGGCCTTTCACTTGCCTTGGTGGGGGCCCCACCCTGTTCCATTAATCTTTTCTGTTGCCAAATTTTCAAAAGTCATATTCTTTAACCACAATGGGTTCATTGTACTGTCTCTTTCTATTTTAATTTCTCCTCTGCCACACTTTCCTTCTTGTGGCTGCAGGCAGTGTTGGGATCCAGCTGAAATGGGAGTTGAATCGAGAATACATCAATTTGGGTGAATGGGATGTGGTTATGTCCTTTGCAGTAATTTCCAAGTGTGATTATTGCTAGCCAGCCTGGTGCAGGAATGAATAGCTTTCAGGAATATTTGGGCTACCCACTCCGTGACTCACCAGGTGTCCAGACACAGAAGCGCAGGATCTGAGATCCTGACGCGGAATGACCTGCTCCTAGGATGCCCTGGACAGGAATTATGTGAACCCCAGAAGGAAAAAGGAGGATTGCAACAGACAGAGCCAAAAACATTTCTGTGACGAGTATCATAAAGAGGATGTCAGACAGTGGATGAATAATGCCATTGTTATTATTCTGGATTTTATGATATTTGTGTTTGTCAGCCTTTTACAATTTGTCATTTTTGTGATGATTGTCATCCTAAATGAGTCTTCAACTTTGCTTCTAATGTATTTATATTTTCTTCTTACAAAACTCCCTTTATTTTTTAATAAGCTTTAGGACTTCCTAAACCTGAATCATCCTTGCCTCCATCTTCTCGATCCCCTTTGTTACATCTTGACAAGTCTTCTGGGGTCTGATGCATAAAAGTCTTGAAGTTTAATGTCATTTTTCAGTTAATATTGATAATGACTACAGCTTCTAAAAATATGTAGATATTGAATAATTAGCTCTTATCACATCTATAAGAAAAATAAGATTAGCATTCCATTTTTATAGGACAGGTGTACTCAGGCAACTTGAGTAGATTTTCATAGCCTCAATGCTTCTACTAATTCCTCAGAGTTCTTATCTATCAGCCTTCCAAATAAGAATATGTTCATATATGAACATATTTCTATGTTCATTTACATAGAAAATTACATCTCTGCATTACAAAATATTTTTTTCTAATTATTTTCAGATATGAGAGAATTGCTAAATGCCTTTTGCCAAATGCCTTTATTCTATAATAATAGATACTTAAATAAAAATAAATGTTTCATATAGCCAAAGTACCCTTTAGTTTCCTGGGAAAAAAGATAGTGGTGAAATGTTTCATCACTTCCACTTGAACTGGAATTGACTGACCAGAATAAGTGCATGTGCATTTGTGTACAGAGGATAATTTTGTTTGGCATTTCCAATCATCAACATAACTGCAGTAAAGTCTTCGGAGAACATCAGTAATGTCTTGTAAAAGTGCCTTGGTGTGACAAATAACCCCAGATAACACTTTAAATACACTGCATTCCGAGAAAAAAGAAATACATTAAACTTTTTTGTTTGTTTTAGTTTTTATTTTATCCTGGAACATGGTTCATTAACAGTGCTGTCTTAGTTTCAAGGTGTGCGGCAAAGTGATTCAATTACACATACAGGCATTTCTTCTTTTTCAATTTCTTTTCTCAGATTATTACAAAATATTGAGCAGTGTTTCCTATGCTATACAGTAGGTCCTTGTTGGTTACCTGTTTTAAATATAGCACCGTGTACATGTCCATCCCAAACTTTCGATCTATCCCTCACCCATACGCTTCCCCAAAGGTAACTCTAAGTTCTTCTCTAAGTCTGTGCGTCTGTTTCTGTTTTGTAAGTAAGTTCATTTGTAGCATCATTTTTCGATTCCTCATATAAGTGATATCATATGATGTTTGTCTTTCTCTATCTGACTTGCTTCCCTCAGTATGATGCTCTCTAGGTCTATCCACATTGCTGCAATTGGCGTTGTTTTCTTCCTTTTATTTGGCTGGGAGATATTCCAGTGAATATACATACCACGTCTTCTTTATCCATTCATCTGTCGACGGACACTTGGTTTGCTTACACTTCTCGGCTCTTGTTAATAGAGCTGCAGTAAGCTTCAAGGTACACGTATCCTTTTGGACCATGTTTTTCTCCAGACATATGCCCAGGAGTGGAGTTGCTTCATCATACAGTAGCTCTGTTTTTAGCTTCTTGCGTGTGTGTTCAGTTGTGTCTGGCTCTTTGTGATGCCATGAACTGTAGCCTGCCAGCCTCCTCTGTCCAAGGAATTTTCCAGGCAAGAATACTGGAGTGGGTTGCCATTTCCAGGATTCTTCCTGACCCAGGGAGCATACCCACATCTCTTCTACCTCTTGCATCAGCAAGCAGGTTCTTTACGACTGTGCCACTTGGGAAGCCTTTAGTTTCTTAAGTCTTACATTTAGATTTGTAGTCCATTTGAGTTTATTTTTGTGTATGGTACAAAAGAATGCTCTCGTTTCACTTTTCACAAGTAACTAACTGTCTAGTTTCCCAGCCCATTTATTGAAGAGAGTGTCTCTCCTTCATTGTGTAGTTTTCCCGCCTTTGTCACAGATTAACTGAGCATGGGTGCGTGAGTGTTTTCTGGGCTTTCTCTTCCATTCTGCTGATCTGTAGTGCTGTTGTGTGCAGTACCATACTGTTTTGATGACTGTAGCTTTGTAGTATAGTCGGAAGTCAGGGATCCTGATTCCTTTAGCTCTGCTTTTCTTTCTCAAGATGCTTTCACTCTTTGGGGTCTTTTGCATGTCCATACAAATTATAAAGTTTTTAATTCTAGTTCTGTGAAAAATGCCATTGCTAATTTGATATGGATTGCATTGAATCTGTAGATTGCCTTGGGAAGTATAGTCATTTTGGCAGTGTTGATCTTTCCAATCCAAAAACATGGTGTATCTCTCCAACTGTTTGTGTCATCTTTGATTTCTTTCTTTCAAATATATATTAAGCTTTAATAACAGCAAGTGAGTCAGAAGAACTTCCCAACTCAATAATAAGATAGTTGTAGAGACTTTGAAACCTTTAAAACTTCTGCTTTGACCATAGGTAAATCTCAGCAAGGCCACTAGCATCCAGTTTTATTCTAGCTCACTTTTTAGCATGAAGCCCATTTGGAAAATGAAAGGCTCCATCCACATTATGCTTTTCTAATGGAGAAGCACCTGCGTTTTCTGTCCTAAGGTTTCCCAAGTCACTGCTCACATGTGTCACCTGGGACCAATTCCCTGAACTTCTTTGCATCTTAGTTTTCTCATTTTATAATACAGTGGCTTGGAGTCACATCTCCAGCTCTGTTTCTGGCTCTGGCACAAATATCCCATGGTGTTTATGTCTACCCACATCTTAAATGGGTCAGATACTTAGGAAGAGGAAGAGTTACTAGCACTCTGTGCTTCATAGAGGCTGGAGGAGATGAAAGCACCACCAAGCCTTTAAGATTCCACTGAATAATTGCTTGACACTTGGCTCGGAGTTACCGAAGGGGATATTCCAAACATAGGACACTAAGTACAGTCACACATTATTCAGCAGTTCTGTGCTAAGATTAAGTCTGCATGTGGTCAAAATTACCCCCCACTGTCCCCTGTGAAGTAAATCTGCACTGTCTTTTACAAGCACAGATTTTCCCTTGCATTGAACAGGTCGCTGACTCTTAAACTGTGCCTCTGATGAAATAGTTGCCTTATGTTTGAAGCCACAATACTTTTTTAAAAAAGTAACTTATCTTGAAACCATCCCAGTTGAATGGTTAAGTTACCTTTTTCCTCTATTTTAAATTGTTGATTTATTTGTTTACTTTCTCTATGTTCATGCTGACTTTCTTTATTAAGTTTGTATAAGTTAAATGAGCTTCTTTGGGTCTGGATGCCACTGTATTACTTTTCATTTAAAGTCTCAAAGTTGACTGCTAACAGCAGGTGTTTGTGTCACTCATTCAGTACTGACATTGCTCTGCTGAACGACTTTATAGCTGGTCATCTGTGCCTCATACCTTTACTTGACCGTTTAGGACTGTGAAACCTCAAACTTCTTGCCCAGTTTTTTAAGAGTTCACAGTTTACCTGTCATTTTCTTCTATTTGTTTGGGAAATTAAAAAAAAATAATGTCTGCCTTTTTAAAGGTTGTACTGCTATGTCACTTTCTAGTTTCATCTCAAATATTTTAATCTTTAATGTCTTTCTGAGCTAAAAAGGTGTGCAAAGTCAGGATGGAGAAGATTTAAGGGAAGTTCTTTGAAATCATATAAATCATGTTTGATGATGCACAGAGGACTTCATAAAGGCAGATTAAGACCTATAGTGACACATCTTTTATTGATTTGTGCGCCTCTGTTGGAGAATGTGTATATGTCTTAAAAAACAGAGCCAAGCTTTCTGTGAAGACTAACTGGCATGTAGTGGTTATTCTCTTGGTGATTTCAAAGTAAAGACCTTTTTAAAAAATGGGGAATAGAGCAGACTCACTAAATAGGAGACCAGTTTTTCTCGATCATTGAATAAAAGCAAACTCTGACATATTTCAATGGTGCATACATTACATGTTCCATGTAATGTTACATGTTCCTTGGAAACTAATTTTATTCCAGTCATTAGATTTTTAAGTCACTTGACAATGTAACTCATTGAAAGTTGCTGCACAGTCTGTGAATAATTAGTCTGGTAACATTTATTTTATTTACCTGAGCCATGTTGGCTTTGAAAATTATGAATCCTGGCTAGTCTATGTTTAAAGATAAACCATTTATAATGATCTGAAATGTCATTTAATTATCACTCCTTTTCAAAGGCATTCATTTCAACAAGGGTGAGAAGAATTGGGTTTCCCCAGGCTCATTCACATTTTGATTTTTAACAAAATATATCAGTCATTAAAGTTAAACCAGACCTTTTGTTGTTTTACCAAGATTAGGATCACGAGTCATTCTCAAGAATGTATTTTTGGGCAAAGTGTTGGCTGGCTACTGCACAGACCCTGTGTAAGGCCCAGCATCTGACCTCAAGGAGCTTATAGCTTATAATGAGGACAGATATACAGAACGCTAACCCAGAGGTGGCTTTGGAAAACGATAGAATGGAGCAAAACTCAGCTGAAGTCGAGGGAAGAAAAGCAGAAGAGGAAGAGAAAAAGAGGATCTGAAGGGGGTATTGGTGTGATTTCAGGAACAAAGACAGAGTCTGTAGTCAGAATTTGGGGAATTTAATGCTAACCTGAGGTTGAACTTTTTTCTCAGTTCCTGAAATCAAATACGAATATGAAGGAAGACTTGAGGAGAGAGATGAGAATTGTAGAATGTAAGAGCCGAAAGGGTACGTAAAAATCTAATCTCTACAGACAAGGAAACTGAGACGCAGAAGTTTAAGTGACTTACCAGAGGTTGCATAGAGTATCAGTGTTAATAGCATATTGGGGTCAAAACCTTGTCTGCTGACTCCTGGCCTAGAAATCCTTTTATCCCATCACATCAGACTATTCAAGGTCAAAGTCTTCAGTAGGTACTGGTTCTTGAATATGTAGTGAATTGGCCTAGTTGTCATTTTTTTGAAGTCTGTTTTTCTTCTAAGAATGATAGCTTTCCTCCCAATTCCTGAATGTGTTATGTGTATTCACCATACCTAATAACTTACTCCTCATGTGTAAAACTCTTCTCATAGAATCATTAGTTTACTCTGTAGCTTTTGGAAGGGAGTGTGTTTTACTGATGTAGACTTGGAAGCTCCTTGTCATCCTTACCCTCCAGAACAGGCATTGCCATCTATTCCAGACATCTGTTTGTCTCTGTGCTCCCACACGCGTGGGTAATCAGTTTAACAGTATTTATGTCCATGACATGAAACCAAAGTTAGTACAAAATTAGGTGTTTAAGGTACTTATGATATTTTCTCCCATAAAATATCTGTGCTGTTGTGACGGTTTGGGCAGAGGTACACACCAGTGATTTCAAGTGAGGCTTAAGTGAAGTAAAGTCGCTCAGTCGTGTCCGACTCTGCGACCCCATGGACTGTATAGCCTACCAGGTTCCTCCATCCATGGGATTTTCCAGGCAAGAGGACTGGAGTGGGTTGCCATTTCCTTCTCCAGGGGATCTTCCCGACCTAGGGATTGAACATGGGTCTCCCGCATTTTAGGCAGATGCTTTACCCTCTGAGCTGCCAAAGCTTATTTATTCACAGATGTTTATTATGAATCCAGTGCCTATGAAAAGTGATACTTTGAGTAAACCACATTGTCAGGAATGGCATATATGTATACCGTGGAATAATGCTTTGATTTGAAATTCTTCTTGACCACATGACTCCCTCCAGTCTCAGATGTTCCAGTGGTGTAAATATAAAAGACTTACCTTGTAAGGCATAACGTGAAAATGCTCACAGCTTTCACATTGGGGATACAGATTAGCCTGAGCAGTGCGTCAACGTCAGCATGTTGGCTGGGTGACCTGGAGAAAGGCAGTGCCCACTGTGTTAATGTTATCAGATGCCTGTGTGTGTTTGATATAATTGTGCAGCTCTGTGTGTGTAAACGTGAGTGTGTGTTGATCAGCCGCAGCTGTCATACCCAGAGACCTTTCCCCTCGACTGTTAGAATGGCATGCTTGGCATTTTGTGGAGACAGAATGTGGGAAGTATCACCAGCCACCTCCAGAGCCAAGATGACTCTTCGGGTGCTCAGCCTGGTTTTCCCACTCACCTGAAAACCAGACGAAACCCCTCCTTCCCTCCGTGTTTCTGCCTTAGACTCTCTTGTATCTGATTCTTCCTTTACTTCTTTCTTCCCAACCCAGGCAGACCTTCTATTCCCTGCAGTGTCAGTGATCCTACCACACTAATACCATGAGAAGAAGCGGTTCATTGTCTCGATTAGGAATCACACGTCCATGCGAACTCAGGAATTCCCAGCAGTCACCGTGGGTTATGTGTGAACATGACTGCTTCATTCCAAGCACAGAGCTTGGCAGGAGATACACACAGGTTATAAGTGATACAGACATGGAAAGTATATCAACCCCTATACCCGATGGAGATCAGGAAAAAGACTTTAGCCTAAAATAACAACAACCAAAACTTTTTAAACCTCTTGTTTATGTCAGAGACTCAGTGAAACATCCACACCGAGTCTGAGAACCAGCTTCTCGCAACAGTCCTGAAATGCAGGTAACCTGCAGGCCCCCTGTGAGCTGAAGCACAGTTAAAAATTTGCTGTTGAGACCTGGGTGTATCTGATTGGATTCAAGGAGCTTTTGTTTTCACAATACTTGATGCCTATGAAAATAAAAATGCTGACTGGGAGGGGAGCTGCTGTGTGGGGCGGCCTCCACGCCCGACGCTGTCCATCCTCATGTGTTCCACATGCAGACCCCCTGAAAGCCACATGAAGGTGGTAGAGGTTACCCTTCCAAGTCAGACTCCTGAGTGGAGCAGCAGACTCATTTGCTCAGGATAACAAAGGAAAAGCCAGAATTCGAGTTCAAACAGTATGACTCTGGATCAGGGGTCTGGAAACTTGCGCTGCGGGCTCTGTCTGGCTCATCTTCTGTTTTTAAACAGCTGGTGAGCTAAGAATAGTGGTTACACTGTTAGATGGTTCAGAAGAATGAAGAGAATATTTCATGACAATACTTGTTTATATATTTTCTATGACTTCTTTTGTACTGTCTTAGAGTTGAGGGTTAGTGAGACTAGTTGATCCTCAAAGCCTAAAATACTTAAACTCAAGTTTTTACAGATCTCTACTCTGAAAACTGCATTCTAACCTTTAGGCTATACTTTACTTAATCATGTTAGGCTTATATGGACTACGATTAGAATTTCTAGATTATTTTCCACTATGCAAAAGTTGAAAATAACAATGATCATCATCTGGTACACTTTTATGAGAATGGCACAGATGTGAAATTTTTAGAGTGGCTCGATGAAATCACAAAATAGATTCTATATTGTATTGTAAGAAAATAGAACAAATACTTTCCTCAAATCATTGCTAGCTCTGTGACTCATTAGAAAAAACTCATCCCCATTGACAAATAAAACTGAAATTTAACAATGTTCTACAACACCAATATGTTTAGCTAATTTGTATTCATTTATATTCATTACATTATTTTCAAAAATAGATGAAAAGTAGAACATTAGCTGGAAAGTTGTGTATAAAGCCCCACACTTACTGACTTGGCTAATGAGGCCTATGAGAAAGGATAAAAGAATGAGCTTATCAATGAAAAAGACTGATATTCAAAAATACCCACCTGTGTATTATGCACTTTTATGGGCAATGACTGATTTTATTCCTACATCATTTCATGGTTAAAGGCACCAAGGCCTAGAGGTAAAGAAACAGCTCTAAGTCATGCAGTTAGTAAGTGACAAAGCCAAAACAGATCGTTCAACTCCAAACGTGGTCTCTTCTTATAAAACAAATTCCAAGGCATTTATCACTTCAAGTTGTAAACTACTCTAGAATTACCTTATCCAGTAGGACAACGGATTCTCTTTCTGAATGTTGCTCCCCTTGTTTGATGCTAGTTCTTGTGTCTGTTATTAATTATTGAAAAGTAGTTTGAGAAGTAAATAATATTGCCATCAATTTGCCTCTCACACATATAAAAAATAGTTGAAAATATTGATGCAAAAGAATGTGTTTTAATAGTTTGAGAGTTTCAGTGAATTTTATTCCCAGTTTTGTATAGAATTTGGTGAACTTGATTTCTATATATTTGACTAATTTTTTCTTGTGATTGGTGGTTATAGTTGCAAAGGGTAAAAATAGAAGATTAATTAAGTCTTTATAAGCAGTGGACTCGTTCATGTTTCTAGACCAAGTAGCAGAGATACCAGACTTGATGATGAGAGCAAACAGGTCAGCTACATGGTTTTAGATGATGGTGATAAAAGGAGACAGCACAATGCATAAAATGTCGTCGGTTACATGACACCAAAAACTGTACCTCCTTTTGCTTTAAAAAAAAGTTTTAATATTGAAATAGATACAAACAGATAAAACCAATAATCATCTCAGTGTCTTTATGTAATATAAACATCTATTCACTTATGCCCAAGAGTAAGGAAATCATTTGGTGTGAAAAAATTTCAAGCTTTGATGAAATCAAGGTCAGTATGAAAATCTACAAGTGTGTACTTGTGTAGGTATCTTTTAAGAGGCTCACCTCTCTTGGGCATGTAATTAGTCACAATGCTTTTGTTCTTTGGAAAGCAATTTTGCAAAATGTGCCAGGAGTTTTAGAAATGTCCTTAACCTTTGAACCAAAACTTTTGACTTATAGAATTTGCCTTAGGACAAATGTGAAAGATGTCCATTACTATATTAGATATGGAGTAAAAACTTTTAAATAACCTGAACGTACAAGGGTAAGAACATGTTTAGGAAAACTAAAGTATACCCAAACGATTAACTAGTTTGCAATCAGTACATGATGTTTAAAATATATATCTACTGTCATGGCGAAAACTTACATTGGCTAAAAATGAGGGATCCAAATTTTTTAAAACATTGACTGAAGATATGCATATTTACTTTTATGATGATACTGATGAAAATGTATTTTCTTTTCTACTTATACATGTTCCCCATTAGATGATGCATAATTTGAGGACAGGGTTTGTGTTTTATTGAGTATATTTCTGTCATACATAATGCTTGGGATATCGTACATGTGTGCTAAGTCACTTTAATCGTGTCCGACTCTTTGTGACCCTACGGACTGTAGCCCACCAGGCTCCTCTGTCATTGGATTCTCCAGCAAGAATACGGGAGTGGGTTGCCATTTCCTCCTCCAGGGGATCTCCCCAACCCAGGGGTCAAAACTCCCTGCCCTGTGCCTCCAGCATTGGCAGGCAGATGCTTTATCACTGAGCCATCTGGGAATATAACTTCTGTTGAGTGAATAAGTGAAAGATCATCATCTTGTTGTCTTTATGTAAATTATAGTTTTTACATATTACATTTTATTTAGTTACTTTGTTACATGTATGATCAGAACAGACAATTTTTAAAGTAATAGTAAATTCTAAAAAATAAAAGTAATAGTAACTTTATATATTAGAAAAGAGAGATGCCATTTTTTCTCCAGAACTTCTGGAAGCTTAGTATTGTGAAATGGTTCTTTGTAATTTGGCTCTAGTTTAAATAACCCTCTCTTAATGGGCCAGCAGATCTATTGCTTGGCTTCCTTTCTACCCCAGGGTATTCTTTTACAGAATGGAAGTTCCCAACAATACAATGCTGAATCATTATTAGCTCTGATTTGGGAGACTGAGCCTTGAGATAATAGGTGTTTGGGGTCTGAGTCTGTGAATGCCACTTATTCTAGGCTTTTGTTTCACCAGAGAATCTCTTCTTCATTCGTAAACATTCCTTTTCTCCTAGTATCATCTTCTACAGTGCCCTTGCCAAGTAAATACATCTCTGCCCAAGATATTAGCTCAGTACATCAAATTAATTGCAGTGAGTTGAGACTTGACAGCCAAAGTGAATACACAATATCTAGCTCAAGTCAGAGGTCACTATGCTGAACTGCTTTTAAAATCCTGGAATTACACGTTTGAGATATTTGCTGCTATATCTCAGTTGGAATTTGTTTTTCACAAGAGAATCGTTGAGAAGAATTAGCACCATGAAATTTTTTGTTTTTTAAAGAAAAATAAAAGGACAAACAGGAGCCTCTTGCGTGATCAGCAAACAGAACACACCCTGCAGGTTTATTATTCAATCAATCTCGTCAGTCAATAGATTGCAAACGTCCTAATGTAACTGGAGTACGTCATTTCTGTTTGGTTGCCACGAAGATAGTCTGACTCCTGGTTTTCTTTCCTCAACCGTATTCTCTATTTAGACTCTAGAGCTGAAAATCTCTCAACAGTTTCAGCAGAGGGATTTTTGATATAGAAAGGTCTGAGCTACAAGAAAACCAGATGCCCCACCTAACAGAGGAGAGCTGCCGTCTGTTCAGGCTTTGAAGGCCCAGCTCACCATTGACCTCCGGTGAACTTTATGCTTCACTTTGCAGGCTTGCATAGAGTTTAGAGATGATCTAGAGTAGCTTCTATAGAGTACTTTCGTGAACATTTGAAAAAGGCACACCTGTTGGGCGTGTGCAGTCAGTTTGAATAAGGAACTTCCTCAGTTGGACTGCGTAGCATCTGGGGGCCCAAGGTTGGCCACCAGCCCCTTTCACCTCTTGGGTTGGTATCCCTTGTGAAGGATGTGAACTCTGGATGGAGTCTTCATCCATGAGTGTGAGGACTGTATAAAACATTTGAGAGATGCAGTATGATAAAGGAACACATCCAAATCTCAACCCTCATGGGCCACACGTGTTTAAGAATCTGTAGGTCTCGTAAAAATGGTTTTTGGAATATTTCAGAAAACATGTCCTACTCATTTCAAATCCAGAAAGCATGAGGAACAGCCTATTTTGATGCAGTGCCAGTATTTCAACTACAAAATGGCAATTTTCCGTGGTTCAACCTAAATAGTTCATCCTGTCTGTAGCATCTGGCTATTTTCTAATTTCTGATTGCAAATGCTATTTGTCTCTTATCCATACCTTATGCCTTGATCTTCTTTCTCCGTATATAAACCAAGTTGCTGTCTTTAGTGGCTGCCATGTCCATTCTGGCTCTGTCAACTCTTGATAGTACTGAAAAGAGTTTTGATTTAATATTATTACTGTCAGCCTGTGTGGGTGCCAATTTCAGGACACTATAGTAAGTGAACAGTTTTCTGTAAGCAGACAGAAGAGTTGCCAGCTATATTTGCTAATTATACCTAGAAAATAAAAATTATGAAATTAATTACTGGGTAAATATTTTACAAAATACATATACTGTTTTTGTAGGTCCTAATGTCCATTTATAATTTAGCTGTCATATGAAATAAATGAATTCTTGCCTCCTAATAGGAAAAATTTTCCCATGACATATGGATGGCCTACAAACATATGAAAAGATGCTCAATATCGCTAATTATTAGAGAAATGCAAAACAGAACTACAATGAGGTATCATCTCACATCAGTCAGAATGGCCGTCATTAAAAATTCTACAGATAATAAATGCTGGAATCGTGTGTGGAGAAAGGGAACCATTCTCCAGTGTCGGTGGGAATGTAAATTGGTGAAGCCACTATAGAGGACAGCATGATGTTCCTTAAAAAACTAAAAATAGAACTACCATGTAACCCA